>NC_080686.1:102159843-102759843 GCF_030445035.2 Dasypus novemcinctus
TGGTCAGCTTTGGGTTAATCTTTGCTGAAACAATGAAGAAAATGCTGGCCACGAGCTATAAGATGGGATTTATCATCCCCAAGTTTCAGATGAAGAAATGAGAGTCAAGGAGGTCAAGGGGCAGCCTCAAGGTCACAGGGACAATTGGGAAGAGTATGGGGACAATGTGTAGGACACATGTGCTGGACCAGGAGTTGCCAAAGTATTTTCTACATTTGAAGTTATTTAATTTTCTCAAGGGAAGTGTGACTGCTGTACCCATTTTATAGGTGACAAAGCCAAGGCACAGCAGGTTGGTAAGTAAAGAGATTAAATGGCAAACACAGGGTCTCAAACCTGGGTGTAAACATCGCAGCACTTAACTCTGATATAAACTGCTGGGTCTCAGGAGTTTAGATGTAAACATTCTATGAAACTTCTCAAAGCTCAGATTTTTCTCAGGTCCTCACCAGAGGTCTACTGGCTCTCCATTTCTTTCTTTGGGATGTTTAAAGCCATCTGTGGCTCCAGTCACAAATACCTGACGGACCACCAGGCTTTGACATAACACGGCCTGATCCCCAATCCCTCTAGCAAAAACTAAGGCGTGACACGGGCTGGTTAGTTGACAGTGGGTGCCCTGCTGCGAGCCAGTGTGCCCATTCGGTGTCTGTAATTATCCCTGCCTGAATGGGGACTCTCGTCTCAATTTACAGGAGAGCAATGAGGAGGCTGAGTAATGGAAGCTGGGAGTATTTTAAGACCTGCCAGCAGGGACAGTGCCATCTCCCAGACCCACCCCAGGCCCGGGGAAGGGGCCTGGGGCCTTGGCATTCCTTCAGACCCGAGTTCCGTTGTGCAAAGAAATGATGCTGAGCAGGCCCTTTTCACTTGCTAGGCCTGGATGTCTCCATCAAGGATGCAAGGAAGGAGGGGTGAGCGCGGAGAGCCTGATGTGCCGGGTATTTGCAAATCCACAGAAGCCCGTCTCTCCAGTGCCACTTGACTAGGCCATGGCCCTGTCCAGCCCCTGCCCTGCGCCCCTCTGCAGTGGGGACGCAGAAGGCAAGCAGAGATGCCCACCACTTGAGCCATGCCCTCTCAGAGGCCTCACAGTGGACTCAGGAGGCCTTTTGTCTCCTGTTCCCAAAAGAAGACACTGGCGCCAGTCCCCAGGGCCAGCAGCGGAGCCAGTCAAGAGTGGGCCTCGGGATGGAGAAGCCGTGCTGCTTCACTTCCACGTGGCCGCTCCCCTTCCTGCCCCAGAAAAGAAAAACGGGGCGATGCTGCTGGGACCGAGACATGCCCGAGGGCCCCCTGGGCCTCTTCCGGGTCACCCCACCCCGTGCGGCAGGAGTGGGGGAGGGGGAGGGATCAAGCCTACCCAGAGCCCCTGCTCCCCTTCTAGACCCGGACTTCCCCGCCCAGAGGGCCTGAGCCCTCTTCTAAGGACACAGCCTGGCCTCCCGGCTGCTCCCCCGCGGTCAGCCCTGAGGCCCTGGGTAGGAGGGGGGAATAGACTTTCAGGCACACTTTTTACTCCTGTAACTTAGAAACACCAACGTGTGTCACATGCTGCCTCCTTCTGTCTCTTGCCCCAGGAGTCGGCCAGGACCAACCTGAGCAAAGCTGCAACTTGCCCAAGTTCACTTGCTCAGGCACGCAGAGGCTGTGGGCAGAGGCCATGGCCAGCCCTGCGTTCCCATCTCACGCGTGGCCAGCACAGCCTGCACACCAGGCGCCACGAGGCCTTTCTCCTTCCCTGATGCGGGGCTCACAGGCAGCAGAGGCCTGCAGTGGGAGACACAGCAGCAGGTGCTGCAGATGCCAGGCCATGGCCCGCAGGGGAGCTGAGCCTCCCACCTGGCCTGCTGGTCCCCCAGTGCAGCCCCAGGGTTGCCGCCTCCTTAGCCCCTCCCCCAGGCCTTTTGTTATTTCTGGTTGTAAATAGGAAGTGTCTGTTTAAGAACACAAACACCACACCCTATGTATTCCTTACCATATCAGACCACATCAGCCAGCCAGATTTCCAGCCCATTTTTGCAGGGGGGTGTATTTCACAAGGGCAGACAGATGTTCAAATGCAAACACTAATTTTAATCAGGTCGCTTTCTTCTGGGCAAAGGCACGGCCTGCTGCAGGGTGAGGGACAGCAGGAAGGGCTCTGACAGCCCAGAATGACCTGGCTAGGGTTGGTAAGGTCGTGTGTGCACCCACACGTGTGCTGGTGCACATGAGCGAGCGTGTGTGCGTGCCTGTGTCTTCATATGCTTGTGTGTCTACACAGGTGTTGGGGAGGGCTGTAAACCCAAAGAAACCAGAGTCAGTGTCATCAAAAGATAAAAGTCAACACAGACACATTTTTCTGCAGAACGAGTTGTAAAAAATGTACTGCTTTGATGATTTTCTTTCCTTCATCCTTCTAAGTAAGCATGAGGCTTTATCGGAAGCACTGCAATGAATTGGTCACATTTCTTGGAAAGCCCCTAGACATCTTTTAAATCCTTGTGTCCCTACTTGCTTTCTAGTAAGTTAAACAAATCAGCTAGGACAAGTTTAGCTGCAGGCCATGGGAGACACTGTGGAACGCCGAGTTTCTCTACGTATTTAATTACATGGAAGCATGTTTATAGCTAGATATATACTTATAAATGGGTCGTGTACATACACATACTTTTTGCAAGGATCATTTAGTAGCAGCCTCTATAGCTCAATCCACTTACCATCTCAAAACTGAAACCTGGATGCGACACGTACAGTCAGCCCCCACACGTCGGATGCCTGGGCATGACACGAGCCCTGTGACGGGGCCCCCCCTCGTGCGTGCTTTCTCCATTCTACCTGGGATGACACTGGGGACAAAGTGGAGTGGCTGGCACAAGGCCCTCCGCCCAGACAGTGGCAAGGGTGGCGCAGATTCGTGTCTGACCTCCAAACCCTGCTGGTCCGACCAGGGCGCAAATCCTCGCCCAAGCCCCGGGAGGGTGTGAGGATTTCTCAAGGAAATACGAGCCACCCCTAAGAACAATAAGCAGAGGAGGCACCTGTCACTAGACATCACAGGGGAGGGCAGCTGGTCCTGCATGAGAGGGACCAAGAACCGGAGGAGGGAAGCCAAGGAGGAACCGAGGCCCAGATCAAACACCCTGTCCAGGGCCGCCTCGGGAGTCGGGGACGATGGCCTGAGAGTCAGCTGTCCTATCAGAACACGGGACCAAGGGTCAGCAAGCTTCTCTGCAAAGGGCCAGACAGTAACTACTTTAGCCTATGGAGGCCACATGGCCTCTGCCACAACCACTCAACTCTCACACTCTAACATGAAAGCAGAAATAAAACTTTATTGACAACACTTGGTGGCTGGCTGGGTTCGGCCCCCAGGGCCGTACATCACAGTCCCTGCATAACCTTAAGAAAGCTACCCGAGTGGAATGATTTCCTATACAATGCTCATGACAGATGAACTTCTCGGCTCTGCTTGATTCCCTTCCTGGGATAGAGGTCTTAGGTCTAGGAGTGTTATCATTGGGCACTCTGATTTTTCTAGAAAGTTCTTTTTTTATATAGACCTACCTAAAAATATTAACTTTCCCCACATGAACAGCCTCACTACGAACAATGACAACTGCACTCAGTTATTCATGAGACTGGAAATTATCATCTCAGTTTCAGAGGCGAGAAGACCCAGACTCACAGAAGTGAGTCCCTGGCTCAGGACCCCAGCTGACAGGAGGCGGAGCTGAGAACCTGCTCAGAGCTCTCTGCAGTCAGAGCAGACGTCTGAGCCATGCTGCACATTCACAAGAATTAGTATGTCATGGGCACTATTTGCTGGGACACACAGAGCAGCTTAGGGTGTGTTCCACTACTCTAGAAAGTACATGTGTTATGACTGCCTTCACTTTACAGGGGAAACCGAAGTTTAAAGAAGTTAAATAATTTGTCAGAATAAACACAGAACCCTGGATTTAAACCCAGGCATTCAGACCTCTGAGTCTACCTGCTTGACCCTGGATGCTATAAAGCCACAGCCTCCAAGGGAGAGAAGACAAAATTGAAATCCCAGGCCTTCCTGGAATTCTCATCCTGTAATTCTCTCCTATCCCAAAGGCAAGGCTTCTCAAAGAGGGTGAAATTGGGAGCGGATGTGGCTCCAGCGATTGAGTGCCTGTTTCCCACATGGGAGGTCACAGGTTCAATCCCCAGCACCTCCTAAAACTAAAACAAACAACAAGCAAAGAGATGAAAAAAACCAACTCTGGGGAGCTCAGTGGTTGAATGCCAGCTTCCCATTTACAAGATCCCCAGGTCCATTCTCTGGCCCCAGAACCAAAAAAAGCAAAAAGAGAGTGATAGTGTCCCTCAGGGGGCAATTATTGGTTTTTGGGGAAGAGGGTGAAAAAAGATCTTAGATATGACAATGGTTTGTGTCCTTCCAAAGTTCAATTCTACCCAGCAACACAAACAGATACACAGAATATCAGTGGTATTAAAATTTCATGGAAGGGGAATGATTAGGGGGAAAATGTCTAAAAAGACTCCTTCAAAGGGGAAATAATGAAAAAAGGATGGAGAAGCACTGCTCTAAGTGAGCTGTATTTAACTGGATTACCATTCTGTAAAGTAATGTATCTATTACAAACATTACTAAGCACACACTCGTCCAGCATGCTCAGGGCACCACTATGCACAGAGCCTTCCACGTCTAACTCACGCGATCGCTTCAACAGTCTACAAGGCAGGAGGGGTGCCGCCATCCTCTTTCCAGAGGGGAAGAGATGCGGAAGAAAGAGGCTACGGCAGAGCCCCAGGAGGGTGGAGGCAGAGCTGGGAGGTCAGCCCTTGATTGTAGCAACCTCTTCTGAGAATCAGGCTGCAGGAGCAAATCTACAGGCAAATGAAGAGATCAGCAAGGCAGAGTCCTGCACTGTCCTGGGACAGCAAACCAGAGCCAAGAAGCGAGAATGCTCATGACTTGGGAATAATTGAAGAAATGATGGTACCCCTTATGGTCCAAGAAGACACATTTGTTAGGAAGAAAAATCTAGAGTCACACAGCCTGATTGGAAACAGGCTGCTTGGAGTGAATAGATTCTCTAGCTTTAGCCGGAGGCCGAAGTCAGGCAGGAGCAGACACCCAGGGGTTCCCAGGGGTCATCTCTGGGCGTAGGCCTGGTGGGGTAGACTTGAGAGGCAAGTTTTTCTGCCTTGAGTTATATAAATAAAAAATAAAGGGTGGTTTTTAGCTTTTCATCATTTTCAGTAATGGCCTCATTAAAAAAAAAATCCCCAGCCCCTAATCAGAACTGAGTAACGCAATGATGGATTCCAGCAGCTGGCACCTCTCGTAACGGGTTTAACCAAGAGGAACTCTGAGCGACCTCTAGGAGCAGGGCGGGGGCCCAGGGCTGGACTGCTGCTTGAGGCGGATGCGGTCCCCTGGGTCCAGCCACAGACATCCACGTGGCCACCCCAACACCACAGCTGCTGCAGCTGCCGATGCCCGCCGGCCCCTGGCCCCACCCAGAGGGCGGGACCCTGTGTGGCCACACACAAGTTCCCAGATGTGTGTGTGTGTCCTGAGCTCACCACTGAGGCTCTGGCCTGGCAGGGGGGTGTGGGCACAGAAGAAGAGCCCTCAGTTCAGGGGAGATGTGGCCCCAAGAGGTTCCTCAGTCAGACACACCCACAGCCAGCCTCAGAGGCCCCCCCTTGGGCGCTGTCTGCAGGGCCCCAGGGGACAAAGTTATTATAGGGGTTTCCAGGCAGGCTCTGCCTCTGGCTCAGCGAAGACCTTGGCTGGGCCTGAACCTGCCTCTTTCTCACCGTGGGAACTTGGGAATGTGAAGCCACAGGACTAAGCCTCCATTTCTGACTCCCAGAAGTGAGGATAATAATACTTTCCCCCAAGTACCTTATTAGCTGCTCCCACTGCCTCATCGTGCCACCTCGGCCACACCTGCCTGTTGCCCTCCAGCAGGACACGTCGACCCCTACCTTTGCCTCTGCTTCTAGAAAGTCACCCGAAAGAAAAATCATCTCTGTCTCCCTCATGCCGTAACCCCCATGCCTCAGAGCAGTGCCTGGGAAATACGACCGTGCGTTGAAAAAAGTAACGAGTTAGACAAAGAGTCTTTATGAAACCCGGTGTTGTGAAGATCAGGAAAAGTCTATTCCATTTTCAAATACATAAAAAAATGGTGTCATTGACTGGAAATCTGTCACTTGAGAAAAAAAAAAAGAAAATATTTTTCCAGGGAAGCCTAATCATTGGCTCAGTTAGAAGTCTAAGTGTGTGCACGAGCCACAGTCAAAATCGAAGGAGGGCTACTCAAAGCGTAGCTGCGTTGTCCCAGCCTAATGTCACTCGATCATTTCCAGGAACAAGCCTGCGAGGTAGGGACTGACCCCACGCTGCAGGGAGCGAGACTCGGGGCTGATGGACTGCAGAGCCATGGGGAGCCGGGATGCGGAGCTGGTGCGCAATGCACCTGTCCGGTGAGCTCCAGGACACGCCAGGAGTGAGCTCCAGGGCGCGGGAGTCGGCTCCCCTCTGGCCAGCACAGTGCCCAGCGGCCCTCTCCTCCCCATCTCTGCCTTACTGGCAAGTATAACACCCAGGAGTCAACTCTCAGGGGTGGGAGGGCAGCTCTCCGAGCTCCCCAGGAAAACACCGACACGGGGGTGCAGGGGGCGGGGGGGAGGTAGACGCGTGGCACGTGATTGCCGCAAGCGATGAGGCGCCATGGGGCAGAGGAGAGGCTCTCTCTTGGCCCTCCTCCCAGCCCAGGAGTCCAAGAGCTAAAGACAGGATCTAAGACGGGAGAGGGGACGGGGACCACCGGAGAGTGTCTCCAAAATAGAAGCAGGCGGAGGCGCGCATTCCACAGGCTCACTTAGGGCACCCGATAAGCTATAAAAAGGCTGTTTGTGGCCAAGGCAGAGGCAGAGAGAGCTCCTAATTACAGCGATGCCCTGGGGTGGGGCCCTGCTCCTCAGCCTCCACCCTGCGCTCGGCAGGAAGCTGAGGCTGAGCTCGCCTCCCCCTGGGAACCTCCGTCAGGCCAGGGAGAAGCAGAAGTTCAAACGGTGACGTGGAGGGAGGACCCTGGACATGCCCAAAGCCGAAGGCCCCGGCATCACGGCAGAGCTCGGGGAGCGGCTGCAGTGGGCCACGGGGTCCCAGGCTGTGTCGCAGGTGGTGGTTCATATAAAGGATGGGGAGGCTCACTGGGGCTGAGAAACAGGAGCATGTCGCTAGCGCTGTCGGCCATGTTGTTACTGTTACTGCCGCAGCTATTGTTACTCCACTCTAAGTCTGTGGATAGTCTTTTTTCTCATCTATAAAATGGGGATAACGATTTCTTCAAGTACTGTGAGGTTCACTCACTGAACGAGGATGCAGGGGCCTCCACATAGGAGCCGGCCCCAGGCTGGGCACTGGCGACGGGCTCGGGAGTAAATTCCAGCAGGATCCAGCAAGGTGGTGGGAGCCAGCAGGTGCTGAGTGAAGTTTAACACTCAGCCCCCTGTGATCCCAGACCAGCCTTACAGCCTTGGCATCATCAAAAATAGAATGAGAAGAGCAAGAAAAAGTATTTAGAGGACTGTGACAAGAGTCCAATGAAATGACAGAATTAAAGATTTTCCTAAAAATCATGACTTGCAGGTAAGAATTCAGGACCAGGAGACAGAGAGCAGGTTATTCTCCCAGCTCTGCTCCTAGCTGTGCTGCCCTCAGGCAGTGACTCCACCTCGTTCACCAGTCACCTCAACGATAAATCGGAGATCACAGCAGTGCAAACTCAGGCAGCGGGTCATTGCAAACATGCACTCTGATAATGCACATAAGCGCAGAGTAAATCATACACGTACTGGATGACATAAATTAGTAATACTAAGTTATCATATTCGCAGAGAAGCAAGGAGGTGTTTCTATGGGATAACATGCCATCGTCTGCAGGTGCAGTTGGAGTCTAACACAGCTCCTGGTGCAGTGTTGAAGGCACCTGTTCCACCCCAGAAAAAAGGCGTGATTCAGCCTTTCCCAGCCAGCCTCCTTTTTCAGACCCTCACCAAACTCCAAGATCTAACAGTTTTTCTCTGCCAATCAAAAGGCGGTTGAGTCCAAAACTGAAGCTTTTGTTGGCCATAACTTCAGAATCGTGTACCAGTGCATATTTGTAGATTATTATTCTTTGCATTTTTGAGGGGGCAGAGCATCGCACAAGCATTCTAATGTGCACATCGCAGCAGTGAGCACAGGATCGCCAAGCCCCTGCCTTTGACCACTAAGGCCGCAGCACCTCCCACGTGGCAGGCTCTGATCAGGGCACGTGGGGCTCAGCAGGGAACAGGCTTGCCCTTGCGGACTTTACATTCTTGCGTGGGAAGACAGACAGTAGGCAGGCACAGAAAGAGAGCAGGGGCAATTCCTCTGGAGTGTAATTATCTAACTGTCTGCTGCCCCAACTAAATGGGAGCTCCTCAAGGACAAAGAAAATGTCAGATCCATTACTGATCCCACCCCCACATGGCATGTGCCGCAGCACAAAGGAGGCACTCGGCGTGTGGTTCTTGCACAAGTAAACGAAGGAACTGAATGGAATGGTTACTATAAAGCATGGTGGATGGAAGGAAGGAAGAGAGGAAGGAAGGGAGGGAGGGAGGGAGGGAGGGAGGGAAGGAAGGAGAGAGGGAGGAAGGATTGGATGGATTAGATTGGACTGGATTGAATACTACAAAGCATGGATGTTGAATGAATGAATAGATTGGCTTGGATTGAATAGAATGATTACTACACCAAAAGAGGCATATATTAGTCTGTGAGTTTCCCAATCATCAGTGTAAAGCCCCTATTCAAAATAGCTCCTTATTCAGGCTAAGTCACCCACACGCATCTTCCATGTGCCAAGGGATGCCTGTTCATTTGGATTTTGAGAAGCTTGCTAAATGGTTTCCACTATATTAATGTTAGCTACTTTATTTTGTTTTGCTTTTTGTGTTTTTACATTTTTATTGTTTTGCTTTCTTTTTAATTGAAGCACTTGCAAAGGGATTTTGTCTTGTTTGTCACCAGAACAGACTAGACCCACTCCTCTCACAGCTGTATTTACCAACACTGATTCTCTATGGACCGCTGAGCTTTAATTCAAATTTTACATCTATTTAGGCACTGGGAGAAGCCTAGACAAAGAGAACTCACAAGTTTTTCTTAATGGGATCGGAGTGGACATGGGGTGTTCTGAGCTGGCTGCAACCATTGCCCCTTCTCTTGGTGAAAAACAAAACAACAAAACTCTTTCTTGAAGGAATGGAGAGGAGGAGCGAAACTTGCCCCCAAATCTTGGCCCGCGGCATTCCACCTCTTTCCCCACTAGGCTCCAGGAAGAGTCACAGGGCTCGCACTGGTCCAGTAAGACTGATGCCACCCAGGGTGGCTGGAGAATGGTGTGTCCTCCCCTCCCGGGTTGGAGGATGACTGGCCTTGCTGACCCTGCTGGGACCTCTGTCCGCCCCCCGCTCCTCCCCATCCATCCTCGCCCTCCTGCTCCGAGCCCAGGAGGCTGCCTGGGGGACCCACATGGCCGCGGCCCCTTGCGGGCTGGTGCCAGGCGGGGTTTGGCTAATAGGAGGCACGAGCCAAGCAGGAGGCAGGGGCGGATGGTGTCTTTCCTGGGCCCCCTCTGCCCGGGCCCCACATCCCTCTGGCAGCCACTGAGTCCTTCTGCGGACACAGCTTCTGTCTGGCAGCTCCCGGCGCTTTTCATCCCCCCTGAAGCTGGCTTCTCCCTCATGCTAGTGTTTCCTGGTGGATCTCACCCTTCCCTAAACAGAATCTACAGCAATATCTCTTTTGTGAACTCTTTTTACTGCCGGGACCCTGACTAACACAGACGCTAAGCAGCAAGCGGACACCAAGAAAAACCTAGAAACACAGAATCCCATATGTCCCAGTTTCATTGTTTGACCTCTGGCTTTTGAATCACGCATAACAATAAACTCGCTTTATTCTTCTAGCTGGTTTATGTGGGGTTTTTAGTGAGCTGTGATCAAAAGCACCGTCCATGATTCAGAACCAAAGTCCACGATGGTCAGTGCGTTTGGGGGCACAAGGAGAAGAGGCTGGCGCATGGAGGCTGAAGGCCTAGCTTTGTGGCCAGCTCTGCTAGTTTATTGGCTGTGCAGCTTTTGCCCCATGGCTTGACCTCTCTGGGGCTGTCCTGCCATTCTTGGTGGCACTGCTCTGAGCACAGAAGTTCTTCCAAGTCTGGTTTCTGCCCTGCTGAGATCTAGAACCAGTCGTAGCCCTGGCCAGCAGGATGGCCAAAGAGCAGAGGGGTTCAGAATGAGCCTTCTTCCCAGCACCCCTCACCGAGGCGTTCTGGAATGGCAGCGGGTGTTCACCTGATTGCCAGCCAGTCGCCCCCGAGGGCGGTCCCTCAGCCCTGGCCCTGCCCGTGCCGCCTCCTCTGGCTTCCTCCCCCTTCCCAGCTCACTCATTCCCCTCTGGCCTCCTGTTGAGGGCCCAGCATGCCTTGCAGCTGTACCTTCCAGGATCTTGGCATTCTGAATGCTCACGTGCATCCCAAGGAAGGAGGGTCAAAGGAAGGCACCATGGGAAGTCCACGGACAGCGCTGCGCCGTGCAGGGCAGGCTCCTCCACGAAGCCTCCAGACACCTCATCCATTAAATGGGCCTAGTCATCAATGCTCACCCGTCCCCAACCCCATTTGCTGAGAGCCTCCAGCGGTCCCGTAACAGGCGTCCCTTTCTCCTGCTGCCCTCCGGCCTTCCATTCCCGGGGTGGACCTGACCCCGTCATGGCCCTGCGCAAACCTCCCAAAGACCCTCCCATCAGACAACCGAGAAGCCCATCAGCACCCACTCACCTCCTTCCCTCCAGCCTGGGCCCTACTGTAGCCCGTCGAAGGGGCGGGGCATCCATCAAGCCCAGGCTCCTACCCTGCAGGTCATGCTCATCTTTCTAAACCACCTGAGCACCTCCTCCTCCAGGGAGCCCTCCCTCATTCTCACCACCGCCACCCACCTCAACCAGACAGACTGGGCCAAGGCTCCCGCCACAAGAATCCGCCTCTCCATTCCTCAAAGCTTTCCCCTGTGGCACCACAATCATTTTATGTGACTTTCCCTGTATTTTGATTTTTTTTTTCCTGTAGCTCCAGACACTAGCATGAAGCAACACAAAAAATGATGCTCAATAATTCTCTGTTGATCGCACATATGAAGGGTAAGTGAACTCACCAGTGTCTGCTCGCTGCACTGCTCGCGGCCCCAGGCCTGTGTCCATTCTCTGGATGTAGCCTCCAGCACCTTCCACCACCTCCCCAGCCCCTGAGGCTGTCCCCTGTGGGCCAAGGAGTGACGCTCTGGGCCCCAACCCACCTGCAGAAGTCAGCAAGGCGCAGGCTGACACTCTACCCCGACCGCCTTCTGCCCCTCAAGGCCAGCCCCTGGGGGCCCTGGAGGGAAAGTCACCTAGACGCCAGAAGGACAGATGTCAACCCTAACGAGAGGCCCACTTCACCCTCCCTGCCCTGGGGAAGAGGGCTGCCCTCAGCACGACTCCACCAGGGGCCTGGAGGCCGGGCGTCCAGGTCAGAGCCCAGGGGGGCATCAGCCTCCTGCCTGCTGGCCACACACGCCCGTCCCCAGCCCATCCTGTCCCCAAGCACCATCTTCACATTCCAAACAAGTAACTTCCAGACCTCAGGTTATCTTGGGTCACCGGGTCCACAGCACTTGGCCCAGGGGCCAAGCAGCCCCTGACCCCCTCTAGAACTGGGCGGCAGGCTATAGTTCACAGTCTTTTCTTGGACCATCCCTCACTGTGACTCCCGGGGGGGTTGGAAAAGGGACTGCTCCATTTCACCCTGATGGGTGCACTGTGGGTACCCTCCAGGGCTCTGGGCCTCTGCGGGTGCCCTTCCCTCACCAGGGATGCTCATCTAGGGGCGCAGGAGAACACGGTGCTCCTTAGTTCCAAAGCCCTTTCCACCTTCGGCCCCTCACTGTACCCCCCCGAAGGAAGATGGGAGACGCTGCTTGCTAATAACAGGCACGGGCTCGGGGTTTGCACCGCCCGGGGACTCCCGTCATTGAACCCACAAACGGCAGACTCCGCCCCCTCTGCACCCCTCTGGCGCAAGTCGGGCCTCTTCCGCAATGGCCCGGGCTGCGCAGAGCGCCCCCTGCCGGCCGGGCTGGCCGAGGCGCCCCCGGCCCCGGCGCCCCCCGCCCCCCGCCCCTCGGCGCCCCCCGTCCCTCGGCGCCCCCCGTCCCCCGGCGCACTCACTTTCGCAGAGGCGGCGCCGCAGCTGCCCGCGGATCTTGTCGATGGCGTCGAAGTCGGAGACGTGGAAGACGTGCGCGGCCTTGGGCGCCGAGGCGATCTCCTCCAGCTCCTCGCGCAGCGCCGCGCCCACGCCCACGGCGAAGAGGCGGATGCCCGCGCGGCGCGCGGCCGCCGCGGCGTCCAGCACCACGTCCTGGCTGCGGCCGTCGGTCAGCAGGATGGCCACCTGCTTGAAGGCGCGGTCCCCGGGCCGGCCGCCCGCCCGCGGCGCGAAGCTGCGGCCGGTGACGTAGCGCAGCGCGTCGCCCGTGTTGGTGTTGCCGCCGTGGTAGGCGAGGCGCCGCGCCGCCGCCTTGACCTCCTCGCGCGTGCCGAAGCGGCCCAGCTCGAAGGCGGTGGCCGGCCGGTCGCTGTAGCGCACGACGCCCACGCGGGTGCGCTCGGGGCCCACGTCGAAGGTGTCCACCAGGTGCGCCACCCACTGCCGCACCTTCTCGAAGTCCTCCCTGCCCACGCTGGAGGAGGTGTCCAGGAGGAAGACCAGGTCGTAGTGGACGGTTTTGCAGCCTGCGGGGTGGGGAGAAAGGGGGACTTAGGCCCGCAGGGCGGGAAGGGGCCCTGGCCTGGGACCTCAAGGGGTGGCCACGTCTGCTTGGCCTCTCACTAGCTGGGGCCTTGCTGGAACCCCAGCCCCCCAACATGCAATGATGATGGGGTCTCCAAGGCTGCTGGGAGGATCAACTGAGAATAATGTTTCATAATAATGATCCTCCATCATGGGACACCATGTCAGTCAACTCAAAATCAAATGCTTTGATTTTGGTGAAAAAGTGCCTTCCTTACTTTTATTTTTTTTTCCTTCATTACTTTTAAAACTTACAGATAGAGCCTGCTTAGAAAAGCAATAAAACATATTTTACACGCCCATCTTCCTGTCTTCGCAGAGATAACCACTGCTAACCCCATGTCTACTTGACTCATTTCAAGTTCCTTAGCACTATGGCTGGAAACTGCACGCTGATGTGTAAGCTGTGCTCTCCACATCCAGCAATATGCTAGAAACCTATGTCCAGCCTGTGAAGGCCAGTCTCCATGGCTGCAGATTCCACTGCCCTGATGAGCCTAATTTGTTTAGCTAGTGCTCTTTTGTGGAATATTCAAACAGTTTACAGTATTCCATTATTATAAATAATACAAAATAGTTTGCACTCATATATTTAAAACATAAAATTACAGAAATTATAAAATATGCTTATATTTTTCTAAGTATAAATTTCATATAAGCAACAAAATGCTTCTGATTAAACAGAAGTAGGTGCTATATCATTTATTTCTAGTCCTCGTCCCCAGTTTACAATTAGAGAATATGAGGGAAAGTGTTTTCAAATTCCAAAAGGCTCCACAAATTGGCAAGGTATGACAGAGAAGCCCTGACTGGACTCTCCCAGGTTCTGGGCTTGGCCATACCTTCAGCAATGGCCTGAGAAGCCTCTGGGGCCCCTGAGAAAACATGTGGCTAGATTTAAAAAAAAAAAAGACTTCGTTCCACGATCAGATCGGCAAACGTAAAAGATAAAAGGAACATGCATCCCACACCTGACGGGGTTACGGGGTTTGCGCACTCATTTCCAGGGGCCTTAACGGTCTCATAAAGGAGGACATCTGTTGACCCAGCAGTTCTAAATGTAGTGCCTGACCCTGAGAAACCAGCAGGCAAACGCAGCAGCAGTAACAACAGAATAGCTCACGGCAGCGTGGCCCAGCAGAGTCCTGGGGACAGCCTAAAAGATCACCCTTATGCAACTGCCTAATAAAAATGATGTCTTAATAGAGAGGGTGCTAAGCAGCCCTTAGATGAAGGCTAGGAAGAAGCTTTATTTACCAGCACAGACAAATTCTCTAACTTACTGTTGGGTGTAAAAGACAGTTTACAAAACATTATGCATAATATGATAGACTTTCTAGAAAGAAAACCTATGTTTGCGCGTATCTATGTGTGCAATTGCATATCTATCCTCAGTTGAAGCTGCAGGAGGAAACACTGCTTGCCTCTGGGCAAGCAGAACTATGAATGATGTTTGTGAATTTCTTTCTAGTCTTTCATATTTTCTGATGTTATATTTGCAAGCAATTAATAATAATAAAAAAAAAACAGCAAAAGCAAAAAGTTGTATGTATTTACATGCGCACACATAAATGCTTTCCTACCCCAGCCTGAGCCAATGACCCTCTTGAATTCTCCAAATCTCCCTTTCCCTTTCATTTTTAAAATCCAAGTTACAATCATTATGCCAAGGGTCGAATTAAATCCACGCCATAGCAAGATTGACCCCTAATGGGATTAGAGCTTTTAGAGTGTGTTTGCCCAGAAGGGAGGACTGAGAGATCGTTCCAGGGAAAGTTTTCTCCTTGACACAAAAAGTTTTGCTCCTTTTGTCTAGGGGCCGTAATGCCCCAGCCTGTTCAGGTGATGTGCTGCCAAGGGTGGGCAGGGCTGTAATCCCAGAGCAAATTTGCTTTAAGGCTGCAGGAGGGCTTTTGTCCAGGAGGCCGCCCCAAGGAGCCCTTTAGAACTCTCCTGGAGGCTGGGAACAGACTGGACAGTGGGCATGTGAGAGTTAAGTGTGACGGGTGGACAGGCCCTGACCCTGGGGACAGGGGCCCTGGCGTCTGGCCTCGGGACAGAGAGAGGGCAGGGGTCATTCAACTGCTGACAGATGACCACTTCCCTCTGGGGAATGAGGCCATGGAAGAGACCTTTCCACGTTAGAGTCTGATAACCCCATGAATCCCGGCGGGTGGGGTAATCTAATGTAATGTGAAGCTCCTTTTCTCCATGTGTACACAGGCTACCCATGGTTATTACAGTGTCTCAAGCTAGCCAGGCTTCTGAGAGGCTCAAGCAGAGCAAACTATACGAGAGAACTTTGTAAAACTTTCTTTGTTTATTTGGGAACTGTGGCAGTTTTGAGATTATTTATGAATTCCAAAAAGAGAGATTATATTTGTAAATTCCTCTGGGTGTGAGTCCCTTTGATTGTATTACATTCAGCTGAGATGCCTTTGATTACATTATGTTAAGATGAGGACTTTGATTCAACCACATCAGTAGGGTGTAACTCGATTTAAGTCCCTGCCCCCTTGGTGGGCTGATATAAACAGGCACTCACTCAAGAAGACATAGAAGATACGGAAAGAGAGAGAGCTCCATAGAAATGGCAGAGGAGAGAATTTTGATCCTGTGGCCTGGGAAGAGAGATGAGCCTGATAATTCTCAGCTAAAGAGAAGAGAGCAGCTAAGCTGAGGAAGCCTGGAAAGAAACAAGCCCTATGCCAGCCTACAGCTGAGATCAGAAGAAGCTGGGCCTACAGAGCCCTAAGAGGAAGAGGAAGGAGAGATCAAGCAGACATCATCTGCCATCTTACTTCAACATGTAGCAACTGACTTGGAGAAAGTACCTCTTATGGTACCTTGAGTTGGACTCTTTAGGGCCTTGTGACTGTGAGTTTCGACCCCAAATAAATGCTTTATAAAAGCCAATAGATTCCTGATACTTTGCATCAGCACCTCTTGGGCTGACTAATACAGGGACCGTCTTTGTTTTGAAGGTTCAAGGAATAAAGCTTTAGCTCAGGCACAACTTTCCCTGTGTCCTCCCAGCTTCACTGCTCACTTGCTGAGGGTTTTAGGCAAGCTGCTAAACCTCTGTTCTCAGCTCCTCATCATGAAATGGGGGAAAGGCTTTACCTCCAAAATGCAGAGACATGGCTCTCTCCTGCCCCATGGGTGGTCAGGGGGCACCTGCTCCATGTTAGAGCTGAAGCTCTCCAGTGTCCCGCTGGGTGCCACCCATTGCTGATGACACTTTTCCTTCATGTCTCAGCATGGGAAGGAGCCTTCCTGTATGGGACCTTCAGCCTAGAGCAAGGAGACCCTCAGCCTAGTGTGGGGGGCCCCAGACTAGTATGGGGGATCCTCAGCCTAGTGTGGGGGCCCTCAGCCCAATGTGGGGGATCCCAGCCTAGCACGGGAGACCCTCAGCCTAGCATGAGGACCCCAGCTTAGCACGAGGGGCCATCAGCCTAGCATGGGGGTCCCTTATCTTAGCATGGGGGGACCCTTAGCCTAGCACAGGCATGGGGGACCTTCAACCTAGTGTGGGGGGAGCCTCAGCCCAGTGCAGGGGAGCCTCAGCCCAGTGCAGGGGACCCTCAGCCTAGCACGGGGGGACCCTCAGCCTAGCACAAGCCCCATTGTGCCCCGCCCCGCCCCCTGCTCCCCTGGTCTTTTGCAGCTCCAGCTGACCTCTCCAGCCCTTCCTGAGTCTGCCCCTCATGGGCCTGTCCTCTCTGTCCTGACCACCTCTTCTAGCTGGACCCCAGTGAGCCCATTTCCCCTGGGGTGGGCCCCAAAGCCCTTCACAGAACAGAACAACACACCAGGTCCCTAATGCTGCCCCACTCCACTCCCCGTGGCAGCTGGAAGTTTTCATGGACCCCACAAAATCCTGTTCTTAAAGCTAATCCGTTCCTGAGCATGTAAAGCACTGTAGGCAGACCTTTGATTGAATCACTCTAGTTACAGGTCTTTGATTGGATTGTGTGAGCCAGGGTGGGTTTTAATTCTCTTACTGGAGTCCTTTATAAACAGAGGACTAAAAAGCCACAGGCACAGAAAGACTGCAGAGACAGAGAGGAATGCAGAAGCCAGGAGAGAAGGTCCTGGAAGGCAGAAGCTGCAAGCAACAAGGCCGGGAGAAGAAGGCAGAGACGGAGCCCAGCACGCTGCCCTTGGGCCCTGGCGTGCGAGAGGAATCCAGCACCCCCTGTGGCCCGTCCCCGGGGAGAGAAGCATCACCTGACCAAGCCTTGGTCTGGACATTTCCACGGCCTCAGAACTGTAAGCTTCTACGTTAATAAATCCCCATTGTAAGAGCCAACCCGTTTCTGGTATATTCTTCCCGGCTGCTTTTAGCAAACTAAATTACCCCCAAAGAGAAATCCTAAATACACTTGCCAGGTTCATACTCACAGCCCATTATATGATTGACACAAGACATGCTCCGTCCACACACAGCCGCACTGACACTCAATCACATATGTACAGATGTGCACACACACTCACGCACACATGCTCTCGCACGCCAGCTGGTTCGATCTTTAGGTGGTTGGCATGCACATACCACCCCCCACGCTCCTGCACACATGGTGGGGAGGAAGACAGGTGCATGCGCAGTGGGCCGGCCCACCTGCCCTCTGGGCCTGGCAGCCGCCGTGCCGGTGCCACAGCAGCAGCAGCAGCCAGAGGAGGCCAGCGGCATTCCCTCGGGGGCTGCCCATGGCTCTCTGTGCAGGGATGAGCTGTCTTGACCGGGAGGAGACGCCGTCAGCCTCTACAGGAGCCTCTCCTGTGTGGAGAAAGACACGCTTTAGATAAGAGCTCTCGAGCTGGAGGCTGTGGGGAGCCCACTGCCCCCTCTCCTCACCCCATCTCTCGCTCCCACCGGACGGGCCCCTGGGCAGGCCTGTGTCCTCCCTCAGACCTTCTGAGAAGCAGAGCCCCCAGGGCCCTCGCCCTGCACTGATCCCTCTGCCCGGCCCTCCAGCCTCCAATTCACAAGTGCATGTTGAGCCCTGCAGGGCCCAGGATCAGACACCGGGATGCAGAGAGGAGTGGGGCAGGGTCCCGGGGCTTGGGGACCCCATGACCTGCCTCAGAGCTGTGGAGAATGCCTTCCCCGGGCCCTCCCGAAGACAGTACACAAGGCCTGCCACCGAATGCCTGCCCTGCCCGGCCGTCCCTCTCCCCTCTGCGCTGCGCCTGGCAACTCCGAGCTAGACCGCCCTTTCCCACTGAGGCCAGGTCTCTAAACTGACTCCAGGAATGTTCAGCCTCTCCTGAAATCCCCATTCCCATACTGAAAACCCTGGCAGTCCTCTGCTCAGTATGCCCCTTTGCTCCCGCCAAATCCAGTGGGCTCTTCCTCGAATGTACGTTTGCCTCGTGGGCTGCCCCACAGCTGCTTGGCCCCTGGAGGCAGAGGCCAGTTTTCTGTCAATATCCTCGAATGGCTGAAGAAATGAGGAATCCTCCACGGGATCCAGAACCCCGACCCCTGCGATGGTAGGGAAGCCATCTCCAGGGCTCGTCTGCTTCAGGTAACAGGGGAACCCATTTATTTTAGAATTTAATAGAAGTGTATTAAGTGGGTGGCATGAGAGTTGGTTGGGAGCAAATGAGTTTTTGCTTATCTTGGTTATAAATTGCCAAGTGTGATGCAGACATTTGAAATGACCTGAGGAATAACTGCTTGGACCATAGACAGGCACCCCTGCACTGGCACCTCCCCCCGTAGCCTCCGGCCCCATGAGCGCCCCGGACCAGGGGACTCGGGGAACTGGAACGCCTGGGGCAAGCAGGCGAATGGATGTGGGGCGTGGGGGCGGGAGACTGTCTTTACAACTTTTCCTGAATCGTGTTGATACTTTCCATCAATGACCATTTGAAACCATTGAAAGTGTATGACCTCCGTGATTCAGCAAGTCCAAATGTTAGGAGCACCTACTGGGCCACTGTTTTTCAAGAGGACCCAACGATGAGAAAGGCTCAGACCCTGACCCCAGAGGCTCAGCCGGATGACGGAGGCTGCCTGGAACCAGCCCAGCCAGGGAGGAGGCTGACAGCTGCCCTGGAAGCAGCCCCCTTCCGTACCACCCCCTGGGGAGCCTTAGGTCCCCAAAAGCAAAATCAAGAAAGTTGGAAGGTGGGCTCCTCCTCCATGAAATGGGGCTAGTGACACTGTGGTAGTCAGAAAAGGCCGCGCCAGACATGTCCCTGGGTCAGTCCCTGAAACGTGTGACCATGGAAAGGGGGCTCAAGATTGCAAATGGAGTGAAGGTGGCTAACGACCTGACCTTAAAATAAAGAGACTGGCCTCAATTCTCCAGCTGGGTATTGTGGAATGTCAGGGGTCCTTCAGCAAGAAAGCGGCAGACAGGAGCCTGAGAAAGACTTATGGGCCATTGTTGGCTTGGAAAACCCCTGGTTCTGGTTCCCAGCTCTCTCGGGAAAGGGCTGGAAATAAAGGTGTTGGCTATGTGTGCTGAGAGCGAGTTGCCTTTTTCTATCGTCTCTAAAAGCACAGCTCACCTACAAGGTCAATGCTATTATCCCCACTTTACCAATGACAAACGGGTCAAGGAGGATGGATATCTTCCCCCAGCTCATATCACGAGTCATGAGGGAGCTAGATTTGAACCCCGGTCTATCTGACACCAAAGTCCAGGCTCCTGCCAGCACTAAAATTTAACACATACTGTGATGTCACTAAGTGCCAGGCACTGTTCTAAGAGCTTAACACACAAGAGCTCATCGAATCTTAACATGGGGTATCATTCACCCCATTTTACAGAATATGATAGTGAGGCACAGAGAGCTTAAGTTACCCACTCACGATTTCACACCTAGGAAACAGCTCAGAAGCAAACCCAGAGGGACTGCAGGCCCACACTCAACACCACTCGGTGATGTTGCCTCTCTCAGGATATGTGGGGTCTAGTAGGAGCTAAACTTATTTCTTAAGCACAGAAACAATGAGGCAAGAGAATGAAGGACATGGTTAGAAACCAAACTATGCATTGTCTAATTCACAGGAAGGGAAAGGGTTGGGGATTGGCACACATCCTCCATAAAGCCATGCTCATGCCCTAACCCTCGATCCTAGGAGCAGAGGAACCCATTCATAAATAGAACCCTCAAAGATGCCATGATCAGTTAAGGTGTGGACTCATCTGGATTCGAAAATCCAATTTAGATGAATAATTGAATCAGTGCAGGCCTACATCTAGATGGGCAGGCCTTCACCCAATGTGAGGCCCTATACCTAGATGGGTGGGCCTTCATCCAGATTGGCAGGACTTCATCCAATGGGCAGGCCTTCATCCAATAGGTGGGCCTTCACCCAGATGGGCAAGCCCAAATCCAGATGGTTGGGCTTTCATCCAGATGGGCAGACCTTCATCCAGGTGGGCAGAACTTCATCCAGATGGGTGGGCTTCATCTAGATGGGCAGGCCTTCATCCAATGGGTAGGCCTACATCCAGATGGGTGGGCTTCATCCAGATGGGCAGACCTTCATCCAATGGGCAGGCCTGCATCGAGGTGGGCAGGCCTTCATCCAATTGGCAGGCCCGCATCCAGATGGTCAGGCCTTCATCCAATGGGCAGGCCTGCATCGAGGTGGGCAGGCCTTCATCCAATGGGCAGGCCTGCATCCAGATGGTCAGGCCTTCATCCAATGGGCAGGCCTGCATCGAGGTGGGCAGGCCTTCATCCAATGGGCAGGCCTGCATCCAGATGGGCAGGCCTTCACCCAATGGATGGGCAGATGGGTGGGCCTTCATCCAGATGGGCAGACCTTCATCCAGGTGGTCAGACTTTCACCCAGATGGGTGGGCTTTATCCAATGGGCAGCTCTGTATCCAGATGGCTGCAGTAGAAATTTGAATCAGTGAGACTTCAAGGGCCAGACTCAAGAATAGAGGGATGGCCATATAAAGGAGGATTGCCCAGACATTCCAGACGGCTGGGGAGAGCCAACCCTGCCAGTACCTTGAAGCTAGACTTCCAGCCTCCCAAACTGGCACAATATATCCCTATTGTTTGGGTCCCCTCACTGCATAGTATTTCTCACAGCCACCCTGGCCAACCAAGACAGCCTTCCGCAGCAAGAGGGAACAACTTGCTGGGGAAGAAACCTGCAGATAAGGCCCAGGGGAAGGAGAGTAGCCTTCTAGGCAGTAATAAATGCAGTATCCACAGCAGGGGGCTCCTGGCTTTGCTTCTTAGAGGCACGAATGAGCATGGTTATGCTGAGTTCCCAAGCCTGGAAATCGGGGATGTTTCATGGCAAGGACATTGCCAAGTTTACAGGAAATTGCATCTGCAAAGCACACAGCACAGGCCCTCGGGCCCACTAGAGCAGGCTTCTTAACAAGGGGTCTGCGAGCTTGAATTGAAACTCAAAACACATTATTCTTCTGGGGACATGTTGGTGCAGGTGTGATACATTTATTAAATAATACACAGTATAGCGTGGACTTGGTAAGGGGTCTGTGGCACTCAGCTGACTCAAAGGGGTCCGTGGAAGAAAAATGGTGAAGAGCCCCTGCTCTAGACACTTGGCCAACGTACAATGGTTGGCAGCCCGTCTCCCCGCCCTCCCCAGCCCACCCCAGGGTGCCCTCATTCCATTTCTGTGCCGCCAGGGCCTGAGCAGTTTCCAGGGGAGGCTGCAAGACTGGCCTGGTGTCGACTGCACCCCCTGACCCTGGGAGGCAGAGCTGTGCCATTAGCTCCCCCAAAGTCCAGCAATTAATTTACTGAGCTGAGTTTCTTCCTCCGGCCAGCTCATTGCCATGGTAACCAGCATTCACTATTCAGGGACCCAGAGGAGGGAAGAGAGGAAAAACTCCAAGCAGAAAGCAATTTAGAGGGAGAAAATGAGATCTGGAACATTGCTAGGGCAGGCTGGGTGGAGGGTGGGACTTGGGGGCCCCGGAGGCCTGGGCAGCCGCCCACGTGTGTGGGGGCTCGTGGAAGGAGGCACCTCTGATGTGTCGCCATGGTGATGGACGATGCTTGGGCCAGGAATCTGGGGGAGCGGGTGGGGAGGACCATAAAAGCGTGGCCTGGCTGTGTCCAAACCACTGAGGCATGTGTCTCTATCACAGACCCAGCTTTGAGCTCCGCCGCAGCCCTGCCAGGCTCGTGCCGATGCAAACGCACGTGTTGTGTCCTGGGGGGCAAAGGAAAAACCGACCCAGCTCACCGTCCAGGCAGAGCCCCCTGCCTGGGAAGAGCTGAAGGGCCTGAGAGCTGGATTTGAAACATGGCTCTCAGAGCAAGGTCCCTCCAGCGACTGTTGAGCACCTCTTCTATGCCAGGCTCTGTTACAGGCTAACTCGATTTCTCTGGGGCAGCCAGCATGATCAGCAAGCTTCTCAGTCCGAATTCCTGGGTGCCAATACCACCTCTGCCCTTTCCGAGCTGTGCAAACCAGGGGGATCACTGAACCTCCCTGGGCCGCAGCCCTTCATCTGTGCCGTGAGGATAGTTGGCATCTCACAGGTGTGTCGGGAGGATGAAATGAGTCACCACAGGTAGAGCTTGGAGCAAGGCCTGGATGTGGCCAGTGCTCACGACACACTTTATTTCTTTCCAGCTCTTAGTTTCCCACCTGTCAAAGGGGAACGGTGTTCTCTGCCCCATAGGTCACGGGGGAGACTACACGAGATCATGGTGTGACAATCTTCTATAAAGTGAAAGGTTGCCATCGTTGTTACCAAGGGATCCCAAGCCAAGGCTTGTGAATCTGAGCTGCTCGATGGGCTTGGCTGATGGTGGCTGCATCTGGGTACTGGGATGGCCCCTCACTTAGTCATGTCCTAAATAGAAATTAAGCCCATGTGCCCAGCCCATAGTACGAGACTCTTTTTGCAGAGTTGTCCTGAGAGCCATGAGGATAAGCATCTAACTCTGGCCTGGGAGGTCAGGGCAGGCTTCCTGGAGAAGGCAATGCCTGAGCTGAGCCTGGGCAGATGGATGGGCAGTAGGCTGGCAGGCAAGGGTTTTCTTTACCAGGAATAGCTTGCCTTCCTTCTTCTATCTCTCACAGAATGAGAAAGAAGCAAAGGATTTCAGAAGGGGGGGGGGGGGAGGGAATGGTGAAAAGTCAGGCTGGAGGGATTGGAAGGAAAGGAAACATTCAAGATTGAGGAAGAGTTTAAAAGGGAGGTCTAAGGACTCATGTGGGGACCTGGAGAAATGGGGCCTGGTGGACATTTTCATGGGTGGGAGTGATGGATACTGATGAGATTTATGAAACCCTGCTGAGCAGGATGGATTAGAGGAACCCATCTCCAGGACAGCCACGGGCCAAGTGGTCCACCTGCAGCTTCCACAAGACGTGATGACTACAGAGAAGTGGAGGGTGGGGAGAGAAGAAAGCCCAGGTTTCCAGCTTGGGCATCTGGTGCCAGTCATTGAGGCAGGAAATATGAATGTGGGCTGTGGAATAGACCAGGGGAGAGAGCTGTTCATCTCTGAAACCAGTTTCAACTTTACTTTCTAGGACCGCACCTCGTAATTTAAGAGTCAAGCTTATAGTTCTTCTGTATCTTTGGTCTTCTTCCCCTGAGTCAATATTTTCTTGTTTTTATGGTGGAGAGTTCTGTGCACTGTGCTCCTACCTATAAAATGAGTATTTTTCTGGAGTGGGGACAGCTGAATATTCACCCCAACCCAGACCGAAACACAACACCTAAACAGAGTAACTGCCTGCTAGATATAAAATGAACTAGGGCCCAGAGTCTCATAACATAGCACCCAAAATGTCCAGGATACTATTTGAAAATGAACCAGGACAATCACAGCTTGAAGGAGAAAAAAAACAACCAACACACTGACAATGGGATGACTCAGAAGTGGGATTTCTCTAGTAAAGATTCGAAAGCAGCAATCATAGAAACAAATGAAAGCAAACAGAAAAATTAGAAATGCCAACAATAAACAGAAAATAGGAAAAAGAACCAAAGGGAAATTATAAAACCGAAGCATAAATAGCAACTTCACTGGATGGGCTCAGTAGTAGACTGAAGATGAGAGGAAAGAATCTGGGAACTCCAACACAGATGAATAGAAATTACTCAGTCGGATCCATAGAGAGAAAAAAGTCTCTATTTTCCATCATCAGAGTCCCAGTAGGAGGGGAGAAAGAGCATGGCGCTTATGGCGGTTTGAGATTATTTATGAATCCCAAAAAGAGAAAGATTCTTTCTAAACTAATCTATTCCTCTGGGCATGATGCTCTCTGATGGTATTAAATTCAAAGTTTTAGGCTTACTTGATGAAACTAATTTAGGGCTTTTGATTAGACCACGTCATTAAGGCATGACTCAGGGTGAGTCCCCTCCCCCTTGGTGAGCCGATATAAACTGACACCCATAAAGACACAGGGAAGAGAGAAAGCTCTGTCACATCTCATCCTGGGGCTCCAGGAGAGAGAACCCGTTTGCCGGATAGTTTTCATCTAAAGAGAACAGAGCAGCTGAGCAGCTGAGAAGGCCCAGAAAGATGAGCCCTATGCCAGAGACTGATGTAGGAAGCCCTGAGAGCCCAGACAGAGATTGCCTGCCATCTTGCTTCAACACGTGGCAACAGACTTTGGGTGAGAAATCAACATTGAGTTGGACTCCTTAGGGCCTTGTAACTGTAAGCCTTTACCCCAGATAAATACCATTCATAAAAGCCAGCAGATTTCTGGTACTTTGCATCAGCACCCCTTTGGTTGACTAATACAGGGCTGAAAAAATATTTGAATGAAAAATGGCTGAAAATTTTCCAAATTTGCAGAAAGGCATTAAGCCACAGATCCAAAAGATAAGGTAGCCCTGGAAAGGGAAAGAAATCAGGGCAAGGCACCTCATGATCAATTTTCTGAAAATTAAAGACAGAGACAAAATCTTGAGAGCATCTAAAAGAAAATGACACGCTGTCTATGGGGGAAAACAATACAAATCACTTCCTCATCTGAAACCATGAAGCCATAAAGATGTGGTCTGACGTTTTTCAAGTGCTAAATGAAAAGAACTGTCAACCACATTCTATACCAGCAAAAATATCCCTTGGAAATAAAGAGGAAATAAAAACATTCTCAGAAGAAGGAACACTAAGAAAATTTCTTACCAGCAGAACTACACTAAAAAAACTGTGTGAAGAAATTTCTCTACAACAGAAAGGAAATGGTAAAAGAAGGGGGCTGGGATTTGGGGCCTGAGGAAGCAAAATAGAATGGATAAAAATAGGGGTAAATGTAATAGACAGTCCTCATGAATTTTTTTTAATTATCTTTTTTTAAAGTTAATAGATAACACAAAATGTTACATTAAAAAACATAAGAGGTTCCCATATACCCCACTCCCCACCCTCCCACCTCCATCAATTTTTTAATTGTATTTTTTTGAAGATACATAGATAACAAAAAATGTTACATTCAAAAAATATAAGAGGTTCCCATTTACCCCCCACCCTCCTCACCCCACTCCTCCCACATCAACAACCTCTTTCATCATTGTGGCACATCCATTGCATTTGGTGAACACATCCTGGAGCGCTGCTGCACCACATGGATAATAGTTTACATTGTAGTTTACTTTACCCCCGTACATTCGGTGGGTTATGGCAGGATATATAATGTCCAGTATCTGTCTCTGCAATATCATTCAGGACAACTTCAAGTCCTGAAAATGCCCCCACATCACATTTCATGAATTTTTAAAACTATTTGATAATTTTAAAATAAAAATTGTAACATCATTTGATGTTGTGCTCAGTGTACACAGAGAAAATTCTTAAGATGCTCATATCTTTAGAGGTGGAGAAGGGAGGATAAAGGGACCCAAACAAAGGTCAGTCTTTTTCACTTTATTCAAAGTGATAAAATGTTGCTAGCATAGATTAGCAAGTATATTTTGATATCTAGAGCAATCACTAAATTAAATGTATACACAGAGACATGTTCAAAAATACTATAAATAAATAAAAATGGAATTCTAAAAAATGTTCACATAACCCAACAAAAAGCAAGAATTGGGAAACAGAGATGTGAGACTCTGAATGAACAAACACAAAACAAACAATAAAATGGCAGACTTAAGTTCTTGAAGGAGGAGCGGGAGAAAGAGGAGGAGGTGGGGAGTAGGGGGTGGGAAAGGAAGAGAGGAAGAGATGACGCAGCAGCATTGGGTAGAGCAAAGTACATGGGCATGGCCAAGAATCCAACAAGTTCTTATTCGGGTCCTCAGCCCCAGGTGAGTTTCACAGGTAACCTCATGCATTGGTCTTGCCAATCTACTAATGGGCAGCCAATACCATGCCCTATGTTACAGATGAGGAAACAAAGACTCATGGAGGCTAAGCAATTAGTTCAAGGTCTGTGGCTGGTGGGCAAGAGAGAGGAGGTTGGAATTCAGGCCTGGGTGAGGGGGGTAGAAAGGGAGGGAGAACTTCACCTTCCCTGCACTGTGCCAGGCACTTCCAAATATCTTTAATAAACTGGGCCTCTAGAGTACAGGCCACCCTGAGGTCCCCAAGGGCAAACCAGGTGCACCCCTGGTGGCCCTGTACCTCCACTGCCTAGGAGAACTGCTAAAGAGCCCATGTTTAATAAATATCGTGTGAATGAATGAATGACTGCCTTTAATTTGAATTCACAGCTACTAACAGAGGAGCCGATTTCTGAGTGAGAAACTTTTTCATTCTGAAAAATACAACCAACTTAATGATGGGAACCAATCCGGCCCCTCAAATCTGTGTTCTTTCACTTAGCCAGGGAAGATTGATCTCTGTCACTCTATAGAATAGAAGCAATTGATGGGAAGCTTTGCAGGAGGGGAGAAAAGAGGAGAATTTAATCCTTTAGGAATCTCTGGTCTTGCTAACAAGCAACAACATCCATGTGGTCCTTACCTCTTCCCTACGCAGACATCCCAACTATTTCAGTGGAATCACTTTAAGGCCTACACTGCCAGCACACAAAAGCTTGATTTGATTGAAGGTGGAGATGCAAGGAGAGAGGGAGAAATGTGTGTTGCCAGCCTTTCTTTGTGCTACTGAATTCAAAAATATTTTGATTATACTTTTCTCTCTTTCAATTCCCTAAGAAGCAGGATGCCAGCGGTGTTTTTTCTCCAAATTGCTGTAAGCTGTGACTGAAACTCAAGAGATAGCTGTCTATTCTTGAAACAATGATGAATTCTTAAATCAGCCTTCCAAGGATTTGAAAGACACCTCCACGCCTTGAAGCCATCCCCGAGTTCACTACCCTACCTGGTCTTTGGTATCACTGATTAATTAATTCAATGAGTATTCGAGTTTCCAATTATGTGCCAGGCACTGTTCTATTCACTGGGTGCAGCAAAGTCTCCATGGAGCTTACTTTCCAGGAGAGGAGAGAGAAAGGAAATGAGTAAACAAATATGATGGTTTCAGAGAGTCGTGATTGATTTCAACACAATGAAACAGAGTCATGTGCAAGGAGGTGGTTCTGATGGGAGAACTTTTTACTATTTGCCAAAGGAAGGTCTTCTCTGAGTTGGAGATGTTTGAACTGAGATCCCAAGGATGGGAAGGGGTACCCTTCAGACAGGAAGTCCGGCAGAAGAGTGGAGAACCCCCTTCGGTCTGTGGATCTTAGAAGCCATCAGCCTTGGACGTGGTTCCAGCCCTCAGACCTGCCCCTTACCACAGCTTTCCACACAGCCTCGCAATATCCAAACGAGGCCTCTGAAGCCCGAATATAAAATTCAGACTCTCAGGAAGGATACTGCAATCACCTCTCACTGCTTATGAATAAAGCTCAGGTGCTTCATCATAGATCTTTGTGGGCTGACTTACCCATCTCCCTTTTGGCCCTTGATTACATGTGCTTTGACCTGTGTGGACAAAGGAGAGGAGAATAGGGAGAGATGTCACTGCAGAGACAGGGGAGGAGGCAGCTGTGGGGCAGCCTGCGCTCCTACCATGTGGTGTAGCAAGGATAAGAGTGTTTCTTATGAGTCAAATGGGCACCATGCAATGAAGCTAGGCTTGATTATTGGGTTGGTATCCAGCCAAGACAGCTGCTTGCATGACCAGGAGACTCCAGCTGTGGCATGACAGCCACTACTGTGGCAGAAGCTGGAGGTGCATGGGAGGGATCTAGCAGGAAGACATCTCCCAAGTGGAGGCACTCTACAATGAGGAAACCACTAGGGAGTCAGCACTTAGAGGCCTGAAACAGAGAGGTGTCTCAGTGGCCAAGAGAGCTGAGAGAAGTCCACTACTGCAGCCATGGAGTAGGGGATTCTTGTCCCTCACTTCCCCCTTCACTTCACCCCAATTCTCCAGAAAATGAGGGAGGAGGAGGGAAGGAACAGCCTACCCCTGCTGCACCAGGCTCCTGGGACTGTGGTTTAGCATCAGAAGTGAATGGGGAGCAGAGAGCTGGGCCCATACATGAAATTAAGTCTGAACTCTCACACTGGAACTGACTGCACTAGTCTTTGTACTAACTGAAAATGATCAGAAGTTATGGGATTTGCTCAAGGTTTGTTGTGAGACAAGAAAGGAGGTTTTGACCAAACATGGGGAATCAGGGGGACATAAAACAGTTTCACTCACATAGATGAATTACCATTCTGGGAAACTGTGTCGCACACCTCCAGTGGAGCAGCAACAATCCCCAAATACAAGGGCAAAGACCAGTGAAGAAGGAAGGTCCAATGATGGGCCCTTGACACTGATGACTATGTTTATGAGCCTGTGTGCTTAAAATTTCAGTGAGGCCTAGAGCTGCAGAGTGCCTAAGAGTTACGTCTTGAGAGCCTCCATGTTGCTCAAATGTGGTCACTCTGTAAGCCAAACCCAGCATGTGTAAATGCATTACCTTCCCCCCAGTGTGGGACATGACTCCCCAGGGATGAGCCTCCCTGGCGCTGAGGGATTACTACCAAGCACCAGCTGGTGACGCAACTAGAAAATAACCTTGACTAGAATAAAAGGGAAAATGGTAAAGACAAATGAGTTTATGTGGCTAAGAGACTTCAAAATGAGCCAGGAGGTCATCAGAGGGGTCACACTTACACACATCTCAGCAGGGTCTCAGAGACTGTCAAAGTAGATATAACCCCAGGTAGTGGTACTCCTGAGGGCTACAGTGACACCCAGGCCCTGTGGTCATGGCAGATGGCTCTGGAGCTCAGTACCTTGCTAATGCACCCCACTTTGGAATTTGTGCTCCTGTGTGTGATGGGCTGGGACCCAGCTGTGATCTCTCTATGCATGCCTCTTCTGTCACTTTTACTGAAACTGTGGTTGGCACTGGGATTGGTGTATGTGCAGGAGAATTGAATCTTTGTACTGTCTATGTGCCAGCTGGGCCCTGAGCCTCAGCAGAGTTGCAACATCTACTCTCCAGTTCATTGGACTTACCCAGGTCAGCTAATAGGGAAGTGAGGATGGTCAACCACCACACCAGGGAACCAAAAGCATCTACAGCTGCAAGCAGGAGAATTCCATCCATCAGCCATGTGGGATCTGAGCCCCCACTAGATTTAGAGGTGGAATGGACATTGCCATCCCAGTGTCTTCAGGATGGAGGAATAAAATATGGATTTGAGTGGACTTACTGATATTCTACTATAGAAACATTGTGACTCTATCAATGGAAGAAATTAAATCTTTGAAGTGGAGACAGTGACCATGGGAATTGCTGAAGGCAGGGAGAGGGAAAATGAGGTATACTATCGGGGCATTTTCACTACTTGGCAGTATCCTCAATGATATTGCAGGGACAGATGCCGAACACTATATTTTCTGCCATAACCCACTGAATGGACTGGGGGAGATTGTAAACTACAAGGTAAACTATAATCATGCTGTGTAGCAGTGTTCCAAAATGTACTCATCAAATGCAATGAATGTACCACACTAATGAAAGAAGTTGTTAATATGGAAGGAGTGGGGGGTGTAGGGAGTGGGGTATATGGGAACTTCTTATATTTTTAATGTAACATTTTGTA
Organism: Dasypus novemcinctus; assembly: GCF_030445035.2. Lineage (NCBI taxonomy): Eukaryota > Metazoa > Chordata > Mammalia > Cingulata > Dasypodidae > Dasypus > Dasypus novemcinctus. Next base: position 102,189,755 of record NC_080686.1, read on the forward strand.
TGATCCATATACCTTTTTAAAAAGATAATAATAAATTTAAAAATTAAAAAATAGTTTCATGCACATGTATCATGGAGTTTTGGTTGTCCAATACTGGTAACATTTTCATTATTACTATGAATCAGCCCCTGAATCAGACTAACAAGCTGACAGGTGAGTAAGAAAAATATTCCCTACCACTGATCTACCCAAAGCAGTTGACTTTCCTAATAGGAACTGATTGATTCATGCAGTCAGTTAATGTTTACTGAGCATCAATCTCACCCCAGTTGTGAGCCAGGATATCTATCTACTTAGTCCCATGGAATCTCCAGACTGACCTGAAGTGCTCATCGTTACTGTCCCCTTCCACAGACTGGAAACCTGAGACCAAGAAATTGCTCAAGGGCATGCTATTATGAAATGGAAGAAGCCGGATTCACTGTCTGAGCTGCCCAGCTCCAGTGACCATTAGCTACCTCCAGAGAAGGAATAAAGATGTACCTTGAAAGGCATCTAGGATAGACTTTGGGCCTTGGAGGCTAGTTTAAAGGCTTTGCACTTTAGGTGACATGTAGCAAAAATGCTCATGAATTTTGGATCTTGAGTTTAATGCCACAAAGGCATTGAGTCTAATGTACTTCAAGTAGAGTTGAGAGAGAAATTCTGGGTAGCTCAGCTTGGTGTGCATCACAAAAGTGAGGTACCCTGAGACCATTTCCATCTGTTCTTCCCTCTTAGGTCTGCACATCAGTGACTGTCGTCTCCCTGGTCCAATTTTTAAAATCTAGCTCACTCACTGTTGCTTTAGCCTTCCAAGCATCCCTTCTTCAGATAGCAGAACCCACCTTCTTTTTTTTTTTTTTTTTTAATGAAAATGTCTCTCCTCTTTTCAGTCTATGTGATGCTAGTAAGGTGGACCCCACTTGCCTGGCTAGAGGTGTGGGTGTGACCTGATGGGCTAATTTTAATTCCACATCTCCTCTGTACTCTGGGACTTTACAAGGTAATGACATCAAAGTTGGGTCATCAGAGCCATCCCTGAGACCTTCACTGAGCTTCTGGGAAAAGAGGTACCTTTCTGTTAAGCTTGCTAAGTTTGGAGATGCTGATGGCCATTCGGCTACCACATGGGGACAGCCTAATGAAGAATGAAAGCACATGTTGAGAACAAAGACAAGATTCACCATCTGGGCACCTTAACCCACTTTTGCCCAAAGTACAGAGGTACCCAGACTTCTGGTTTAGCATGAGGCAAACAAACATCTTACTCCATCTTTAAAAAAAAAAATGTAAGCAAATTTGAGCCGGGACTCTGTCACTTGCAAACCACAAGCAGGCACTTGTTCCACCTCATCTCTAGAGTCCACTCAGCCCTCTCCTATGTCACTCCCCTGGTTCCTTAAACTCCTTCTTGGCTCTTTATCTTGTGCTCTCTTCCTCTCCTTTCATTTCTGATTGACAACTCAGTTTAGATATGCATTTCCAGAATTAGCCTGTTCAACACCCTCCTCCTCCAAACACCTAAAAGCTGACTTCCAAAATCCATCCTGATATCCCATCCCTGTACCCATTCTGGGCCAATGGGTGGCTCAGGTGGGAGGACTGAGCCTCCCTGGAGCCAACCCCAGCCATCAGCACAAAAGGACATTGATCATTCTTTATCATTTTCTTAGTTTCTTCAAATATCTTAGACCTCTAATAACCCCACTCTTATTTCTTTTCACATTTTCAGCACTGATGTGTTCCCAATTTTTAATTTCTTTTTCTTTTTTGTGAACACTCTATCTCAGTTTCTTTTCATAAGAGATGGTCTCAGATTACAGGGTCCTGAGGACACAGAGATATTTCTGATTAACTTATTTTGAGCAGCGTCTGGTCTGGTGAGGCAACTCATATAAATAGTCTGACACCATCCTCGCTGGTTTGGAAGAAGCTGTTCCATAGGGTTCCCATTTTCTGAAAGGAGAACAATGAGACACTGCTAGCAGGGCCTCCCTGTGAGATGCAAGTCAGGGTGAGCGATGGGGTGAGAGTTGGGGTTCGACTTTAGTTTGGTTCCTGACTCCATCACTCATTATGATCTCAGCTAGTAGCTCTGCTCAAGCTTCAGTTGCTTCATCTATAACATGGGGCCAATCATACCTACCTGCTCCATTGCCTGGAGGCATTAGAGTCCCCAGCACAGTGACCGTCAACGGCAGCCACAAAACCAACCCACCACCAAAAGGACACGAGGATTACCAATGCATCCTTTTTGGCACATAACTCATGGTGATAGTACTTTCTGCACCACCAAATAACCCAGGTCAGAGAACTCTGAGAGTGGTCTACCCTGCCCTCTTCAGGTGCTGGCACCTCCTCTCTGCCCCTCCTACGTGGCCACGCAAGCATGGGTGTGTCCAGGGACAAGGAGCTCACCCCTTGGCCAGCACTAACTGCATCTTGCAATTCTAAGACACCGGAGCAGAAAGGAGTTAGGAGATGCTAGCTGTGTCAGCCCAGGCCCTCAGCTCCCTGTCCCCGATTCAGAGCTCTTCACTCTTCACCAGGCAATCAGGCTGTCTGGAACCCCCACCTCAAGTGGAGCTTTAACTTTGTTGCCCTGTGGACTCTCAACCAAGCTCCCAGCTCTGCTCCTCAGGGCACACAGTCTACAAAACAAACTCTGATGAGGTTCCCATCTGCACCAGATGATAAAGTCCCTGCATTTCCAAAGGGCCTCGCTCACCCTAAGCATAGAAATCACCAGATGAGCTCTGCTCATGTGATTTCCCAGCTTAAAGGCTCTTCTTGGTTCTCCAAGGTTCCTCAGTCACCTCCTGTCCCAGATCCAGGCCCAGTATCTCCCACCATTTGAGTGCCTGAACTTGACACTCAACTTAGATTCTAAGACGGATTTTTCTAAAAAAAAATTAAAAATAATCTTGAGACATTTACTTTGAGACAGAGCAATCGGGTAGATTGGCATGGGAGTTTATTTCTTTGCTCAGTCACCAGGGATGTTTCTTTCCTCCCAAGGAATTGCCTTACATCCTCCCAGGACCGTGTTGTTCTTCAGGTGTGAGCACCTGGAGAAGGTCAGACCAGCACAGGTGGAGGACCAGGGAAAGAAACTTCCCCGGGAATCAATTTGCAAATGTGTCCACCAAGGTGGACCAAGAGAAGTTTCTCCACCATCACACTGTGAAGCTCTCCAGGCCCATCTCCTAAGGAAGGTTGTACCTTTGGCCTCTCTGTGCTGAGATTATCAAATCCATCCTCCCCCCATGTGCAAACTTCAAGACCAAGACTGAGGGGAGGCTCTCTCCCTGGAGAGTTCATGAGAGGAAGCTCTGCTCTTGACCTCTGTTCTTGGCTGCCCTAGCAAAGATGGGCTTTAAAATATGGTCTGAGCCCTTGTTGAGAGAATTCAATAGGAAGTGTAGAAGAAAAGTGCCTTAGAATGTTCTAACTGAGCAATGGCCACCATAATTTCACCCCCTCTTTGTACTTTTAACAGTTTGTTAGTATTACTTTGGGAATTTAAAACATTCCAACAAGAACTTTTCTTTAAAAGAAAAAGATTGTCCACATGGTAGATTTTGCTTTCAGTCAGATTGACATACATATACTGTGTATACCCGGGCAGTTCAGAATTTTCATGGAAAGCACAGGCTGTGTATTAAGATGAGGGTTTGGATGCCCATTCTGCTGTGTATGAGCTGTGGGATTAAATGTCGCTTTGTCATCTGCAAAGCGGGACAATAGCATTGCTAATTTGCAGGCATCAAGGATGTGAGGAGAACGTCTCTCTGAGCACGTGGTCTGCACTAAGTGGGAACTCAAGCTGAGATGAACTTCATTTTTACAGAGCTCAAAGATGTCATAGGAAAGAGGATTTAATTTATTCTAGGTAACCCCAAAAAGATGAAATAAGTACTGACAGATGGAGCGGCAAGGAGCACACTTTCATTGCAAAAAGCAGATGAGCTTTTACGGCGAAGCCCATTGAAGCAGGAGGCGAAATTCCTCTGCCACCGGTCACGGGCATGAGGAGGTGGGCAAGTGCCCAGGAGAGGTTAAAAGCATTCAATCATTGGTTAAGGAGGTGGCACGAGGTGACTAACGTGGCTCTCCTACAGCCTGTGCATCCAAAGAGCCCGTGAACAGATTAATGATTAGACAAAACCTTATCTAGTCACCCGAAGCTAGAATCACAATGAAGTTTGCAGCCCTGCTTTATTTTTCAAGGAGATTGTTCACTCTGGCCTGTATCTGCTAGTATGTGGTTAAAGAATAGTTTCCCCTGAGAGACAGTTCCTACTTTTATTTGTCAAAAATTTATTAGGAACCAAACTTAAAAAAATAAGTAAAATCCTTTCATACCTGCTGAAGTATAGGCAGTGTTAGCTAGAAGTAGTGAGCTTCCCATCACCAGGAGTGTACAAAGAGTGTGCAGCCAGAGGGAACGTGAGCATCACGTGGGGCTTGTCACACGGGCCTCTGAGCTGCCTCTAGCAAGGCAACTTGGTGACAGAGGAAGGCTGGCTGGTCTACCCTCCACACATTCCCTGGAAATCTGCCAGGGCTCCCTTTGTTTTCTGCCAGGATGTTACCGCAGCTCTCAGCCTCTCATGAATAACTCAGTCCTAACACCTCCCAAGGGACATTAAAATGCCCATGCCTGGTGACCCAGAAATCCTATTCCTTGGACATAATCTGAGGGAAATAATCGGACCCCAGTGCGCATGGCTTTTCATCTCCCACGCCATGGGGCCTCCCCGGGGTGGGCGTTTATCTTCCCACGTAAGCCGCACAAGCCAGATGCATCCGGGTTCCTCTCCCCGGAAAGGGTTTCCAGCCATCGGCAACCCTCTTCCACAGAGTCGGAGGACAGAGCGCAGGTCATGCCGCCTGGACCCGGAGAGGCCCTGCTGCTCATCCAGGGAGTGCCCACTCCCCCAGCCACCAATGGCACGGCGGGGGCTCAAGCCCAAAGCTGCCACGTCTCCTCGTTGAGGTCAGGACAATGGAGTATACGAGTATATGGGAATCCCAGATATTTCTTTTCTTTTTTTTTAAGGAGGTACTGGGGATTAACCCAGGACCTCGTACATGGGAAGCAGGTGCACAGCCACTGAGCTACATCTGCTCCCCTCCCCTATATTTTCGATGTAACAATCATATACCCTAAAGCCTCTTCAAAAATAAAATGAGAGATCAGTACAAGAAATCTCCTGCTCCTTTTATATTGGCAACAAATAAAAACAAATTATAAAAAGCCCGTGGAGCGGCTGAACCTACCCATGGATGGGATGCAGCCTGCGGGTCGGTTTCTGAGTCATGCTATAGAGATAAAAACTTTTGAGAATCTAATGGAACTTGGAGATAGCCCCAGAAAACCATATACAAACCTACCTTTGCTCTGGACATTTTAAAGGGGCCCCAGTTCCCCCGAAACCCCTCCTGGATCCCCAGGGAAGAATACCCTGATCTCTTCTCAACTCTTGTCTTACAGGAGAAGCCCTACAAGGGCAGACAATTTCCCAGGCCGCACAGCCGCTCAGGAGCACAGCCCGACAAGGACATCTAGGGTGGTGAGGGGCGGGGCCGGGGGTGGGGAGAGGCTTCCTTCTGCAGGACCAGTGATACTACCCCTGCCCAGGCTTGTGCAGCGGAAGCAAACTAAAATATGTCACTTGCCCCCACCCAGTGCATGCGCCAGGTATTTTTATCCTTGACATGATCTCCATTTTACAGATGGGGAAACTGAGGCTCACGAGGCAGTCACGTGGCTGAGGGCAGCCAGATAAAGCAAGAGGGTTCGATTTGGAAGTCAGGAGTCCCAGCAGAGCTCACACTGTTCAGCCCGTTCAACCCGACAGCAGCTGGGCTGGGACCCAGCTCTGCAGCCCCTCAGCCAAAGCCAGGCTGGAAGAGAACCTCCCTGGAGCAACTCTGCAAACTAAAGCAGGAGGGATCAGAGGCTGTGGCCTCACCGGCGATTCGAAGGAGGCGTCATCCCTTCTAGCATTTTCCACTTAGAAATCATCAGTGAGAGACAGACAGATGCCAGGATGGTCCCCGTGGACTGAGGTGTGGGTGCGGAGTTCCGGAAGGCGACAAGTGCTGTGATCAGGCTCCAAGAGGAGACCCAGATGGCCACAGACATCGTGGCCGCAGCAGGGCGGTGCCTGCTTCGGGGGGCTCCTCGCCAGCAGGTCCCTCTGCCATCCCCAGAGACTGGACTCGAGCGAGGATAAGTTAGGACGCAATGTCCAACGACACTGTGACAGTTCTACACTGAGGCTAATCCGAGTTCTGTTTCAAAGCCTGGGACTAGAAACTGCAGGGAGAGGAACACAAACGCTTCTCAGGGCTTAGATGAAGTTGGTAATGAGAAAAGGAAATGCTCTCCTAGGAAAGAGATCTAAATTTAGATCAAGAGGGCAAAGTGCCGGCACAACAAATGCAAGCTCTTGCTGTCCCCACCTCCCTTTGCCTTCCCTTTTATTCTCTACTTTTTCTCCCACCTTCTCACTGGAAAGTCGAGAGAGGCTGTATCTCAACACCTGTCAAAGTAGCAACTCCAAAAGCCACCCGGGCAGGGCGCACTGCCGGCCCGAGGCCTCCGGCGCTCAGCTAGACTCACCCAGGTGCCGCCTGGCTGACTTTACTCATCTTACCCTGAAGTTTGGGCAAAGCACGCCGCCAGCTCCGGGCTGCGCCGCACGCTTCCATGCTGCGGGAGAAAGCCGAGCCGGCCCGGGGAGGGCACCTCCCGGCTCTCCCGGGAAGACAGGGAGAGTGAGGGGCGCGGGGCGGCCGGCAGAGTAGCCACGGCGCACGGGAGAAGCCGGGCCTTACCTGGCAGGGGAGACGCTCCGAGGGAAGCCAGCGGGGGCGCCCGGCCCGGGCCTGGGTGCAGGGAGGAAGGGTCCAGGAGCAGACGGCGGCCCCTGGCAGCCCCTCCCGGGGGCCACCTGCCGAGACTTCCCCTGCCCCGGAAAGTCTTGCAAACTCAGTCTCCAGACAAGACTTCCAACAGGTCTGGGAGCATCCTTGCAGCTGGAGATCCAGAGGGAGAACTAGCTTTAGCACAAATAACCCACTTGCAGAGTGCAGGAGAAAGGGTGGGAGGAAGAGAAGGGGGCAGAGCGGGGAGCAGTGCGGCAGCAGGGGCCGGCCGGCCGCTGCCCTGGAACAAAGCTGCTTGGAGTCCTCACCAGGGGCCGAGCCGAGCTGAGCTGGATTCCTTAGCCAGGGCCAGGGTGGGGAGCCGGCAGGAGGGCCCGGGGGCGGGTTCAGAGGAGGGAGGGCGGGCCGGGGGCGCGGCGAGGCCGGGACTAGCCAGAAAGCCAGAAGGGAGATGCGAGAGGGAGGGGCTGGAGGGCTTGGGGGGCGAGCTAAGGAGCCCCGAGGCCAGGGGCGCCCCTGATGGAAGGGGAGGGGGCGAGGACGAGGCTGTCGAGGCTCAAGGAGCCCCATTCACCTGCCACGGCCATCGAGGTTTGCCTTGGGAGGAAGGAGCAGGTGCCGGGCCAGGCTGCCCTTCCCCTTTTTCGTTCTGATCCCTGTTCCTAAAATGGCCAGTCCAGGGTATTTTGAACTGGATGAGAACACGGCTCAATCCGTATGCCTGCTCCCCGGCTCCCAATCAGGCTTCAAGCCCCGGATGGCTTTATTTGGCTGCCTGCTGGGTAGCAACAGCTTAATCAACAGACAGCTTGGGGCGCCTCTGTGACTGAGAGAATCCTCAATAGCCTGACCCCTTCTTTCCTCGCCTGCCTTATTGCCCACTGCTGCCGGGACAGCTCATCCCACGCGTGCTGGCTCCGTGGCGTGGGATGGGAGGCCAGTGCCCTGCTTTTCTGCATTGCCAGGTGGAGGGGGTGCTGCAGAGAGGAGCCTGAGAGCTGCTACCTGGGCCTGGCGGAGGCCGTAGGACCAACACCTTAGCAAACCGTGACTGTGTACCCAGTGTGTGCCAGGACCGGTGCAAGTGTCAGGAGAGTGGTGAACCCAGGCGTGTGCCTGTGCCACAGAACAAGTGTGCTCGTGAAAGCACGGACAGATCACAAGGAAGCAGACCCCTACATTGAGTTACAAGTGCCACGAAACAAAGAAGGAGGTAGGTGAGTCAGAGCAAAGGAAGGGAGCCAACTTTCCATTCAGCGAACTGAAGAATGGGAAGAAGTACCCCAAGTGAAGAAGGGGCCCTTGGGGTCAGGGTTCACCAGGAGAGTGTGTCCTTCCAGGCAGAGGGGTGAACTTGAGCCAGGAGTTGACCTTTCAGGACCCGGCTCTTGGGGGGAAGGTGGTGGCCCAGGGTGAGACTGGAGAGGGGAGCAGAGACCAGTGAAGGGAGCTGGTGAGACTTGCTAGGAGCTTGGTTTTGGAAAGAGATGGGGTGGGGGAGTGGGGGGGGGGTGGCCACAGCAGGGCTGAGAATGAGGCAGGGGCTCAATGGAGAGGCTGCTCTGTCATGTACAGTTTGGGAAAATTGCAGAGGGAGAAGAGGGCTGGGCTGGCTGGAGGTACAGGCTGGAGCATGCTCAGCCCACACTTGATAAAAGAAGGCTAAAGGGCAGGGAGAACCAAAGGAAATTAGAGGTTCCAGCCATACGTGACTGGAAGCATTACTGTCAGCACAATATTTAATGAGCGCCTACCCTGGGAGTGCAAAGCTGGATGAAACACGATCCATACCAGAGAGGAAATGAACATCTGCAAGAACAGGATCAGCTCTCAAAGCCCAAGGAAAACCGTTCCCCAAGGACCAGCTGTTGCACTGGCCCCATTGTGGCCTGAATCATGGAATCTCAAGGGCTCTGAGTTCCCATGTGCCCAGTGAAACAACCCATTCCTTGGCCAAAGCCCCTCCCCAACGTTCTTTTAAGACTCTCAGGTGGACCCGGAATGAGTGCTAGAGTGGGACTTGGCAGCTGAAAGCCTGGATGCCTCCAAATGGGGCTTCCTAAGACTGAAGATGCTCTTTTTAAGCCAAGCTACCATAATTTCATCAAGGTCAGAAGATTTGGGAATCTGTTAGCTGCTCTCTTACCTCATACTCTCATGATGGCTCAAAGTTCAATTTCAAAGGGAGAGGAAGAAAACTCACACTCTCAGTGTGACTCTCAGATGGGGTCCATGGTTAGGAGACTTGGACCCCAAAGCCTAACAGCGTACCAAATAGCTCTTTCAGTTCTCTGTAGCCTCTGCTGGAGGAGAGGGATAGTAAGCATAGAAACAAATAAATGGATAATATAAATCCAGGAACAAGGTGAAGAGCTAGAGATTTCAAGGATTTGTCCTGCATTAGATGAGGTGGTGGTGGAGTCACCAGAAGCCTCTTTGAGATGCTGTCCTTTGTTCAGAGACAAAATGGAAGGAGGGGCCAAGACATAGGGGGGCTGAAACAGGTGTGAGAGTCCCCAACAGGAAAACAAGCTCAGCACGTTTGAGGGGCTGCCACCACAGGGTCCCAGGCCAGTCCCTCCCCTCTGATGGCCCTTGGGATGGAATGTTGGGTCTGGCCCACTGAGCCAAAACCCCCCCTCCACCGTGGTGAATTCTCCTGGAGACCCCCTCACTCACCCCCTTCCTTGCAGGTCCCAGACCCTCCACTACAACTGTGCTTTTCTGAACAGTCAGTTATGGACACATCCAAGGCTTCCCACTCTCCACTTCAGACAACCCCCCACGCCCCATCTTCCTTTCTACTACTGTCATCATGAAATTGGGGTAAAATTTCATGCTTACCAAAGTTTGTAATTCTTCTTTTCTTCCCTTTAAAAAAAAAGTGCTTATTTTCTGCATTTCTAGTTGACTTTAGCATCTATAAGGGCAGTAAATGTATCTTGTTCAGTGCCGTATGCCCAAGCCTTAGCAGGGTAGATGAGTGAAAGAATGAATGGGTGGTGGGAAGAAAGCTCAACTATAGCAAGTAGTTAAGAGGGCCAGCCCATAGGTTTGAAATCAAATATGGTGCTGGCATTTTAAGATGTGCAGAAGTGAGAGGCTAAAAAAAAAAAAAAGGGGAAGTCATTTTCATTTGAAAATGAAAAGTGATGAGGTCATCTTAACATGGGCTGAGGGAAGAAAGAGGGTTTCAGCTTGGAGGCACACATGAACTGCTGGCCATGTTGCGCCAGGGCAGGGGTTCTTAGCTTTATTTTGTTCCACGGACCCCTTTGCTGGTTCAGTGGACATCACGGACCCCTTCTCAGAATGTAGCAGCAGATAGATTTATGACACTCAACATGGAAGGTTAGAGAAAATAAAGATAATAAGTTGATTTTTAAAAATTCAAGCTTACAGACCCTCTGAAATCTTTCCATGGACCCCAAGTTAAGAACCCCTTGGGGGGGGGTGCGGCAGGTAGCAGGAGGAAGCTAGGGGTTCAATTCCCTCCTCTGTGTTGAGGTAGCTTGAAGGCCTTGGGCAAGTTCCTTAACTTTTCTGACACTCGGTTTTATCACTTTATCCTCTAGACTACAACATCCCACTCTCAAGGACACAGTGCAGAGGGACAATGGCCCAGCCTCGGCCCTGACCCGGCAGACAGTAGGCACTCACTAAATGGTCGCATTCTGTGTATGCCAGCTGGGGAGAGTGTCAAAGAAAGAGTGTTGCCTGGATTCTTATAATCTAGTTGGAGAAATAAAATCTAAAAGACCCCTGAAATAGAAACATAAAGGACAGTACACGAGAGCCTTCCTAAGCTGCTGTGGGCTCAGGAAGAGTCTGTTAAAAATCCAAGGCGATGGTTGACTCCAGCGGTGAGAAAAGAAGGAAGAGGGAGATGGGACGGAGCTTCCACCTGGACCCAGTTCTCAGCTTCAATTTGTCTTCCCCAAGGGATTCTGGGCCAGAACCTCCCTCCATCCAGACCCCCTCCTGCCCTCCCTCCCACCCTCCCCATGTGCCATCCACTTTTGTCCAGCAAGGCCTGACCCTTCTCTGGTGGTCCCCTGTGAGCATCCCTGCCCTCTGGGATCTCTCCATCCATGGACACTGGACACTTTGATACAACCACATAAGGATGACCTGGGTCACCCTCCTCCACACTGCTTCACCCCTGCTGGAAATCCCCCGGTGGCTTCCCCCCACTCTTGGAAGCAAAGTGAACCCCCCAGGCCTCCAAGCTCCCCCAGGCCTGCCCCTGTGGCTGCTGGCGGGGGAGCTCCCGGGGACAGAGGCCCAGTCCCTCACTCACCGTGGTGCCTGGCAGAGGTGAACACTCAGTACCCTGTCCCCGTGAAACTGCACACTGCCCTCTGGCATGTTCATCTTTCATAAATTATCTGAAAATACAAAATAAAACCCATCCCTTTCCCCTCACCCTCAACCTGCCTGAAATAGAAGTGCCCTGAGGGAAGGAATTTTTTTCTGCTTTATCTACTGGTAAGTTCAGAGAGCCTGGAACAGTTTTGGGTGTTTGGTTGCTATTCGCTCGCTCTAAATGCATGTTGGAAGGGAGGAGGGAAAGAAGGAGCGAGGAGGGGAGGAAGGAAGAAATGGTTTGTGCTCCTGTTTGAGAATCCACAGTGCGTTGTCATTCCCGCTGTCCCGTGTGAGTTTGGATTTTGTCTCTCCCAGATGGATTATGTAAACTCCATGGAAGAGCGGATATGTGGATTTCCTATAACATCTAGCAAAACTGCCATGTTCATAGGAGGTACCTAATAAATGCTAAGATTTGATTTATTTTGCCATCTCATAAAGTGTTAGGCTTTTGAAAACACCCCCTCATTTCCATTTTACGGAAAGGAAAACTTGAGTAAGTTTCCCTAATATGACTGTTTTTTAAAAATATACATCCTACAGTAATTTACTTGACAAAACTAGCTTAAGTTTTATTACTTTTATTCCTTTCAAGAGCAAATTACTCACAGTAACACTCCATTTATTTCTATAAAATTCTGCACATTTTTTTCTTTAGCACTTTTTATTAAATTTATTCCTAAGCAGTCATTATTTTATTCTTTGATGGTATTCTGAATTTTACTTATAAAAACCCTTTGGTACTTAGCAAAGAAAAAAGCAATATCAAACAGGGTTTGCAGAGGCTTGGGGGGGCTCTTGGACCCTGGATCGTCCCAGCTTGGAGCAGCTACTCGCAGTTGCTCTAGGAATTTGCTCTGGGAATGTCGAGCCCCTCCCTCTGGATCTGGCCTGGGCAGCTCCCCCCCGGTCCAGACGTGAAGTTGAAGCTGCACCAGCATTCAAGTCAGGCCCCACAGCAGAGCTGCCCGCGAAGACCGGCTGGCAAGAATGGTTATGACCGCCAGGGGAGTGAAAGCTTTGCCCCAGGGAACAGTGAGGTCACCTCTGTCATCGCCTAAAAGGCCCCGAGCCTCAGTACATCCTCGAGGGCTGGCCTCCCGGGTGCTCGGAAGGGAGGCCCTCCTCCTCCTTCTCCATTCCAGGCGAGTCTCCCACCAGCCACCAGAGGGATTCTTCGCCACTGTTGGAAACACTCCAGTGGCTGCCCCCTCACACCTGGAATCAAAGAGCCCCCATGACCCTAGCCCTGCCCACTCCTCCTACCCCTGGACCCTCCCTACAAGGCTGCAGCCACAGTGGCCCTCACCCGTCCTCAGACCCCACTGCCCCGGTTCAGGGTGCTCTGCTCGCGGCTCCCCAGCCCCTCTTGGATCTCTTGTTCTCCACGGGCCCCTCCTCAGAGAGACGGTCACAGCCTCTGCGTCCACGCAGCCCCACACCTACTTCTCCTCCCCACGGGGCTCAGCGCTTCTCCAGGGCCCGGGGTGCTGCCCGACAGCTGACGCATTTAGTGTCATCTCCGGGCCAGAGAGGAGAACCGGGCAGGCAAGGGCCCTGCTTGCTGCTGTGTCCCCAGTGCTCAAGAGAGAGCCTGGTCAAGAGCAGGACAGCGGCTGAGTGACAGCCCTGGGCCTGCATTCTCCTCCTAAAACTTCCTACGCTCCTCAAGGAAAGAATGCAGAAAAAACAAACAAAACACAAAAATCTTATCAATAGCCAAGTCCCTGAAGGGCCCACCATGGGCAGATCCACCTGCAGACACTGGCACAGCTCATTTCTGCTCCACACCAGGTGGGGCGATGTTAGCGTCTTTGCTTTACAAACAGAGAAAGAGGGACTCAGAGTTGTGACATCCCTTGCCTGAGCTGCTCAGCGAGAAGGGACAGAAAAAGAACCTGCATTCAAATCTTGCACTTTCTTCTACACCCTGGCCTAAAAAACTGATTTAAAAGCTCCCTTTTCAGCACTAAATTTCCCTGATTTCTGAACAGTAGTTAGTGATAACCATTGGCTAAGAAATAAAATTCTGGTTTCCTGGAAACTCAGAATCTCCTCCCTACAGTGTCTTATCCCTTTTTCCACTCAAAATCACTCAGTCAAAGATACTGTGTTGCTGGCTGATCATGTGACCCTACACAGTCCCAAGTCCTGGGTCAGTTTCCTGTCCTGTGTCCCCAAGCCCCAGCTTTGATATTGAAGTTTTCCCCATCAACAAGCCCGTCCTTCTCTCTGTTGAGTCCCCTCTTCTAAGATCCCTGGGCATCCCAGGGACGATGTGCCTGCATGTGTCCTCAGATGTGCCCTGCCCTTCCTCGCCATCATCACTGGCTGCCATGGGGCCCCTGGCAGGAAGCCTAGTGGCCAGGGGTGAGGCAGACAGAGCAGCCTCCTCCTCAGCGCTGGTGAGCGGGAGATTCACCCCACCCCGGCCTGTGTTCTGATGCGCCCACTCGGAAGTACCTTTAGAAGCGGAGCATTCCCACCCTGTGTTTACTCAGTCGGGGGTCTCACAGCCAGGCCACTTGGGACTTAAAGCATCAGACCTTGGGAGAGCCACTTACCTTCCCCCTGCCTCTCTGTGCCCCTGGGACCCCCCTCCTCAGTCCCTGGGCCAGAGCTGGATTTTTCCATGACTGCAAAGCTGTGCCCAGAGCCCAGCCTCTCCAAGCCAGCCTCCCTCGTCCCCATGGGTGACCTGTCCCTCAGTGTCCTGGGCTTCCATTCCTCTGCTCAGCAACCTGGCTTCCTTAATGTTCTTATGCCCAGTCCCAGCTGGACAGATGTGCCTGGAACACAATTGTAGGCAAAGCTCACGGCTTCTTGGTCCCCAAGCGAGTCAGAAGATTCAAATCTATGCTGGGGGGATACTGTGGCCAATTCTCTGGGCTGGGCCAAAGGTGCAGCCAGAGACCCGTTTTGCATGCAAAGAGGGAGGCTGGCAGCCGCTGCCTGCCCTCCTAGGGCTTACAGAGGCTCCGGGAGCTTGCCTTACGAGCTGTAAGCACATCGGTAGCTTTCCTGTTATTAGGGATACCAGCAGCAGAGGAAAAGAGTTGGGAAGATAGGAGAGGAAAACTGGCTGTTCAAAAGAAGAGGAGAGGGAAAAATACTTGGACTCCTGCAACCACTCTCCAAAAAATACCCATCAGGAACTAAAAAAAAAAAAAATCCATGAGATGCAATGTTCATAAAATAACTGCTCAGCAGCGGTCTGTGAATTGACTCACTTATTTGCCCATTCTGCAAACATTTCCTGAGTGTCTGCTCTGCTGCAGGTCAGAGCACACAGTCCCTGGCCTCCAAGAGCTTAGATGGTCAACGGCAGGGAGCAGACATGGGGCTCCCGTACCTCATGGGCTGTGATAAAGGCTCACACAGGGCTGGTGGGGCACAAGGGAGAGGAGAGCACCCCCTGGAAGGAGCCGGCGGGCACGATCCCGAGGAAGCCAGCTCAGTTCAGTCTTAAGAGAGGTGGAGGGACTTGCAGGCAGAGAAGTGGATGGAGGGGGAAGCCCAGAAAAGGGGGTCAGGTGGTGACACAGCCGTCCAGCAGCTTCTGGGCAGGCAGGCCGGGTGGGACACATGGTGGGTGAAAGCAGGGTCTCAGGGCTCCTCTTCCCCTGGGTCCGGGCACCAGTGACCATGGTCAAGCTCACTGAGCACCAAGCCTGGCCCTGGCAGCTGTGGGAATTCAGGGAAATGTGGGCAGCATCCCGCACCCTCAAATCGGGCCAGCCCCTCCCCCTGCAGGCTCCGTCCACCCCAGTTCTTAAACCCACTTTAGTTATGACAGTTCGTCCTCATCGTCCTAGGGTCTCCACCTGTGGCTTCTGTTTTCAGTCCCACACCCACCCGCGTGACGGTGGGGCAGGATCTGGCATGCCCTTCCCTGTCTCACAGCCTCAGGAAACCTGCTGGGACCCACTGCCCGTGTGTGCTCCCAGTGCTCCTTCTGGAAGCTCCACACTTGGCCCCTGTTAGGCATCAGGTTTTCATTGCATTTTTTTCTTATTTATGCTCTGCAAAGATCTCAAGACACCTACTTCCATCTTCCAGGTAAGGAGAGTGAAGGATGGAAGTTAAGCTGTTCCATCTCACCACCAGAGCCATTCCCTGGTTTTGAAATCAGTCAAGTGGCATGCAGTGATCAAAGAGAACTAGAAGTAACATCAATGAAATTGACAGCAGTTATACGTCCAGGAATATATTCTTCTTGGGCAAAGAAACATCCCCAAGAATGTTTAGCTCCGCATGGTGTACAAAAGCAAAAGATTGGCAATAATAAAAATGTCTACCACTAGGAGATCAGTTACTCAAATGATGGAAAGTTGTTAAAAATGGTGATACAGTGTTATGTTAATGCTATGTAGTGATGCTCACAGTAGATTGTCAAATGGGCAAGAATAAAGCAGATTAGTCAACCAGGGCCTCCCATTTCTCTTTTCAGAAAATCATTGCTTTCTCAACATTACCCATGCATTCAAATTTAGAGACAGACACAGATGAATACTATTCATTTATACATCCTATTCTTCAGCAGGAAATTTTTCACTTAACACTGCAGGGAACTTTTCATTTCATATATCTTGGGCACCTGTAAATGTCAGTGCATTTCAGTCTCCCTCATTCTGCTAATGGCTGCCTTGCATCCTCGATTTTCACTTGGATTCCACCAACGTTTAGTGCCCATCGCATTCCAGATGTCACGTTAGGTGGAGCGTCCCGCAGCTCAGTGTGCATGGGGCCGGCCTTCTTTCACGCTCCCTCCATTGATAGACAGCCCTTTCCTCTTTCCTCCAGTTGAACAATGCTGAAAGGAACATCTCTCCACGTATGTCTTACTCTGATGTGTGTCTGTGGATCTTTGTGTCTTTGTGTGGGATTCCTAGAAATTGCATGGGCTGCTGGTCAAAAGGTGTGCACGACTTAAATTCTGATCAAAATGCTTTTCTTGAACACCTTAAATGTTAGAGTGCACCAAAGAAATACGGACCTTGTACTGTGCAGGGCAACAGTCAGAGGGGCTTTGGAGCACAGAGGTTGATTTATAAATGGCATTTTAGGAAAGAAGGGAGAGCAAGGCTCTACTCTGCATTGAGCCTCTGCGGCTTGCTCGGCTCTTTCAAAGTTTGTAGTATTCTGCACGTCAACCTGCCATCGCTTAGAGGACACAAGACAGGGGCTCCATAGTTATTCTTGAAATGAATGAGTGAAGGTACTGCAGGTATGACTGTTCCCACTGAAAATATGGCAAAGGAGAAACCACCAGGGGTTAAAGATTGGCTCGATACCCCACTTCCAGGGGGCGTCCTGCTGCAGCCCAGAGACCAGTTGTGTCCACCTGCAGGGCAGTGTGGGACAACAAGGAGCCCGGGGCAGAGAGACCAGTGATGATGTGCTTGTGGGGTTGCCATCCCATGGTGGATGCCTGGAGCGTGAGAGCTGGGAAAGCAGATCAGAAAAATAATAAGCAGCTGAGCTTTCCCTTGCTTCACAGAGTGGCATTATCCATCCCTCTTGCTCAAGGAAAATAAATCCACTTTCCTAAATTACATGTCCCTGTCTATATTTTAGGGATTCCATAACCTCCCCCACCTGCTCTGCAAGCCTCCATTGCGCCCGCACGCTGGCTTAGCAGTACCAATTATTTTGACAAACTGCCTGTGCTCGCATGCCCGGCCTGGCTTCGCACTCATCCGCCCTTAGCCAGGAGTGAGACAGGCTCCTGACGGGTATTTACAGAATGGAAGTCAACTGGGGTGGCAGGTTGCAAACCCTGGAACCCTGGATTAGCCCAGGCCTCAGGCTACCTGGACCAGGAAGGAGTGGCAAGGGGTTTTGTTCTGTTTCCCAGGGATGGGGAGGGGCTCCGTTCAGAGGCTCAGAGAGAAGCCTGTGCAGCACCCCCGTGAAGGGAGACAGGGGAGCGGCCGAGAACCTTTGTTCTGAAGCCCTGCCCCGCGCTTACCTGGAAGTAGGACCGTGGACAACATTCCCAATCTCCCAACGGAAATAAGATCCCTTTTGTGAAAGGACCTGGCACTTAGTAGGTGCTCAAGAAAGTTCTAAGCCATGCCATCTTAGAAGCGTGGTCTGTGCATGGGGTGTGCATTGAGCACTGGGGGTGCCCAGGAAGATGCAGGTGGCACAGAAAGAAAACACGGAAGAGTCTCGTGCTGACACACACGCCAAGGCCACTCTGTCAGAGACCAGTGTCCGCTCTGCTCTCAGGGCACTGCCAGGTCTTGTCCTCTCCAGGGCTGGGGTGGGTGTGCCCTGGGGGGCGGCCGCCTGCCTTCTGAAGGCCCAGATCTTCTCTTCTGGTGTCCACTGAGCTGCATGAAGTTATTTTTGTGATCTATTTTTGCTTTTTGTGACTTGTCAGACCGCTTAAAAAACATTGTTTTTCTTTAACTTTGCCTTAGCATGACCCCAAATTTTACATGATCAAAGTTTATCATAAACTTTCCTGGTTACATTTGTTTTTTTAAAAGCAATTTTGACATTCTTCTTGCTTTATAACAACTTAAAAAATGTTTGTGGGTATGTTTTATTCTGTACAATATAGGTTAATAATCAGATACACACACCCACGCATGTATTATACAATAAAATACATCAGTTGGGATGCACCCTCCACTTTTTTTCTGCTAATGTGGAGCATTTTGGAGAACACTGTTCTGGGACCAGAGCTGGAAGAGGCCTTAGCAAGTCTAGGCCATTAACTTTCAGACTTAACCTGGGTGTCAGCTTGGCTGAGGTCGTCAGAGATGCCAGTTCAGGGGTCTGGGGTAGAACCTGGAGGAAACCCCACATGCTTCTGAAGCCTTCGGTCTTGGGTCACACTAGGAGGGAAACTGCACTAGCCAATCCTTTTCCTTTATAAAGGCCAGAGAAGGAAGATGTGTTGGCAAAGATCACACAGCAGGGCAGTGGCAGCCAACACGCGCAACCTTGGATGGACTCTAGGATGGCAAAGAGAAGGTTCTCTTTGCTCCGTGGCCCTGGAAACTCCTCTGGCTCTCTCCCACATCCCACTTGGCTACCCTTTGCCTCCTGGAATGGCCTCTTTCCTTACCCCACCAGTAGCTCATAGAGGATCAAATCATTTTCCCTCCTACATAACTATCATTTATATAAGGGAAGTCTCCTGAGAGCCAAAGACTTAACTGTAAGGAATTACTCCCACTCCCCTAGCCCACTTGGAGAGGGTTTTGCTATTTTCCTGTGATCTATCAGTGGCTCCAGAATTTGCCTGGTCTTGACAATCAGCTGGGACACTTTAAAAGAGCTTCCACACCTCCAGTTCCAGAAATTCCAATTTCAGTAAGTCTGCTCTACTCAGCCTTCCCAATAACTGCCAGGAGATTGAGAACTGGGTCATCAGAGAGGGTAAGCCTCCAGCCCGAGTCCCCACAGCTGGAAAGTGGCACATCTGGGGTGACAGCGCAGGTCTGAGTTCATCCAGTCACCAGGAGGCTGGAGCACACACTGAGGAAGGGGTTCCGGTTTTTAAAAAGCCCAGTGTCAGCTTTGAGGCAGCCAGTCAGACGGGGTCTCGGCGTTACCGCTAGCACCAGGGTGACGTGGTGGCCGAGCCCTCCTGCATCGAGTCAGGAACAAACCCCAGGCAGGAACAAACCCCAGGCTGGACAGGGCTGGGGGCAGATGGTGGCAGGGATGGCTGCCAGACTCCCGGGCATGGGGGGAGATTTCCCCCAGGCTGACCCAGTCACAGGCGGCCTGGGGGAGCTGAAAGAAGGAAGGGACAGGGGGTTAGAATTTTAAGGGGAAAGCAAATAAAAACACTTCATATCTGGGCAAAAAGCACTGATGGGGAAAACCATTCAAAAGGAAGGCCCACGGCACTGCTCCCCGACCTGAGCCATTGGGAGCCTTTCCCAGGCCCGCTGCCCTCCCAGGCCCCGTTTCCCCCCACCCCCAAAGCCCAGGCCCCCTCCCCAGCACCAGCACCTTTCTTTTCTGCTGATCCGAGACGCACTGAACAGGTCAACCTTGGAAATGACCTTCAGACTCAAAGCTAGCATGATGGGACCCAAGCTGGAGGGGAGGAGCCGTGGGAAAGCAGAGGTCCCGGGCACCGAAGGGTGGGCGTTGTGCCCCACGCCGCAGGCAGGGCGAGCCCCCACCCCTCCCTTCTTGGCTCCACACTTAACGGCACCCTTCTTTCCAGGCTACAATGCGGTGAATGAGGCGGGATTCCGGGCGGGATTCCAGGCCGGGCCAGGCATTCTTGCATTGTGTGCGGCCGCAAAGGGGGATTTTCCGCGGGCCACGGGCCTCCCAGCACGGGCCCTCGCACCACTAAAGACACTTTGTTGGGGAGAGGGCAGGGGTGTCTGGGGCTTTCTAAGAAAAGTTAACCCGGCAGCCTCTGGCTCAGAGAACACGGCACTGGCGGGGTCCTGAGCCCCCTGTCGCGGCTGAGAATGTCCCCTGTGCAGGCGGCTGTGGGCTGGGCGGAACCAGAGATGCTCAGGCCGGGCGGGACAGATGCCCGAGGAACCGGCCCTCGCACCCTCCCTGCTCTGGAGCCCGTCAAGTGGGGGGCTGGAGTAAAAGCCTCCACGTCCCCTTCCAGCTTCTATTCAGTCTGTTCTGGACGGGCTGCCTAACCTGTACGGTTCACTGCAAACCAAAAACTTCAAAACGCAGGAGTAGGAGTGCTGCTGAGAGGACTGAAAGAACCAAGCAAACTTGACCTGTCCTCCATGCTCTCTTTCTAATTATCATTGTGTTTTTTGCTTGCTATTTAATGTTATTCTAAGTAAAGAAAAAATAAATTTTAATTGCTAGAATGGATTTTATCTTATTTTTTTCCTTTTTTTTTTAATTGATTTTGTAAAAATATTACATTAAAAAAAATATGAGGTCCCATTCAACCCCACCACCCCCACCCCACCACTCCCCACCCAGCAACCCTCACTCCCATCATCATGACACATCCATTGCATTTGGTAAGCTCATCTCTGGGCATCGCTGCACCTCATGGTCAATGGTCCACATCATGGCCCACACTCTCCCCTATTCCATCCAGTGGGCCCTGGGAGGATTTACAATGTCCGGTGATTGCCCCTGAAGCACCATCCAGGGCAACTCCAAGTCCCAAAGGCGCCTCCACCTCTCATCTCTTCCTGCCATTCCCCATATCCATCAGCCACCATGTCCACTTTTCCCACTCCAATGCCACCTTTTCTCTGTGGACCTTGGATTGGTTGTGTCCATTGCACATCTATGTCAAGAGAAGGCTCAGATTCCACATGGATGCTGGATGCAATCCTCCTGCTTTCAGTTGTAGGCCCTCTAGACTCCCTGGTGTGGTTTTAAAACCCATCTTTATACTGTGCAGTGCCTGTTTCAAATGCAAATCTTTTTTTCTCCCCCTCCCCCTGCCCCCCAGTTGTCTGCTCTCTACATCCATTCACTGTGTATTCTTCTGTGTTCACTTGTATTCCGCCAGCGGCACCCAGAATCTGTGTCTCTTTTTGTTGTGTCATCTTGTTGTGTCAGCTCTCCTTGTGTGCGGCACCACTCCTGTGCAGGCTGCACTTTTTTTGCACTGGGCGGCTCTCCTTACGGGGTGCACTCCTTGTGTGTGGGGCTCCCCTACACAGGGGACACCCCTGCATGGCACGGCACTCCTTGCATGCATCAGTACTGTGTGTGGGCCAGCTCCACACGGGTCAGGAGGCCCTGGGTTTGAACCCTGGACCTCCCATGTGGTAGATGGATGCTCTATCCATTGAGCCAAATCCACTTCCCTCAAATGCAAATCCAAGAGCATTTCATTCATATGTGGAATTACCAAAATTACACAATTCACATTTCCTAACTCGTACATGCATTTATATATTTTTATCTTTCCAGACAGTGGAAATCTATACAAAACTAACTTAGTTGTTTTCATTTCACCTCTTGGTATGCACACATTTTACAGCTCTCTATACCTTCTGCTCACTGATGAGTAAGGATGGAATGAAAAATGGAGGAATTGGGCGTTGCCCTCTGTTTCCCGTTTTCTCCTAAGCCACCATTTTCAGCATAAGTGATTGGCTCATACAGGGAAGTACCTTGGATAAGAGAGGACGCAGGCTCCCTTGTGAGTTTTGTTTTTTAGAATGCCATTACATTCCTTTCTGTGTATTAAGTAAGTCCTGGTTCCCCTGGAAAGCCTCTGGGGGCCGTTGGTACCCCCGACTGACTCGGAGCACTTACCTTGTACGTGCTTTGGGCGTCCCTGAGCTCCCACACGTCGTGGGTCAACTGGAATTCTGTGCTTACGGGGCATGGGAGGGCAATGTGCAAATTAGCAGCAAGGAAGGCATCCGTACAGTGCACGTGGCTTCTCTGCTCGTGTGCCTGCTCCCTCGTCCCATCAGACTTCACTTACAGGGCACAAACTCAAAAACAAAATTAAGAATCCCAAGACAGTGATAGCCGAGCGTGTGACCAAGCACGAGTCGTTCAGAGTGGGGGGGCCTGTGCAACCCCTATGTCTTCTTACATCCATAAAGACATCCCCGCCTGCCTCTTCCAGCAACCTCCAGGGTCTTTCACACAGACTGATAGAGCAAGGATGAGCACACACACACACACACACACACATGCAAGCACACCTTCTGTGGATGACACTGGGCAAGGAGTTGACCAGGCTGAGCTCCGTCTTCCTTCTCCTCTCTACAATGGGGATAATGCTGCCACCACATAGGACATCTGTGAGAGTGACACGGGCAAGGGGCCGTATCTCACTGAGCTTCAGTTTCCTCATCTGGAAAATAAAAGGACTACTGCCAACCATTCGTGATTGTTGTGGAGATTGAATTAGATTAAGTCAGTTCCTGGCACACACTGCAGCCCCCATTTTAATAAGTATCAGTGAGAGCCTCTGTCTTGGAGGGTCATGGGCAATGGGTCATGGGCTGCAGAGACACCTGGAGTCAGGCAGGGCAGAGGTGGGTTTGGAATAGGGCTGGGGAAATGTTGGAGTTTCCACCCTGCCCATAGGATCCCAATCGGACACTCTGAGTCTCTGGACTGACCTCTCGTCCTCTTGGGGACCTGAAGTACTGAACAGTAAACCGAGGCCAAAAAATCCAGTTTCTCAACAAGATGGAGGTCGTGGGTCATGGATTTGGGACACAAGCCCCCCACCTCCACCTTAGAGCCTGAGGAGTCTTGGAAGAGGAGGCAGGCAGCTCCCAGGCCCCTCTGCTGTTGGTGGCACGTGTCGCTCTCCTCAGCCCTGCTCGTGGCTCAGGAGAAGGCTTCCCAAGCTGTCCTCGACGAGCTAGGAGTAGAAGTTTCATGAGAAAGGAGAGGGGGAAGGAGCAGGAACAGGAAAAGGAGGAAAGTGAGGAGGAGGCAGAAAAAAAGAGCAGGAGAAGAAGGGGAGGAGGAGAAGGAGAAGGAGAAGAAGGAGGGGAAGAAAGGAGGAGAAGGAGAGGAAGAGAAGGAGGAGGGGAAGGAAAGGAGAAAGGGAAGGAGAGGAAGCCTGAAGAGGGAAAGAAGGAGGAGTGGAGGGGAAGGACCAGGAGGAGGAGATAAGGTATTTGGGACATACCCAGGGAAAGAAAGTTCTACACATCCCTTATAATGGGGAATTAGAGTGCCTTTAGTGTACTCCCAAGCATTGTGAATCTCCAGGTAATATTTTGTACACTTATTTGGGCAGGGACCGTTTTCCACAGGAGATTTGCCTGCAGAGTTAGGCAACAACTCTCGCCTCGAGACAGCTGATGAAGATGGAGCTGTGACTGGGGATGCCTGGCTGCCCAAGAGAGGAGCTGGGTCAGGAAGACCTGGAGGCTCCTCCAGAACTTTGAAACTTCAACTCACCCGCCCATGTGGGCTGCTGAAACCATGAGAAGAAGAGACAGCACATCAGGGCTTGTGCATGCAGCTGTTCCCGGGATGGAAGCTGGCATGGGTGCCAGAGCTGGTTGCCACGGTGCTGCAGGTGGTCAATAACTGCCAGGCCAGGCAGGCATGTGAGACACCAGAGCCATGGGGCATTCCAGGAGGGCCATGCCTCACTCCCAAGGCACCCGGAGAGAAACCAGACTGTCCAGCTCCCCAAAGCCAAGGATATCATGCACCCCAGTATTGCAGGATCACCTGCTGAGACCAGCCCTGCTTCTTCATAGGCTCACTGCCCTCCTACCCACTCTGACAAGGCAAGAGCAGTACCTCCCAAACCAACCGATAGTTCATCCCTTTAAATCCGTTCTTCCTCCCTGGGTTAGGAAGGAAGCCACCTGTGCCACCCCAGACTTCCTCTGCCAAGTGCTGTCATCTACGAAAAGAACCCAACAGTTGCCTATGAGGAAAGTGATTCAGGTCATTTTGCAGCAATGTGATCTGCCCAGTCTCTCCTTGAAAAAATTATGCCTTCTCTCTTCCATCCCCAAATCCCTTACCCTCATTTAGCCTCTTGTTCCCCCCTCACTTGGATTACTGAGATTATCGAGTCTGATTTCTCTGCCCCTCAACATGTAGCCTTCACTGCAAAGCTGTATTTCTCCAGTGTTTGCGTTAGCTTGATGTAGCTGCTGTGACAAATTCCTACAAACCTGGTGGCTTAAAACTACACACACTTCTCTCACAGTTCTAGGGGCCAGAGCCTTTAATCAGAATCACTTGGCTGAAATCAAGGTGCTGGCAGGGCCACGTTCCCTCAGTAAGCTCAAGGGATAGTCAAGTTCCATGTTTCTTCCAGCTTCTGGTGGCTGCCACCATTCCTTGGGTCATAGCCACATCCCTCCAATCTTCAAGACCAGCATCTTCAAATTTCTGTTTGCTAGGTCTTCATATCGTCTTCTCCTCTGTGTGTTATCAAATCTACCTTTCCTAACTCTTAAAAGGATACCGGTGATTGTATTTAAGGCTAACCTGAATAATCCAGCATAATTTCTTCTTACCAACATCTTTCATTTAATCACATCTGCAAATACCCCTTTTTGCTGTTGTTTACTAAATAAGGTAACATTCGAAGGTTCCAGGGATCAGGACATGGATATCACTCGAGGGGCCATTCCCCAGGCTACTACAGTCCCTAATTAAAATGGTTTCTACAGATCAGACATGGAGACTTAAATATCCCTTGCTTCCCATGTAGCCAGCTCAGGACCTGGCCATCAGCAGGCACATTGCAATGGATAAATGGGTGGATGGATGGATGGGTGGGTGGATGGATGGATGGATGGATGGATGGATGGATGGATGGATGGATGGATGAATGGATGGATGGATGGTTGGATAGTTGGATGGATGATAGATGCATGGATGGATGAATAGACCAAAGGAACCAGAGGGTATAGCACATTGGAATCGGGCAACTGCTCACTGGTTAAGCAGTTATTACACTGAATTCAAGTTCAGAATGTGCAGGTAACTAGTAGGACTGCAGTCCTTCTCTGAGCTTCAGATTCCTTCTGCAGAAGCAAGAGTGTTGGAGGTTGGCTCTTTCTTTACATAAGTAAGGAGCTAATATGGAAAAGTGTTGGATGGGTTCCATTGGAACGGTTTTGTTTTTCTTAGGACCCTGGGGAGAAAATTAGAACCTATTTGTGGAACCTACAGGGAGACAGATTTCAGCTGAGAAGAAGAAAGTACTTTCTAATCATGATGTGGTAGAAAGGGCCTGAACCTAAGATCACTCAGGCCAACGTACAAATCCTGGATTTGGAGGAAACTTTCTCTGAATCCCAGCATTTTCACTTATGTGTACAATGGAGGCAATTTACTCAAGAACTCTAAGCCTCAGTTCCTTCTAATCTAAAATGTAGATTATAATTAATCGGCTTACTTATTCATCTTTCCATTCACCCATCACCATTTATTCAGAGAGCTTGCTCTGCGACAGACACCTCCACCACATTACAGCAGCAGCAGCATGAGGGTTAAAGCTGTTGAATGATGTAAAGTGCCCAGAAAAGCCAACTTTTATTCGCAGTACTTTTTAAATGAGCCAATGCCTCTGGATGTGGGAAGCTGCCCAGAGAGCTGCATGAACTCTGAGAAAGGGTACAAGGGGGTGACTCCAGCACAAGGCAGGGGACTGTTCCTGCTTAAGGCCTGTCTGGGCCTCTCCGGGTCACCAGGGAAGGAGGCTGATCTGGGTCTGTCCTGCACTGGACTACCAGCTTAGAGCTCTTCCTGTGGGCTCACACAACAAGCCAAAGCCAGGGTAGAGGAGACAGATGGGCTGAGAAAGGGGTGCAGTGGGGGAGTGATCCTTCCCAGAGGCAGCTGCAAAAAGTTGGCATGTCCACTCTAAGGAGGGGGAGGGTTTCCCCGCAGCTTCCCCTTGACAGCTGATTCCTGATGAGAGTGGGCCCTCTGGTGGGCTGTGGGGGTAATGGTCCCTGCCCAGGACTGTGGCCCCCTCTAAGCCAACCTGAGTCCCAAGGGGCTGAGACAGCCATCTAAACAACAAAGCAGGGAGGCAGTTGTGGCTCAACTGAGAGAGTGCTTGCCTACCATATAGGAGGTCCAGGGTTTGATACCCAGGGCCTCCTGACCCATGTGGTGAACTGGCCCACATGCATGCAAGGAGTGCCCCCCCCATGTAGAAATGCCCCCCGTGCAAGGAGTGTGCCCCACAAGAAGAGCTGCCCCACACGAAAAAAGCGCAGCCTGCCCAGGAGTGGTGCCACACACATGGAGAGCTGATGCAGCAAGATGACCCAACAAAAAAAGCAACACATGACAAGAATGCAAGTGGACACAGAAGAACACACAGCAAATGGACACAGAAAGCAGACAACAGGGGGAAGGGGAGAGAAATAAAATAAATCTTTAAAAAGAAAAGAAAACAAAGCAAATGCATTATTATGAATGATGTGGAAGGTAATTCAACCAGAGATTAATTTGCTACATTTTGAAGACACCAAACCTGCTTTCACTCCAAGGCTTCTGGAGTTATTGGGACTTGTCCCAGCAAGCCACCCTCTGCTCTAAGGCCATCCCATTCCTTTCTGTTGCTTGTGCTGAAGTCCTGCTCTCTCACACTCTGGGCTCTGGATTCTTATTCTAAAGAGAGAGTCAGGGAAGGACCAGGGAACAGAAGGGTCCCCAAGTACCAGAGAAGTACACGAGCCTCACTTCCACCACCACCCTCCATAACTACCACCCTGACTACAGCAGATCTGCCAGGGATGACCATTCTCACGATGACATACCACTTTAGAGTCCATGAGTTTCTCTCTCTCAGGACTCAGCAGTAAGTCACCCTTTGGCTCTTGGCACCAACACCGAAGGGTCATCTATGAAGGGACTATACAAGGAAGAGAGAGGGTGGCAGGATAGTCAGTTTTCACTGCAGGCTAATTATATCTCTTCTGCTTCTTTATCATTGAAACTTGAGAAAACTTCTTCCCCTCACACTCTTTCTCTCCATAATATGTACTTCAGTCTACTTTGTTCAACAAGTTATTGTTTTTCTGTTTGTAATGTCAGTTACAGGTTTTTACAGGGTCATTAAGCCGATGGTGATAACATTTAATTGGTTGTGTTGTTTGGAGTATTGTCACTTTTCCTCATTACTTCTTTATCAAGAGCATTATGGAAGACTCATGTTCCAGAAAGTATGCCATGTGCTTTACTTACCTGTAATAATGTGGGGTCTTGAACTAAGATACAGAAAATTTGGAATAGCTGTAGGATATTAGAAAAACTTAAGTTTTCTGGGCCCCAGTTTCCTCATCTATGAAATTAGAATAATAGCAATTAGAATACCTAATCATAAGATTTAGGTATTAATGATGATGCATTATTTTATTAGCAAAATTATAGGCATGAACTATGCCTTGCATATAATAAGATTTCAACAAGTAGTAGGCATTTATTTTTACCATTATTTTTAACTTTTTGTTCACAGTAATATTTTTTAAAAATTGTATTTTATGTTTCTTGCCATGGATTGTATTAGGAAGAGATCAGAAATTCCTTCTATTTATCATCCAAATATCAAATGTACTCTTTTTATAGTTTTTTTAAAGAAGCTTTAGATTACATACATGTTACATAAAAATATAGGGGATACCCATATGCCCCACTCCCTCCCCCTCTGACACTTTCCCACATAAATAGCATCCTTCATTTATATGGTACCTTTGTTACAATTGATTAACACATATTGAAGCATTGCTAATAACTATGGACTATCGTTTACATTATAGTTTACACTCTGTCCCACACATTTTTTAGATTATGACAAAATATATAATGGCTGCGGCGGCTTGCTCGGTCGGTAGAGGTGGGGTCTGGCTGCAGACGAGGGGTCGGTCCAGCTCTGGACGAGGGGTCGGTCCCGCTTGGGACGAGGGGTCGGTCCGGCAGCAGACGAGGGATCGGTCTCACAAGGGGTTGCGCGGTTCGGCTGACGGGGTCGCCCAGCGAAGCCGGCGACGAAGGGGTCGCCCGGAGAAGCAGGCGACGAAGGGTCGCCCAGAGAAGCAGGCGACGAACTGGGGACAAGGGAGGCCAGGCCCTTGTCGGGGGCTCTCAGGACTGGAGGGCGCACGGCAGAAGAACTACCGCGGAGACAAGGTAAACACGCAAGTCCACTTTACTGAGGGAGAGGCAACAGTTTTATAGGGGCTGGGGAAGGCTGATTGGTCAAAGCCACGCCCTGTTCTGATTGGTTGCCGGCAAAAGGTCAGTGGGCGGTACTGGACGGGGGAGGAGTGGTGGTTAGGGATTGGCTGTCGCTGTTGCTGGGGGAAGGGGCAGGGTTTAGGGATTGGTGGCTGCTGTTGCTGGGGTGAAGGGCAGACTTGAGTTTCCCGCCCACGCCTGGCTGTTGCTGCTGTCGGGGGAAGGGAAAAGGGCAGACTGGAATCTTCCGCCCTGCGCCTGCACAGGGAGAAAGAAGAAGAAGGGTGCCGCCCTACAAGGCATCGTGTGGCGCTATCCGGGAGGAGGGGCAGCCGCGGAAGCATGGCTGCCGAGAAGGGGAGACCCGAGGGCACTCTGCGCCCATGCCAAGCTTCCTTCAGGGGTGGCGGTGAGTCCAACCAGCCACCCTATTATGGGGGCAGCGGCTTGGCCTGCCGCGGCTGCTCCCCCGCCAGGCCAGCAAACCACACTTCAGCCCGAGGGGTGACGGCAAATGGCCTGTTCTGTCATTGTAAAGTCATACAGGACAATTCCAGTGTCTCAAAAATATGCCCTTATCACACCTATTCTTTTCTCTCCCACCCTTCAGAACCTCTGGTGGCCACTGCCTTTATACCAATGATAAAAGCTCTCCCCTTTGCTAGAATAATAATGTCTATAGTAGAATAATAAGTCTGGCCCATTGTCCATTCCCCAATCTTGAGGATTTGGGGATGGTGATGCCCACTCTGCTTCTAATTAAGAGGGGGCTTAGATCCCATGAGGCAGATAGAGGAAACTCTCTTGCTTGCAGTTTCAGTCATTCTCTGTTCCTTGGGATGGGCATTGACCATCATCATCTCCTTGTTCATTGTCCTGGGTAAGTCCAATGAACTGAAGAGTAGGTGTTGCAACTCTTCTGAGGTTAAGGGCTCAGCTGACACAATGATGGTCCAAAGATTTAAGTTTCTGACATATATTTATTAAGTATAGTGCTAATTATAGGTTCAAATAGGGTCAGAAGAGCTATGTGAAGGGAAACTATAAATGAGTCTAATTCTGTTATATTGGGGAGCATAATTTCAAAGTAAGGCCCACTGACAGGGTACCAAGTTCCTGAGCTATCTGCAATGCTTATAGCATCTGAATGTCTCTAGAGCTCTCAGGAGTCCCACTATTTGAGGCACTGTTTACTCCGGTGGTCAATAAGCTCCTGCTGAGATGTGCATAAGCATACCTCTGGAATGACCTCCTGACTCACTTTGAAACCCCTTAGTCATAAAAACTGATTTGTATTTACCATTTCCCTCTTTTGGTCGAAGTCTTTTTCCACATGCTTTGCTAGTTGGCACTTGGTAATAATCCCTCAGTGCCAGGGAGGCTTATCCCCTGGAGTCATGTCCCACACTGGGGGAAGGTAGTATGCTTATATGCTGAGTTTGCCTTTAAGAGAGGCCACATTTGAGCAATAAGGAGACTTTCTGGAGATAACTCTTAGGCAATAGATAATACTAGGTTAAGTATCGAAGTTACAATTTAACAAGAAGGGGGTCATAATCATTGATATTAAGGGCTTGGAATATTGGTCTGTTTTCCTTCACTAGGCACTGCCTTTGTACTTGGGGGAGTCTTGCTGTCATATTAGAGAATGTAGCAGAACTCCCCAGGGTGGGAATTCAATATTCTTTTGGCTATTGTGTGGATCTCTGTCCACTGAGATAATGCTCTATGAACACTTAAACATACTTATATGACTTAGAGGCATGCCTCAGGTGAACCCCTCCCCATGCATCCCTCAATCACTGACACCCTGCACCAATGATCTTCCTTTGCCATAGTTGTGACTCTTGGTGGTCCGAAATCTCTCCAAAAATGAAGCCAACAAAATAACCAAATAAAATTAATAAGAAAATGAAATAATAATAGTTTTAAAAATAACAAAATACAAAAAAAATTTTTAATTTGAACTAAAATGTTTTAGGCATTGTGTCCTTCATCACTGTAAGATCTGTTGTCTTGTATATACAGTGACATTTTCTTCCATATATTCCCTCAGTGTCCTATTTTTTTTCATTTTATCTTCAAAGAAGCTTTAGGTTACAGAAAAAATCACATAGAGAGTATAGGGGATTCCCATATACCCAATGCCCTCCCCCTTCTCCCTCTCTCCTATTAATAGCATTTTACATGCAGCTGGTACATTTGTTACAATTGATGTAGGAATATTGAAGCATTGCTATTAACCACGGTCAATGATTTACATTATGGTTTATATTTTGGACCATACACTTTTACAGGTTTTGATGACATTTAAAATGGCCTGTATCCATTATTGCAAGATCATGTAGAACAATTCTAATGCCCTAAAAATGTCCTGTTCCAGCTATTCTATTCTTCCCTTCCTCTCCCCTAGAAACCTATGTGTGTCAGTTTGAGATTATTTATGAATTCCAAAAGGAGAGATTATATTTATAAACTGGTCTGTTCCTCTGGGCATGGCACCCCTTGATTGTATTAAATTCAGCTGAGATTACTTTGGTTAAATTTTGTTAAGATTAGGACTTTGATTTGACCACGTCATTAGGGTGTGCAAGTTTGAGTCCCTGCCCCTTTCGTGGGCTATATAAATGGACACTGAATCAAGGAGACAGACAGAAGTAAATACACAGGGAAGATGCACAGAGGAATAGAGAGAGCTCCGTAGACAGGGAAGAGGGGACAACTGGTCAGCTTTGATCCTGCGATCCCAGGAAGAGAGATGAGCCATTTACCTGATAATTTACAGCTGACTTTATGGAGAGACTAGAGCAGCTAAGCCTGAAAGAAACAAGCCCTCCAGCCTACCGCTGAGATTAGAAGAAACTGGAATCATGGAGCCTGAAAAGGAAAGAGGAAGGCTGAACTATCATAGACATCACCCCACCTTCTTGCTTCAACATGTGGCAACAGATTTTGGTGAGGAAATACCTCTTACAGGTATCTTGAGTTGGACTCTTTAGGTCCTTGTAACTATAAGCTTTCACCCCAAATAAATACCCTTTATAAAAACCAACAGATTTCTGTTACTTTGCATCAGCACCTCTTTGGCTGACTAACGCATTATGGTAACCACTAAATTTCAATTGTTGTAGAATAAGATTCACAGTTACTGGTAATAATATTGAGGGTTTGACATATTGGTCTCTTTTCTTTGTTAGGCACCACCTATGTTCTCAAAAGATTCTTGTCCCTCTAATTAAGAACATAGCAGGACTCCACGGAATGGAAGTTTAATATTTTCTTGTTATTGTGTGGGTCTCCACCCACTGCTATACCACACTATGACAAGATGAACACTTACATATTCGATAGGAGCCTGCCCCAGGTCCACCTAGTTCTATATACCAGAAATACGGAATGTGTCATGAATTTGCATGTCATCCTTGAGCAAGAGCCATGTTAATCTTCTCTGTATCATTCCAATTTTAGTCTATGTGCTGCTGAAGTGAACACGAACATACTCTTGAATCGGTGCATTTCTTGCTGAGGTCTTACCTTATCTGGGGACTCTTAACACACCTTACAGTGAGATAAGATGACTTGAGGATAAACATGTCTAGATACTTTGTAGGAAGGAATTCTTCCCCTACGTTAAGAACATCTGGTCTATAAACATAAGGAAGGCATGAATAATATTAGAAAGTCAACATTTTCTCATAAAGTGAAGCAAAGTGGCTCTCCTTTGGGGTTTGTAGACATTAACTGTTCTTGTATCTCCCTTCTCAAAAACTCAAAAGAGACCCTTGAGAATAAGATTTGCGTCCTGCTTATCTTTGCAGTTCCGGCACCTAACACTGTGTCTTGGCACAGAGAGGGCCATGAGAAATTCAGTGATGATTTATTGAGCACCAATTATCTTCTAGTCAGTGTCCTAATTGTACTCACCTTTTCAATGGTAGAACCAGTGATATATATAATGAAAGGGTCGTTTCTGATAGTTGTGTGCACTAGAGGAAATAAAACAGCTGTGTGGTCAGCGAAGGTCCGCTGAGGAGCTGGCACTGGTCGAGGTCCTTGGCTGTTGCCAGTCACTCACCTTACAGAGTGATGTTTCTTTGGGAAGAATTGCTTCTCCAACTCAGCATCTAAATATGATGAGAACTCATCAGGTATAAACTAGAACCAGGGAAAGGAGGCCAGGGAAGCCATCAACTACAAGTGTCAAGGCTTTCTGTGTGACCGACACAGTGCCAGACCCTGTCACAAAAATTGTCTCAGGTGTCCCAACACCAACAGACACCATGAGTCCCTCTGTGCAGTTATGAAGTTTGAATCTCCCACATTTATATCTATATTTATATTTATATTTACATTTATATTATCTCTTCTGCAGGAATTAATAATTTAATTCATGTCTGCAATTATGTTTGTAAAGTCTCCTGCAGGAATCCAGGAATTTATGGAGACTAGAGGATTCTGTTTGTTTTAGCTTACTCACTTCTATTTTCTTCTTACCAAACAAATGTCATAGAAAACTTGAAATCTATTAAAAACTTTACAAATTGAAACCGAAATCTTTCCAAATCTTTACTTCCCACAAATATTCATTATGAGCTGTGGGTGTGTTTTCCTTTCTGTTTTCAAATTCCTTACAAAGCTATTTTGAACATTATTGAGAGATTAGAATGAATGTATAACTATGTCATGGTTTGATCACTGAATTTTTTTCCCTTTTTTTAAATTTTATTTTATTATTATTTTTTAAAATATTACATAAAAAAATATGAGGTCCCATTCAACCCCACCGCCCTCACCCCCCACTCCCCCCACAGCAACACTCTCTCCCATCATCATGACATATCCATTGCACCTGGTAAGTACATCTCTGATCACTGAATTTTATAAGAATTGGCCAACATGATTACAAACCCATCTGAAATATTATTTTGAATTACTCCACAGAATCCCACTTTATATAAATATTATATATTATTGTATTAGTAAATCATTCTCCATTCACTGAACATTTTGGCTGATTTCTTTTTGCCATTATTATGGAAAAATAATGCAAAATTATTGCATCATTTGACTTCTCTCTCCCGCAGCTAAGGCTTAAACCCAAGAAAAACATACTGTTTTTCTGAGAAGTTTGGAGACAGGCTGTTTTGGTGTTGATTCTGCAGCTTCCTGATGCAGGGGTTCAGAGCTGGCTTCTCTTACCCTTTCCTCAGAGTTGCAAAAGTGATTCCACAAGGTCACACATCACATTTTCAAAAACCAGGTGTAGTAGTTTGATATGGTTATGAATTCCAAAAAATAGATATTGTATTATGTTTGTAATCTGGTCTGTATCTGGGTGTGATTAAGTTGTGATTAGGGCTTTGATTGGGCCACATCATTAGGGCATTGAGTCCCCACCCCTTGGTGTGTGAGGGGGAACTCACAGATAAAAGGCGTGGCAAAGGACAGAGTTAGGGGTTTTTGATGTTGGAGTTTTGATGTTGGAATTTGATGCTGAAGCCTTAAGCTAGAGCCCTAGGAAGTAAGCTTATAAAGGAAAGAGAAGCTAACCCCAGGAAGAGAGGAACACTGAGCCCAGAAAGAAGTCAGCCCTGGGAAGAAAGGAACCCTGAACCCAGAGAGAAGCCAGCCCCAGGGAGGGAGGATCCCTGAGCCCAGGAAGGAGCAAGACCCTAGAAGGGAGGAACCCAGGAAGTCTGAACCCTCATAGCCATTGGCAGCCATCTTGCTCCAACATGTAGAAATAGACTTTGCTAAGGGAAGTAACATATGCTTTATGGCCTGGTATCTGTAAGCTCCTACCCCAAATAAATACCCTTTATGAAAACCAACCAATTTCTGGGATTTTGCATCAGAACCCCTTTGGCTGACAAATACACCAGGCAAGAAATGGAAGGAAGCAGAGGCTAAGGAAGTTCTGTCCTAAATTTCCAGATGCCCCCACCCCAGCCCTGAGCAGGCACTTTCTTAAGTCCTACTAGAATTAATTGGGTCACATGGCCATCCGCAGCTGCATGGGAAACTAGAAAAAGCAGTACCACCTTTAAATTCTGCACATCGGGAGGTAGCCAAGAAAGAAGTGGCCAAAGATGGCTACTGGGGAGACAACCAAAAGTATTTGCTAAAAAGTTCTTTGTTCATAAGTCTTTTTACTTATTTCTCATTTCCTACGATTGATTTTTTGGTAGGAGAACCACTGGTCCAAAGGCTATGAACATTTTTAGAGTTCTATACATAGTGACTGTTGTGTTTTAAAATGGCGTATTAGGGTTATTTTTCACTGCATTATTACCACTGACTATAACATTACATTTCTGGCTTATTTGATGTATTCAAGAATCTTGAGATCACTCAATTCAGGTAGTGGTTAGTTGATATATGGGGCAGCAGTGGATAGAAGTCTGACCCTGAATGTGTGTATTTGCATGTGTTTATCTGTGTGTGCATATGTGTGTATGACTGTGAGTGTATTGAATGTGTATTTGTGTGAGGG
Organism: Dasypus novemcinctus; assembly: GCF_030445035.2. Taxonomy (NCBI): domain Eukaryota; kingdom Metazoa; phylum Chordata; class Mammalia; order Cingulata; family Dasypodidae; genus Dasypus; species Dasypus novemcinctus. Next base: position 102,224,115 of record NC_080686.1, read on the forward strand.
TGTGCATGTGATTCAGCCACAACCACTGGCAGAGAAAGAGTGTGTGTGAATATTCCACCTCCGTCAGCTGAAGCTCAGTTTTCAGACCCATCAAATAGGTTCTGACATCCTGACAAGATTTCCCTAAGCAGCAAATAAAAACTGTGCTCTGTGACTCTGGGCAGCTCATTATTGTCTGTGAACTCCTACTTCTTCATCTCTAAAAGGAGGGGAACTTTTCCTGTGCCACTGGGTTTGCTGTGAGAAGTGTGAGGGGGAATGTGACACACTCCATCAAATCTTAGTCACTATAAAGGAGTTGACGAGGAGGGAGAAGGATATTTTAGGAAGAAAGGGTAAGATGGCAGGTGATGAGGGGGAAGATGAAGGTGATGAAGATGATGACGATGGACGTGCTTCTGCAGAGAGAACTCCAGGACCATGCAAGACTCGAGCACCTGAGGGACTCCATCTGGATCACCTCTACTGACAAGGAATGGTCTTTCATCTTCGTGGGTGCTGCCTCCAGAGGGCTTGTGCCAGGTCATGCACATGCAGTATAGGGCAGCCTCCTGCACACACCTGCCCTCCAGGTACCCAGCTGAAGGACTGCCCCCATGCGGACAAGGGACAAGATCTTCATTTCCAGGTCTTGGATCTATGTGCCCAGAAGAGGGGGCTGAGCTGAAGGTTGGGGGAAGTTCCTTCCTGATTCTCTTTGACACAGCACTGGAAGAGAAGGTGGCTTGGTGTGTGAGATGCAGCCGATGCCTCCACGTGCGAACCCTTCAAATTAGAAACAAGTCTTCATTGTGTTCCTGTAAAACTCAGCAAGGAAAAAGTAAAGGAGCAATTATTAAGTTTGCTCCTCAATCTCTCTGGAGGTGACATGAAGGAAGGGGACAGGGATGAACTTTGGAGACAGATGGGCACACAGGCAGTCCTGAACCCCAATTCCAGGCTTGCCTCTTAGAGCTCTGGAGTGCCTGAGCTCCCCGAGCTTCCCTCCCTGTTGGTTTACACACGCAGATCCTGGAGGGCCTGTGGCAGCAGACTGCAGCCCTAAGCGTGGAGGGTCGCCTCCACACCTCGGGGGCCCTGCCCACTGGCACACTATGCTAAGCATCGAGAAAATCCAGGCTCTGCCTTTCCTCCTTGCTTCCCTGCTTAATGACGTCGTCACAGGTTTAATTTGACCACAGTTTCTGACACATTTCATTGCTTTCCCCAGTAGCAGCTGGGACAGGTCAGCTATAAATGAACTCAGCCCCAGATCAAGAGCAGCTACTGATGGAGAGAGATGGGGATAATCGTTGTGTAGGTCCCCAAGGAGATGGTGGAATGAATGAAGCAGGTGGATTTTGGCAAGTGTGTTAGTCTCCTGCTTTATATCTTAGGTAGGCATGAAGTACAGCATATGCAGTCTACACTGACTAGAGGTTCAGGGCTGTCTGGTGTCCAAATAGGGCTGTCAAAGTAGACTCAACCCAGGTACTGGTTCTCCTGAAGGCTACGGAGATCCACAGGGTATATGGTCATGGCAGATGGATTTGGAGTTCTGTGCCATGTCAGGGGACCCTACTTTGGAATTTGTGCTCCTGAGTGTGATGGAGCTGGACTCAGATGTGACTTTTCTACACATGCCTCTTCTGTCACTTTTACTGAACCTGTGGTTGGCGCTAGGGATGGTGTATACTCAGGGAACTTGAATCTCTGGACTGCCCATTTGCCAGCTGGGCCCTGAGCCTCAGCAGACTTGTAAGTCCTACCCTCTAGTTCATTGGACTTATCCAGGTCAGCTCACAGGGAGGTGAAGATGGTCAACCACCACACCAGGGAACCAAGAGTGCCTACAACTGCAAGCAGAGGAATTGCATCCATCATCCATGTGGAATCTAAGCTCCCTCTTGATCTAGAGGTGGAGAGGACATCATCATCCCAGGTTCCACAGAATGGAGGAATAAAATATGGACTAGAGTGGACTTACCGATATTCTACTGTAAAACTATTGTGACCAGTAATAGAAGAAATTTTAGCATCGAGTTAGAGAAAGTGGCCATAGTAGTTGCTGAGGACAGGGAGAGGGAAGAAGAGGTGTGACGTGAGGGCATTTTTGGGATTTTGAGCTGTCCTAAATGATATTGCAGGGTCAGATGCTGGACTTTATACATCCTGCCATAACGCACTGAACGTACTGGGGGAAAGTGTGAACTACAGTGTAAACTATTATCTATGCAGTGCAGCAGTGCTCCAAAATGTGTTCATCAAGTGCGATGAGTGTGCCATAATGATGGGGGAGGTTGTTGTGGGAAGAGTGGGCTGGGCTGGGTTGGGGGGTATAAAGGAACCTCTTATATTTTTTAATGTAACATTTTTTATGTGATCTTAAAAAAATTCAATTTATAAAAATGATGTTGTGGGGGGGTGGGACCAGTGGTTAGGGTGTCCATCTACCACATGGGAGGTCCGCGGTTCAAACCTGGGCCTCCTTGACCCATGTGGAGCTGGCCCACGCGCAGTTCTGATGCACGCAAGGAGTGCCGTGCCCCGCAGGGGAGCCCCATGAGCAAAGAGTGCACCCTGTAAGGAGAGCTGCCCAGCCCGAAAGAAATTTCAGCCTGCCCAGGAATGGTGCTGCACACACGGAGAGTTGACACAGCAAGATGACATAACAAAAAGAGAAACAGATTCCTGTGCCGCTGACAACAACAGAAGTGGCCAAAGAACACGCAGCAATGGACACAAGAGAACAGACAACCGGGGCAGAGAGAGAAATAAATGAAAAATAAATCTTAAAAAAAAAATGATGTGGTGGGGAGTGGGTTATATAAGGAAAAAGAAAGAAGGAGGGAAGGAAGGAAGGAAGGAAGGAAGGAAGGAAGGAAGGAAGGAAGGAAGGAAGGAAGGAAGGAAGGAAGGAAGGAAGGAAGGAAGGAAGGAAGGAGAGAGCGAGAGAGAGAAAGGAAAGAAAGAAAAAAAGAAAGAAAGAAAGAAAGAAAGAAAGAAAGAAAGAAAGAAAGAAAGAAAGAAAGAAAGAAAGAAAGAAAGAAAGAAAGAAAGAAGGCTGAGATGTCATATGTGGATAGGTCTGTGTATAATTTATAACATATATCTACAGCATATAATGCATCAAGTTAGATATACAACTAAATGTTGAATTAATATAATAAACGTCTGTATGTGTATATATGCACACAGTATATATGTCTAATAAATATAGATATTTGTGTGTATATTTACAAAGATGCACATGCAAATATGCATATATATGTATATTTATTCAACAAACATTCTGACACCTGTGACTGATATATATCATTATCTATGCACATAAATCCAATATAAAACATTAGTTATCTCACACTGTGTGCTTCCTCTCTCTCTCATTCTCTCTTCCCTTCTCTTTCTCTCTTCCTATCTTATGATATAATTTTAAGAGTAATAGATATGCAGTCAAAAGCCCCAAATTAAAATTGTCATCTTCTACTTCCACCTATGACCTTCAGGCAAGTTAATTAAAGTCTTTGGGCTCAGTTTCCTCACATGGAAAAATGAGATAATAATCCTTTCCCGGAAGGAGTTTTGTGAAGATTAGAGATAACAGAACTAAAGTGGCTGTCCCTCTGACTCTGCTCAGTTGTGCATGAGGGCAGCCCTCATGCACAACTGAGCAGAGTCAGAGAGACAGATAAAGCAGATACAACCCCCAGATATTGGTTCCTATGAAGGCTAAAGAGACCCATGAGAGTTATGGTCATGGCCGATGGGGTTTACTACCAGGGCAGATGGCCCCTCTCTGGAAATGGTGTTTATGTGTGATGAATCTGGACTCAGATGGGATCTCCCTTCATAAGACTTTCATACTAATCTGCTGGAGGTGCAGTTAACGTTGGGGTTTAAGATATAGCTAGGGGATTTGAATCTCTGGACTGATAATGTGATAGCCAGGTCCTTAGCCTCAAAAGACTCCAGCACCTACAATCTGATTTATTGGACTTACCACACTCAGCTAAGATGGAGTTGAAGAAGGACAATCACCACACCATGGAGCCTAGAGTGATTACAACTGAAAATGGGAGGATGGCAGCCAGCATCCATGTGGAATCTGAGCCTCCTCTTGACATAGAGGTGCAATGGACACAACCAATCCAATGTCCACATAGAAGAGGTGGCATTGGATTGGGAAAAGTGGACATGGTGAACAATGGGTATGGGGAAGGGCAGGAAGAGATGAGAGGTGGGGGCGTATTTGGGACGTGGAGCTGCCCTGGATGGCGCCTCGGGGGTGATCACCGGACATAGTGGATCCTCACAGGGCCCACTGGATGGAATGGAGGAGAGTATGGGCCATGATGTGGACCATTGTCTATGAGGTGCAGAGGTGCCCAAAGATGTACTTACCAAATCCAAGGGATGTGTCATGATGATGGGAACGAGTGTTGTTGGGGGGGGAGAGGGGGGGTGGGGGGGTGGGGTTGAATGGGACCTCACATATATATTTTTAATGTAATATTATTACAAAGTCAATAAAAAATAAAAATAAAAATAAAAAATAAAAATAAAACAATTAAAAAAATAATAATAAAATAAAGTGGCTGTCCCAACGCCTAATAAAGAGTAGGCATTGGATTACTCCATCCTTTAGGACTAATTGATTCTGCTAGGCCCTGGTCTAGGCCCCAGATACAGAAGCAAAAAAGAGGAGGTCCCAGTCCTCCAGAAACTCACATTCTATTAAGGGAAACAAATGTGAAAATAAACTATGATACAGCACAGTGTGTCCTGGGGCACATTGAAAATAAACTATGATACAGCACAATGTGTCCTGGGTCCGTATAATCCCACAGGAGTGGGGAGGTTAGCTGTTTGGGGTATCAGAGAGGGCTTCAACAAAGAGGTGAAAAATTATTTTCATCAGGAGAGAATTGGTAGGAATTGGTTCAGAGTGAGGGTGGAGGGCAATGACCCAAAAAGGATGTGTTTGCTCAGTCCCCAAAGCAGCCCTGGACATGTTTGCTTTGGGAGTGGCCAGGAATTTGCCTGTGGTGGGGATACTTGTTGCACTAAATATTCTGAAACATTGTTTTAAAAGCTAGGATTCTGGTGGCCAGGCCTAGCTTTTCTCTAGACGTACTGGGTGTTTTTGAAAAAAGAAAGGAAGGAAGGGAGGGAGTGAAGAAAGGAAGGCAAACCCTCTCTAGGCCCTGGTCTTCCTCCTCTTTTAAATGAAGAAATTGGCAACTACAACTTTGATAATGTAACATGAAGGAAACACTGACTTGAGCCTGTATTCCTGACAAGTCCTTTAAATGTCACCTTATCAAGATTCTCCTTGACATTATTGTAATAGATCTTTTCCCTTCTTGGTCAATGAAAAAATGGACATTAAACCTAATTTCAAAGTGCTAAGATAACCACTCTGAGAACCCAATTTGGGAGGATAACTCAGCAGTCTAAATCTGAAGCTCTGATACCCCTTGATGACTTTATCTTGCATTAAATTACTGGAAAGGTGGCTTCAGCTTGTACTGCACACCTACTATGTGCCAGGCTGGGCACCATTCTAGGTAAAGACTGAAGAGACCTGGTCTCTGTCTTCAATGAGCTCACAGTTCGGAAGAGGCAGAGAAGTAAGCAGATCATCAAAATGTGGAATGTTAAGTGTTTACTAAAAGAAGCATAAGATGATACAAAACAGTGGAAACCCTGTTTTTACAAGCTGGAGGGGCATATAAAGCTTCACAGAGAACTAACTTGTGTCTTTATATGAAGAGGTTGGGGTGTGGGGGTAGGTGGGAGGGTGCCCCCAGCAGAAGGAAAAATGTGTGCAAGGTTCTGCATCAATCCATTATGACAATAACTATAGATGTAACTTTGTGTGTGCTTTCTCTGCCACACAGTGGCAGCATGGGAAAGCAGAGCAAAATCCCTCTGAGTCACACTAAGCCTTCACAGAATGCACCATGGAGGAACTCTGAAGGTCGATGGGGCAATGGACCCCCAAAGACAGAAAGCAAGTAACAGAGCTGAGATAATCCCCCCTGAAGTAATCCATGCTGCTTCTGAGTGCACTACTTGCAGTCTACTCTGAAGGCTGAGGTCAGGCAAGTGAGGCAGAGGGAGAGCACCTGATGTGTAGAAATCTAGGTATATAACTGAAGGAAGAAGAGAACTCCCAGGAACCCCAAAAGCTGATACTGAGGTGAGCTGAAATACAAAGAGGGGTGAGAAAGAGACAAAGAGAAAGAGAGAGTGACAGGGAGGAGGAGGTGGAGGAGGAGGGGAGGAGGAGTGGGAAGAGGATGGGAGGGGGAGGGGAAGGGGAGGAGAGGGGAGGGGAGAGGGAGGGGGAGAGTAGAGGGATGGAGAGGAGGCAGCTAACCTGTAAAGCATAAAGAACTCTTGGAAGGTTTTTTGGTGTTTAGTTTCAAAGCTCTGTTAAAGGAGGTCTTCTTCCCTCTTTTAAAATAATTAAGAAGAGTTATAAACTAAATCTAAATGAAGGTGCAAAAACATCAGTTTAAATCAGATTTGATTGATTCAGCACTTCTCCCTCCATACTAGTAACCTATAAAGAGGAATATGCCATTATCTGGAAGTAAATATTATATACTTCTGTCTCTGCTATTCTAATAGATAAAATATTTGGCAGACAATCAAAACTTATAAAACATGCACAGAAGAAACTGTGACCTATGGTCAAGGGAGGAAACAATCAACAGAACCAGACCAAGAGTTAGCCCAGAGGTGGCAATGATATGACAGAGACTGTAAAATAACTAAAAAAATAATTCAAATGACTGAAATTGGTAAAATGGTGTAAATGTGTGAACAGTTGGGAAATTTTCAAGGATATATAGAAACTATTAAAAGGCATGGAATAGAAATACTAGAAATAAAAATAAAATTATGATATTAGAAATGATCAATCCATTTAATAGGCTTAGCAGCAATGTAGCACAGTAAAGGGACAGTGAACTTGAATATAGGTAAATGGCACATATTAAACTGGAATATGCAGACTAAAAAGGAGTAGGATAGAAAAAATAGAGAACCTGACTAACAGAGGTCAATATTGAATAATCAAATAAATGTGTAATTGAGATATGAAGAGAAGAGAGAAAATGAGACAAAAGAAATATTTGAAGAGATGATGGCTATTAATTTTAAGAATTGCTGAAAGATATCAACCCACTAAAGTGTGAAAACTCCAAACAGGATAAGAAACCACTCCTAGGCATATCATAGTCAAAATGCTGAAAACAAAATAGAAAGAGAAAATCTTAAAATAATCCAGAGGAAAGGATATATTACATAAAAAGGAACAATGATATACATAAATATAGACTTCTTATTGGAAACAAGAGAAAGCAAAAGATAATGAAATTATATATTTAAAAGAAAAAAACTGCTGCTTTAGAATACTGTATTTATCAAAAATATTCTTGGTAAATAGAGATAAAACAAAGACATTTTTAGACAAGTAAAAATGAAGAGAATTCATATCCAGGACATTTGCTCTATAAGAGATGCTAAAAGAAGCCTGTAAGAAACCCAGATGTGCAAATAGGAAAAGGAAAATGAGAAAAGGCAAACTAAAGAATAAAAATAGTGTATTTTGTTATCTATCTATGAATCTCTGTGTGTATATGGCATACACACACACATACAAAAAGGAAATTGACTGTTAAAAGTAAAAAAATAAGAATGTACCATGATGTATTAATCAATTAAAGAGGTGCTGATGCAAAGAACTAGAACTCTGTTGGCTTTTATAAAGGGCATTTATAAAGTGCCCTTTAGTCACAAGGCCCTAAAGAGTCCTAACTCAAGGTACCATAAGAGATACTTTCTTAACTGCAGTTTGTTGCCACATAGTGAATCAAGATAGTGGGCAATGTGTGTGAGGGTTCAGCCTTCCTTCTTCCTCTTAAGGCTCCGTGGTCCCAGCTTCTTCTGATCTCCCCAGGATTTGTCTCTTTCCTGGCTCAGCTGCTTTCTTTTCTTTACAAGGTCAGCTGTAAGACTATCAGGCTCATCTCTTTTCCAGGGGCTGCATGATCCTCTGCCATGTCTAATGAGATGTCTCTTTTGTTCTGTGTTCTTCTACTCTGTGTCTACCTCCATGTAAGAGTGTGATTTATGAGCACAAGGGATCTGGGACTCAACACTGAGTCACACTCTAATGCTGTGGTTGAATTAAAGCCCTAATCTTAGCATAATTTCAGCAGATGTGTCTCAGCTGAATCTAATACAGTCAAAGAGTGTCATACCCAGAGAAACAGACCAGTTTACAAACATAATCACTATCTCTTTTTGGAATTCATAAACAATATCAAACTGCCACACATGGTTTTAAGTATTTCAAAATTTCAAAAAACAAAGTGGCAATGAAAGCAAAAATGATTGAAAGTGTCATATATGAAATTATTATCTTTTCAAATTCTTACATTATCCTAAAAGTAGAATAATGTTATTTGACAGTAGACTGTAATGTGCTAAAGATGCACATTTTAATATCTACAGCAACCACTAAAATATAACACAATGGACTAGAGATAAAAAGCCAATTTCAAAAACAGTCAATACAAATTAAATCGGACATTTTAATGAAAAGTTCTTTTTACAAAGTTCATTTTTTAAGATAAAAAGCAAAATTTCCTTCTGGGATATTCTTATCTGATGTTCCAAAGTTATTATTAATAGTATGTCTTGATCTCCTGGCCCAATATCAAGTTTTTTGCTTTTGTTTTTAATTTGGTATTTGATAAAATGCATTTATACTTTTTTCATTTGCATTTTTAAAGCCATACTTTATTTACATACAGTACAATTTCCTCTTATGGTTGTTCAGCTCTGTGATTTCAGACAAATGCACAAAGTCATGATGTTATGAGAACCTTGAAAACATTGTGCTCAGTGAAATAAACAAGGCACACAAGGGCATATTATATGATATTACCTTAAGAGATGACTAGAAATAGCAAATTTGCAGAAACAGAAAGTATATCAGAGTTACAGGAAGCTTGGGAGTGGGGAGTAGAGAGGAATGTGTTTGTAAATATTTTTAAAAATCAAAAAAAGGATATATAACAATTCAATATATGTGTGCAATTAAAGACAGATGGAGAAAAACTAGCAGGACTAAAGAGAAGAGGCAGATCCACAAACTGGAGGTTTTAGTGCCTCTCCCTGAGTGACAAGTAGACCAACTCTGGTAAAGATTTAGGAGGTTGGAACAATATTTCTCAGGGCTTCTCAACTCAACACGGTTGACATTTTGTCTGTAATTTCTCTGTGGGCAGGTAATTTCATTGCAGGACTGTTAGCAGCATGCTTGGCCTCTACCCACTAAGTGTCGGCCAAACATGTCTCCAAGCATTGCCCAGTGTCCCCTGCAGGCCAAAATCACCTCCAGCTGAGGACCACTGATATCTGCCACATGCCTAAGACAAATCTAAATTTTTAAAGCATTGAACACATGCACAGGACATGCTCTGACCAAAATAGAACTAAATTAGAAATTAACTACAACAAGATGAAGATGCCTAGAAAATCCCCAAATATTTATAAATTAAACAATGTTTTCCTAAATGGGCCACTGGTCAATAAAAGAAATCACAAAAGAAATTAGAAAATAATTCACACTGTCTTAAGGAAAACACAACATGAAAAAAACATTGTGGAATGCAGATAAAGAAGTGCTTAGACAATACTCAACGAACATCTGAACATATTTATATACCCTATATACATGCCCTGGAGAACTCCCTCTCGCCCATGCATCCCCCATGAATGACACGCCACACCAGTGCTCCTCCCCTGCCATAGTTGAACCCCTCTGTGATCCAAAATTTCTTCAAATTCAATTAGTAGGAAAAAAAATAGTATTGACAGTTTTAAATATTAGAAATAGAATACATAATAATTCAGAAAAAATAAAATAAAGTAAAAAATAAATTGGGGTATTAAAAAATGAAAAATATCATAAAACTTTGTTTTTGACATTTTGCCTTTCATCACAGTAATAAATGTTGCCCTGCATGTACACTGGCAAGGCAATCTCCTCCATTTCTACCTCGGTGTCTACATCCTTTTTTCATATTTTTAATTTTGTCTTCTAAAATGTTTTAGATCACAATAAAGTCACATATATAATATAGGGGACTCCTGTCTACCCAACATCAAACCCTTTTCCCACTTCCTGAGCAATGATCTTTTTACATGTGAATGCTACAGCTGATGTACAGATGTTGAAACATAGCTACCAATCATGGTTCAATTATGGCTTACATTATGGTTTATATTTAGACTCTATATTTTTCTAAATTTTTGGCTATATTATGGTTTATGTTATGGTTTACATTTTAGACTATATGTTACAACTGAGGGAGTGCTGAGTACCCATCCTAGGGAGCTCTGTCGTATTCTCCAATAGAACAGCAATAATCCTCCAAGTGCAAGAACAAAAACCAGTGAAGAAGGATGGTCCACTGATGGGCCCTTGATACTAACAACTATGTTTATGAGCCTTTGTGCTTGAAATTTCAGCTAGGCCTAGAGCTGCAGGGTGCCTACGAGTTACCTCCTGAGAGCCTCCATGTTTCTCAAATGTGTCCACTCTCTAAGTCAAACTCAGCATGTAAATGCATTACCTTTCCCCCAGCATGGGACATGACTCCCAGGAATGAGCCTCCCTGGCACCAAGGGATTACCACCATCATCAGCTATTGATACAAATAGAAAAAGACCTTGAATAAAAGGGAGAAATGGTAAAGACAAATGAGATTATATGGCTAAGAGACTTCAAAATGAGTTGGAAGGTCATCAAAGGGGTCGCACTTATGCACATCTCAGCAGGATCTCAGAGACAGCCAAAGTAGATATATAACCCCAGGTACTGGTGCTCCTGAGGTCAATGGAGACACACAGGTTCTACAGTCATGAGAGATGGCTCTGGAGTTCAGTGCCTTGCCACTGGGCCCTACTTTGGAATTTGTGCTCCTGAATGTGAGTATCTGAGTTGGACTCAGATGCGACCTCTCTACACATGCCTCTTCTGTCACTTTTACTGAAACTGTGATTGGCACTGGGGTTGGTGTATGCTCAGGAGAATTGAATCTCTGGACTGTCCATGTGCCAGCTGGGACCTGAGCTTCAGCAGAGTTGCAGCACCTACTCTCCAGTTTGTTGAACTTACCCAGGTGAGCTGACGGGGAGGTGAGAATGGTTAACCACCACACCAAGGAACTGAGAGTGTCTACAGCTGCAAGCAGGAGAATTGCATCCATAAGCCATGTGGGATCTAAGCCCGCTCTCAATTTAGAGGTGGAGTAGACATCACCATCCCAGGGTCCGCAGGATGGAGGAATATAATATGGATTGGAGTGGACTTGCTGGTATTCTACTATAGAACTGCTGTGACTCTAGCAATGGAAGTAATTGTATCATTGATGTGGAGATGGTGGCTACGGGAGTTGCTAAGGGCAGGGAGAGGAAGAGGTGTGATAAGGGGCATTTTCAAGACTTCTAGTTGTCCTGAATGATATTGCTGGGACAGATGCAAGACATTGTATATCCTGCCATATCCCACTGGATGGGCTGGGGGAGAGTGTGGACTACAATGTAAACTAAGGTCCATGTGGCAGTGCTCCAGGGTATATTCACCAAATGCAATGAATGTACCTTACTGATGAAAGGGGATGTTAATGTTGGAGGGGGGATGCAGTCGGAGAGTGGAATATATGGGAACCTCTTATGTTTTTTAACATAATGTTTTGTGTGATCTGTTTATCTTTCTTAAAAAAAGATAACAAAATTTTTTTTAAATTTAAAACAAGAAGTGCTTAGAGGGCAATTTGCAGCTTTAAATGCCAATATTAGGGAAAGCCATAAAATCAATAATCTAAGCTTCCATCATAAGAAGCTCAAAAAAAAATCAGAGCAAATGGAATATGAAGGAAATAAAAAGCAACATGAAAATAAGAGGAAAAATCAATGAACTCTAAAATGGGAAATAAAGCAGAAAGCTGGGTCACCCAGGGTCATCGGACAGTGAGCAGGTGCCAGGGCCGGGTCCCGGGTCTCCCCAGGCTGGAGTGAGTTCCCCGTCCTTCACCCACCATGTGCTCCGTGGCCTGGTAGGAACCGGATGGGTGCAGTTAACATCCTGGAATGCCTGGTGAAAGGAAGGACTACACAGATCTGGGCAGCACTGGAGAGGGCTTCCCAGCACCTGGTGCCGGAGCCCCTAGCCGCAGGCCATGGGGGCAGATCTGATGGTTACAATCTGTTTCCTTGGGCGAAACATTGGCCTCCCTCACTTTAATTTCATCCTCTGTAAAACAGGGATAAGAGCAAGGCCTAAATGGCCCAGGAATTGGGAGGGCTGAAGCGGGTAACTCAGGCCGAGGGGCTGCCGCATGGCAGGTGCCTCACAACATGTGGGAGACATCCCAACTGTCGTTGTCAGAAGCTGAAGAGCTGGTGGTCGAGGCCTTACCACCGATGCATCTTGCTCCATCCTTACCCCAGCTCTGCTGTGCTCTTTCTGTTCCCCTGATGCCAATCCAGCCATCACGCTGAGCCTAAGCCTTCCCTCTGAGTGTGAGCTGCACAATTAGAATATGGAAAATCCATAAACAGATAGCGAGCGAAGAGCCAGCTGCTCTCTGCGGCCAGTCCCAGGGATAATGAAACTGCCCTTTGGAGACTGACAGGAGCCTCTGGGGAGCCCAGGGAGCCCTATTGCCCCCTCCCCTGCCTTCCCCTGCACCCCCTCCCTCCCTTTCTCTCTTTCTCTGGAAGGGGGAGCTGAACCTCAGAGCCTCGGGCACAGTGGTCCAATGTGGGCCCCCAGGGCTTGGCGGGAGCCTGCCAGTTCCTCTGGTCACCCTCTGGAAAACGTCTTGCAATTTCTCTGCACAACCGGATCTCTGCAGCTGCCCTGTAACAGATTTTCAATATATTCTAATTACTCAGCTCCTCCACGGCAGCACAGAGTGCTTGCAAAACCTCACTGCAGCGCAGTGGTCTGGGGCTGAGGGGGGACCTCCCCAGGAAGAGGGGCACATGCCCTGCAGTTTGCCACAGTCAGCACCACCCCCTGCTGTCTCCCCACCCTCAGGCTGTGGTTCTGCCATGGCTTCCTCCTCCTTTTAAATACCTGCCGGCCTTTGCGCAGTTGAGCTGACAAACTCTGCTTACTGGTGGAGGGAATGAGACTCTAGTAGGGGAGTGAGGAGGTGCTTCCCTAAGGTCAGTCTCGGAGCTGGACCTAGGGCAGCCGCGAAGCCACAGGCCCCAGCCCTCTGCTCTTGCATTCCTCCAGACTTAGCTCCCACGTCAGCGCCGCCTCCCGAAGCCGATCTGGCTGACGTCCTCCCTCTTCTCAACATTCCCGGTCCCTGCCGTCTCTGCTCTCACTTGGTAGTGACTCACCCAGCACCGTATATATTTCTGTATTTACTGATGTCTGCTCCACGCTAGACGCTGCGTTAGGGGTAGAAACCTGACTCACCCATCATCCTGCCTTTCAAGCAGGAAGGGCCGTGCAGCAGACAGAGCAGGCGCTGGGTTTGAGCCACTCCGTGTCCTGGCTGAGTCACCCAGCAGCCTGAGCCTCATGCTCCTCGTGTGTAAATCGTAGGCTGTGATTCTTCCCCCGGGGCAGGGGGAAGGAGGTCAGGCTGCAGAGGCGGGTGCTGGCAGAGTCCTGCTTGCCCACAGCCGCGCCGCCCCCTCGTATCCTCGCTTGCCTCTCCCGGGCCCCCTGGCTCCCCAGCGGGGAGGACCAGAGTGAGGCCCGAGAGGAACCTGGAGGGAAGAGGGAGCTGGAAGGCAGGGCGCTTCTCCCCCTTTCTCTCTACTTTTGGGAGCTCCTGGTGTGGCCGAATCTCCTCCTCAGCCCCAGATGTGTGGCATCTTGAATGTTGAGCTGCTGCAGAAAACGCTGGCTTCTGGGAGCTGTTAACACAGCCCCTCTGTGCTTCTTCCAGACCCAGGGTGGCTGGTCCCTGGGGTGCCTCATCATCCCATCTGGCATCTCAGGAGATGTGTAGTAAATTCGCCACGTGAAACGCTCTGTTTGAAATACGTAGAACGGTTTCTGTTTTCTGATTGGATCTGACTCAATTCAACAGCAGGTATCTTGCATCTGGTATGCTACGTGCAAGCTGATGGGGAGAAGGGGCGGGGGATATGGCCTCAGTCTCAAGCAGAGTGAAGCCAGAGTCAAAACAAAATGCACTTGTCATTCCTTGAGTCCAGGTTACATCAAGGGCCTGTGTATGCAGGTGTGGTCCTAATGAAGTCTCAGGAGAAATCTGTGACAAGCACCACTTTCTCCATTTTATAGAAGACGAAACTAGGGTCCTGAGAATCTGAGTGTGTTACTCAACAGGACACACTTGTACACCTAGAACCAGGACTTCACCATACTGTGAGACTCCAGTGTCCTGCTCCCAGCTCTTCCTGCAACACCCCAAGGGGCCTTGGGATCCACAGCAGGCAGCCCTTGGGTCTGCTCAGTGAGTAGAGAAGGGTCCCGTGAGTCTCCTCCCATAGAGTGTGAGGATAAAACCAAGAGACGAGCAACGACGCTGGTAACTGTCAATAAACAGAGGGTGATTAACACGATATGCCACCTTGCTGAACGGAAAAATAGGGTGGTTTGGGCAATCATTTTTATGACTTAGTACCTGGGTTCCAAGTACTTAGTGCAATTCCTGAACTTTCTTCATAAAATGAGTGGCATCCCCCGAACACTTCTATGAGCAGGTTCTCTCATGACTCCTATTTTACAGATGAGAAAATTGAGGCACTAAAACTATATCTAGAGGGATATCAAATCGCCAGTCCATATCACTGCGTTTGGGGACACAGGAGTGAAAATGGCTGGAATGGGATCTGTCCACAGTGGGGGAGAGAAAGAACAGATGTAACCACCGAATGGATGAGATGTTTTCAGAAGGAGAGGAGGGAAGAGAATAATGAGGCAGGTATCTTTGGATTAAGAGAAGAGGAAGAGGCCTCTTCAGAGAAGTCAGGTCTGAAGCTGGAGGAGGAGCCAGGCCTGTGGAGAGCCAGGACAAAGTGATCTTGGCAGAAGGGGTTGCAGGTGCAAAGGCACTGGCAGTGGCTGCCCCGGAGAGGAGGAGTGAGGAGGGAAGAGGTAAGGTGGTAGGGGTGTGGCTCCTGCTTATGCACCATGTGCTGGGTCTGTTGTAAGAGCATGAAAGAGAATGTGGTGGTCTACACACCATATGGACCCAGGCAGGCCAGGTGATGCATTGCCCCATTTTCTGAATGGGGCAACATGGTGCTGGGGATGAATGGGTTAGGGAGAAAGCTAAGTGAGTGTCTACCTTCACGCAAGGACTTTATCAGTAGGACCCTGAGCCTTGCTCTGTTTGGCCATCCAGGGCCAATGCCAAGCTACTCAGTGGGGCTTTGTGTGAAGAAGGACATGTTCTCTGTCTGCACTGTCCAATATGGCAGCCACTACCCACATGTGGCTGTGAGGACTTGAAAGCAGTTGGTGTGCTGTGGAAATGAATTTAATTTTATTTAATTTTAATTAATTTAAAGTTAAATAGCCACATGTGGCTAGTGGCTGCCATATTGGATAATGCAGGTATGGAATGACTGAATAATGACTGCTATTTCCCAACTAAGTAGATTGCCTTGTTCATTTTCTTTCCATAATGCAGTGAGTGTGTCCACATATACCTTTTTGCCAAGGGAGGCCTTGGAGAAACAAATGAGATGGTTAGACAGGAGCATACTATGCTCAAGTGCAGGGCAGGGCTGGGACCCATTTTCCTTTGGGGTCATAGAAAGACCATTATAATGTACTCAGACATCAGACACTGGAGGAAAACCTCAAGAATTTATGCACACAGTCAGCTTGCCATCAGAGGGCCTCATGCTCACAGCTGCAAAGAATAAATGGCAAATCCACCACCCAGTTCTCCATTTATTGATTTATTGTGAAGTATTGTCACTGGTTTCCTTAAGAAGGAACGTGTCTTTTCCTAGGTTTGGACTTGGAAATTCTTTTTTTTCCCCCAAGAGAACAGAATCCATCTTTGCCTGGGAGCCAGCACTAGTATGTGAAAATAGCTGGCTTTACCTGGTGTATTAGTCAGCCAATGGGGTGCTGAACCAAAATCCCAGAAATTGGTTGGTTTTTATAAAGGGCATTTATTTGGGGTAGGAGCTTATAGTTACCAGACCATAAAGCCTAAGTTACTTCCCTCACCAAAGTCTATTCCACATGTTGGAGTAAGATGGCTGTCTATGTCTGCGAGGGTTCAGGCTTCCTGGGTTCCTCTCTTCCAGGGTCTTGCTTCTCCCTGGGTTCAAAGTTCCTTTCTTTTTGGGGCTTGCTTCTCTTTCCTCTGTGTGCTTACTTCCCAGGGAGCCAGCTTAAGACTTTAGCATCTAACTCCAACATTAAAACTCCAACATCAACAACCCTCCACTCTGTCCTTTGCCATGCTTTTTATCTGTGAGTCCCCACCCAGCAAGGTGTGGGGATCCAATGCCCTAATGACATGGCCCAATCAAAGCCCCAATCACAAGCCAATCATACCCAGGTACAGACCAGATTACAAATAAAATCTAATATCTATTTTTGGAATTCATAACTACATCAAACTGCTATACCTGGTGACACCTATGGTTAGAAGGCACGGCCTGCTGAATTATGGGAGGTGCAGGAAACTGAAACACCCTTGGAGACACCAGGACACAGTCTTAGAATCCTGTAATACATGAATGGCAAAGGACTTTGGGGTTCAACTGCTTCAACCTTCTACCCCACGAGAACCCCCTCTTCAGCATCCATTTCTGGGCAGGCTCCGGATGCCTCCAGGAATGGGAAACCAAGGCTCACTCACCCTCGAGGGCATCTCTCTTGCTGGGCTGCATGAGTTGCTGGACGGTGCCGCTGAGTCTTCTCCCTTCCTGCTGTGCACACTCATCGTGACGCCCCATCTGTTTAAAGCTGGGACCCTCTCCACACTACCACTATGGATTCTTCCAGAATATGGCATTAAGTCATTCATTAATCTTCTCTGAGCCTCTAAGTCCTTGTCTGGAAAGGAAGGATGATAATAGTACCTGCCTTAAATGGTTGTTTTAAAGATTCAAATAATTAATACACGTGGAGGGTTTAGAAGGGCCCTGAGAACAGAGTATCCCTCCTTACCTGGGAGCCAATGCTATTATCAGTGTTGTCATTATTTTTGCAACTATTAACAGTCATAAATGAACCTGTTCCCTCACTTTGCTGGGGTTGCAAAGCACTTATTCTCCCAAATTGCCCTCCACTGAGATCACCCCCTCAGTCTCAGTTGCCCCGATATGTAAAACCAGGACAACCACATGTGCACAAAGATCTGTGATGACAGTTTAATGACTTAATGTTTGTGAAAGTGCTGGCACAACCCCAGGATCACAGAGGATGCTGGAACACTGTCACTCCCCTCACCTTCTCTCCTCCCTCATCGTTAGAGACAAGCTCCTCCTGCAGCGTGGAAAAGGCTCTGGAGCCTAGCGCACAAACGGAACACCAAAAGAAGTTGACCAGTCCTTTCCACTGAGATATAACCCACGTGCCACGAAATCCATCACTTCAAAGTGTCCAACCCCGTGACTTTTAGTACCCTAGCAGGGTTGTGTGCCCAGCAGGACGAGCCTATCGCACCTCCTTGTGGGGTTATCATGAATATTAAGGACAGTACGGGTCGGGTGCTTAGTCCAGTGACCACGGGTGGTAAATGGTCCCTAAACACTGTAGATGTGGTCATCTGAAAAGTTGGTGAGCAAGACTCGGCTCACAGCTGGGGCTCAAGAGAAGCTCGTGGGTGGGAGTGGGAAGGTGGGAGCAGCTGGCACTCAGCTCTGCATGCGCTGGTGAGCTGGCTGCTCTCATTACTGTCGTCGTCATAATCATTATTTTTCTCCAAAGTTCCGGCTGTGATGCCACCCATCCCCCACCTCCCGTATCTGAGCCACCTGCTGGCCACTGCTCAAGTCCAGTGTGATTGACGAAGGCGCTGCCCCTCCAAGCAAAATTTTAAGGTGAGTCCCAGAGAGTGGCTGAGATCTGGCACCGTGGGAGCACGGCTCATCCACCTGCTCACTTCCTGCAGCCGCTTGGCTTGTCTTTCTGGCTCTCCTTGGCTTCCAGGACTGCTCAGGACAGTCAGCGCGAGCCAGGGCCCAGGGTGGAGGGTGCAGAGGCAGGGACCAAATACCCTATTTCAGCCTGCATTTAGACCACAGGCTCTTCAGACCAAGTTCAACCCAACCCATATCATTACCTTTCCCAGTGCCAGGACGTGGCTTCAGGCCTCAGGGCCCCGGACCGAGGCTGCTGCCCATGCACTGAAGGACAGAGGCCATGGCTTTCTGTGCTCTTTCAGCCAAGTCAGGCCCTTTGCTCCTGCCACGCCCCCACCCCGTGGGTCTCTCTTCTCCCTGTCCATGCCATCCATCCTAAATGAGTCTCAAGTTTGGTTCTCGCTGTGAACAAGCATCCTCCCTGAACCCATCCGAACACTAGTGGATGCTTTATTGCCCACGGAGTGACGCGTTTTCGTATCTCCATGTGCCTCGTTTTCATGGTTGGCTGTCGGCTCTTGTTTCCGTTGCTCACTTACCCGAGAGGGCAGGTGCTCACCTGCAAGCTCGATGGCAGCCAGCAGGGCCCTCTGGGTCTCCAGTGGGAGAGCCAGGCAGGGCTGCTGAGGCCAGGCGAGGCTCCGTGGGACAAGCTGGGCTCTGGCCCAGGAAGAGAGGCCAATGTGCAGAGGCGCAGGGGGCATGGGGATTCCAGGAGGGAAGAGTGACAGCAGGGGCGACTAGACAAAGGGTTGTTGGGCGCAGGCTTCGCAGAGCCGGCTCTCTCAGGGAGGGAGCATGGAGGGAGGAAGGGGGGCAGCTGGGGCAGCCCCAGGTCAGGACCTGGAAGGAGAGCCTGTTGGCCACAGTGGGGGAGAAGGAAGAGCATGTGCATTGTTGGCTTGACAACCGTGTCCCAAAATCGTCCTAAGAAATTTTACATATAACTTTACGTACAACTCACAGCTCTGTAGAATGAGGAAACTTAGGTTTGAAAAGCCTAATCAATACATTTCCACTACCAAGTGGCAGAAATAATTATAATTAATTTAATTGTAAGCACTAGGCCTGTCTGACTCAAAGGCCTTGAACTCTCTGTCATATCATGTTGCCTCTCAAACAGGATTTCACAAAACTCAGATGTGGGCTCTTATATATCAGGATCACTGGTGCTGGCAATTAATAAAGCCTCAAAAATGTTTTTTGAGTAAATATGATGATGAAATTCAGTGATTGGATGGATGTGTGGATTCATGGAAGAGAAGATTATGAGTAAATGTATGAATGAGTGATGGCTAGAGGCCAGGTTATGTGAATTGATGGATGAATTAAAAGATACACGAGTGAATGTATGAATAAATGTCTGAATAGATGGATAGAGCGATATGGAAATGGATAAGTAATGAATGAACTATACCTAAGAGTTATATATGAATGAATTAAAGACTCGATGGATACATGTGTGAATGAATCCGTGAAGATGGATGGTTTCATAAATGATAGGATGGATAATAAATTAAAAGAGACATAAATGAATTAATAAATAAATGAATATGTGCATGGGTAGAAAAATGAACGAATATGCAGTAGAACAGAGTAATATACGTATATGTGAATGAATGAGAAAATGAACAACTGGTTGGCTAAGTAAATGGCTATTACAGTGAATTAATAAATGGATGTACTAATATATACTAGATGAGGGCAAAGAATATGTTAATGAATGAATGAGCAAATGAATGAACGAAACTGTGAGTGGACTGATGGCTGTGTGGATGAACGAGTGACCGTGAGGGAAAGCCCAGCCCTGCCTGGGACAAGCGTTCCACACTGCGCTGAGGCTCTGAGCAGCGCGTCCGTCACCACGTGCCACAGCAGCATCCCATGCCTTGGGAGAGACTTTTCTTCCTGTGCTGCTCCCAAAACCAGGGGAACTGGGGAGCAGCCACTGTATCCAGAAGGCAAAGACTTTCACCTGTCGCCTGCTGGGGCGCCCTGCCAACAATTATGATGAACAAACAGCCCTTCTGCCCTAAGCCCACTTGCCCACCTGCACCTCTTTTGTGCCTTGGCTCACCAGGTGGGGCAGGTTTTTGCAGGTAGGTTACATGGGCAGTGTTTGTGTGATCGCAGGTGTCAAGAACAGAATCAACATAATAAACACAACCAGAACTTGAGCACTTGCTAGGTAAGCCTTTATCTACATTACCTTAGGTCATTCTAACAAGTTATGAGTTGCATTTTACAGGTGGGTAGTTCAACAGCTCTAGACCTGTGAGGGGTCTGACTTCAAAGTCAAGTCTGTCTGATGCTTCACCATTGCATTTTTAGTCAAAGACTTGAGTAAGGAGTTATATTGGTATACGATATGTTCATGGGCACAAAATAGATTCATACATATTTTCTATCATATACATATAGATGCATAATCATAATATATGTCATATAAAAGAAATGCTTCTAAATAGTACATCTATTATATAAAATCTGTCATATAGAAATACATTAGACATTAGCTATCTGTAAAGAGATAATGTGATATATATATGTATATATATATATATATAAATTTTTTTCATTACTTTCCATAGTATTATTTGTAGGGCAATTTTAAATAACTAACCTGGCAAGACATAAATCATGGCAAATGGAAAATGACTTTAAATTCTGTTTTCTTGCCTCTGAATGCCAGCCCCACAGCCGTGTGTGCCGGTCACCATAAAGCAGTGGGGTGTAGCCCGCCCTGCCCCTCTTCCTAACGGGCTTTGTTGCCCCTGCCTTTGTCCCCGGGGCCTGGAACCTTCCCACACTCCCATTCCCCGCCCCGAGCTGCTGATGGACGGAGGGTTGTGTGATAGAAGCGCACACATCTCAAGATCAAGTGCTATTTTTGTGCGTTTATTGTTTTCTCTCCAGCTTGGGAAGAGCGTGCTGGTAGACCTCACCGCCAGGACTCTGCGCTGTGGCTGAATGGATGGGTAAAATCAAGGTGAACTTTCCTAAGTGTCTCCAGATCGTGTATTTGGTCATTACTCTGGCCTTGCCCAGCCTCCGGGAGAGAGCGTGACACACATAGTGCTGGTAAAAATTCCACGTTGCGTAACTTTTTTAGAGGGGTGGACAAGGTCGAACACTGAGGATGGAGCGATAAGGCCTCCTAGGTGACTCAAAGAAGGAAAATTTGCTGGGTTTTGAAGGATGAATAAGAGTTTGGGAGGCAAAGAAGAGAGGCGAGGCATTGCAGGCAAATCCTGGGGGTGCTAGACATTCCCCGCCCGGCTGTGGGGAGAGCAAGCAGTGCGTGTGCTGAGCTGGGGGTGGGGTGCAGGGAACAGGGGGGTCCAACACGTCCTGCCCCTTCAGCCGCCACTGAACGGTCACTGTACTGCGGCCACTAAAGGAGGACAGTGCTTCAGAGGCCTGGTGAAAAGGCCCAGGTCAGTGAGCCGATACCAGAGGCACGGAAGGGAGCAGAGTGGGGGGGTAGGAGGGCAGGAGTGTGAGTTCCAGGTGCCAGCTCGGCAGGGGGGCAGGCGCCCCCTGGACATCAGAGGGGCTGTGGCTCTTTGTGCAGCCTAGAGGGGCTGGGAGGGTGTCAAGATGCAGCCTGGGCTGCTCCTTGGGAAACGCTCTGCACCAGCTCTGGCCGAGGTCACTAACCCACAACAGGAATGGACATGACCGTGTGCACAGCACTTTAGAGTTTGCACAGCCTCCTTGGGGCCCCCTGGCAGTCTGCTCGGCCCACAGAATCAGCCATGCTTTGCAGCCAGATGCATGCCCTTACCTGATCCTCTGCCTTCCTTGTGTCCCACGGCAGTGACCTGTCATCGCTGAGAAGCCAAGGGGACAGAGGGCAGAGGGCAAGGCAGCAGGATGGGGGTGGGCCTTGGGGTGCTCTGTCAGCAGATGGCGGAGATCAGGGGTAAGGCTGGCAGTACATCCCAGGGTGGGAGGGCACCCTCGAAGAGGAGGACTGGGCCCCAGGGGAGGGGGTGTGCAGGGCCGGGGAGGAAAAGATGAGGGACAAGACTAGGGTGAAGTTGCAGAAACAAGGCACTGTCTCAGTGATAAGAACCGGATCAGAGCTCAGGCCTGAATCAGTCGGGTTTCAGCCAGAGGGACAGAGTCAGGAGAAGACAACTCCGCTGAGATGCACAGCAGAAGGCGGAGGCTGGCCCTGCAGGCGCGAGGTCCCAGGCCGCGGGCAGGCCGCAGGGGGAGCTGCTTCCTCCTCGGGCTGCGCTCAGGCCTTTCAGCCGTGGGCACGAGCCCCGGGCTGTCCGGGCCAGCTGTGCCTGAAAGCCGGCTCCTGGGGCCCTCAGCCCACCTGCAAACCGCCTTCCCAGCAGCACCTGGGTCAGGGTTGGCGTGAACAGCTGGGGATGATAGCCCGGCCGAGAGGACACAAAACTGGCCACCACTAGGTCGGCTCGGCCCACCGGCCCCAGGGCTGGGCCACACATCTTGTTTCCTGGCAGTGGCGCCTGGCAATGGCTCACGCACTTGGTTCTGTCAAGCTCTAGCCAAGGCCGCTGCCGTACAGGCCTCGGGGACAGGATGCATGAGAGATTGCCACCCCTGCGCGGGGCTGTGGCGGAACCAGCAAACACCCTGGATGCCGCAGCCCCCTCCTAAAGAGTCCCAATAACCATCCCGGAAGCACGAGGCAGCTAACACACCGCGGAGTGAGGGAATTGGGGATTGTAAACTTGGAATTGGCCGTTTTCACAATTTACATTCCTATGAAAATTTTGTCTAGATAGGAGCGTCATTTGTCTGAAAATGTATATGAGGAATTGCATTGCTGGACTGCAAATAACTTAACCTAGTTGGAAATACATGTATATAATTAGACACCCCCTTTCGCCCCAACAGAGATGAAAACTCATCCCCAAGAGCTGACCAGCGGGCGCCGGCTCCCGTGGGCCCGATTCTCTTTTCCATCTGGCGCTTTGGCGATTTACGGTGGGCGGCACTTTGTCGAGGAAATCACTGTGATGCGGGCTTTGATCTCGGCTCTGTCCTCACTAACTCTGTGACCCTGGACTACTTGATTAACCGTACTCCATCCTGTAATTGTGCTTTTCCTGCTTGGGAATTGGGAACCAGGCTACCCTTGGGAGCAAATTGCCTGACCCAGTCCCTGTTGGCAACGAGGGTGCCCTTGATGAACGGTGGCCGCAAGGACCGACCAGTCCTCACCGCAGCCCTGCCGTGGGAGCCTCACTACCCAAGACCCTCTGTAAACGTCTCAGGCCCTTCAAGTCCACCCCACCTCACCCTGGGTGGAGCCCTGGGGGATGTACTGATGAAGGCAGTAGGAAAACGGTACCTTTGTGCAAATTATAGACGGTCATTCCTACTGAAGACACCTGGGAAATGGCACTAACTTCAGGTGGACACACTGGTCAGTTGGCCCCTGGTGCCATCTGGAGGGGGCACTGCAGAGCCGGGATTGCACGGGCTCTTCGCAGCTTCGTGCTCGTCCTGGCAGGGGGTCGTGCACAGTCTAGTGCACAAATCCCACATCTGTCCATGGCTGCCCCACACAGATGTGCAGGAAAACAGCTGGTCCGATGCAGTCAGTCCCCAAGGCAAGTGATTCTACGTCCTAAAGGCCTCTTGAGTCCACCCTCTCGCTGCAGCCAGAGACTCCAACTGACACACACGTAACCATGTGTGTCCCTGCAGGCATCCTGGGACCCCTCCACTGAGTCCCCTCCCGCCATGAGGTTCTCTGGGATCCCAAGGAGCTATTATAAAAGGCGTGTGTCAGAGGTGGCCAAACGTAGAGGAGACAGAGAGCCACCCACCTGCACGATTAGGTCCAAACAGCGTCCCCTGCTATTTGTGACTGATGAATGTGCCCCGGCATCCCGCCTCCTAGTGTTGACACCTTGGTGTGGTCCCCTGGGGGGGCACTTGCTTCTAATCAGCAGAGCATGGCAGGGTGATGGGATGAGGTGGTTGTGTGTATGTGAAAGCATTGCCTACCATGTGGGCATCGAGGAAGCCAGTTGCCAGGTTGTGAGCTGCTGATGGAGAAAGGCAGGTGGCAGTCAGCTCAGGGGGGCTATATCAGTTTCCCATCGCGGCTCTAACAACTACCATACACTTAGAGGCTAAGAACAATACAAGTGTATTCTCACAGTTCTGTAGACTAGCAGTCTTACATGGATCTTCCTGAGTAAAATCAAGGCGTTGGCAGGACTGTGTTCTCTCTTTGAGGCTGTCGAGGAGAATCCACATTCTCATCTTTTCCAGCTTCCTTGACTCATGGCCTCCTCCTTCCAACATCAAAGCCAGCAGCTCTTATCGCGTCATCACTTCCCCCCTGACTGACTGCATCTGGAGAAGCTGTGCACTTTTTAAAATTTTATTTTATATCCGCTCCTTGCAGCTTGCTTGTTGTCTGCTCTCTGTGTCCGTTTGCTGTGCATCCTTCTGTGTCTGCTTGTCTCCCTCTGTTGCATTATCTTGCTGCACCACTTCTCTGCGGGCATGGGCCGTCAGCTCTCCATGGGTGTGGGCCATCAGCTCTCTGTGGGCGCGGGCCAGCCTGCCTTCACAAGGAGGCCCTGGGACACGAACCCAGAGACCCCCATATGGTGGACAGGAGCCCAATCGATTAAGCCACAGCCTCTGCCCCAGTTGTGCACTTTTAAAGGACGCACATGGTTAGATTGCGATAATGAGGCTGCCCTCCCCAACTCAAGGTCCCTGACCTTAACCACAGCTGCAAGGTCTCCTTTGCCTGTCAGGTGACATACTCACAGGTGCAGGGATGTGGGCATCTCCAGAGGCCATCACTGCCACCACATTGGCTTCTGACCAACAGCCAGTAGGAAATGCCCATAGACTAACAGCTACGAAGAACCAAATGCTGCCAACAGCCAGGTGCTCTGGATGCGGATCCTTCATGGGTCAGGCCTCAGAAGGGACTTCCACTTGGGCTGTCAAGCCGTGCCTAGACTCCAAACCCCAGCAACTGGGGGACAATAAATGCATATTGCTTTCAGCAGCTAACAGTTTGGTACTGTTGTTACCTAGCCATAGGTAACTAATACATTATTCAAAGTCTGTTTGGCTTTGACCTCACCTATGTCTCCAAACTCATCTTCCACTGTCCCTCACATCAATTCACGCAGCTGTTTACTCACAGGAACACACACACAACGTCGCCACAACAAGCACACACGTTTGGTTCTTTGCACAGAACCCATGGTTCATGCCTCTCTTCTTTAGCATGTGCTGTTCTCTCTACCCTGCACCTCACCCAGTTTCTAAGTTCTTGTTCAACCACCAGAACCCTGCTCTGGTGTAAAGTATGCAGTGACGCTTCTGGAATCATTCTACCCCTTTCTGACCCCTTCTACAATGTGAACATCTCAGCATGGACTATGCCAATATTATGTGCATTCACTCTACTCCATCACCAGCCTGTTTCCCCAGTGGCTAGCCCAGGGCCAGGAGTCAGGGGCTTGGTACATGTGTGTTTAATAGAGGCAAAGCAGTCAGGGTTAGCCACGAACCAAATAGTCTCATGTTCTTTATCCAAACCAAGGATCTCATTTCAATGTTAAACTGAAGCCATGGGGTTCTGGAGTCTTGGAATTCGATGGGGTCAATCTCACCTTGGCCTACCGCTAAGAAAGAGGAATTGCAGAGTGACTTGCCCCCAAATTCCCCAGGGCACAGAATCTGGAGGCCAGACCCCCAAGCCGGGTGTCTTGCTGATATTCTGCACAGCCTGGAAACGTTGGGATGATGCTGGCAGTGCCCAGAGGTCACAGTCACAGAGATGAAAACAAATGCTCTTGAATTGAGAATGCTATTTGCATACAATGATGCACTCATGAATAATGGAAAATCATTCACCACCTGACAACAATTAAGCCTCAAACTTCCTTAAGGAATTAATTGAATAATCCAGGAGGGCAGTGGAAGAAATGCTGGTACGGCAAAACTGTCACTCTACCATTTTCTCTCTGTGCATTCTCTTATTAGCCCCAATTTATGAAAGCATAGCCAACTATAAATACGCAAAAGGGTATGTATACATCTGTTGTCATATTAGGAACTCCAGAGAAAATGTACGCCCACAGCTATGTCATTTCTTTGACTTGTTTAGTCATTACCCCACAAAAACGGGCATGTTCAAGATTTTTCTTTCTCTCTTTTGGCGTCAACTGAAGTCCCTGTATGGTTAATTAAAAGCAATTGCATCAGCTCTACTGTGATGGAACAATCTCATCTCAACAACCCATCATACTAATTAGCAAGGAGAGAAGGGATTTATCTATTTTCAATTCGTCTGTTCTAAAACTAGAGTTCAGAAGAGATGGGCCAAACAAATTCCAATATGCAAAATTTTGTTTGGAAAATGATGATTTGTAGATTTGAAATATGCCTTGAGTTTGTTCAGACCTGGATCCATTGCATCACTGTTGCAGTAAAAATAAGAATTAATAACCTAATATGATTTAGGTTAACAACAATGACAACAATAATGATAGAAGACAGAGTTTTGGAAATGTCGCGTCCCCTGTTGTGTTCAAAGAACACTAGTCTTTTATCATGGAAAACTGTTTCCATGGCCAGAGATGTATTAGAAAACTAAACATTTTAGTCTCCCCTTGGAGATTTACAATGTTCACTAGAAAAAAAAAGTCCTTGTAGGAGTCTTGAAGTTAAAAAAAAACCAAAACATTCAGAATAGCTTATTTGATAATGGAACACTCTATTTGTGGACTATTTATTAGCATCACTGGAAATAGTGTTTCATGGAGCAGATATTGACATTTTAACCATTCAAAACAACTGACTGAAGAGTTATCCTATTCCCAGTAAGAACAGGGAGATCCAGCGGGGCAGGGGGATTTGTCCAAAGTCAACAAGGGAACCCCGTCCCTGGATTCCAAACCCACGTCTCCCTAGACCTTATTGACGACACAGAGTTCGGTCTGTGCATGTCCTTGATCATTCAATTTAGAGCTCTAACCCTAACTTGTTAGGGATTCCTTTTGAACATTTGTGAAAGAAACCACCCACAGGGAGGCAGCAGACCCTGGCTCAAGCCTTCGCATGAGGCGTGGTGGGACTGCTTTGAGCCCTTTGCGGGTGCCGGTATGCCACAGCTGCAGGCTGCCAGACGTGTGAAAGGCAGGGGGACAGCGAGAAAAGGGTCTTTCTCAGCACCACTGGATGGTAGGCTGGGACACGGAGATGCAGGACACGGACTGCATCACAAATGCTTTCACCGCGGCTGCAACACAACTAATCACTTTTTATAGTGTTGGTTTTTGATGACCAGAACCTCTTGGTTTGAATGAAGCCTAATTTATCTCATTTTTTCTTTTATGAATAGTGCCTTTAGCCTGTTTAAGAAATTTTGCCTGAAATGAGATCATAAAGATGGTCCTCTGTCTCATTTGGAAGCTTCTTTTAGCTTTCACATTTATTTTTATGAGCTGCTCAAATGAAATGTTTTGTATGGTACGAGAAAGGCAGGAAGGTTCATTTGCCCCCATTCACATCCCCTATTTTGGAGGGGAGAATTTATTGAAAAGTCTGTGATTTGCCACTGAAATTTTGTGTCCCAGTAAATTAAATGTTGTTCTGTGGAGGGGTCTATTTCTAGACAATCTATTGGGATCTCTCGCTCCAGTTGCCTATCTTTGGATCACTCGTATCCCTACTGACAAAAGTGCGGCTGCTTCACACTAAGCCTTGAAATCTGTAAATTCCTCCAACTTATTTCGTAATATTGTCTTGGCTGTTACATGTCTATAGCATTTACATAACACTTTTGCTTCAGTTAGTCATCTCTAGAACAATAACACCAAAAAATGACTTTCTGGGATTTTGACTGGAATTATATTGTCTCCATACAACGCATTTGGGGGCAGTTGAAATCTTAATAATGTTAAAGGCCTAAATACGAAAACACAGGACACCTGCCCATTTATTTAGGTCTTCTTTAATTTTTTCAGTGGTAATGTATGCTGTCTCTAGGAATTTTTACACATCTTCCCTTAGATTTATTTTTAGGTATTTGATATTTGCTATTTCCTTTGATTTGATATTTTGGTATTTCTATGGATTTATGTCATTTACCTGATTTTTTTCTATGTAATTGTAAATAGTAGTGATTTTACTTATTTTTCTATACTCTTGCTAGAAAACAGAAAGGTTATTTTTATATGGATATTATATTCACCTCATTTCTTGCATCTCTGTTAACTTAATTCCTATTGTAGCTTATTTGGGGTTTCCTATATTCATAATCATGTCATCTATGACTTTATGTTTTTACCATTTTGTAATACATAGTTCCATAAAATCTACTTTGTCTGAAATTAATATATCCATTCCAGATTTGTTTGGGTAGTGATTTCATGACATATTTTTGCATATTTTTTTTACTTCCAACCTATTTATGTCTTTGTGTGTGTTTTTGAAAGATTTTTAATTAATTTATTTCTCCCCTTGTTGTCTGTTTGTTTTGTGCTGGTCGTCGTTTTTTTTTAGGAGGCACCAGTAACTGAACCTGGGACCTCCCATGTGGGAGAGAGGCACCTCTTCACTTGAGCCACCTCCACTCCCTGCTTTGTTGTGTCTCTCATTATGTTTTCCTCCATGAGTCTCTTGTTACATTATCTTGTTGCATCAGCTTGTTGTCTTGCTCGTCTTCTTCCTCTTCTTTAGGAGGCACTGGGAACCAAACCTAGACCTTCTGTGTGGTAGGCAGGAGCGCAATCACTTGAGCTACATCCACTTCTCCTATTTATGTCTTTAGATTAAAGTGTTATCTCTTGTAAAGCATATATAGCTAGGTGTTTTGTTTAGTTTTTTAATTTGGTTTGACAAATTTGATTTTTATGTGTAGTTTTTAGTCTATTTGCATTTAATGTCATTACCAATACAGTGGGTTTAAAATCTACCATATTGTTATTTATTTTCTACTTGTCACATCTGTCCTTTCTTCCTTTCTTCCTCCTCTAACTCCTATTTTTTGTCTTTTTAAAATCAACGTTATTAAAGCACACTTTATATATAAGAAACAGCAGCCATGTAAAGGGTATAATTTCATCAGTTTTGACAGTTTATACATTTATGAAAATGTACTATAACCAAGACACAGAACATTTCAACATCCTCAAAATATTTCTTTTGCCTCTTTGCTGACTTTGAGTTTCCTAGGCTGCTTAAAACAAATGCCATGAAACGGACTGGGTTAAACAATGGGAATCTATTCACCCATGGTTTTGAGGCCGGGAAAATGTCCAAATCAAGGCATCATCAAGGCGATGCTTTCTTCCTGAGACCGGCTGTTGGCAATCCTCGGCCCGTCTGTCACATGACAAGGCACATGGTGACGTCTGCTGGTCTCTCCTTTCTCTTCCAGGTTTCATTGATTTCAGCCTCTTGCTTCTATGGCTTTCTCTCCCTCTGTCTAAATTTCATGCTTTTATAAAGGACCACAGTAATAGGATTAAGATCTGTCCTGAATGAGGTGGCCCACACCTTAACTGAAGTAGCCTTATCAAAAGAGTCTACTTACAATGGGTTCACACCACTGGAATGGATTAAATATAAGAACAGGTTTTTCTGGGGTACATACAGCTTCAGATCACATTGACTATCCTTCCTATCTATCCCTAGCCCCATGAAACCACTGGTCTGCTTTTTGCACTGTAGTTTAACTTGCTCTTCCTAGAATTACGTACAAATGGAACTATACCATGTACATTCTTTGTGTCTTGCTTCATCCATTTAGCACAATGACTGGGAGACTCCTCCTTATTACTGCTTCCATCGGGAGTTTGCTCATTTTACTGCTGAGTAATATCCATTGCATGGACATCCTAAGTTTTGTTTATCCATTCACCTGGGTGTTTACAGTTTGGGGCTGTTGTAAATATGGCCATTATGAAAATTCATATACAAATCTTTATGTGGACATACATTTTCATTTTTTATGAGTAAGAAACTATCACCCTGGCTGGGTCCAAATTCTGACCTTTTCTTGGCAATATGTGAGCTTCAGAAATTCCACTCCCCTTATGGTCTTCCAGCAGCTCCTATCTGCTGGTTTACTCTAAGAATGCTCCATATTTGGCAGAGCATGAGTTACACAGCACCCAAGGGGAATTTCCACCCAGGCTTCTAGAGTTCCCTCTACAAGGTTCACATTCAGGTACCAGCTCCCCAAACCCCAGCTTCCATCCTGACTCCAGAGTCAATCCCCTCTGTCCAGTGAGTCTGCCTCTGGCAATCTGTACTTCACTGTCCTATACTACGGCCTGAAAAAAATATTTCCAGAGAGAAAGCCTGGGTGAATGCAGTACTCTATACTGTTGGTGTCAAATATTTGCAAGTGACTGCTCTGAATATTTCATCCAGGCTTTAGAGTTTTGATCTGGTATGACAGGCAGCCTCACTTGCTTTTCGATAAAATGGTTATTTCCTCACCTGTCTTGTAACATTTACAGTAGGACAAAAGCTAATATTTTCTACTGTCTAATGCAATACCTATGTTCAATGGCTGTTTCCTTTAACATCTTTCTCCCCATCTTAATAAAACCAAGGAATCATACACACACATAAGTATATATGTATTTTTGTGTATATATATATATATATATATAACATACAATGTTATATATGTATAGAGAGATAGATACTATAATCTCTAAAAGGAATCACCAGTCTTGTCTAAAGAGTTTAGAAAAGGCATTAAAAAGGACATGATATTGGACTCAAGTTTTGACAAATTAGCAGGATTTCAACAAGCAGAAGAAAGAGTATGCACAAAATGGTTTATTAACACTCTCCATGCAATTGTTGTCTCTTTCAAGCATTCCTCTGGAGATTTGCCCCAACTCTAGGACTAATGAGATAAAACAACCACAGACTACACTTCCATTACACACAGAGAGAAGCTGCTTAAAAGACCAAAAATTACAAAATTGACAGTAGTTTATAAAATGGGCAGTAATTTGTCAAATTATTTGAAAGCCTTCCCTAAATGACTATAAGACTTGAGAAAGTCCCAGAAGTTTTCCAAAGGATATTCTTCTCAGTCCACCAGAAAGAAACCCTTGTAAGGAATATAGACAAATACAAGCATCTTTTCACTCACTCATACATACAGCACGTGTTGAGTGGCTATTTCATACTAGACACTGTGCCAGGCACAGGAGATACAAGATAATAGAATGTGGAAAAAGAGAAGACCCTCAACTGGAAGGTTCTCAAACCACATTCCATGGAATTTAGAGACTTCTGTGGTAGTTCCGCATGGGATAAGAGGGAAGAAAAGCTAGTAGACCCCAGAGGCTCACACCTTCCTTAAGCAGAACAGCTCTGCTTGGCTCCTGTAAACTTGGTGTTGGAAGGAAAATTTGCAGATCTGCTATGTAAGGTTTGATGGACTTTCACAAATGATCACACCCATGGCATGCTCCTTCAGTTCAAAAAATAGAAAATTATCTATGCTTTTAGAATCCTTGCTCATGGCTCCTCCTAGTCAATAAACCCCCAAAATATCTGCTCTGACCTCCACTGCCATAGATTATGTCTCCTGATTTTGAACTTCACATTAATGTATTCCTCTAGCATATCCTCATTTTTGTTTCCATCTTTCATTCAACATTATGTTTGTGACAGCTATTCCAACATTTTGTGTGTAATTTTTCCAGTTCCTATGCCCAAAGCTTAGTGGCATGAAACAACAGCTTATTGTATTCATGGGCTCAGGACTTTGGACAGAGCACAGGAAAGCGGGTTGTCTTCACACTGCCTGGGGCTTCAGATGCAAGACTCAAAGTCTTTTACACTCACAAGTCTGGAAGTTGCCTCTGGCTATGAACTTGTGACTTCTGCATGTGAGGAGGGCTTTCTCATAATACAAGGGCAGGTTTCAAAACAGAGTGCTCTGAGAGGGTGCAAGAGCAAAGCCGAAGTCATGACACATTTTTCAGCCTTGCTTTGAAACCACACAGCATTCTATCTACTGCGTTCTATTGCTCAAGGCAACCACAAAGCTTTGCCCATGTTCAGGTAGAAAAAGAGCCCACTTCTCAATGGAGGAGTGTGTGTCTCAATGTAGAAGAGTATGTGTGATGGTATATAAATTGGCATGGCTGATATTGGAAAACTCAATAATATTGGAAAAGGCAACCTGCCACTTAGTATTATTTGCTATAGTAATTAGTTAAATGAATATGAAACAATTAATTAATGTATTTTTCTCTTGTTGATGTACATTTGAGTTGTTATAGCTTGGGTATCATAAATAAATCTACCGAAAACATTTGGATACATATCCTTTGATATACATATGCATTTATTTCCTTTCATTATATATCATGTTGAATGGAATTGCTCAATCATAGAATATAGGTATGTCCCACTTAATAATGAGTACTATAAAGTTTTCCATAGTTTTGGGGGAAAATCTACACCCCCACTAGCAGTGTATAAAGCATTTGCTGGTAAACAAGTTGAGGAAAAATTGTAGGGAGGCCTGCATCCCTGACTGGGTATTTGGCATGAGGCTAGAAGCCTGCTGGCCATGGCTGTAGCTCAGCTTTCATGGCAAGCACTTCATCGTCCTTGCTGCTGTGGACTGGCTTTGACTACCTTAGGTGGGGTATAAACAAACTCCCCATTGCAGGAGAGTTACCACTCTATATTTTCTTATCAGTCTTGATCTCAGAATTATTCACTTTGCCCCTGAAAGCAGTTATTTTTAAAGACCCCACATAAGAAAAATGAAACACTATATTGTTGGGGACTATAAGTATATATATATATGTAAGGTAAAGGAATGTTTTTGAAAAGAGCAAGGAGATAATACATTCAAGATTCAGAATGAACCATCGATGAGGGGAGAGAGGATGGGGTGGGTGGGTTGCACTCAGCTGGTGCCAAAAGTGTTGTAAAGCTCTGGTTTTTAAGTTAGGTGGTAGATTCATGTGTATCTTATTATTTTGCTTCACATTTACATATCAAAATGGTTAATTTATGTGCCAACTTGGCTAGGTTATGGCATCTGGTCATTTGGTTGAGCACTGGTCCAGATGTTGCTGGAAGGTATTTTGAAGATGTGAGTCACATGCACTCAGTTGACTTTAAGTTAAGGAGATTACACTCGATAATGTGGTCGGACCACATCCAAAGCAATTAAAGACCTTAAGAGCAAGAATCGTCATTTCAGAAGAGAAAGGAATTCTGCCTCAAGACTACATTCTCCTCTCCTTTCTGAGTTTTGAACCTGCTGGCCTCACCTACAGATTAAAGGACTTCAACATCACTCTTACTGGAATTTCCAGTCTCTGGCCTGCCCTACAGAATTCAGAATTCCAATGTGCCTGTTTCTTCCAAAATCACATAAGCCAATCCCTTATACTCTCCCTCTATCTACCATCAATCAATCTATCTATTCACCATGTACACACATTCTCTTGGTTCTGTTTCTCTGTAGAACTCTGGCTAATACATATATTACATATATCCTTTGTATGTATGTTTGTACATATATACGTATTCATTAATTCAATCATTGGGTCAGACCATGGTATAGTTACAAAAGTATAAATTATCACATTATAAAAAATTAAGCCTTATATTTTATTTTTTTCATAAGGTTTGTGCATGTGTTATTTATCGGAGGAAATTTTGTGAGTATGAGAGATATAATAATAAGATGAAAACAAGAGAGATATACAAATCTTCTTTTATTATAAATTGGCATATTCTATACCCTCTCTTTAATAAAGACTGGGGTGTTTGTTAATTAAGCCTTGATTTTTTCCAAACAGGACTATTTGAAAACAAGATAATAGGGTATTGGAGGCTTAAAAGATGCCCAGATATACTTGTAAGAAGGGTCAAAAAGAGGGTCAAAAGGGGGATGCGGGGAAGCAGTGGTGACTGAGGGAGCATTAGACAGTCTAGTTATTTTAATGCTCTGATATTTTCTGTAAAAACCCATTCCCAAATGGCAATGCCACCTTTGAACACTACATGTTGCCATTTTCCAGAGGAAATAAGGAGCAATACTTATTATGGGCTTATTATGAGCCATGTACTGCAGGAATTTTCAGTCTATTTTTTTATTGGAGAACTTGTAGGTTTACAGAAAAGCATGCCTAAAATACAGAGTTCTTATATACCACCCTTTTATTACACCCTGCGTTACTGCGGTACATTTGTTACAATTCATGAAATAACATTTTTATAAGTGCACTATTAAATAGGGTTCACTGTGTTGTGCAGTCTTGTTTTTTATGTTTTTATTCTAGTAACATATAGACAACCTAAATTTCCCCTTTAACCACATTCGCACATGTCATTCAGTATTGCTGAATTGCCATCCATTACCAAAACTTTATGATCAGCCCATCCATCCCATTCATTCTTCTTTCACTCAGTAAGGTATTAGTATTTACTGAACAGAAGCCATATCTCATCTTATTTGAAACTTATGACATTCCTATCAGTTTTGCATTATTTTCCATATTTTACAGATGGGGAACTGAGTCTGAGAGATGTTTAGTAGCTTACCAATGGGTAAGACCTAACCTGGCCATAACAATTTCCTACATGCTCATCTTATGATGTGACCTGCTGCTGCCCCATGAGGAGGATCCTAATCCCCCTTGAGCCTAGGTGGGCCTTGGTGACTGCCTTGACCAGTACGAGGAAGTACAAGTAACCCTATGTGACCTAAGGTCACAACAGGAAACAAGTTTCTTCCTGACTCTCTTTCCTGAGGCACTTGCTCTGGGAACCCAGCCACCATGATGTGAGGAAGCTCTGGCCCCGTGTGGAGGCCATGCCATTGTGAGCCTGCTGACAGCCCCAGCTGAGACCCTAGCCCACAGCCGCACCAGCTGATGGACATAAGTGTGGGAAGCCCTGCAGCCTGACTCCAGCCCAGCCCCACAGGAGAGCCACTTAACTGAGCCCAGCCAACTCCCAGAACCAAGGGAGGTCATAATTGCAGTAAAATATTATTGCACCTGCTTCCCACATACAAGGTCCCAGGTTCAATCTCCGGTACTTCCTAAATACACACACACACAGCTGTTTTATGCCACTAATGTAGGGTGGTTTGTTAAGCAGCAATTGATGGCTAAATTTCCCAGTAAACCTAGGGGTATTAAGCCCAATTCTCAGAAGCTCACACCCATTCACAGTATAAGAGATGGCCTGGGTACCATGTGGCAGTTTGAGATTATTTATGAATCCCCCAAAAAAGATTATGTTTGTAAACTGGTCTTTTCCTCTGGATGTGATACCCTTTGATTGTATTAGACTCAGCTGAGATGTCTTTGATTAAATTATGTTAAGATTAGGGCTTTGATTTGACCACGTCAGTAGGGTATAACTCAGGTTGAGGTCTCACCCTCTTGGTGGGCTATATAAATGGACACTCACTCAAGAAGACACAGAGAGGAAGACACAGAAGAGGAAAGAACTTGGTCATTTCAGTCCTGCCACGTGACAGAGAGGAGAAGGCTCAAACAGCTAAAGTCCCAGGGAAGAGAGATGAGCCATTTGCCTGAGAGTTTATAACTGATCTTATGAAGAGACCAGAGCAGTTGAGCAGCTGAGAAGGCCTGGAAAGAAATAAGCCCTATGCCAGCCTGTACCTGAGAGAGAAGAAGGCTGAACCCTTGCAGACATCACTCACCATCTTGCTTCAACAAATGGCAACTGACTTTGATAAGAAAGCAACCTTGAGTTGGACTCCTTAGGGTCTTGTAACTGTAAGCTTTTGCCCCAAATAAATACCCTTTATAAAAGCCAACAGATTTCTGGTACTTTGCATCAGCACCCCTTTGGCTGACTAATACATACCACTAGGAAATGGTCATGTTCATGTTTACAATTCCTTAGCTAGCCCTAAGACACTTATTCATTAGACTTCATATCCCTTTCAGGTCTGAAATTCTAGAAACTTGTTTTCCCAGGCACAACAATAATTAACACCACCCCTGTCTCAAAGATATTAGTTTGGTGAAACAGAAACACCCATCAAAAAACAAGTGGTAGAAGGATACACAATTGGGACATGAAGGAAGGGCCAACATCAGTCAGAGTGTGAGTAGCCAGAGGAAAAGCTTCCTGTCAGCTGAGCAAAACCTAGAGGGATTAAATTAAGTTGGGAGCAAGGGGGAAATTAGCAAGCAGACACACAAAACGTGCAAAGGCAGGAGAGCAAGAGATAGTTGACTACATGGAAGAACAAATATTCCAGCCTTACTTAAATGGGCTTTGAGGCTACGTGTGGTAGAAGATGCTGACAAGGCAGCCAAGTGCTACTATCTTGAGGGTGAGGCATGCCATGCGCAAGATTTGGATGTTTTTAAGTACCACATAGAAGGTATGGAGTGCAGTGGAAAGAGTTTATTCTGCATGTGAATAAGCTACTGAAAATATGTCCTGTCCTCAGATATTCTCATTCTGTAATTCTGGGTTGAGATCTAGGAATTCTGATGATTTTGGTAGTCAGCCATATTATGGGAAACGGCTTGAGCCAATGAAACCCCCTTAAGGCTTTTAGGTAGAAGAAGAGCAGAATTGGCCTGGGTGTCAGAAATGGTCATTCCGGCAGCAGTTTGGAGCTGGGAGAAAGAAGAGCTGGACAATGGAGGCAGGGAGGGCAGTGAGGAGAAGCCTGCACTACACAGTCCAGGTGAGACCTGAGGGGCACACCCAGGGAGCGAGGGGGGGATGGGAGGAGATGGATTTGGTCCCAAGCAGACCATGCAGTGGGTAGGGTTGGTGGCTGAAAGTTGGCAGAGCGAGAGCAGCTGGGATGTGATAATGGGCTTTGTCTTGGATGACCTGTGTGATGTTTGAAGTTATTTCATGAATCCCAAAAGAAAAAAGGGTCTGTTCTTGAACTAACCCATCCCTGTGGGTGTGGGGCCCTTTTGACCAAACTATGTCAATGAGGCACAAGTCGAGATGGGTCTCTGCCCTCTTACTGGCATTTTCTATAAATGGAGACACTGAGAGAGACACACAGAGAAAAAGGAAG
Source organism: Dasypus novemcinctus (assembly GCF_030445035.2). Classification (NCBI taxonomy): domain Eukaryota; kingdom Metazoa; phylum Chordata; class Mammalia; order Cingulata; family Dasypodidae; genus Dasypus; species Dasypus novemcinctus. The sequence goes on from NC_080686.1 coordinate 102,261,283, forward strand.
CTTCCATTTTGACCCTGCCGTGTGAGAGAGGACTCGAGGCTCACTAGCAGCCAAAGCTGAAGCACTAAGCCCCCAAGAGGCTGGGCCCATGGGGCAGCTCCAGGATGAGGAGACAAGCCATATGCCTGGTCCCCACAGCTGAGCTCCAGGAGACAGTGGATTCTGGAGGGGAAGGCAGGACCTCGGCAGAGCTCAGCTGCTGTCTTCACCACATGACAGATTACCAGTGTCACCAGCACTGACTTTGGTGAGAAAGCATCTCTGACAGTGCTTTGATTTAGACACATCATCGCCTCAGAATTGTAAGCTTGTATCCTAAATAAAAGCCCCATATAACAGCCAGCCCAGTTCTGGCGCTCTGAGCCGGCAGCCCCGTGGCAGACTGAGAGAACGTGGCACGTGTTGGGACCGTCTACCAAGACGGAGCAACAGAGGAGGCACAACAGAGAGCACAACCTGCAGTGGGAGAAAGCACTATTTTTACTACATCAAAAAATAAAGAATCCTATTCAAATAAAATCATAGAAATTAAATTCATGCCAGGCCAGAAGATTCTTAGTTTCTGAAACTGGTGCATGATTTATATCTGTAATGTAAACTAAAGCCTCTGAAAATAAAATGAAAGACACTAAATAGTGCAGAAATATGGTCCGAGGATATAAACAGCCTACTGACAGATGAGGGAGTCTAAATTACTAGCAATTAAAAATACTCAAACATGGTAATTTGAATAATGCTGATTTAAACAATAAAAGGATGAGTTTATGCCTTGACAAAAGGGACAAAGTATAATCCAAACTGTTGGAGGGGATGTGGGAAAGTGGTCCACCCTTGAACTGCCGGGGGCTCCCACACTGCTGGAGGACAGACGGGTCTGCAGGTGGTGGTGCAGGGCCAACGGCTTAGCTGCACAGGGCACAGGCACCAGGAGGGTGTTTCAGCTCTGCAACAGCAGCTGTTGCAAGCACCCAGGTGTCCATCCCTGGGCTAGATGGAGAGCGAGTGTGTGGTAGCCCTAAGGAAGCTGCAGCAGCTGGGAGCAGCAAGCAGAGCAAACAAACCTACACCAGCACGGTGGGCAAAAGAACAGAAGCCCAAGATAATGCAACATTTATGTAAATTTAAAATGCAGACACTGAAAACAGCATTATATATTTTACAAAGACAATACGAGGTTCATTTCCTGTGTCACCTTGGCTGGGTTTTAGTTTCCAGTGGTTTGGTCAATCGTGGGCCTAATGGTTACTGTGCTGGCATTTTCCAGGACCCACAATCAGGGGACCTTCCGGAAGGCAGCTCGCCTCTGTAGTGTGGGTGGGCCTCGTGCAGTGGGTTTGAGGTCTTAATAGCAAGAACTGAGGGTTGCAGAGGTTAGAAGAAATTCTGCCTCAAGACTTCAACACCACCCCTTACCAGAATGTCCAGCATCCCCTAAGGAATTTGAACCCAAGACTTCAACACCATCCTTTCCAGATTTTAGCCTGGGGCCTGCCCTCTGAGGTCAGACTTGCCAGCCTCTGCCATGACAGGGTACAACTCCTTTTCATAACTCTTTAGGCACACACACACCTCCTGCTGGTTCTACTTCTCTGGAGAACACTGACTGCTACAGACACCCACCAACACAAAGACCATCTCAGACACACTCTAGCAATTACCTTTAGGGAGGGGAGGAAAGTAATCATGCAATAAGGGGGTGGGGATTAAAACAAAACGAAACAAGAGAGAGGCCTTGAATGGACTTATGATGATGGCAATGGTGTGTCGTGAAATGGAGAATGCAAGCAATTCAACTTTCTGCCCCTGCAACTTGTGTACCCTCAAATAAAGTCCATAGCTGAGACACGTCTAGAAGAGACTGATACTTTTGAGTTTGACATCCCCCTATCAATTCAGGAGTTATATGGAGATGCCCAACTGGAGATTGCAAGAGGGGAAGAATCTGGAGACAGCCAGATGACGAAAGAAGATAAAATCGTGAAAAAGAATGAGATATCACAAGGAGAGATCAAAGGCTGAGTTCGGTGAGGCCCGGAGCTGAGAACACCCATTTTGAATGAGCTAGAAGAAGAGGCTATGCAGGAAACTAAACATGGGGAGAATGTGGCTTGAGGGGAAAGAGGAGAAAGGGAAGAGGGCGCCTCAGGAATGGCAAGGAAAAGAGTGTTTCCAGCATGCTCAAGGCTGAAGAGGCTGGGAGGCGCTGTAAGATCAGGCTGGGGACATCTTAGGGAGTTGGTCATGATATGCTGCTCTCATTAAGCACAGCAGATTGGGGAGGGTGGTGTTGGGAAGGGGCAATGGGGAGTAACTAGGAAGCACTCCCTCTGCTCTGCCAGTGATGAAGTGTGAGTCGTTCTCATTTCTGGGCCTCGGTTTTGCAGAGATGAAACATGGACAATTATCATTCCTTGCACTATCCTTCTATGGCTTCTGTTAGTTGGCACATGTGAAAGGCCTTTCAGACTTTAAATTGCTTTGAGTGCTCGCTTTAGCAGCACATGTGCTAAAATTGGAACGATACAAAGAAGATTAGCATGGCGCCTGTGCAAGGATGACATGCGAATTTGTGAAGTGTTCTGTATTTTTGACCATGGTTAGTAGCAATGCTTCAAGATGTGTTCATCAATTGTAACAAATATATCACGCTAATGAAAGATCTTATTAATAGGGGAAAATGTGAGTGGGAGACAGGGGGGTACAAGGGAATCCCCTATATTTTCAACGTAATTTTTCTGTAACCTAAAACTCCTTTATAATAAAGTTAAAAAAGAAAAAAGGTATGTACACTAGGTTTTCAATATCAATAAAAATGGGTATATATATATATATATATATATAGTAATAAATATGGACATAGACACTTAAAAGACCAGAAGAAAAAAAATTGATTTGAGCATGATAACTGTTACAAACAAGAAGGATCTGAATGAGAGGGCCAGTTTCCAAAAGGAGATACAGAACCATTTTGAGTGTTGTTTCTCTTTGTTAAAATAAGAATTATAGAGTCCCAGCTCATAGAGTTGTCTCTGGATAAAGTAAGATAAGACGTGTGAAAGCACTTTGAAAAAATAAAAATAAATACTAAGAAGCAAAGTTCTAGAAGCATGGCTCTCCATTGCTTTAGGCCTGAAACCATACTGGGTCACAGACCACCCAGATTCCTGTTACATACATATGCACCTTCCTTGCATCTTCCTCTGTTTTTAGTTACCTCTAGAAGACAGTGCTGAAGGCTTAGTCATCACTTGACCCTCCCTAGTTCCTAGTACAGGGCTTGTCCATGAAGAAGGAACTCCCCCAAACACTGATTGCATTGCCTCACATTAGAAAGGAGAGCTACCCCTCCCACAGTGACTTGGAAAGGATGCTAACCACTGAACCAATCAGCAACCCTCTTTTCCAAATCCATATCTACCAAAGATGAGAAAGGAATGAGAATCTATGAACCTAAGTGGTGAGCTGGAATGCCAAGCCAGGATTTTAGCTACACAGCTCAGTGATGATGCAATCACAACTTGCATCTCAGCACAACCTCTAGCCCCAGGACAGGCAGGTGGTAAAGGCTGCCCTGGGAAGCACATTAGACTTCCTCAGTTCAAAATAGATAGATATAAAAGTATTTTTCAAGAGCTTGGCAATGCATTTTATAAACACCACTCCTGCCCTTGAATCAATCAGCCACACTGAATCTTTAAACTCTAGAGAAATGTGCCAAGCACCATCTTTCCCTAAATCTAAGTGGAACAGATAGTAGTGATTCCGTGACTTGCCAAGTCTAAAGGCAGCAATGAGCAGGGGAGGCTTTTCCCATTCTCATGTGATGTAGCATCTTGACAAACATCTGAATTTGATTTCCTGGTTCTGGGGGCTCTATAGCATAGGATAGATGGCTGGAAAGGGTTAATTGCAGAGACATGGTCTGCCTAGAACTGGCCTCTACAGTTACTGGGGGGAACCACCCACGTATTTATTCATTATTCATCTATTTCCTGCCCACCACCTCTGTGTCAAAGACCGGAGAAGACAATGGTGAGCAAAAGTAATTCTGGTGTCTACATCCACAGGGCTCATAAAACACACCCACCAGAAGCAGCATACAACCTCCCAGCAGCTGGTGATAGGGCAACTGATGTATTAGGGGTGGGGTCAGGTGGCTGTCGACCAGAGCAGTCAGGTTCTGGCAGGAGCTAATGTAGGCCAAGAAGACTGGAGAGTGGGCCTCTTAGACAGGCTGGGCAGGGCTTTACTGGTCAAAGAAAGGATTTTGTTTCATGTCCTAAAATCAGTGAGAACTGAATAAAAGTTTTTAAGCAGAACTGGGGATGGGAGAAGTTATTGGATATAAGTTGTGAAATAAGGTAAATGGATATGTGTGGGACAAACACAAGTTGGAGGATGAAAGATGTGTAGACCTCATGGGTTCAGAATGCTAAGGACCAGAGGTAGCCCTAAGGACTATCCAAGGTCTAGTTCAAGTCATTGAGCCCCAAGAAGCAAGAAGTCAGGAATACGGAGCTCTGACTTTGATGTATCAATACACCCTACATTTATTTTTTATACGTCTGTTTACAAATAATGGAAATCCCAATTCACACTGGCTTAGGCAACACGAGAGGGTGGGATTTGGAACGTCTTCAATAGACCACCCAGATGGTTTCTCTGCCATTCCCTTTCTCTGCCCATCCCAACCAACTTCTCTCACAGTGGGGAAACAGCTGCAGTGGTTCCAAACCTTGTATATGCAAACCAAAGAGTCCATACAAAGAAGAAAAGGGACTGTTTCTCAGCATTCCTTCCAAAATTCGGAGTTTGTAAACCACTAGCTGTGGCTAAGAGAGTATCACGCACTTTGTGGTTTAGGCTAGCCAACAGAGCAAGGAGGATAGAAGTGCTCTTTGGGGTTTAAACACCACTGTATTGCCGATCCAAGGTCCACAGAGAAAAGGTGGCTTTAGAGTGGGAAAAGTGGACATGGTGGCTGAGGGGTGTGGGGAGTGGCAGGAGGAGATGAGATGTGGGGGCACCTTTGGGACTTGGGGTTGCCCTGGATGGTGCTTCAGGGGCAATCACCGGACGTTGTGAGTCCTCCCAGGGCCCACTGGACGGAGTGGGGGAGAGTGTGGGACTTGATGTGGACCGTTGACCATGGGGTGCAGAGATGCCCAGAGATGTACTTACCAGGTGCAATGGATGTGTCATGATGATGGGAGTGAGTGTTGCTGGAGGGGGAGTGGTGGGGTGGGGGTGGTGGGGTTGAATGGGACCTCATATTTTTTTTTAATGTAATATTTTTACAAAATCAATTAAAAAAATTAAAAAAATAAAAATAAAAAAAATAAAAATAAATAAACACCACTGTATTTAGGGTGGAATTACAAATCAAGCCCAAATCCCATTATCAGAGTGGCCTGGATAGTGGAAGGGAAAACTCACCATTCTAGACAGAGAGCCCTTTACCTGTGTTCCCACCTTCAGCTAACTGTGGTCTCCATTTGAATTCCCCCAAAAAGGGCTTTGTTTCGGCTCATCTCCCTCATGCTTGTTTGCACACTGCACACAGGAGTAGAGACAGCTGCACACAGGAGAGCAGCCAGCCAACAGCTTGAGTGCCCCAGGGAAGGGCCCTTGCCTGGTCCAGGCTGCTGTGGTTCAGGTCGTAGAAATCACTCTGTGGGAAACATGACCACCAAATGTTATACAAGGACTATTGCCCCAGAAGCTTCTGGCACAAGGGTGTGGCAAGCAAAAGGTCTAGATGAGAGACCCTTCTGTGGTAGAGTGGGGCTGATTTTGTCCATCCAAGAGAGAAGGTGCTTTTCCTGGAAGTGGTGGGTCTCCTTCACTGGAGATAGTCAAGCCAAATCTAAACGACCATGAGGTGGAGCTCCTGAGGATTATCAAATTATCAAAGGGGGTTGGAGGAAATCACCTCCTTGTTCCTTTGAGTCTATATCTACAGTATTATTTGATCATTCCTCTTATTTTGTTGAAGATGCCCTCTCTGAGATCAGTGCTTCTCATTTCATTAATTGTTTCACTCTTGTCTGCTGGGAAAAAAGATTGGCTGCATTTCAGAGCTCAGGAGAGGTCAACGCAAACATTTTTCTTCCCACAATATTCTTGCTTAGGTTAGATTTTAAACTTACAGTCACCAGATGCCAGAGCCCAAGGACATCATTGCGATGTGGAGACTGAGGCACAGAGACCGGCAGGACCTACCTAAGATGCCAGGGAGAGGTAAAAGAAGAAGTCAGGGGCCCAGGTGTGTCCCCCAGGGCGACGCACTCTCCTCCTCACCAGAAAGTGTCCTCTCCTCCTGCGCTGTGCCTCCGTGACTGTCCTGGCAGGTGTACATCTGCCCTGTGCTGTTCCTCTTGGCCTCGCTGCAGCTGTCCTGCCCTCAGCTGGCTGGGCTCTCCCGCTCGCCTTTTAAATTGCTCCCAGCTGTGAAAGCTTTGCTGATCCCCAGCCTGGAGGGAAGGACTCCTCCCCACATTGTGCTCCTGCCTTACTCTGGGCAAACTTCCCTCCAGTCCTCATCAGACATGATCAGATTTGTCCATGTTCAGTTTGATCTTCTTTTCCAGACTACTGGCTCTTAAGGACAAGGGTATTTGACTTTCTGACTTAATCACATGAATGCCTAGTATAGGGCAGGGGCATTGTCGGAGCTCAAAAAGTGTTGGTTGGGTAATTGAGTGCAATGAATAATTAATCACTTAAACAAGCAGATTGAACGTACACAATTACGATCATCATTTAAATTAATGTTTACCTTTAAGGAAGATGATTAAAAACTGTACAGTGTTGTTGAATAACTTGTGTGAGATCTCCAGCTGATGACAAGTGAAGACATTCAAGACACAAGCGAAAAATGTAAGTGGCAGAACATTATATATAGAAAAATCCCAACCTTCTAAAACAGTAAGGGATAATATTCTTAGTGAAAAATTCACATATGGGTATATAATATCTATTTTTAGTTTAAGCATATATTATACATGTCTGTCTATATTTAACTACATTTTAAATTATGAATTAGACTCAGAAATCCTTACTTAAAACCTTGCAGTGACTTTGTACTGCACTCAGAATAGTATCCCCACTCATCGGCCAAGGCTCTGCAGGACCTGATCTCCCCCCCTCTCTGCTGCATCTCATTGCGCCCCTCCCCTGCTTCCCATTCTAGCCACCCCGGTATCTTCCTGGTAGATGAACCACTAAACGTAGTCTCTGTTCACCAAGTTCATACTTACCTTAGGTTTAAAATCCCTGATTCTTTGGTATTATTTATAGTGTAAGTCAAATGTCAATTTCTGAGAGAGACATTCTCCAATCACCCTCTCTAGAGTCACTGTCTTTCCTGTCACTCTATCAAATCTAACTGTGAATACTGTTGCTGACTCATTTGCATATTTTTCGTCTCTATCACTGGACTACAAGGTCATGAGAGCACAGACATTTTCTGTCTTGTCCACTGCTGTACCCTGGCACTTGTACCCTGGCACTTAGCAGGGAATTCCAGCACATAGTAAGAAATCAGTGAACATACACAGATATCATGTAAGCCCATAAAAATTGAGAGATACACAGATATGAAACTGTTTACGGTGGTCGTCTTTGGGAGTATGATAACAAGGAAATGTTAGTGTTTTTATTATGCTTGAGAGTACCTAATGAATTCTTCATGTGAACACATCTAGATATTGTGAGAATAAAGACGGTTTTTCTTTTGTAACCATAGGCTATATTTCTTCCAGAATTGTGATCTAGACGTGGTCTGATAAATCTTAAAGCATCAGTAGAAAAGGTCTCCCGATGATGTAACATGAATCATGCCCTTGTCATCCTTGAAAGCTTCAGCGGGCACAATGAAAGGGAAAAATCAGAATCATGATGCTGGAAGGGACAGCCGTTTATCTAATTCAACTCCCTTATTTTATCAATGAAGGAACAGAGGCTCCAAGAGACAGGTATTTTAAGAAGCAGTAAGATAAGTGTATGGTAAGCTGGGGCTCCAACTCTGTAACTAAGTTACTCAGTGACCTTGGGCTAGTAATCTGTCCCTCTTGGAGTGAGATTTCCACTTTCTAAAACAGGGCTTCTTAACCGTTTTTGTTCCATGGACCCCTTTGCCAATCAGGTGAAAACCAAAGACCCCTTACTAAGTGCATACTATACTGTGCATTATTTAATAAGTATATCACATCCACACCAACACATCCCACAAGAATAATGTTTTTTTGAATTTCAAGTCTAGCTTGTGGACACCTTAAGAACCCTTGCTCTAAAATACAGGTTGGGGGTTAGTCTTGCTCACCTCTAAAGGTCTGTTCAACTTTACCATTCCATGCGACTCATGAAAACAAGTCCTATATGATAAACCCAAGATTATTCATTCCCAAATGTCTGAAAGTGCAACCAAAACTAATTTTCTGACTTATAGGTTTTATACAGGACCACACGATTAAGGGAAGGAAAGAAAGGAAGTTGAGGATTTGACCATTCTGAACACTGTGTTTCCAGTTAGGATATAAAAAGTCTAAGTCTCAGGAGATTGCTTCTTCAACCCTAAAAACCAAGAACAACCTGAAGAAGCTACCTGAACATAATTTTGTAAAGTCAGAATTTTAAGGATGCAGAGAAACTAGAATGAAATAAATGCCAGAAATTGATGAAGTGAAAGAGAAGATTCCCACACATGATGCCATGCCTGAGAGCATGGCAGATGATGGAACGAAAGGGGTAAGGAGAAACCAGCACACATTTTAATGGGTATTTAAAGGCTATGTGTGAGCTGGTTGGATGGATTAGAATTTTTGGAGGTCTCCACAAAGCCAGTTGCAACCATCTGCTAACTTTTTTTCTGAAGAACTTAACCATGGTGGCATGCTGAAGGTCAAGTGTGGGTAAGAAGCTATGAGAGTTGGGTGGAGGTTTTTCTGAGTGCAAATGCCCACTGATGGATGGAGCAGGACAGAAAAGGCTAGAAAAGATCCCACAGTGGCCTGCCAAGAATGCAACACAGACACCTTCCAAAGTCTGGAGGTGGGTCAGGGGAGATGAGAAAAAGTAACCCCAGGCATTCGAAACCTATACCGAGGATAAAGTAGCAGCCAACTAAAGGTTGGAAGCATGATGGAGACAAATATTTCAAAGAGAAAAAGTCAAAGGAATAATGGTTTATAAAAAGAGAGAGAGAGACCCCAAAAGTGACTGGGTTGTAAATCAGAGAGAGAGGTTTCTTGACTCAGGAAACTGGCTTGTGGGTGGTGGAGCATGATGAGGTCTATGAAGTAGCACCACTAGTCAGATCCCAAGAGGGTCAATACCATTTCTTTGGTGCTACCATTGCTGTCACATAATAAAAAATTACAAGAAATGTAAAGAAACAAACTAACCAAAACACAAAGTCAGGTGACACAGTATTGAAAAGAAGATTGAGAGATAGCCCAGAGGTTGAAATGAGCAGATAGAAACTTTAAAATACTTAAGATAAATATTAGAAAGGATCTAGTTGTAAAGGTAAAGAGAAAAGATGCCTGATAGAAAAAGATACAGATCTACATGGAAAAATGAAAGCACATCAGGTATTTCAAATATGTAGATAAATATATAAAATTTCTTATTCATCATGTGCTTTTTCTTTAAAATATGTTGACGGTATAAGACAAAAATAAGAAAAAGGTATTGCAGGGTTTACAAATCCAGAAGGGAAATACAGAGCCCAAAGTTTGGGAAAGGAGTAAATGGAATTATACTTTTGTGAAATTCTTATATTTTTGTGAAGAATTAAAATATTATTTGTGATATTTAAATATGCCTGTTATACTCTCTAGAGCAAAAACTAAAAATAATATAATACATATAAAATGTATGTCCACATTACATCTTTTATATAGTTTTAAATTATATGTATTATATTATTTTTAGTTGTTGCTCTAGACAGCATAACAGGCATATTTTTATGTCTTGCCATGGCCCACTGGGTGGACTGAGAGAGAATGTAAACTACAATGTAAACCACTATCTATGTGGTACAGCAGTGTTCCAAAATGTATTCACCAAATGTAGTGAATGTGTCACGATGATGAAAGAGGTTGTTGACGTGGGAGGAGTTGAGGTGAGGGGGAGTGGGGGGTATATGGGAACCTCATTTTTGAAGGTAACATTTTTAAAAAAAAGAAGGAAAAAAGGATATAATGTGATATCAAAAATAGTCAAAACTAAAATAGAAGGAACAGATGAGAATAACAGAAAAAAGTACCAAAGTGGATTAAGTAGAAAACAAATGCTAAAATGGAAGACTTAAATGTAAACATAGTAACTATGACATTTAGTGTAAATAGCTAAACATACAAAATAATGCTAAGATGATTTGACTCAATAGGAAAACAAGCACCAACTACATGTTGCTTAAAATAACACAATTTCAATCTAAAGACATAGACTGAAAATAAAAGGATAGAAAAAGATATACCATGCAATCATTAAGCACAAGAAGAATGGTGGGCTATATAAATGTGAAATATGAAGTAGAATTCAAGATAAGAGTACTACCAGAAACAAAGAAGGATATTTCATAATTTTAAAAAAGCTCAATTCAACCTGAGGACATAAGATCGAAAATACATAAAATACCATGACTTTAAAATGCTGTTTGACCTAAAGTAAGGGGGAAATGGAAAGGAGAAATGAGTTTATATGGCTACGAGTTTCTAAAAAAGAGTCTGGAGGCTGGCAGAAGGATTGCCCTCATGCACAACTGAGCAGAGTCAGAGAGACAGATAAAGCAGATACAACCCCCAGATAATGGTTCCTTTGAGGGCTAAAGAGACCCATGGGAGTTATGGTCATGGCCGATGGGGTTAACTACCAGGGCAGATGGCCCCTCTTTGGAAATGGTGTTTATGTGTGATGAATCTGGACTCAGATGGGATCACCCTTCATAAGACTTTCATGCTAATGTGCTGGAGGTCCAGTTAATGTTGGGGTTTAAGATATATTTAGGGGATTTGAATCTCTGGACTGACAATGTGATAGCCAGGTCCTGAGCCTCAACAGACTCCAGCACCTACAATCTGATCTATTGGACTTACCACACTCTAAGCTAAGATGGAGTTGAAGAAGGACAACCACCACACCATGGAGCCTAGAGTGATTACAACTGAAAATGGGAGGATTGCATCCAGCACCCATGTGGAATCTGAGCCTCCTCTTGACATAGAGGTGCAATGGACACAACCAATCCAATGTCCACATAGAAGAGGTGGCATTGGATTGGGAAAAGTGGACATGGTGGACGATGGGTATGGGGAAAGGCAGGAAGAGATGAGAGGTGGAGGCGTCTTTGGGACATGGAGCTGCCCTGGATGGTGCTTCAGAGGTAATCACCGGACATTGTAAATCCTCACAGGGCCCACTGGATGGAATGGAGGAGAGTATGGGCCATGATGTGGACCATTGTCTATGAGGTGCAGAGGTGCCCAAAGAAGTACTTACCAAATCCAATGGATGTGTCATGATGATGGGAACGAGTGTTGTTGGGGGGGGAGAGGGGGGGTGGGGGGGTGGGGTTGAATGGGACCTCACATATATATTTTTAATGTAATATTATTACAAAGTCAAAAAAAAAAAAAAAAGAAAATGCATATGCACCCAACAAAGGAGCATCAACTGAAGTAAATTGGCAGAACTAAAGGGATAAACAGATGAATTTATAGTCATAACTAGGGTTTTAAAAAAAATTTTAGTTAATTTTATCAACTAATCAATATAGAGTTTTTAAAGAGCACTAAGTGAATTTTCTGTTTTAACATTGATTGCAAGTCAATATCAAAATATAGCAGTGAATTGAGCACATACTTAAGTTAATTTCAAATCTAAACAATATAGTTTTTCCACAGTGCTATAAGTACATGCTGTGTTTCAACATTCATTGTAAGTCAATATCAGTACATAGCAGTGATAAATTATATATTTTAGTTATTTTTCAAAATAACTAGGTTTTAATACCCTTCTCTCATATTTGGGTAATTGATGAGATGAAATGAATCAGAACAGAAAAGAGCTAAACAACGTTACCAATGATTTTGACCTATTTCATAATATAAAACCCTGTGCCCAAGTAATGCAGAATAAACCTTCCTTTTACGTTCATATGAACCATTCACCAAAATAGACCAAATGCTGGCCCACTAAAAGGAGTTAAAAAAGAATCATTCAGAGTATGTTGCTGATTAGAATAAAACTAATTTGAAATAAAATATTATATCTAGAAAAGTACCAATTATGTAAAAATTATGCAACATACTTCTAAATAACCCTGAGTCAAAGAAGAAATCTAAGGAAAATTAGAAAAATTCTTTTATGTAATTGATGATGAAAAATGAACATATCAAAATATTGAATACAGTTAAATCAATTCTTAGAGAGAGATTCCAAAACACCAGTATTAGAAAGCAATAATACTAAGGGGACATTATTAACAACTTTATACCAATAAATTTTACAAAAATCTTTTCAAACAACTTTTCAAAATTGACAAAAAAGGAAGGGGAAATTTGCATATCCCTATTTAAAATTGAAGTTTTCAATAATAATAATAAAAACCCCCACAAAGAAAAGACCAGGCTCAGGTGACTTCCCTGGTGAATTACATGACGCATGTAAGAAATAAATAATACTAATCGTCCAAAAGGTCTTTCATAAAATAGAGCAGGAGGGATCATTTCCCAACTAGTTTAATGAAACTAGTATAACCCTAATAATGAACACTTAGAAAAATATCCAAAGCAAAGAAAACTATATTCCAAGACCCTTCCATGAAGAGAGATGCAAAATTCATAACAATATATGAATAAAATGAATTTAGCAATATATCAAATGTGATCAAATTGGATTTATCCCAGAAATGCAAGGTGTATTCAACACTTGAAAATCAATCAATATAATCAATCAACTCAGAGAATCAAGAAGAAAAATCACAGATTGTTTCAACAGAAAAATAGAAATATTTGATAAAATTCAATAGCCATTCATAATAATAAATCCACATTAAACAAAAATAGAAAGATGCATAGTCTGATAATGGACACCTACAGAAAACTACAGCCAACACCCTACTTTAATAGTGAAGTATTTAATGTTTTAGACACTTGGGGGGGAGGAGTGAATCTTAAAATTTGGCTCACAAGTACTTTATTCCATTGGCCAGTAAGGACAACAAGTTCAGGCAATCATTTATGAGACAAAGAATGGGAATTTGGAGTCTTTGCCTGGCCTTGTCATGGGTAAACAAGAGAGAATCTGTGTCTCATCCTACACATATAAGGGTTTTTCTTTGCAGTTAGCTCTTTCCTGGAATACAAGGGTTGGGGGAATTTGTTTACCCATTGTTGTTTCCCAGATCACATGGACAGAGCTTCCGTACACTCTGGTAGAGGCCTGAATTTCTATAATGTTAGCTGTTCTACTAGTAACAGAATATCCAATTAACAGGGGCTTATGGAAAAAAAACAGGTAATGACCCCAACCCAAGAAGAGTGTCGGTATGGGTGGTGCCAGGCTTCCTTCAGCAGCTGGTCTGGCAGGCGTCTGGCTCTGTGCCTCCGCCATCCTCTTGTCTTATCCTCCGTGCCACAAGAAGGATGTTGCCATGCAAGCACCCTGCCTCATGCAAAAGCTTCTCAAGATGGAAGGAAGATGGCCTACTGGATGGACTGGGGAGAGTGTAAACTATAATGTGGACCATTGACCATGTGGTGCAGCAGTGCTCAGAGATGCATTCACCAAGTGCAATGAATGTCCCATGATGATGGAGGAGGTTGTTGTTATGGGAGGAGGGGGGTGAGGGGGTGGGGGGTATATGGTGACCTCATATTTTTTTAATGTAACATTTAAAAATTAATTAATTAATTAATTAATTAATTTAAAAAAAGATGGAAGGAAGGGGCCAGGCAGAAAGGAGGCTTTGCAAAGTGAAGGAGAAAAAGCTGCCCCCAAAGCAGACTGTGGGCGTGCCTGCCACCTCACTGCCCAGCACCCTGGCCACCTCTGGCTTTCCTCTCAAGGCAGGCAAGGAGAAGGGGATGGCCAAGGCTGGTCTAGGCTCTGTGACTCATTCAAAGTAAGGAAAACTATATTCCAAGACCCTCGTGACCAGAGATGCAAAATTCTCTGGGGGAGAAGCTACCTCCCTGCAAATCCAGGAACCTTCGCTACGTCTAGAAAGAACACAGATTTTGTAACAGGGTTGAAAAGGGTGAAGGCTAGGCAGGAGGGGCTGGTCACAAGCAATGCCTTCCAAAGTGTGGGTCAGAGGAAGCAAATAACACAGGTGTGGCAGTTTGAAGACCTTGTGGCCTCCAGAAAATCAGATCTTTAGGGTTAATACATTCTTGCAAGTGTCAACCAATTGTCGGTGGGAACTTTCCAGTCAATCGTCTCAGCTAAGGGCCTTTGACTGGATTGTGTGACCCAGGGTGAGGCTGCATCCTCTTACTGGAGTCCTTAGTAAGGAGGACTAAAAAGCCACAGGTACAGAAAAAAGCTGCAGAGACAGAGAGGAATGCAGAAGCTGAGAGAGAGTCAGAAGTCAGGAGTCAGAAGATGAAATCAGTGGAAACTGAGAGGAAGCCACTGGAGCCAGAAGCTGAAAGCAGCGAGGCCCAGAGGAGAGGGGAGGGAGGAGAGGACGGTGCAGTGCACTTGACTGCCCACAGCTGCAGCTCTGGGCGAAAGCATCTTCTGATGCTGTCTTGAATTGGTCACTTTCACAGACTCAGAGCAATAAACTTTTAAATTAATAATCCCCATTGTAGAAGCCAATCTATGTCTGCTATACCGCTCCCAGCAGCTTTCAGTAAACCAAAATGACAGGCTAGGGTTTCCAGGCAGCAATGTGAATCTGAAGCACCTAGAGTGCTTTTTAAACTGTGGATTGCAGGGCCCATCCACAGCATTGCCTGTTCAGAAGTAGAGTCCTACAGTTTGCCATTCAAAATCTCTCCAGGAGACGCTGATATTGCTGACCCCGGAGCAACACTTTGAGAACCACTGGTATGGGTAAAGGGTAGGGGTGTGAAAGTCTGTTTCAAGTCTGGAAAGACTGAGTATGTGGGACTTCTCCATGTTCCCTTTCCCCCACATAATGGAGACTCTTGATGGCCAACTGAGTTTAGCATGTAGCCTAGATTACCTTACCTAAGAGAAATGTAATGCAAGCCAAGGCAGGGTGCTTGCACAGCAGTGGCCTGTAGTAGCTACATTAAATAATGTTAAAAGAAATAAGTGAAAGTAATTTTAATAATGTTTATTGAAACTAATATGTGTAAAGTATCATTTTAACATGTAAAATAAAAATTATTAGTGAGACATTTTACATTCCTTTTTAATTAATTCTTTGGAACCCCTCTGTAGTTTATAGCACATTTCAATTTCCACTAGCCACATTTCTAGTGCTCAATAGTCACATGTGCCTAGTAGCTACAAAATTAAATGACGATTTATAGCTGCTTTTCTTTACTATACCCAGCTTAAGTCTCCTGTTTTACCACCCAAGAGTAGAGGAAGGGAGATCATTTGGAAACTTTTGCAGAGATTTGGACAGAAAGACTCAGAGCTGAGAGTAACAGTGTGAGTGAGAAGGAGACAATTGGTTTTATTTGGTGACCTTAGCCATTTCTGTTTAACAAACATTATCTCTCATAGAGTCCCCAGGTTCAAATTGGTCCTGCTAAAAGCATCCTTGGTCTCAAATATGCAGAAATAAACAAAAGCTTGCCAAATGAGAAGAAACAGAGGCTATTTATTTAGAGTGTGCTATAATAAGGGAGTTGGCTACTATACTCACTTGTGTTTGGCAGAGACCCAAAGGTAGGCAGGGAAAGCTTTACAGTGTTAAGGAAAAGAAGGCTCTGATTGGATGTTGTTGGCATGGGGAAGCTGGAGGCAGACTAACTAGAAGCAAGGTGTCATGTGATTGGCTAGATGAGCATATTTGACTTTCCGTGGTTAGTCCTGTATTGGAAGAGGAATAAAAAACAAGGGAGCTGGCATTCACCTAGTCCTGATTGTTTAGACCAATTGCTACAGAGTTTGGTTTCCCAGGTTGGGTCTACAGATCATGGGCCAGAGATCTGCTTTTCATATACGACATAGTCACTGTATAACCAATCTCTCTTGGCTAGAAAATAAAACCTTGATTCTATTGTAGCCCATTATGGCTGAAATTTTTGAAATCCTATTGTGAAAAACAATTTCTTTCTGAAAGTTTTGTGGCTCCAGACTTCCTTACTGTTGATTGTTTTTTGTCAGCCTCTGCCTATAGGGCAGATCACGGTATAATGAGAGGGGTCCACATGTTAGCCTGGATATTCTATATTAACTACAAGGCATAAAGGGGATGAAACATGGACCTGCTCTCAAGAGGTGAACTAGACCTGGGAACAAAGATGATGTTATTGTTGAGGAGGAGGAGGATGAAGATGGCATTGTGGGTGATGATGATGGGGGCTATGAGGATGATAAAGATGATGATGGTGGTGGTGACTGCTGCTGCTGCTGGGAATGATGATACATTGAAAACAATGATGGGGTGATGATGATGACCATGGGGTGATAAAGATGTTGATCATGACAGCAGTCAGAAATTGATGGGCGCCTCTGTGCCATGTACTGTGCTTAGTTAGATGTTCACATGTCTTCACAACTCTAAGGGCACCTACTGTGATGATCTGCATATTTTTGAAGAGAAAACTGAGGTTCAGAGAGATTAAGTACATTGCTTAAGGTCACACTGCTAGCAAGTTGTGAAATCTGAATTTTGTTCAGAGTGGGCTCTGTTCTCCATTCTGCACTGTTTTCCAAAATATGATGTGCCTTTACAGAGTTGTGTGGAATGTGGGAAGGAAATAAGACACGCAATTCTTCAGAGCAGGGTGAGTCTGAACAACATTCAGAGAATGTAAATTTAACAACCTTTGAATGACCAGAAGATCTAGAAATGGGGAGTGTGGGGGGGTATCACTTATAGAAGAGCCAGCAATAGGAAGTTTGCTACAAAGAGGGGTCCTAGTCCTAATTGGGACAATTTGGAACAGATTTTGGCTTATGAGGGAAATAAAGCTGGGAAAATCATTTGGACCCAGGTAGTTATAAGCCCTGTGTTTTATATTGAGATTTAGACTATACCACACCTTTAATTCATTGGGTCAGGGTCAAGGATAAACCTAGTGTATGATGAAAAATTAAATATTCCTTAATTTATGACCTTAGACATGATGTAGATTTGGTGCTCTGCTCCTCAGCCTGAAATAGCACTGCACAGTATTGTGCTTTATTCCTCTGCCTAGTTTCTTCTCCAGCATAAGATGAATCTCAAATTTCTTTTTTTTCCCCCTGGGTCCTCAGGGTGTCAGCCCAAGTGCTTTCATGAGAAGTCACACAACTCCATACCATCCGATCAAGAGGAAAGTTACAGGACAATGGTAGTCCAATTCTACGCAGAGAAGCAACGAAGTCTACAGGGATTCTTCTAAATTTACATCTGATTAATGAGCTCAGCAGAGCACTTTCTTTCCCATTTTGTCTCAGATAACTTACTTGGGTTATATTGCTGAATTAAGATGTTTCCCCAGACAGGGACAAGAGCTTCTTTACATCTGCATTATCATGTGGTGAAATTCCTAGAACAAAATTTAGCCCGACTGAAAAATGGTCTATTAGCTCTAGTGTTAGGGTGTAGAAATGACTGGTAGCTTTTAGAGGACAATTCCACCCCAAATTTTAGAATCCAGTCTTAGCCACGGCATCCTGTTATATTAATCACCTTGAAAATGGTTTGGAAAAAATAAAGGCTAGTATGCGCAGGTGCTGTGTTCTGGGCGTGTGGGTCTGCTCTAAGCTGCGGGGACAGACCCAGTCAACCCACAGCTGTCTGTTATTTCCCGTGCAGGAGGCAGAGGGCGTCCTTATCTCAGCTCTCACGCAGTACACAAACGTCTTTTCCGCAGCATATTTACCGCCACGCTATTTGCGCTTTTGTTCTTTGCAATGGTGATTTTGCTCTGTACAATGGCCCCCAAGCATTGAGCTGGAGTGCCCCCTGGCTCGGCGTGCGGGAAGATTGTGATAAGCGTGCTTTCCAGAGAAAACGTGCTGCTGGCTAAGCGTCATCCAGGCATGAGTTAAGGGCTGTTGACTGAGGTCAATGTTAAGGAATCAATATATATTAAATAAAGTGTCTTTAAACAGAAACACACATAAAACAAGGTTATGTATTGAGCAGTTGACGAAAATGTTCAGACCAGAGACTCGCAGAATCCAAGCTCTGCATTTCCCCGAAGAGCAATCACTTGGTATTTATTAATTCAGTGCAGCGTTTGCAGAGACTTTATGGAATGTAAATACTGTGAATCAACTCTATCGGTGTTCGGACATGGACATTCACAGAGGCCTTGAAATGCAAGTTTTACTAATCACTGTCTTGCATTTTTTAGTAAGCAAATGGAAGATCAGAGAGGTTGAGTGATTTGCTTAGTGTCACAGAGCTGGGGGGTGACAGAGGAGGGGCCTTCACAGCAGGTTCCTCTCACTATAAATCCTGAGTTCTGGGGTGTGGGGGCCCGTAGAAGGCCTCTGCACATAGCCCACCACCTCGAAGTTGCCTGCCAGAGTCAGGAGTCCTTGAACTTCACGTGGCTACTCACAGCTGAGGTGCTGTGACGACTGAAATTTGAACTCTGCTGTTCTGGACTGCGGCTCATTAAGCTGTTACTTTGTGCACAAAGAAATGGGGCAAAAGGAGGATTGTGTCACTTCCCTGGTGTTCCTGAGCAACTTGCCTCTGGGGACCAGATATCAAGCAGGAAGCCAGTGGTGACATGCACTTGGCTCTACCACTAGTCCCTAACTCTTGAGCTTCTCTCCAGCCCCCCATTTTATAGACAAGGACACAGGGGCCTGGACAGGGGAGAGTGCCCGCTGAGGCCAGCAGTGTAGGGCTACAAATCTCAAACGTGTCTGACTGCAAGCCCCTCGAGGCCCCTGCACGGCCCAGGAGCTCGTGCTGCTAACACGTGCCACGGGTATTCCAGAGGAAGGGCCCCTGGCTTTGGAGGCAGAGGGGCATAGCCAAGATGCTGGCACTGCCCTGGTTTAGGCCTCTGCCTGGGCGAGCCCCCCACCCCTGGACCTCACATTCCTCACCTGTGCAATGAAGGAAATGGGTGCTGACCTCATATACCTGTAGGATGCACTTCATCTGATGAGGTCCCACAGCAGCGGGCCACTGTATGTGGTGACTGCTGTGTATCTTCTCCATAACCGGGGCCAGGGGCTCTCGGCTCGAATGGACCATTGGTCGGAAAGGTCCCCGAATGCCTCATGTTTCTAGATCTTTACCTGTTGAAGGAAAGAAATGCCACTTAGCACTTCTGAGGAGGGGTCTCCCATAGGGGGGTAGCCGCAAAGAGCATAACACAGGCTGCCAGCAGGATAGGCAGGCCAGGGGGCCCACCCGCTCCATGGTTCACAGGGGTCGGGGTCACCCACTAAAGCCCGACTCGCACAGGCTCTGGGTGAAAGCCTGCTGACTCGCCTAGAGAAGGGACAAGCCAGCTCCAGGAGCGGGCGTCGGGCTGCCCTGGCCAGCTCGGTTCCATCCACCGCCCCTGGCAGGCAAGCTACACTCCACTTCTCTCTCCTGCGTGGCTGGCTGAGGGATGCTTCTGGCACCCCACAGGGGACAGATACAGCACAGCGGGTGGGCCGGGTGTCAGAAAACCAAGCTGCTCAGCCAGGTGGTTCCCCTTAACGCTCACGTGTGCTGGGGCGAAGGGGGAGGATGGGCGCTAGCCCAGACACCCTGGGAAGGGCGCCAGGCTAATACACCCGTCCCCAGCACGGGGTTGACTGTGGGTCCAGGGAACGGAGGCCGACCCCACCCACCCTGCCCTAAGGGCGAGCCCTCCTGACGTGGGGAGGCAGCTTGCAGGCGCCAGAGCTGCCTCTAGCTGTCAGGATGACCCCCGCCCTGCTCAGACCCACGCACTGCAGGTGACATCCCGTGGGCGCAGCCAGCAGGGGGCTCTCACCGTCTCTGCTCCCAGCTCCAGCCCAGGGACCTGGGGATGAACCACCAATGCCTCCTGCCTCGTATTAACCAGGAGAGGAAGGGCCTGGACCGAGCCAGGTGCGAGCCCCTGCCCGTGGCTCCTCCAGCCCTCATGGCCTCTGCCAGGCTTTGCTTCTGCGAGGGGCCCTGAGGAAACAGACGGATTCCCTTCTGTCCACAGATAAGTCACAAGCCAGTGGCACTGTGTGTGTGTGTGCCTGTATGTGCATTCAGTGATGTGCCCATCGTAACTTGGAAAATGGAGCTGACGGTTCCAGCCACGTAAGGTCGTTTGACAGCAGAGTGCTACTATTGCCGCTGATGGTAGTGACAGTAGGCTGCAATGATAAGCATTTACAAGCCAGATGCCTCTGTTCATCTATACTTATTACATCCTGATCAGCCACTGTCCAGCCCGGAGCTCCAGGACCAGGGGGGTGGGACAGGGCTTCAGACAGGAGCCCAGCTCAGGGACATCTGTGACATCCCCTGGGAGGTGACTTTGGGTGACTTGGGACTGACAAAGGAGAGAACCAGCCTTTTTGGAGCAGAATCGGCTTGCACTAGGCATGCTTATCCCACCGCAGAAGGCAGAGGGAAAGCTGGAGAGGACAGGCAGGGAGAGGGGCTTGGGGCCGGCCGCCCCTGCCCGAGTCAGCTGGACCGGCTCCTCTGCACCGGGGGAGAGGGAGGGCGAGCAGCTGGGGGTGCATGCCGAGAACCAGAGCTGGGCCGACTGCGTTCTCATCCCCGGGTGGTGACGGCATCACAGGAATGAAGACATTTTCTTAGAATTTAATCTGAGCCATATGGAGCCAGCCTGGTTGGTGAGGAGGGGACAAAGGGGCAGCAGCTCCCGGAATCCCAGCCGCTCGCTGCCAGGGGACCGTGGCCACAGGGGCAGGACCGCCGGGGGCTGCTGGCTCGTGGCTCCTCCCTCGGGGCCTTTCCTCCTCTGGGATTTTCATCATTTCTCCCTCCAGGTCTCAGCACCCATGGACATCAACCCTCCCACCAACCACAGATCCCGACACCCGCGGCCTGCTGTGGTGTAAAGTTAGAGCTGAAGGGACTTTGGGGGCAACAGTTGAACCCTTTCTGAAGATGTATGCCAGTTAACAAAGGAGGGAGCCAACGTCTGAGCTCCAGAAAAGGAAGCTTGAAGAGTCTGAGCAAGGCTGCAGAACTGCCAAGAGCTTTTACAAGGTTCTTTTAAAGACGTTGAGTTCTTTTCCGCCTCGTGCTTCACGTCGGCCTCTTTTCCCTGCACACTGCCAATGCCATCTTTCTCGAACTCCACCACGCCCTCCTATCAAGCGCTACTCCTGGCCGCTTTCAGGGGAAGCGAAAGGCTCCAGCTGACGGCGCTGCTCCCGGCGGGGCCAGGCAGGCGCGGAAGGAGGCGCTCTCCTTGGCTAAGGTTCCCCGATCCCAGCAGATACCTGCGGCTCCTCCTAAAATTCCCGCTCACCTCCGGGGATTCTGACTCGCGTTGGGAGAACCTTGCACTAAATGCCCCCTAAAATCCGCGGGCAGCCGGGGCTGGAATCCCGCGGGTCACGGCGGAGCCGTGCGCGTCGGCCCTGCGGCCGGCAGGGGGCAGCGGAGAGCTGTCGTGCGCTGCGCTCCACCCCCGTGGCGTGCCCGCGGACGAGCCAGGCAGGCACACCTGGGGCCGGGAGGTTCTGGGCGGGAAGGATCGGGCAGCAGGGAGGATCTGTAGCAGGACCTGAGGTTGGAGTAGGAGGCAGGACGGGGATCTGGAAGGATGCGTGCCTTGCAGGGGAGTGGGTGTTGACCCACCGAAGAAGGGTGTCCCTAAGCCATCTTAATGGGAAAGCTTTGGTGGTAGGAAGCTCTTTCTGGCTCCTTCTGGCAGGCAATGGGCAGAGGAGCCACCAGCAGGGCCCTCCTCCTGTTACTGGGCATGCGGCACTGGGCAGCCGCTTACCCTCTGAGGCTGCAGTTCATTTTGTAAAATGGGGCGATCATCAGAGCCATTTCTTAGGTTTGCTGGGTAAAGTGTCGCCAAAGACTTAACCATAATGCAACATTAATTATTAGTAATAGTGGCGTTATAGCCCTAGAGGTATCTGTGCTCCAATGAGCAGGGTGGTGACAGTTCAGGCATCAGGAAGATGGCAGGGCCATGGACAGAGGACAGGCCCCAAGGCGGAGAGGGGCAGCTTGCAGGCGGAGCAGGAGGGCTGCCCCGGAGGCAGCGAGACAAGCCCAGAGCCCTCGTCCTGGTGAGGGCAGGAGACTGGGGGCGGGAGAGTCAGCAGGGTACAACACGGAGGAGCAGAGAGGGGCAGACAGCCAGCCTGGATGGGAATAAACTTGGAGCAGAGGAGGGAGGGGAGATGGGAGCCGCAGGGACCTCCGGCCTGAGTGTGACAGGGGAAAGGCAGCCAGGCAGGTGTGTGGGGGACAGGTGAGGGCAGCCACCCCGCAGCTTTAAAGGAGAGAGTGGCTGGGAAACCAGTGCAGCACAGACATCAGGAGGCAGGTGCTGGAGAGGGGAAGGGGTGGGCGGTTTCCCAAGAACAACCTTAGTGAAGGCAGAAGCCCAACTGCAGCCAGCTGGGGAGAGGGTGGGGAGGGGGCAGTGGACACAGGGGCGACACGGGGTGGTCAGGAGGGCAGCCAAATCGAGGCGATAGTGAGGAGGAAGGTCTTGGAAACCAACCTGTGGTGTTTGGAAACCACTGGAGAGTGGGAACTAACCAGTAGTTAAGTGGTAATAAGACGGCAGCTAACAGGCACTGGATGCTACGCCTGTCAGCCAGCGCTCTAAGAACTCTGCCTGCGTTCTCTCATTTTGTCCTTACAACACCTTGAGACAGGTGTCTTCATCTGTGTTCGCATCCCAGATGCTAACACAAGTGCCACGCCCTGGGTTGGCTTAAGCAATGGGAGTTGATTCGCTCACGGTTTTGAGGCTGGGGGCGTCCTCTTGGGAGGCGGCGGCAAGGCAATGACTTCTCGCTGAAGCCTGTGGCATCCTGGGCTGGCTGCTGGGTCTTGATCTTTGGCTTTTCCGGCCCACAGCAGCGTCTTTCTCGCCCAGGTCCTGGGGACTTCCAGCTCCTGGCTGTTCCCCATGGCTTCTTTTTCTGTGTCCAGTTTCCTTTGCTTTCAGCTCCTTCAGTTTGGACACACCTGCCGTGAATAACGTCTTCAAAGGTCCTGTTTACAAATGGTTCCTGCGCGCAGGGCCCGGCTGAGAGCTGAACATGCCCTTTGCAGGGGTACGATTCAATTCTCAGTATTATCCTGCTTTGCAGATGCGGCCTGTAGAGCACAGAGAGCTGAAGGGCCTGCACTAAGGGTGCACAGGTGTCTGGCGCCGGCCCCTGCCTCAGAGCCGCCTGGCCAGTGCTGGGCTTAGCGCTGTGAGCAGGCGGCAAGACCAGAGGGGAAACTGAGGCCATGCTGTGGGGAGGGGGAGGCCACTCCAGGCGGGAGCTCAGCCTGCAGCACTGGATATTGAAATGGACGAGATTCAGTTGAGAAGCGGCAAAGAAACGAAAAAAGCAATTGAAGAAAACACGTGGCCCGTGCTTATTTCTGTCATGCTTTTATGTGCACATGAGCACATGGGTAGCCTGGGAGGGGCAGAGGGAACTGGGGAGGGGATGAAGAAACTTGTTTTTTTCTGTCTACTCATGTGGTTTATATATTTTTTTAACCATTTACCCCTCCCTGACTTGAAGTAACCATATCTTGAATTGTTTACCATGCACATGGATGTTCTTATACCAATTTTTAAAAAATGGCATGTTGTGAAAAATCAATAAACTTGGTCTACCACATTATTATTCTGCAACTCAATTTTTGCTCAAACTACTTAAGGATGTTCCTTCTGGTTCCCATTGTGGAGAGAGCTCTTAGTCTTGACCACAAGTTTAAGTTTGCTGATGCCTTTCCTTTTTCCGTGGTAATTAAATTGCCCACTTCTTCCTTCTCTTCTAGCATATGAAAGTATTGGATTTTAATAATAGGTGTTCTGATATTGAGCCATCTTTGCATTTTTGCAAAAGTATGTTCCTATTTAAAACAGTTCACTTTTAAAAGCCAATTACCTTAAAGCATTCCAACGCAGCATTATGTCTTGAGTCTGCCAATAGAAGTGTTTTGTAGGAGTTGCCACGTATCTTTAGGATACGTTTCTAGTGATCCAGTTCTCCTATTTGCAGTCCTGTGCTTCTCTCTTGCTCTCTAAGTTTCAAGCACCTCTGACTGTCTTCAAGGCCCTTCACATTTTACGATCTCATCTTCAAATTTACTGCCTATCTCAGACTTCTTTTCTACACCAACGGCTTGACAACTTCCTTGTTTTAATATCTCTGTAACCCACTACTTCTTCCCGTTTGTTAGAATCCTTGGCTTAGCTCAAGCCTCTGCACTCTACATCTCAGCACTGCTCTAAACGGCTTGCAGTAATCGTCATAAGGCAAAATGGAGTGATGTCACTTACTGGTTCCAAATCCTACAATGGATGTGTTGTATCAAAGAGTTTCAAACTCTTTGATACAACAATTCCATGCACTCTTTGATACAACACATCCATGACCAAATTTCCGTCTGCGAGACATATTTCACTGATGAGGTCGTGGGGATGAAAATTCACGGAATGTATCTGGGGTGCTCTTTGACACAAGCACCCCTTTCAGCAAGAGGACTTGAGGTTCATCAACAGGCTTGAACCTGGGAATCTAAGTGGGGTGCTGGCATTGCAAAATTCCCATAGTAAGACATCAGCTTCAGAACTGCACAGCATGTGGAGGCTGAAAAGAAGTGGGGAAAGCACTACTGGGGGTCAAATCTTGTGGATCTCGCTATGGAGATTTCCAGCTGGAATGCTGCAGACACCAGGGGGCCTGCGCTAGCTGCCTACGATAAAGGACGGGAGGGCAGGTGATCTCGTGGAACTGTGCAGTTTTCAAGCAGAAGTCAAAGGAACATGAAGGAGCCAGGGCTTGCTGAGTTTAAAAATACGATTATTTCTCACCCCTCCTCTTTCCTGGAAACAGACTCTCAATGGAAGAAGTGGTCCCCAAACAAAAATTAAATCCAGGGAAATGTCTGAAAAATGGGGCTTTGGGGTCAAGATCAGTTCAACAATGTGGCTAGAAGGCTATAAAATCCCTTATTATGAACTCGGGAATCCTTGGAGTGGAGCCTCCTGGACTCAGCTACACATCCGGGCCCAGAGAGTCTTGGAGGAATATCTCAGAACTTCTCGATGAGGAAAACAGGTGTCATTCCGCAGTACCCTAACTCAGAGCACAAAGTAGAGAGGGACTTGTCTAGCAGAGATTTCTGGGTGGAGGCTTTTGTTAAATAGAGTAAACCTCAATTAGATTCACAGAAATCCCACAAAGATTTTAAGAAATGTATATGGATGGTCAAGGTAGAGAAAATAAAATAAAAGGATTGAGCAATTTCAAAACTGAACCGCCTCTGAGCCTCCAAAACTCTAGGGGCAGGAAGCAGGTTGAGAAACCTTCTCAGCTTGAGCCAAGCCATTGCTATGAGAAATGAGCCATTTCTTCTAGAAAAGGGAAAAAGCGTTAGAGGCAGTGAAGGGCGCCCGGAGTAGAGCATGGAGCCAGGAGAGCCCACGCGGCCAGTAGAGGCTGGCTCTGCGCAAGAAACTAGTGGCACCTGCTTGGCTGCGTTCAAGGGAATACATGCAGACGATACTGCAAGTGCATTAATCCCCTTTTTTAGGTAATTGCATTCTTTTTGAATTGGCATATTTACATTTTAAAGTGATCTTGTCTGTATCTTCCCTGAAGCTCTCTGATGCCTAGCAGAGCAGAGCAAGCATGCTTTGATGTACCTCAAACAATTTAGAGATGTGTCACAGTAATTTGAGACTAATAACCATAAAAATGCCAATGTTCGCAAATGATTTGCTTTATAAATAACAGAGCAATTCAAGGTTATATCTCTACAACATTCCCCTTGCTTGCATTTTGATGTTGTGTGCTGTAAACTTTCCACCTATCCCCTTGCACTAATTATCCTCTTCTCCTGGCTCTGCGCTCGAGGATGCTGGCCTGAACAGAATGCATCAATAGTCTCGCGTGCCCTCTGCTTCCAGGATGGATCTGGCTAATGGCGAACACTGGCAAAGAAGGCAGAGGAGGGGCGATGGCAAAAGCAAAGTGTTTCTTCTTTTGACTCTGCCGGCAGATCGGCTGTGTCCCTTGACCGGGAGTCACAGCTCTTTTTAGATGGTGCTCTCGCCACAGCTCCCCCTCTCTCTGCTCCATCGACTGTGTCCTCCAGGGCCCTGCCTTGTTAAGCTTGTCCTAGCACACGGTTATTAGCTTCAGGATGGGAACTTTGTTTCGTGGGTCCCTTATATCCTGCCCACAGAATGAAATGGTTCTTTTTTTTTCCTGCATCAATGGAGAGGATCATGTGATTTTTCTTTTTCAGTGTATCCTTGTGGTTTCTGCATTAATTGGATTTTCTTGTGTTGAATCACCCTTGCATACCTGGGATAAAATCCACCCGATCATGGTGTATAATTCCTTTAATGTGCTTTTGGATTCTCTTTGCAAGTATCTTGTTGAGGATTTTTACATCAATATTCATTGGCAATATTGGTCTGTAATGTTCTTCTTTTGTGGTATCTTTACCTGGTTCTGGTATTAGGCTGATGTTGGCTTCATGGAATGAGTCTGGTAGAGCTTTCTCCTGTTCAATTTTTTGGAATAGCTTAAGAAAGAATGGTATTAGTGTGTCTTTGAATGATTGGTAAAATTCACCTGTGAAGCTGTCTGGTTCCAGGTTTTTCATCTTTGGGAGGTGTTTTTTTTTTTTTTTTTAACAAATCAATTTTATTGTTACTTATAATTAAAACATAAATCCATCCAAAGAGTGCAATCAATGTTATTTGCTGTAATCATGTATTTTTTGCATTCATCACCCCAAGAAATGGCTCCTTTTATAAATGGTTCCCATATAAATGTGCATGAAATATATGTCCACCATCTCTTCCCTGCCGGCACACTAACTAATAAGTAGGGACAATTTATTACCAAGTATATTTTAGTTAGAAATCAGGGTTCATGTGGGATTGGATCCTGAACCCGACTTCATCCATCTTAGGCACTGAGAGGGGAAAAATGTGGCTAAACCCTAGGCTAGCGAAGCTCGACTCTATATGCCCTTCCAGCACTAAAGAGAAATTAGAATCAAGCCATCTCTCCATTATGAGAAACAAGCATCCTGGAATTTCTGAAATGTGCACAGCGGAAGGACCGTCAGAGCTCATCTGACCTCATGCCTTCTTTTCTCAGGTGGGAAAACTGAGTTCCAGAAAATGGAAATCGTGTCTTCAGTGTCACACTGAGTAGGTCTCCAGCAGGGGTTCTAGGGGTCCGTGAGGTTGAACTGAAATTCAAAAAGTCATTATTCTTGTGGGGATGTGTTGGGCAGGTGTGATATAGTTATTAAATAACACACAGTATAGTGTGGACTTAGTAAAGGGTCCATGGTTCTCACCTGACTGGGAAAGGGGCCCGTGGAACAAAAAGAGTTAAGAGCCCTGGTCTAAATCCACAGGAGGCTGCAGGCTGCAGCTTGAATGGAGAGGCTTGTGAGATGAGAAGCTGAACCTTCAGCTTCTAGTATTTCACTCAATGAACCATCACCAAGCACCAGTGCCAGGCCGGGCCTGTAGGTGAACAAGGCAGACCCTGTTCCTTCGCACAGCTCCCATTTTTATGTGAAAGACAGAACATTAAACGTTAAAGAAATAACTCTCATTTGTTATTATTGCAATGAATGGGACAAATAAATAACAGAAAGTAACAGGGAAACCTCCTTTAGGAAACTGTCAAGGAAGGACTTCCTGCAGAAACTGTCAAGGAAGGACTTCCTGCAGGAAACTGTCAAGGAAGGACTTCCTGTTAAACACAGACCCAAATGTCGCATTAGCGTAATCACCCACGTGTACTGAGTGAGTGCCTACTGTGTACAAGGCACTCTGCTGTGTGCTGGGATTTAGTGATAAATAAAACCTGACGTTGTATTTTAGTAGGAGGGAGAGGAACAATGAAAATACTTGAAGTTACGAGATGATGAGGGCTGTGATGTGACCGACGGTGCAATTAAAACCCACAAAGACGTCCGCCGTGCAGTTGGAGATGAGAGAAAGCTTCCCCAAGAGAGGGATGCTTGCAGCTGGCTAGGAATCCTTTGAGAGAACAGGGGCAGGGATGGCTTTCCAGGGGGCAAAAGAAAAAAGAAAAAGCATCCGCATCTAGGAATCCAGCAGGTGGCAGCAGCGAGGGCTTCGAGGATCGAGAGGACGGAGGGCGGCAAGGCCAGAGCAGGAGGGAAGCCTTGGTCTCGCTAAGGACTTGCGCTGTTATTCTTAGAACAGTGGGAGGTCACTAAAGAATCTGAGGCTTGTGTGTGTATTTGTACATGCCTGTGGGTCTGTGTGTGTGCACATGTGTGTGCACCCCAGACACAAAGACTTTTCTGCCTGTAGGATCGTGAAAAGGAGCTTAGCACATGAGGTGTTGGGGAAAGCTTATTCAGAGGCAGGGCAGCCTGTGCAAAGGTCCTGAGGCCAGAAGAGCTGGGCAAGTTTCTACGAGGAACTGCAAGAAAGCCAGTGTGTCGGAGGATCATGCCTGCCCTCTGCGCCTGGAGGAGAAGCCTTCCACTAACACCCCGGAAATGGGTGTCTTGGGAGGAAGTGTGGCTGTCTGCCGTTCATCCATTACCAGCGGTGTGACTGTGGCAAGCCCCTGGTCCTCTCAGAGCCTCAGTATCCTCATCTGTCCAAAAGTCACATGTGGCCCCTACAGCAGTTCTGCAGATTTAAGTGAGGCATGACACAGGCAAAGTGCTCGGTGCCCCGTGGGTGCCACCACGGCCGTGACTGGATCTCAGGCAAGTTTCTTCGCCGCAGTTAATCCATCTGCAAGATGCCACCATTTAGGCCAGTGAAGACCGATCGTGCCTCAGGACCCCCGGGAGCTTGTTTAAAATACAGACGCCACCTCCACCACCAGGCCAGAGTTACATCACTGACCTGGGCTGGGAACCTGCCTTTTCAGACAAACCAACAACACCTGAAGACTGATGCTTGGAAGCCACGGGAGCAGGCACCCCGCCAGGGCCCCCCGTGGCTCCAGACCCTCCGAGCAGGTGCCCCTTCCTCTGGTTCTGTGGCTCCCATGAAACGTGGCCCTCTGGAGGTCACCTCTGCAGCAGTTTCCCTGTCCAGGTCCCTGACAGAGCCCTGCGGGCTCCACGGGCCCCTCCTCTGCCCGCCTCCCTTGCCAGCACATAATCCGATTATTGCATCGAGCAGCTGGGGCGGGCGCATCTCAAACCAACTTCAGCCTCTCGAAGGACACCACGCAGGCCGTGGGCCTTCACCACTGTCCAGGCCCGACCCCAGAAGCCTGGAAGATCCCCTGATGCTAATTAGCAATGAAATGTCCTTCTGGGAGAATGACCCAATTACCGGGCCCGAAGCAGCTGCGTGCTTTTGCAATCAGATCTGCACCCAGAGAGCAAGTCGCAGGGGCTTCCTGCCACAGCCCTGTCTCCAGACCCTTGTGTGTGCTTGGCTCGCTCTGTAATTTTGAAAATGTTGTGGGCACAAAGTTGTCTTTCCCCAGGAAGTGAACGCACACATGATGATGATTTGAACCCAGTGTCCAGCGCACTGGTAGGCTTGCTGGCCCGGCCCCGTCCACATGCCTGCGCACAGCATGTTGTGTTTCCTTCCGGGCCTTTCCCAGTACTATGCTTTACTTTCTAGATACATAGGATTGCACTATCCAGATGGTTTCTCATTGGAACAAGTGAACAAATATAAGAAAAGAGCTCAAAGTCTAAGGTGGAAGGTTCTAAACTCTAGTCCAGCTCTATTTAACAACCAAACTTGGAAATATTACTCTGAGACCCAGTACCCTGCTGATAAGCTGGGGAAAATGACAACATATCAGAGAGCTCCTTGCCTCCGGTGAGATCAGTCGATGGGAAAGCTCTGTGTAAACTGTCCAGTGCTGGCTGCTGTTGTGAAGTTGAGGAGAGCGGCAGCTAGCATTTGCTGAGTCCATCATATTCCAGGCATTCTGCTACTGGCTTAACCTGAATCAATTAGTATGGTCCCCCAAATAGCTCTTGGAGTAAGGTAAAAATCCAAAGATTCTGTAACTCATTTGGTGGCCACAACTGGCCGGAGCTAGCATGACACTAATTATAGCCTTCATTTATTTCATTCTTGTGTATCGTCATGTTTCCCTGCAAAAAGTTTTACTAGATTCCTGCCCCCGTTTGGGTATTTCAAAATATTAGAAACATGCATTATATTAAAATAAACATCTAACATCTGAAAATATACTGAATTTTGAAAGATTTCTGTACCCAAAGATTTTGGATAAGGGATTTTGAGCCTGTTTAATAGACTCATTTTTAAGAGGCGGTCTCAGTCTGCCGGGCTTGCTAGGATAGATGCCACACAATGGGTTGCCTTGTTTGGGGGGCTGGAAGGGCAGACCCCAACCTCGCCGGGGCGTGCTCTCTCCCAGAATCCGTAGCGCCTGCTGCCCGCTTGCCTGAGCCTGGGGGTCCTTGGCTTGTGTCTGCCTCGTTCTCTGGCGGCACTGCACCTGAACTTCTTCCGCTTATGGGGACCCCGGCCACGTGGGCGAGGGCCCTGCCTGAATCCATGTGGCTTCGTCTCAATAGGATCTTGAGGCTGGTCCCCACCTTTCATAACCTCGTCCAAGGCCCTAATTACAAGTGCGTTCACACTCACAGGACTGGGGTTCAGGCCCCGAGCATGCCGCTGGCGGGGGGCATGAGGCAGTCCCTCTCGGATGGTGGTACTGAGGCTAAGAGGGTTTTCAGCACGGGCCCCAGATGCGTTGCTAAGTGGACGGCTGGGATTCTGTGCCCATCAGACCACGCTTGTTAAATGTGACCTAAAGCTGAAGAGGGAACTGGACGAGGCGGCCCTTGAGTGTACTTCCCAACTCGGAGACCTGCGGGTCTGCGAGGCCCAGCTCCTGTTGGCCATCTGTCTTTTTCCAGCCCAGCTTTGCCTCATCTTAGTTTCTTGTTAACCAACGTGGCTCGATTTGGAATCCAGGAACAGCAATTACTAAGTTTTTCTAACGTGCTTTGGGTGAGGCATCAGTCAGGGCCAGCACTGCATTTAGGAAACAGAATTACATCTCCATGGCTCAACCGAAAATCCTGCAAAGAAGGAAATATTTAGAGAGGGCAGCGCCAAGGGAACGGATGCAGGACATCAGGGCACCCCGAGACGAGCAACCCTGGGGAGCAGCTGCCACCCCTAGCTGGGAAGGGACAAGGGGAGGCGGAGAGTGACCGGGTCCCTGTGGGGAGACAGCCCCTGCCACAAGCGTGGCCCCAGAGCAGGGCGCGGAGAGCCCCGCCCCCTCGGTCAGGGCTTCCTCCTCCTCTCTGGCCCCTGCCAGTGCTGCCCCATGGCCCAAAGCGAGAGGGCCGGGACCCCAGCATGTGGAAGGAGAGCAAGGGGGGCCCTAGACCCACGGGCAGGGTGGGTGGAGAACGAGCAGTGCCAGTTAGGGCCCGGGTCCCGCCAGGGCCACAGGCCGTGCTGCCTCGTGGCGGGGTGTGAGCTCTGGACAGAAGGGTGGGCTGAACCTGAAAGCCCCTTGCAGCATTCGTCAATCCACCCGCTCACATGGGAACGCTTTCGGGCATTCGTCGTTCTCTTACTCCTCCTTTTCTCATTTATTTATATGGAGGAGCACTTAAAATGGGGGCCACCTATTTTTCATCATTAAATCACTGTAACAAATCATTTTTATGAACCAGGCAACTGAGGCATAGAAAACTATTAATTCATTGAATCAAGGTTGAGAAAAATTCATTTTCCTGAATAGTTCTTTTTTAGTAGACTGTTTTCCATTTTCTTAACTTTTTTAATCTTTTTTCCTTTTTTAAGTTATTTTTAATTGTCTTTCTTTAAAGATACATAGATTACAAATAATGTTACATTAAAAAATATTCTTGTGGGAAGTGGATTTGGCTCAATGGATAGAGCGTCCCCTACCATGTGGGAGGTCTAGGATTCAAACCCAGGGCCTCCTGACCTGTGTGGAGCTGGCCCATGTGCAGTACTGATGTGTACAAGGAGTGCTGTGCCACGCAGGGGTGTCCCCTGCACAGGGGAGCCCCACACGCAAGGAGTGCGCCCTGTAAGGAGAGCCGCCCTGCGCGAAAAGCCCGGGAGCGGCGCCGCATGCACAGAGAACTAATGCAGCAAGATGACACAACAGAAGAAGAGACACAGATTCCTGGTGCTCCTGACAAGAATACAAACAGACACAGAAGAACACACAGCAAATGGATAGAGAGAGCAGACAACAGGGGGTGGAAGGGGAGAGAAATAAATAAATATTCAAAAAAAAATATTCTCGTAATATATATATGAGCTAAAATTTCCCCTTTTCACCACATTCACATATATAATTCAGTGCTGTTAGTCACACTCAGTTTGTACTGCCATCACTGCTCTCCATTTCCAAAATTTTACAATCAACCCAAATAGAAATTCTGTACAAATTAAGCGTCAAATCCCCATTCCCTATCCTCAACCCAGTTCCAGGTAACCTACGTTCTAGAATCTAACTCTATGAATGTGCTTATTCTAATTATTTCATATCAGTAAGAATAGTTCTTATGAAGAGAGTACTATGCTTATTCAGGAGAAACATTTTATGAGCTTCTTGGGTGATGAGTGAAACCGTAGAAAATTCTGGTGTAAAGCTACCAAGGAGGGGAGGAAAGAGTCCTCTGTAAAATTTTGAGCCCCTTGTTTGAGGAGCCCCGTGGGACTCTAAGTTGGGGAAGGGGCAATGCAGAAGTAGAGTGGCATCCTTGGGCATCATTTGGTGATGGGTGGGGTTTAGAATCTGGAGAGAAAGTAGAGTCCGTGAAAGGGCAGGTGGAAAGGCCAACCGGGGAAAAACAAGACAAGAAGCCAAGCCACGCCCCGGCCTGCAGGGAGTCTGGAGAAAACGCAGTCATTGTTGTCAGTTTTTATTGTGTTTGGAGAATACGGCATAAATCCTCCTTCCCCTGGACACTCAAAGTCTGACGTGCTCACTGAGGCCTCTCTGCAGACGGGTTATTTCAGGGAATTTTAAGAGGATGGGTTCTGTTTCCAGGTTAGCAGGGAGTGAAAACCGGTACAGCATGTCAACAAGCAAGCGACAAAAGAGAACCAGACATTTTAATCAAGTGTTAGCAAAAGTAGGATGGGACGCCCACGTTCCCTCTGTTTTGTAGAAGAGCACCGTGAGCTCTGGCGAGTGCGATGTCTGAAACTAAATTACTTGTAGGCAATCAAGCTTAACTTTAAAAGCAGGTCTGTCTGATTTCCAAGACTGCATTATTTACCCTCTACTGTCCTGGATCTAAAGTTACCTGCTTTGTGATGACTGCTGTAAAAAGGCAGAATAGGGAATTGTGAGCAAATGCTTTCCTCAAAGTGTGATACAGTAGCCAGTCCATTTCTACTTGAATGCCACAAATAGCAGAGAGCTCTCAAGAAGTCAATTTCCTTTTTAAAAATTCTTTGGAGTAAAAAATATTTTAAAAAGATAGAAATTAATATAACTTTCAATGCTTTAATTCTTTAGTCCTAGTTCAAACTCTTGGGGTAGCATCAAAGAAATATTTCCCCTGTATCACCAGAAAGTCTTTCCAATTCTTAGAGAAGTCACAGCTGTACTTCTCAAGACCAAGCAACCTGAATGTGTGGAAGAATATTTAGACAACAGTGATTCTAAATTCCTTCTCCAAAGGTTGCCTAATCCAATTAGTGACCAGCCTTAAAGAATGGACAAGCATTCTTTGAAATAAGCGTAACTTGGGACTTTCATTAACTAATTAACAGGCACAGGATAGTAATAACAAACCATTTGTCCTCTGCTCAGCTGAATATATTTGGGAGAAAGCTGGTATAAGAACTTGGGATGTCAATTTATGGAGCAAAGGAGTGAAAACCACCATTCTATCTGACCAGAGTAACAAAAGGTCTGATTTCCATGGAAAAAACAAATAGGAAAGTCTGTTTGTAGCACAGACAGCAGGCGCACTGTGGAAAATGGCAGTGTTCAGTGCAGTGTTGGGATTCCTGGGGTTGTGGACATTGGATGGCATGTCGGGCCAGGGAGGAAGGACACGCGGCATCCTTGCCATTTTTCATTTCCTGTCTGTGACCCCTACACTGCCAAGGTCCCAGTCAGAGCAAATCAATGTCAAAGTCACTGCCCGTTCCCCAGCCAAGGTGCATAAGGAAAGGCTTTGGCCATGGACCAAGCAGAAGACAGAAAGGACCTAGTGACAGCAGTGGCTAGGATCAGCCACCGGTAAAGTTCTAGAGGATGCAGCTGAAGTGCCAGAAAGGACAAGTTGGGATGCAGGACCTACTGTGAGTCATTCAAGGTGCCAAACAGGAAATTAAAGCATCTGGTGATTGAAATGTGGGCATTTGAGACAGTGGGGTTTTCTGGGTACTTGATGAGGAACTACAGTGGAAGTTATGTATTTTTAAATATCCTTACCAATGTACATTTTTATTGCTTTCAAGTTTGTGCAAATAACAGCACACAAATTGTGCTGATGAAGGTAGCTTTAGATAGAGTACAGTTACAGATAGAGCTTCAAGACATAGTTTGAATGAAATTAATAATACTGATTCAAGTCTGCTTCGAATGTGTCTCAACGGTTTCTCTTTGAAATCATTAAACTATTATTCTCTTACATGAGCAATATAAAAATATTACATATCAAGGTATGGACTTAAAGGAAATGCAGACATACTTTTTGAAAACAGGTTACCAAGCATTTAAAATAGGTAGAGCGCTGTACCATGTTCCTGAAGAGGCTCACTCAACGTTGTGAAAATTATGAAGTCACCCAAATTAATTTATAACTTAGACAGTCCTAACACACCTCACAATGTGATGTTTACTCTTTAGCAAAGTGACCCTAAAGAAAATCTGAAAAGAAATAAGCCCAGGGTAAGATCCTAGACAGCTTGTCTAAAGTGTGGTGGTTAACTTCCTGTGTCAAATTGGCGAGGTAAGGACTTCCGGTTGCTCAGTCAGACCTGGCCTCCTTGTTTCTGTGGCGGTGCTTATTAGATGGTGTTTACATCTACAATCAACAAAGGAGACTGTCCTCAGCACAGTGCAGACCTCCCCATCTAACCAATTAGAGATCTTGAAGTTCTCAGAAGTCAAAAGAAGAATTTCTGCCTCAACTTCTAATACTGGCTCTTGCCACAACCTCCAGGCTGCCAGCTTCTCCTGGGGAATGTGAATGAAGGACTTCAACATTACCTTTGTCAGTTTCCAGCTGGTGGCTCGCCCTCTGGAGCTTGGACTCACCAGCCCCCCAGTTGCAGGAGGATTCCTTACGGTGACTCTTTCTGTACGTCCTGTTGATCTGCTTCCCTGGAGAACCTCACCGAAGGGGACACTATGATGGACCGAATCGTGTCTCCTACGAAGACGTGTCCAGCCGGGTGCCAACCGCTGGCCCTGTGGGTGAGAAGCTACTTGTGAAGTGGACCTTAGAAGATGTTGTGGCTGAGGTGAGGCCCACTGAGTCTGGCTGGGTCTTAATTCAGTTTAACTGGATTTCTTGTAAGCAGAGGCCATGTGGACCAAGTAGAAGACCAAAGGGGACAAACGGGCATGTGCAGAGCGGAGCTGGAGTTATGGAGTACTGGCTGCAAACCTCGGCGAAGCACTGACACCTCGGCTGTGGACTTCTGTGCGACAGTATATTCCTGTTGCTTACGCCAGCCAGTCTGCAGTATTTTTGATAGCAGCCCTGGAAAATAGAATGACCTGGTAGCATGCAAAATATCCACCTCTGAGCCCCGAGGTAAAAACAGAAGTACGGTTGAATTTTTTTTTTTAATTTTTAAATTTTTATTTAATTTCTTTGTTTTTTAAAGATATGTAGATCACAAAAAATGTTACATTAAAAAATATAAGAGGTTCCCACATACCCTACCCCCTACCCCCTCCACTCCTCCCACATCAACAACCTCTTTCATCACTGTGGCCCGTTCATTGCATTTGGTGAATACATTTTGGAGCACTGTATGATAGTTCACATTGTAGTTTACACTCTCCCCCAATCCATTCAGTGGGTTATGGCAGAATATATAATGTGCAGCATCTGTCCTGCAATATCATTCAGGACAACTCCAAGTCCTGAAAATGCCCCCACATCACACCTCTTCTTCCCTCTCCCTGCCCTTAGCAACTCCCGTGGCCACTGTCTCCCTGTCTCCACATCAATGCTACAATTTCTTCCATTGCTAGAGTCATAATAGTTCTATAGTAGAATACCAGTAAGTCCATTCTAATCCATATTTTTTAATTGTTCTTATCTCCTGAGAAATCCACGCTGTGATGAGTCTGTGAATTTGGGAGCTGACCAGTGAAATGTCAGAATCACGGGAGAAGCTTGATTTGGGCAGAGGTTGGACAAGGTGGCCTGAAAGGAGCCCTCCCTAAGACATCTGCACAAGGCCACACCCAGGGAGGGAAGCAGGGCAGGGGATCCCCAGGAGATGGGGAGTCAGAGGAGGGCATCCATGTCTCAGTGCATGGCCCAAGGTCTCTGAACCAGAGATCCCCAAAGGACAGCTGTGCCTTGGGATCCTGTACAGCCGCAGGACTCGTCTTATCTATGGCTAGTAAATGCTGGCTGCAGCTTTATGGGGTGTGCAGAGCACAAAGGCTTTAAATAGCTAAAAACTAGGCTCCTGGGCTGTGCTTAAAACAATTTATATGTAACAATTGGGGTTTAGAGCTGGGGTGGGCTCTGGGCTAACTGTCCTAGCCGGCTGTGAAGAAGTAAACCTAGGGCCAATATGCAAAGGGCATTGTTGACCCATTTACATAAGTCATAAAATACGTTTATTTTATATGGTCAGAATTGGCTTTTCTGTAACTATGTTTTACCTAACTCATTCAGAGATCTTGACATCTGTATGAAAATGTGTGTGTATATGCATGTGCAAATATATTGCAATAATAATATGGAAAATATATAAGCATTCTAGATGATCTTATATTCATGAGCCATCATACGTTGTTAGCATCAGATACCTGTTTGTGTTTATGGCTCTACTAGCATGAAATATCCAGTTCTATTGATTTAATTTTCAAATTTATGAGAAAATAAAAGAGGCAGTCTTAATATATAAATGGTGTGTTTGTGTCCGGTCAAGTAAAGCAACAGTGATATCACAGTGAGTTGTACCACCAGTGTGTGCGTCTTTGTTTGTTTGGTGTTTTTTTTCAATATTTATAATGAAAAATGTGGTGGGGAAATGAAGTCATATGGCACAAAGAAGTAAAACATGTCAGACTCTAAATGACCTTATCTGTTAGAAGTCATTAGCATGATCATCTTACATCTCAAGCAAGCATATTTTTTTATTCCAGCATAACAATTTCACATATCCCATTAATGTTGTTTATTTAAATTCTATTGACTTTGTGGTTTTGTTTCTATTTCTATTATAATTTTATCTGATTTTATAATTGACTTGAGGAGTTTATACCTAATTTTTTCTGCACAAAGGAAAATGGGAATTTCAAATGTTCTGCTCCCTTCCTCGAACATAACCCTTTGGCATGAATGTTGGATTTTAAAATATTTGAAAAAAAGGAGAGGCTGAACTTGAACTGTGATTGTCAAACTTTAGGGAAGATGAGAATCACTGAAGGAGCTTGACAAAATGCAGGCACAGCCTGGATTTCAGAGATCAAGACTTAGCTTTTGGGGTGGGGAGGGGAGACCTGAGCACGCCCTCCAGGCAGCCCAGGGGCTGGTGTGCTCTGGCCCCATGCTGAGAATGACTGTTCTAAGGTTACAGAGCTTCTGCCAAAGGCTTGGAAAATAGGATCCAGGCCTTCATGCAGACCCACTAAGATGGGCTGTGTCCGGGCGTGGTTTAAACACCCTCTTGATCATCGTAGGTGCAGTTGGGATTGGAAACCCCTTCTTTAAACAGGTGTTTTGAACCCTTTACAATTTGACCCTACTACTTAAATGAGGAGTTCTGGGTCAACAAATAATCCAGGAAAGAGAGGCAGGTGGTGGGGTCACAAGAGCCCCTGATCTGAGGAAGTACTTGGATGCGTCTGGCTGCAGGATTCTGGCAATTTCCCAATCAGAATACTTACTAGAAATTTCTCTGACACACAAGCATTGTATTATAATCAAAGAAGTGGAGGGGATGTAGCAGTTTGATATAGTTATGAATTCCAAAAATAGATACTGGATTATGTTTGTAATCTGGTCTGTACCTGGGCATGATTGAGTTATGATTAGGGTGTTGAGTCCCCACCCATAAAGGGCATGGCAAAGAACAGAGTTGGGGCTTTCTGATGTTGGAGTTTTGATGTTGGAGTTTGACACTGAAGACTTAAGCTGGAGCCCCGGGAAGTCAGCACCCAGAGGAAAGAGAAGCCAGCTCCAGGAAGGAAGGAACCCAGGAAGCCTGAACCCTCGCAGACATCGGCAGCCATATTGCTTCAAATAGACTTTGGTGAGGGAAGGAACTTATGCATTATGGCCTGGTATCTGTAAGCTCATACCCCAAATAAACACCCTTTATAAAAAACAACCAATTTCTGGTATTTTGTATCAGCATCCCTTTGGCTGACTAATGCAAGGGATTAACTTGAATATGCTCTAATTCACTTGTGAGTCTGTGGATGTATATGAAGGAGTTGTGTATGTATGTGTGTGTGTGTGAGTCTATGCCTAAGTTGTAACCAAGTTATTTGATCACACTTTAGGCTGAATGCTAACCAGTGCATCTTAACAGACTAAAATCCTGCTCAGGGCAGGGTTCTGTATGAGCTGGGGTACTGGGATCACAGGCACCTGTCAACACCTCTGTTGGGGTCTCAGAATGTGTCACATGGCAAATTACGAGGTTGTTTGGGGGAGTATTAATAAACTCCATATTTACAAAATAGCATTTTACACATTCGTCCCGTCTTTGCCTATAAGCAACAATGCTACGTGTGTTGGAATTTCAGTTAATATGACTATACTCCTCCTCCTCCTCTCCTTTTCTTCTTTTCTTCTTTCCTTCTCCTTTGTTTTCTCCTCTGACTCCCCATTAGGTTTCTTTCTTTGCTGACCTAAATTTAGATATTGCCCATCATGGTTATGTGCACCTGGCTTCTCCTACTTATTTTCCAGGACTCTACAGCTCCCAAAGTTCCAAACCTAAGGTTGTGTCCTGATCTGTCTTCCTGAAGCCCTGAAGAACTCCTTTATGATGACTGCACCCCACACATGGCCCTTGACTGTTAAGTGTTCCAGGAACTCCTTTCTGATAGCCGCACCCCATCCACAGCTCTTGGCTGTTAAATGATCTGCCCACCCTAGTAGAGTGTAAATTCCGTGAAGGCAAGGCTGTGCTATCATCCTAGTGCCTTACAGTGTGTAACCCTGAGCCACATTTCAATACCTATTTGCCAAACCAATGACTATGGAACAAGGAAGCTATGGCAGTTCATGTCTTACATGGAAGTATCGTGCCATTGTACAGCAGAAGGAGCACTTGATAAAGTCACAACCCTTGTTCAAACCCCAACTCCACAATTACTCACTTTGTTGTTTTTTTTTTTGATTATTTATTTATTTATTTTTTAATTACATTATGAAAAATATGAGGTCCCATTCAACCCCACCGCCCCCGCCCCCCACTCCCCCCACAGCAACACTCTCTCCCATCATCATGACACATCCATTGCACCTGGTAAGTTCATCTCTGAGCATCACTGCACCCCATAGTCAATGGTCCACATCATAGCCCAGACTCTCTCACGTTCCATCCAGTGGGCCCTGGGGGGATCTATAATGTCCCGTAATTGTCCGTGAAGCACTATCCAGGACAACTCCACGTCCCGAAAATGCCTCCACATCTCATCTCTTCCTCCCGTTCCCCACACCCAGCAGCCACCATGGCTACTGTTCCCACACCCATTCCACATTTTCTCTGTGGACATTGGATTGG
Organism: Dasypus novemcinctus; assembly: GCF_030445035.2. Taxonomy (NCBI): domain Eukaryota; kingdom Metazoa; phylum Chordata; class Mammalia; order Cingulata; family Dasypodidae; genus Dasypus; species Dasypus novemcinctus. The sequence goes on from NC_080686.1 coordinate 102,301,515, forward strand.
TTGTGTCCATTGCACATCTATGTCAAGTGAGGGCTTAGATTCCATATGGGTACTGGATGCACTCCTCCCGCTTCCAGTTGTAGACACTCTAGGCTCCATGTTGTGGTGGTTGACCTTCTTCGACTCCATGTTAGCTGAGTGGAGTAAGTCCAATAAATCAAAGTGTAGGAGCTGAAGTCTGTTGAGGCTCTGGGCCTGGGTGTCATATTATCAGTCCAGAGATTCAAATCCCCTACATATATCTTAAACCCAGCACCGACTACAATTCCAATAAAGTAGCATGCAAGTCTTTTGAAAAGAGATCCCCTCTGAGTCCAATTCCATCACGCAGAAACACCAGCTCCAAAGAAGGGCTATCTGTCATGGCAGTGAACCCCTTCTGCCATGACCATAGAACCCGTGGGTCTCTTTATCCCTCAAAAGAACCAATACCTGGGGTTGTATCTACCTTATCTGTCTCTTAGACTCTGTTCAGTTGTACATAGGGGTATTCCTTCTGACAACCTCCAGACTCTTTTTTAGAGACTCACAGCCTTATAATCTCATTTCTCCTTTCCATTTCCCCCTTACATTAGGTCAAACAGCTTCCCGAAGTCATGTCATTATATGTTTACTCACTTTGTGAACAAAGATTAATTACTTAAGCATATTGGTTTCCAGTTTCTTTTCCTGTAGAAATGGGAGCACTGATTATTTTCAACAGGAGGTAGATCATATATCTCAAGCTAAAGAGTGAGTCAAAATTCAGTCAAACATATAAGAAGGCAAATTATAGGTGCCCAGTCAACATAATCTGAATTGGGATACTTGGTATGAATAAATGAATGAATGAACAAATCTCAATTTGACCAGACTAGATAATACCCCAATTGCAAGTTTTGTTTACTCATTTGTACATTAAGAATTTATGGAATGTCTTTAATTTACTAGGCACTAGAAATACTGAGATGAACTATGACAGAGTTTGACCCTTCAAAGAGCTTTCAGATAAGTGGACAGATAATGACAACATAGCGTAGTAATTGCATAAGGGATGGAAGAAGTGATTGTATGAACCAAAGTAAGTGGATGTAAATGTGGGGCATCAGGCTGGCCAGGAAGGGTGCGAGGAGAAGCTCATCCTTGAGCTCAGTCTTGAAGGTGTAGGGCCTGCCCATTTTTGGAAGCTGGAAAAGGAAAGGAAAGGAAAGGCAGTCTTCCCTAGAGACTCTTCCCAAGGGGCACGGCACCTTGACTTAGAGCTGTAAGGTAACTGACCTATGTTGTTTTAAGCCACTATGTTTGTGATAAGCATCAGCGCAAACTGAGAGCAGGCAGCAGGGAGGTAGAGCATGATTTGCTCTCTAGGGAACCTGAATTTTATTTTGTAAGCAGTGGGAAGGCATTGAGGGATTTTAAGAACAAGAATGTCTTCCCTTCTTTAAATGCTTTCTCTGCATGACCTGGAGGATGGATGGAAGGAGTGGAGGTGGGGGGACAAGTTCAGAGGCTGTTTGTGTAATGCACGGAGGAGGATAGATTCCTCACAGGTTTTACCAACACATATACTTTGTTATATGAGAAAAATCCATGCATGAAAGTAAATACTCTGTATTTAGGTGAAATTAAATAACTTCCTTACACAGAAACTTTGTTAGATTTCCCTTTGGGAAAGATTGTTATTCATAACAGCACAAAACTGGAAATAACTTATGTTTCCAAAAATAAGAAATTGGGTATATAACATATGATAGAGCCGTATAGTGGTCACTACAAAACCAATCATTAAAAATAATGAAAGTATATATTTATAGACATGCAAAGAAAAGCTTTTGCTTGTTCAAAATACATTTTTCATTTGGAAAAAGGTTATAAATACTATGCATGGAGTATAAACATATTTACATGCATTTATATAAACACACATGAAAAAAATCTCAAGGAAAATATGTCAATGTGTTAATTTTGGACATCTCTGGAGACAAGCATTAAAAATGCTTGCTTTCAATGCTATGCCTTGCCATAATGTGTGATTTTTTTGTGGTGGCATCAGACTTTAAAAAATAAAAATGTATTCTCATTTTGGAAAAAAAAGAGGCCCTTCTGAAGGCTTTTGTCCTTAGCCTGCCTCATTGTCCACAGTAAACGAGAGTTGACTGTAATTTGATTTTTGGCATTCCTGGAGCTCCCAAGACAAGGATAAACTCCCTAGAGACCCAGAACATTTCTCCATTTTGAAAACAAACTATTACTAATTATCATCCATCCCTGAGGCGGTGAAACTGATAAGAGTCATCTGGGACCATTTTTTGGAACAAGGTGAAATACATTCCTATGAGGATGAAGCCTGCTTTGGACAGGGTAACTGGGAGGGTGATGCTGCTGATGGGCAATGGCCCTACTGCTCAGTAGTTGCCCTGATTACACTCAGTGTGCAGCCAGATAAATTCATTCTTACAGTGGTGACTTGATTCCACAACTTCCCTAATTCCCAAATTGGAAATACTTTGAGTTTGATGTTTACATTTTTTCTGGTCATGGCCAATCAAAGGGATATAAAAGATCCAGTCATAGTTACTTGCTACATGTTCCTGATCAGTTTTTTCCATTGAAGTGACCTAGTAAGTTAGGAGAAAGCCAGCCTGGTTGCACCTGTCTCTAGAAGATCCAGTCTGCTCTACCCATGTGTGAGTCTACCTCCCATTGCCTTCATCCCTCATCGCCCAGGATGGAAGGTTTGTTTTCATTTTCATCCTTCCCACTGCCCTCCATGCCTCTTCTTCCCAGTCTAGGGATCAACGACAGCCCACTGTCTGAAGAAACCTATTCTGTAGCCAGGACCTTCGTTTCAGAAACATATTGGTCATGGAGCGTGTTACATACAACCTACTCTCACACCTTTAGAAGATGAGGGGTAGGGAGAGATAGGGACAGAATGATACAGAATATGTGACAAAATGCTGAAAGTTGGAAAGTTGGTGACTGGCTATCTTGGTGGGGACTATCGGGAGTTTTCTGTATGGGGTTTATTTTTGCAACAGTCTTATAAGTCTGAAATCATTTCAAAATAAAAATATTATTATAAAGCTCAAAATTGTAGGGTATATGAAAGGTACAATTAACTCTTTAAACTTTCATGTAGTGGAGGGAGAGGGGTTCTCTATCAACTCCAGTGATGGGATATTATTGGAAAGGGAGCCTCTTGCCCTCCCTTTCCTCAACACTGTACCTCCTCCCCTCAAACACAGGAAGAGGGTGATTCCTCTGGTTAGGGGGAGTGGATAGCTCTTGCCACGCTCTCCCCTGGCTTCCTACGGCCACTCCTCAGGTGAATCACAGGCACTCGGATGGCTGGGTCATCCTTGGCTTTCAGGGGACGTTGGTACAGGAAGTGGCCATGGGAAGTAGACACTCAAGGTATGGCTCTGGAACTAGATTAACCACTAGTCACATGGAGACAAAGAACCCAGGAAAAAAAGGTGGTGACAGTCTCTGATGAGTTACAGAATCACAATTACTGAGGCTGTCACCTGTGTTGGGTTGAGATCAGATGCAAGTGGAAGGGAAAGGCTTGGATTACACTGTGGCCCTGATGATTGAATTATAAGAGGACAATGGTAGTAAAAGGAAAGTGAAAGTGGCTGCATTTTCACCTTGCCTTGGTTAACCAGTAGCAGCTCTTATATGCCTAGAAAGGGCCCTGGCAAAAATATGTACACAAGTATATCAAAAGGCATGCAAAAAGGTGACAGTGGCCTCTTACACAAATGCCAAAAACTAAGCAAAAACACTTTAATCCATAGTAAATGTATGGAATGCCTCCAGAACTGTCCACCTGAAAGGATTCCAGGAGCATTCACCACTGGCTCTTCCAGCTGCCGTTCGAGGAGCCCCTCCTAAGTAAACTGGCCCACATGACTGAGCTATGCTCTCATGTGGACCAAGAGAACTCCTGCAGCTTTAGGTATTGTCCAGAGGCAGAACTGAGAAAGATGCACAGGTTCAATTTCAAGGTGAGTCTTCACATAGACCTGTTTATTGCAGTTGCAGCCAAAATCAACAGTCGCCTGAGCGTGTGAGTAGCCCTACAGGAGTTTTGTAGTAGAAGCTGATGGTGTCCTGCCCCTATGCCCTTCGACCCCTCTATTTCTCTGCCTGGTGGTCACACCACTAACCACCAGCATTTGTCTGCTTTTCCTTTCCTGTTTTTTTTTTTTTTCCTGAAAGATTTCTCAGGTCACTCAGTTAATGGGAACAGCAGCCCCCAAATGCCCAAGAATTAACGTCCCCAAATTCCCAGGAATACCCCTCATAACCAATGACTGGCAGGAGTTGATGTATAAATATGCCAGCTCCTTTGCCTCTGGAGGATACGAATGAGGCTTGTCTTCTATACTGTCACTTGGACTGCCACCCTGGGCCTGAGCTCTGGGTGCCCCATGAACACTTCATTGGCTGCCTTCTCTCTCCTGCCACATTTCCCTGCTCCTCATTGCATTTCTGGGATCAACTCCCAAATAAGTTAATTTCATTTTGAATTCTTGTCTCAAAAAATATCTGCCACACATTTTGGATGCAATTACCCTGAATATGTAGATAATTTGGGTTCTCTTGGCCTCTTTAAAATGTAAAGCCTTCAAATCTGTAAACATGTGTCTTGGGATTTACTGACGATCAAGTTCAGGCATTTGCTTTCTGATACTTCCTTTGATCTTAACTCATGAAGTGACTTTAGGAAATTTCACTTCTTCATTTTGTCTCAGTTTAAGTGTTGATAAAACAGGAATTTGGAATTAAATCAAAAGTTCTCAACTTGGCCCCACAGTATTTCAGCCAAAAGCTACCTTGGGTGAGTCACTACATCCTTCTAAGCTTCAGCTTATCAGTATGGAAAGAATAGTGCTTCCTTTGCAGGGCTGTTGTGAAGCCAACGTGAAGTAACACTTATGAAAGCATTAAGAACAATACCTGTCCTCAAGAAAACTCCAAACTACGCTTTCAGGATTACAGCGTGTCTGCCTAATGATTTTTTTTCCTTCTGCAGCATCCCCTTTGAGGATGTGACAGTGTATCCAGGCTTCCATCGAGGGTAATTTGTAAGTGCGAAAGGACAACATGAAGGTAGTCCAGAGAAGGAAAAGGATGTGTACTATTTAGCAGAAGGAGAAACTTGTTCAAATTTCAAATGATTCAATACCAAAGTATTTCTTTTAGATGAGTACAAACTCAAATTTGAAACCAGACCTAAACAATTTAAAGGTCAAAGCTATTTTGTCATTTCTTCTTTTTTTGTTATGAGCAAATCCTGATTAAGCAAAATCCTTGAATAATGCAAAGCCATAATTCAAGGAGCAGTCTTAAGTATGATGGAAAAAGCAGACTTTAAAATTGTTGAATTTTAGAACATAATATAATGAGTAGGAAAGCAGAGATAAAAAATGTGTCCCTCTTCAAAATAATTGACCCCCGATTTTTTTTCTTAGCTCAGACTTACAAGCATTTTATCTCCATTACAATTTTTACTACCCATGTAAGAGACAATCATTCATGACAGGGAATATTAGTGACGATTATTGAAACTGTAGGTGCCCCAACAGCTCATAGTCCCTAGACTCTTTGGTGAGCTCATTCACTGAGGTCATCAGTAATTGCTTTAAATGTAACCTTGACTACAGCCTTGGGATTTCCTGGAAACTCTCTGAGGAGTTCTAATGCCTGAAGAGAATGCATCTTGCCGTCCAAATCTTTTCCCAGTTGGCAATGGCTAGAGTGGAAGACAAGAGGTGAAAGGAGTTCTAGGCAGAGGAGATGGCACAGGTAAATATAAATATAGGGAGGGATAAATGCCCATGTTCTGTTGAGAAGATAATGTCTTGACTGAATTTTTTCCTTGATGTGTTGTTTTCATAGATGGATAGAAAGTGAAGTAGGGTTCCAAGATTCTCTCCAGGTCTACTCTCTTTATCTATAAGAGCCCTAAAACTCTCTGACAGAATATAAAAGTAATACCTCACAATTTAAACAAGCCATTGGGAGGTCCATTTGACTGGGCTGCAACCACTTGCTGCCTGCTGAGCTGGGTACCAAAGATGAAATCCCTAACTTTGTGGAGTTTGCCACAACAACAGTGAGGGCTGTAAGAGTACTGAAGTAAATTAGCAAGTTCCCAGGAAAAGTATTCATTTCCTATTGCTGCTGCAATAAATGACTGCACCTCGGTGGTATACAATACAAATGTGTTTTCTTACAGTGAAAAGTCAGAAGCCAGAAACGAGTTTCATTGGTGAATCCATCTCCTGTGGCTACTATAACAAATTACCAAATTTATTCTCACACTGTACTAGAGACCAGAAGTCTGAAATCAAGGTGTTCAGTGTTGGCTACTTCCGGAGGCTTTGAGGAAGCATCTGCCCAATGCCTCTTTCCTAGCTGATGTTGGCCCCAGCTATCCTTGATATTACTTGGTGTTTTAGTCAAAGCAGATACCATGAAATGGGTTGGCTTTTAACAATGGGAGTTTTTTAGCTTACAAACGTATGGCTTTGAGACAGAGAAAAATGTCCAAATCAAGGTATCATTAGGCAATGCTTTCTCCCCAAGGACCAGCAGCCAGTGATCCTTTGTTACATGGCAAAGCACGTGGCTGTGTCTGCTGCTCTCTCCCTTCTCTTCTGAGTTTTGTTTGTTTTCAACTTCTTGCTTCTGTGGCTTTCTCTTTTTCTCTCTGTATTCACCCTGTTTATAAAGGACTCCAGTGAGAGGATTAAGACCCACTCTCAATTAGGTGGGTCACATCTTGATTTTAGATACTCCTCACCAAAATATCCTACTTAAAATGGGTCCACGCCCACAGGAATGAATTAGCTTTACGAATATGCTTTTCTGGCATCCAGAGAACTTCAAACCACCCCCACGTGGCCTGTAGACACTCTCCAATATCTGCCTCTGTCTTCACCTGGCCTCCCCTGTTCCTTTCCACTTCTCTTCTAAGGACACTCATCAGTGGATTTAGGGTCTGCCCCAATTCAGGATGAGCTCACCTAAATCCTTAGCTCAATACCATCTGCAAAGATCTCTTTTCCAAATAATGTCACATTCATAGGTTCCAGGGGACATTCTCTGGGAAGTTACCCTTCAACCCACCACCACAGGGCTAAAAGCAACATGGAGGCTGAGCTGTGCCCCTTGTTCTTTCCGAGGGGCCGGGGAGAATTTGTTCCTTGCCTAGTCCAGCTCCTAGAGGCTACCTGCATTCTTTGGATCACAGTCTCTTCCTCCATCTTCAAAGCCAGCTGTGTAGCATCTTCAAGTCTCTCTCTGACTCCCTGGCCTCCCTCTTTCACTTATAAGGGCTCTTGTGATTATATTGGGCCCATCACACTAACCCAGGATAATCTCTCCATCTCAAGATCCTTAACTGAAGCACATCTGCAAAGTCCTTTTTGCACGTAAAGTAGCCATGTTCATAGTTTCCGTGGATTTAGATGTGAACATGTCGGGGGCGGGGGGAGGCATTATTCCCCCTACCACAGTGGAATGTAATTACCTGCTCTAGTTTCAGTAGGAGCTCAGACATGGGAGAAAGCATTTCTGTACCAACAATCAGGAGGTGCTTTATAAATTCACTTAGTAGTAACACTGTGCTGGACTCTGGGAAGGAGAAGGCAAGCAAAAGTAGACATGTCTTCCCCCACATCGAACTCATATTCTAGTGGGGAAGAGGCAATAATCAGATGATTGTAAAAACCAATGCAGAATCACACCTATTCTAAGTGCTAGAAGCAGAGACAGAGGATGCTAGGAAAGTTGATCATGGTGATGTGGAAGGAATTGTTCCAAGCAATGGGAAAGTGAGAGCAAAGGAAGTGTGATGAGGTGGGCATGGCATGTGGAGAGAGCCTAGCAGTGACCCTGGGGCCTAAACACAGGGCAAGGCAGGGTTTAGCCTTCATCCAAAGGGAATTACAAATGAAATTAAAAGTTCATGCCTTCTTTTTTTCTTTTCAGTGCAGAGGAAGGAGTGGTTGTAATTAGATTGATAGTTTAGAAAAAGATTTTATGGGAGATCTAGCATTTATCTTAGATCTTAATGGAGAAATAAGTTTAGATAACAGAAGTGGACAAAAGGTCATTGCAAATAAAGTTAAATAAGCAAAGTTACCCAAGAGGGAAAAATAAATGATGGGGGAAGGGAAGTGAAGGGCTCAAGCTTGGCAGGGTGAGAGACTGGAAAAAAACAGCCTAAAGAAAATGATGATGGATGTGGAATGGGGAGTGTTTGTTCTACTGAACAATGTGGGGTTTCACGGAAGAATTCAGAATAACAAAGGAAAGGACCACAGATCTTAAATAATGAGATTTCAGTGAAAGGAAGCAACTGATATTGTCAGTAGTGGTTAGACCAGATTTGTAGAGTAGAAGGAATTATTAGACTCTAATGTACATACGTTTGGAAATCAACAAAATAAACTATAGCATAGTGCCATATGCTCTGATTGGAATCAGAAAGAGAAAAAAACTGGGTTCAGGTTACAGATCCTGTATACTATTATGATTGACTTTAATATTGTTCAAAAATACTTGTTTTCTCCTGGGAGATGAGTTATACTTTCCTGCCCTATGGGCATTAGAGCTGGACATACCCATTTCTTTGACTAATGAAATGGAGATAAAGTGTGCACTTTCTAGGAAAACGCCTTAAGAGCCAACAGCTGTTCTGTTACAGTATCTTCTTTGCCACAGTGTTTCACGCAGAGGCTGCTCCTCCTGCCAGATCCTGCAGTGAAAATGACACAGAGTGGTGTTCCCAGTAATTCACGATGGAAAAGTAGTGCAGGTGACAGTTAAACCTTTGTGGTTATGAGATTTAATGATTTTTTAATTGTTTTACTCAAGCATAATCTAGTCTATTCTGACTGATATCACTCTGTATACCTGGGGAAGTCATTCAAATCCCAGAAGCTTGGTTTCTTTATCTGTAAAATGAGGACAGCAGACTCTGCTTCCATAAATTATGAATGTGTATGTGTGTGTACAATGTATGTGGCAAGCACAGAGTGGATAGGCAGGCATAGGATAGTACAACAAAAACACTAATACAGAGCCAAACACCAGGGGATATTCTAGCAAGAGTTCATTTTCTACAGCATCTATTCAAGAAGGATTGATTAGTAGTAATCCTTGTAGGGTAGACAGTATTTAGGGACTTCAGAAAAAGGAATATTAGTGATACTGCAATAAGCTGCAGTGACTAGAGAAGATTCCCCTGAGCTGAGTGTTGAAGGTTTGGTAAGCCGTGAATAGACCAAATTCATTCCCTCCCTCCCTCCCTCCCTGAAAAGTCTTCATGATATTGATATCATGTTTTATTAGATAGATAGATAGATAGATAGATAGATAGATAGATAGATAGATAGATAGATAGATAGATAGAGAAACAATTATTTAGAAATGTGTGTGTGTGTATGCATATGTGTGTGTGTGTGCTTGTGTGCACACACACATGTGCTTCCACTGAGATGGCCTGGGAGCAATGACACTTCACTCACAGCAGCACACCTTGCATTCAGGTCTTGGTTTTTAAATAGATGGAGGTCAAGGGACCTGGGCAGAGTCTAAGTTTTGTCAAATAAGCCTTTCACTACCCTTGACAGTTCGCTGGATCGTTCCCACTAGAAACAAGCTGCCCCCAGCTGCAGCTCTGAGAAGAGTTGCTAAGCTTCGCTTCTGTACACCGGAAGATGCACTATGTACCCACACTGTCTACGCAAATGGAAAATGTCTCATCATTCAATGACGACTGAAGAGAAAACCATTACTTTTATGAAACAGAATTGCATTTCAATGGGATCAAACTCTTTGGCTTTTCAAAAATGCCAGGGGGCAGGGCCCTCTGTAAAGAGAAGCAGAAAACTGTGAGGTAAGGAAAAGCTGAGACAGAGAGTCAGCAGCATGAGATAAAAAGATTAAGGGTAAGCAGCTAGAAGATAATTAAAATCATATTGGACATTATATATCCTGTCATAACCCACTGAATGTCCTGGGGGAGAGTGTGAACTACAGGGTAAGCTATTATCCACGTGGTGCAACAATGCTCCAAAATGTGTTCACCAAGTGCGATGAGTGTACCACGACGATGGGGGAGGTTGTTGGTGTGGGAGGGGTGGGGTGGGGAGGTGGGGGGTATACAGGAACCTCTTATGTTTTTTATAATGTAACCTTTTTAGTGATGTGTGTATCTTAAAAAAATACAATTTACGAAAATGATGGGGTTGGGGGGTGGGGAGTGGATTATATGGGAACCTCTTTTTTTTTTAATGTAACATTCTATGTGATCTATTAACTTTAATAAAAAATGTGTTAATAAAAAATTAAATTAAATTTTTAAAAATCACATTGGAAACTGAAATAAAGATGTAAAATTATGTAGACTTTTATAAGTAATATGGAAAGCAAATATGCAAAATATACATCCAGATTTTAGAGGAAAAGAACACAGATAAAATCCCATATACCAAAATAGTAATTTAAAAGGGACATATGATAAGAGATTCAGAAATTAAAATGTACATGATTTTTAAATTGTGGGGAAAGGTATTTCCAAATTTGTTAATGAAATGAAAAATTGCTAAATATAGTGATAACATATTATTAAAAACACAAAATGGCCACAAACAAACCTATTGCTCTTGACCAGGTTAACTGCTAACTAGCAAGGAGAAAATTCTCAGACATTCTATCAGACGCAGGCTCTGATCCCTGGGCACCCAAAGCATGACGGTTAGGGTTAGGGTGAATCCCACCAGTTGGTGTGGGTTTGGGACATCAGGTAGCAGTGAGATTGTGGCTTACATTTGTCTCATAATGCGACAAGTGCTGTGCCACACCAACCAAGTTTTAGGCATCCAGAGTGTGGGACAAGTTGGAATGACCCCTCTACATGGAAGGAAAACATGTGCTGCACCTTGTCCCTTCATAGGAGAAAGAGGGCCTGTGGCCTGGTGGATTGTTTTGGACTCGGGAGGCAGCCACAGCCCATATTCTGGAACGTGTTCAGATGCATTTGCTGGGCAGCCAGTCCCTGCACCAACGAAGGTGAGCACTAACTCTGTCCTGCATCGTCCTGGCTGCCACTTGAGGCTTTCTAGTTAACTAATGGTAAAAGACGAATCCATGGAGACCAAAATGTTAGGAAGAGCCTCTGGTAAGCCCCAACAGCAGGAGCTCAGTGAATAGTCCTAAATACTGGATGTAAGATCCTACTCTCTTCTGCTGATGGCTATTGCTTATCTGGTTTTGTTTTGTAGCTGTGAACTGTTTTATTAGAACACTGTCTTACACAGACACCACAGCGAGAATCTTATAGGAGCCTTTCTGTTGACTCTCTTGAGCATGATATAAGAATTTTCTAGAGTCAACTGAAAAATCAATAACCACTTACAATTTTATAGTTTTTTGATGTTTTCCAATTCTTTCCTAGACAATGTATCCGGTATTCTTCATAATAATACCATGCAATGTGTTAGCTTTATTGCCTTCACAGGTGAGCAAGAGAAGGTGACTCATCCTAGGTCACAGAGGTCATGGGTGGCTGGGTGGCTCAGTCCTGGGGGCAGTAGGTATAGCACCTAGACCACTCAGTGCCCTGCAGAGCCTCCATAGATAATTCAGGCTCTGCTGATATGCCTCATGCTACTGTATTATTTCCAGGTACTTCCAAACGCCACTTAATTTGCAGATTACTAAAAGATTTTTGAAGGTGGAGGATCCAGAGAATGTCAACATATTTAAATTCCCACCTGACACTTAAAATGTTGGCACACCAGTGCTTTTTATATGAATCAATAGAGAAGAAAATGGGAGAGAAAATTAATTAACAAAATGTGTATTCTTGTTACTGTCTCTATAGCTAAGAAGGATAATTTAATAAATTATACTGCTCTCCACCAGTGCCTATTTCATCTTCCCCTTCCCCTCTGGTAGCCTGCCCAGTTAGTTGGAGTTTTCTCCCTGATGGCGTGCCAATGCCTTCCCTCCCATAAGGTCCAGATCCTAAGCAAATCTTTCTTTATTGTATGTCACAACTTCCCATTGACTGCTATTTGAGGGCAAAGGAGATCTAGGAAATGCCCAAGTGCAGCCCTTGGACTTCACACACTGTCTGTCTCGACAGTAGGTGTTTCTTTACAATCATGTTTCATTTCCCCCTGGGGAATCAAAATCAATCAACTCCAGGAGTATAGGCATCCTCTCTTCTCCGCATGGTGTTTCAGCATCACAAGGAGACCAGAATGCCTGGGGCATTTTCAGATTAATGATTTAATAAACATTTGATAAGCAGTGATCAGAATCATCACCCCTTTTGCATTAAACATCCAAACCAATCAATCCCAAGGTTGCACGTATGAGAAGCAAAACTATTAGGAATAATACTGAGATGAGTCACTCCCACCTTTGCTCATTTGTCTTTGACACATACATACTGTTCATGTGGACTCACACACTATAATGGTGTGACCATAACAATTTACTCTATCTCATCTTCAAATCCATCCTTTTTTGCATGTTCTGGGATGGTGGAGCTAGACCCTGTGAACATTTCTCCTTTGTAGCTGGCACAATGCATTGTCACTAGAGGATGTTAAAGGGACGGTGCAGAAGGAAGGAGCGTCTACATCCAGTTTCTGCACTGGACAGCAGCCAGCACAGCAGGCCGCCCCTTCCATGGGCAGCTTCCCTACCCTAAAGGGCAACTTCCCAGCACACCAGCCCCTGCACGCAACGTCTGAGTGAGTTCCATGGTGAAGCACCTCCCTGTACATGGCTTCTCTTGCACCACAAAAAGCAGATTCCTGGTGAATTCAACCAACAGGGTACCTCCTGTGGGCAGCTCCCCTGGAACATCAGGAAGTAGTTTTCTAGTAAATATCTTCACATGGAATCCCTCCATGGCATCCCAGAGAATGGCTTCCCCATGAGTTTAAGCAGTGCAACACTGGATTTTCCTAACTCACTGTGACCTGGCTAACACCATCACTGATTGAATGCCTAATCTGTCAAAAGAAAAGACCAGCACTGAGCCACCCACATGATGCAGTCCCTGGGAGAGGGCCATCAGTCATCTGCTGGAAGGTTGATCGCATTGGCCCTCTTCCATAATGAAGGGGGCTTAGATTTATTCTCATCAAAATGAACATATTTTCTGGGTATGGATTTGCCTTCTCTGCCTATAATGCTTCTGTACTGCACCAGCATTTGCAAACTCACAGAATTCCTTATCCATCATCATGACATTCCAGGCAGTATTGTGTATGATCAAGGAGCTCTTTTTTATAACTAAGAAGTATATCAATGTGCTCATGATCATGGAATCAACTGGTCTTCCCACATATTCCATTACCTGCAAGTGGCTGGCCTTGTTATAAGGCTGGATATCCACTCTCTGGTGCCAGAATATAGGGATCTGGGAATTGAGTGGTAGAATTAGTGATGGGTGTCCTTTTATAAATATAACTAATAACCTACTCACAAGTTTCTTTCAGCCCTTACAATTTAGAGATCTGCTGTTCATAAGAATTGGTCCCAAGCACTTCCAGCAGGGGACACAGTGATGGTTCCTTTGAGCTGGAAGACGTGACATCCATCTGGCCATTTTGGACTCCTATGACACTGAACCAATAGGTATGAAAAGGGATTACACCATGTATGGAGTGACTGATCTTAATTTCCAAGGAAATATTGGGTTGTTTTTAAACAATAGGTGCAAGGAGGACTTTGCCTGAGCCCTAAGGATTCTCTGGGCTGTCTGTTCCTTGCACAATGGTAAAAGGTAGTGGAAAACCAAGGAACCAGCAAAAATCAGGATGACAGAGCACTAAGCTCCTTTGGGAATAAATGTTTGGGTCACACCATCTGCGAGGAGCCCTGACCAGCTGCGGTTAAAGCTGAGGGTAAGAGCAAAATGGAATAGGTCACAGGAGCCATGGAATCAACTAGGACCTCACAACCAATTACAGAAATAAGACTGCAGTAGCTTTTCATATTTTCTCTTTGCTTTCTAGACGTATGTGTTTAGTTGTATATGTTAACCATTCAATTCTTCTCTCTCCTTTCTCTTTTTATTTTATATACAAGTTTTTGGAGGTAAACTGGACCACTTAGTCTTAGGTAGCAGAGTGAACAGTGGTGCTGTATGTGTCTTTGACAGAACTGAGGAGTAAATATAGATAGCAATGGACATGCAGCCCTTTGGGAGTGTTTGTCCTGACATATTAGAGAGAATATGAAAACTTCTGAATTTGTAAAGAATAGTTATATCTTGTCATAGAAATATAGAGTTGTTTCATTGCTTATGGAAGTTGAAACGTGTGGAAGGGTGGCTATGGAGCCTGAGTAGCCCCAAGGGAGGGTCATTGCAGCTCCTGGCTCATTATCTCTCTGCTCCAAGCCTATTCTTCATTGTGTGTTCTGTGATCATGCACCTGAGATCACAGGTCCATTGTCTTTCTGTTGTCCGTTGGTACAATGCTACCAACTGATTTTTTCTGTTGTCAGTGGGTACAATGCTATGCCTTGCCAGTAGACATTCCTAGAGGGATACCACAGGAGGATGCTTCCAGCATGCTCCTCCTACAGATCCTGGGAGACTTGCCCCAACACACCAGAAAGTGCCTTCACAGTGGACCTCCCAGCTGGAAGGTCTATGTGTATTCCAAGGCTGGCACCTCTCTGTAGATGGCTTCCCTGGCACAGCAGAAGGCAGCTTCCAAGCAAGTCTCATTAATGCAACCCCTTCTCATGGGCAGCTGCGCCAAGCCCCAAAAGATGGCAGCTCAGAGAATCCCTGCCATGGCCCTTCCTATGGACAGTGTGTGCAATTGCCCCAGAATGTGGTGTGTGACCTCCTGAACTTGTCTGCCATTCAGGGGACCCTGTGCATCCTCTCCAATGAGATCTGCATATGGGCCCAGGCCAGCAAGGAGAGCTCTAGCATAGCTGTTCCTTCTTTGGGGAGCTCAGCCTCAGCCAAGTGCCTGCTCTGTTCTCCATGTATCTCCATCATTGTATTACTGAGATTTCTTTTGGGTTTCTGTTTCTTATTTTGTTTTGTTTTGTTTCAAATTCTACTCAATTTATTCATTTTTTAAAAAATATTACATTAAAAAAATATGAGGTCCCCATTCACCCCCACCACTCCCCCCACAGTAACGCTCTCCCCCATCATCATGACAAATCCATTGCATCTGATGAGTACATCTCTGGGCATCGCTGCACCCCATGGCCTGTGGTCCACATCATAGCCCACACTCTCCCACGTTCCATCCAGTGGGCCATGGGAGGACATACAATGTCCGGCAATTGTCCCTGCAGCACCACCCAAAACAACTCCAAGTCCCGAAAATGCCTCCACATCTCATCTCTTCCTCCCATTCCCCGCACCCAGCAGCCACCATGGCCACTTTTTCCACACCAATGCCACATTTTCTTGATTACTAACCACAATAGTTCATGAATAGAATATCATTAAGTCCACTCTAATCCTTACTGTATTCCTCCTTCCTGTGGACCTTGGCTTGGTTGTGTCCATTCCACATCTATGTCAAGAGGGGGCTTAGATTCCACATGGATACTGGATACAATCCTTCTGCTTTCAGTTGTAGGCACTCTAGGCTTCATGGTGTGGTGGTTGACATTCTTCAATTCCATGTTAGCTGAGTGGGGTAAGTCCAATAAATCAGAGTGTAGGAGCTGAAGTCTCTTGAGGCTCAGGGCCTGGCTATCATATTGTCAGTCCAGAGATTCAAATCCCCTAGATATATCTTAAACCCCAGCACCAAATACAATTCCAGTAAAGTAGCATGAAAGGCTTGTGAAAAGAGATCACATTTGAGTCCAGCTCCATCACACAGAAACACCAGCTCCAAGAAAGGGCCAACTGACATGGCAGTGAACCACATCTGCCATGACCATAGAACCTGTGGGTCTCTTTAGCCCTCAAAAGGACCACTTTATCTGTCTCTGAGACTCTGCTCAGGTGTGCATAAGAGCAATCTTTCTGACAACCTCCAGACTCTTTTTTAGAGACTCATAGCCATATAAACTCATTTGTCCTTTCCATTTCCCCCTTACTTTAGGTCAAACAGCATTTTTAACTCCTGTTATTATATGTAGACAGGGATATTCTGCTGGTCCGCGTTGAACCCTTAATTCAAGGTCATTTTCTAGTTATGTCATCAGCTGGTACTTGGTAGTGATCCCTCGGTGCCAGGGAGGCTCATCCCTGGGTGTCACGTCCCATGCTGGGGGGAAGGCATTGCATTTACCTGCTGAGTTTGGCTTCGAGATTGGGGATCAAACTCTGGTCCTCATATGTGGGAAGCTGGTGCTCAACTGCCGAGCCACATTGGTTCCCCTGAGTTGGTTCTTTTGTTTGTCTTGCTTGTTGTTTGATTTTGTTGTTTTTTTCTTTAGGAGGAACCAGGAACCAAAAGCTGGACCTCCCATGTAGGAAGCAGGAGCTCAACTGCTTGAGTTACATCCATTCCCCTAGATTTCTTTTTGTTCCTTACTGTGTAATCCCCTATTATAGTTGAGTCATTATATTAAACTATGTGTTTTCAAAACACCATGTGGTCTGTCTCCTGTTTGGACCCTGACTGACCCAAATGGTTCGTTGAAGGCACACATGAACAGTTCATTTTGTGGCTCAGAGCCCCAAACTCAGGGTGTTATCTCTAATATCTGCCCTAACTGAGCCCTAACTCATGCCCATTCCATCTTTCTATCAAGCCAGTGGTTTTGTTTGATGAGGAAAGTGGTAAAAAATTATTTTGTAGATTTCATCCATTATAAATTCTCCTTCATAGTAAAATGACTTCCTGGGTTGGCACTGATGTAAAGTGGGACACTATGGTGAAGAATAAGGTATTCTACAAAGTCACTGAATGAAAGTTCTGTTAGAAATATTTCCTGGAGGTTAGACAGATCTGTACTCACGATGGAAGGGCAAAATAAACTAAACCTACCACCTAGGGGCAGGATGATCCCATTTTGACATGGTGCAGTATCAGTAGGGTGATCACATAATTTATTTACCAAAGTAGGACATTTCTGAGTATCAAAGGTGAAGATAATGTGACACCAGGAGAAAAGAGAAAAACCAAGACTCTTTGGAACATATTTGATGGCTTGTGGAGTGCTAAGTATTGGATTGAGGCATCTAGTATTCAGCTTGGTGAGACTCATACATTGTCACCATTCTTGATGCCATGGATACTTCAAGGCTCATGTAGTAATGCCAGGGTGGCTTGGGAAAAAGGCTGGCTGAAATCCACAGGATATTCATCTTTCCCACCTGATTATTCAGATTTTATTCCATAGGTCAAATTTTGCCCTCTGGTGCTCATGTATTTGAATCATAAATACCTGGTGTTCTTTCTAAAAGGTCTATGTACATATTTCTCTTTTATATCTAATTTAACTTCCAATATTTTATTTTTCAACTTTTATTAAAATTTTTTTTCAGAATTGCTGATTTAAAAAATCAATGAAAAATCCCTTTTTCCATTGAAAAAATGAGCATACTACCCCAAATTCTCCTAAGGGAGATCACTTCCCTTCCTAACTGTCCTCTGGCAACCCCTGAGAGTGGCCAGTTGCAGCAGCCATTGACTTCCAATGATGACAGCACGCCGAGCTCATGTGTCTGTGGATGAGACCTTATTGGTTTCCTGGAGCTGCCATATCAACTCACCACAAGCCGGGAGGTCACCTGCATTGGCTCTGGAGGGTGTCAGATGGATAATCTCCGCTTAACCCAAAGGTCAGTTTCATTATTTGACGGTTCAGGTAACATTGTTGATGAGAGTAGATTGAGGTTTGTGGTCACTTGGCGTCCCATGAACAGGCACCCAACATCTATCAGGGCTCAGGAAGAGGAAGGTGCTTTTCACAAGGAGAATAATTGTCTTGATAGTGGTCATGGCCTTACTCCAAAACAGAGTTGCGCTGAGATTCATTAACAGGGGCTTTCCAGAAGCTCCAAATAATGCTTCTGTCTTCCCTGTGTGCTTCCAGAAAAATTAGATCTGCTGGTGGAACATAAGGATGAAGCGGTGGCAAGTTTGTGCCAAGCTGGGGTCTGCTTCAGAGCCCTTTCTTGCTACAGGGCCCAGAGAGAATTTATAGCCTTCTGATTTACTTTGTAAACAGAGCAGAGCAGCGAGTCTCAGTGTAGTGTATGTTGCCACCAAAATTCAAAGAGGTTTACAGAGCATTGTAAGATTGTAGGGTGCAAACTGCAGTGACTCATACCTCTCTTTAAGGGGTATCTGAATCTGCCCCAGAGCACTGGGCCATGGGCCCTTGCTGATGTGACAGCCACTGGCCCTCAGCAGGCCCCACCAGCCGTCCTTCCACACAGACACACCTCCCTGGTTCATCTGGGCTGTTGGCTGCTACCTGCTCAGCAGGGACGAGAGAATGATACCAGCAATTGAAAGGACAGCCGTGGTCTTCTCTGGGATATGAATGTGAATGTCAAAGCAGAAGCTGGGCTAGAAAAGCAGGTGCGGATGGTGGATGGTGGAGGGTTCTCAGGACAAAGAGCTGCCAGAAGCGAGAAGGCAAGCTTTGTCACGCGGAGCAGCTGATTGGCAGTGTGGCTGCAGCTGAGGGCTCAGCCGATCTCGGCAAGAGACCTGGGCGTTTGTACCCATGCATCAGATAGTGATTGGTTCAGCCATTTTCCAGAAGGGGTCATTACCCCCTTCACCTATGGACAATTCCAGCACAGAGATGTCTCTGAGTCTTCAGCAACCAATATGCCCAGCAGGGGAGTGGGGGGGTGGGGGGCACATCGGTCCTGAAGACAGGATGTGAGTGGGGCGCTGATTTACCCACTTCAAGGAGAAGGCTGGGAAATTGCGTCATTAGGTAATATCGTTAAAATTTAATGACGGAATAATAACTGACAAATCAATATCACAGTGTTACTGTAAAGAAAAGATTATCAATCATAAAGTTAAACTTCACATCCTTTTTTGCAGCTTTTCCAAGACTATTGCACGAGCATTACATTATACATAAACCCCTATAATTGGGATAAAAAGTGCAATGGCATTAAAAAATTGAAGTAGCTTTATTAAAAAGTTCATGATATGAAGGGATGATCCAGCTATGGAAGATGAAGACTTATTGCTAATTGCATTACATCTGAATTTGTGCTATCCTGGAGCTTCACTATATTTTTAAAAGTCTCCTTTTTTGATCACTTGTTATGGGGCAGGTCCCACATCACTGCTTTTCATGAATTATTTTCTTTATTTCCCCCACCCCCACCCCGAGATAGTTCCCTCACCTGTTTGCTCATTGTTTTTGCTCATTGTTTGACTCATTGTCTGCTCGTTGTTTTTTATTGTTGTCTGCTCATTGTTTTTGCTCACTTTCTGCTTGTTGTCTGAGTTTTTTTCTTTAGGAGGCACCAGGAAACAAACCCAGAACCTCCCATATAGGAGGTGGATGCTCAATGGCTTGAGCTACATCTATTCCCTGCGCATTTTGTTTTTGCTCGTTGACTGCTCATTGATTTTGCTTGATGTCTGCTCATTGTATGATTGTCTTCTTTAGGAGGCACAGGAACCAAACCCGGGACTTTCCGTGTGGGAGGTGGGCACTCAACTGCTTGAGCCACATCTGCTCCCATCTTATTTAATTTTATCAGAATTATAAGCCCCATTTTACACCAGAGGACCCTGATCCAAGGAAAGATTAAGTAACAAGTCCAAGGTCATACAGCTTGTAAATAGAAACATAGATTTTACCTCTGAAAATCTTCTACCAGAGAACATGACTGAAATCTGTAATCTGTCCGGCAATGTAGGCCAGAAAGACATCATGGCTACCTTAGCAAAAATTTTAAAATGTCTACAACAGATGGGATCATTGATGGAGAAGTTATTTGTAAAGTATTAAGTACTTGGCAAAATGATCATTAGTGTGCATAGTCAGCCCTCACTGTTGGTGGCAAAAGTCAGGCATCAGGGCCAAAGTGTCCTCAGCAGGACATCATCCAGTTGCAACCTGTCTGCTGCTAATTTGCTGGATAGAGCCTTTCTTGGAATTTAGGAAGTCAGATGCAAAAATAAGCTAGGAGGGAGCAGATGTGGTTCAAGAGTTGAGTGCTTACTTCTCACCAATCCCCAGTGCTTCCTAAGAACAAAAAAAACAAACAATAAGAGTAGCAGATGTGCTCAAGCAGGTGGGTGTCCACCTTCCACATGGGAGGTCCTGGGTTCAGTTCCTGGTGCCTCCTAAAGAAGATGAGCTGATGCAACAAGCTGATGCACAAGCAAACACATCAAGCAGGGGTGTACGTGGCTCAAGTGGTTGGGCACCTGCCTCCCACATGGGAGATCCTGAATTCAGTTCCCAGTCCCTCCTAAAGAAGATGAGTGGACACATGAGAAGAGACGATGAGTAGACACAACAAGCAGACACAGTGAGCAGACAGATAACAGAGCTATCTAGGGGGGGTGGGAATTTTAAAATAACAAGAACATACCTTAAAAAGAAAAAACAAATGAGAAAAGAAATTCAGAGGAGCAGATGTGGCTCAGTGGTTGAGCACCAGCTTCCCACAAAGAAGATCCAGGGTTCAGTCCTTGGCCCCTGCATCTCAAAAAAAAAAAGAAAAGGTAGGAAACTTTTCCCAAAGTCTTGCAGAACAGATCGAATGGCAGATCTTTCCAGGTATCCATTTGCTCAGTTGTGCTCCAGGGATGGTCTGTTTTACAAGAAATGCAACTGTGTTTTCCCTTCTGCCTTCACCCTCCCACTGTGTGCTTCAATAATCCGTTTTTAACCCCACAATGATACTATAGGATACTGAGGTGTGTGGTGCCCTTGGAAATATTCTGGCTTAGATTCAGAAAGGGATTATAAACAAATAACATCTTACAGGATTGTTATGCAACTAAAGTAAGTAAATGGAGCAAGCCTCTGTCACTCCTTTCAGCAGCTTGAGGCGTAAAAGGCCACTCCTCTAGCTTGGGACGCCCAGATCCCAGAAAATCCCATATTCCATTCTTCCCCAAAATCTCCAGGACCTTCCCAGTCTAAAGGTATCAGCCCCACTTGCAAATACCAGGTGGGTAGAGCGAGGAGCCACCAACGATTCCATCAAGAAGCATCATCTTCTAGCAGTGTGGCTTTTGTCCCTGCAAAGTGTTCCTTCTTGAATACCGGGCTGACTGGATGTCCTCGTTGTGTGGTCCAGTCGGGGCTGAGATGGTTTCTCTGGAAATACAACCCCACTCTCAGTGTTAGACAGGCCTCTGCCCTGCACCCTCCAGCTATTATTTTACACTGTCATTCTCCACCCCCTGCCCCCCACAAATCCCTTTGGCGGAGCTGGGTTAGTGTGGGGTGAGGGCTGAGGCAGCTATTTGCCTCAGTAGTTGCATGCTGGGTCAGAGCAGCCTCCTAACATGGGGTTACAAGTCTCAAATTTCATGTGCCATAACTGACAGTGCTTGATAAAATGCTGATTCTCAGGCATTCCCCACATCTCCTATTTCCAGCCTTTGGGGGCTGAGCCCTCAGGGACTCTCCTGCAGGCTGTCCATAGGAGGCACTTGGAGTTTGCCAAGGAGCTCGGTTGTTCACCTAGACTTTCACTAACCATCCTCACCTCCCCCCATTGGAGTCTTCGTCCGCAGATCTGGGTGAGGTCATCTGTCAGAGAGACTGTGTTGACCGAAGATGGCCAGCTGCCTTCGTCACCCGGTGAGCCTGAGAGCTGGAGTGCCTGGCAGCCCATCCCAGATATCTGACAATCTTCAGGGAAGGGCACAACCTTCTCTAATCCAAGGGGATGGCAGCAAAGAGGTGAGGTGGTGTGTCTTCAGTGTTCAAACTTAAGACAGCCAGCCATGCAGTGTAATGGTGCATACTCCAGGGATTTATTGGCCGACCTGTATTTTCAGCCATTTAAAACTGATAATCTTGGGTTCTGGTCAGCACCACATGTCCAAGTGCACAACATGTATTACTATACAAAGGGGCCGAGACGTGGTCTCCTGCAGCATGGTAACTAGTATATGTAGAACACCCACACAAATATCAATTTCCAGAACATTCATCATAAGTGAGTTGGGTTAATCAGTATAAATAGCTGATTTTCCACACAGCATTGGACTTTGACCAGGTCTTATCTCTTGATGGGAAAAGCTCCAAAGTATTTTGACTGTTCTTGCAATACAACATATCTTCCCTCCCTAAATGTTAAAGACAACAGGCCAAAGACACCTATGAACATAAATATAATATGCATGCAAGAAAATAATAAATAAATTTAGATACAATCCAGAAACATTAATAATACATCATTAAAAAACGAAAGTGTGAGGATGAGGGTGGGTCCATTTACTCTATAAATGTCTTGGTATATAAGTACTAAGAAAAGAAATGGAGAAAGTCTTAATGTATGTTGCCCTATTTGAACTGAACCTTAAAGAATGATTGAATTGTGATACCCTAAGCATAAGACAGGTGAGGGTGGAAAGGACCATAGGAGTGCTTGGGGAGTGATGTCATTGGCTTTGGTGCAATCTTAGGAAAGAAGAGAGAAGAGAGGAGTAGGGTTTTAGTTTCTTGGCTGCTAAAACAAACGCCATGCAACGGGTTGGCTGAAACAACAGGAATTTATGAGCTCGCAATTTTGAGGCTAGGAGATGTCAAAAAGCAAGACACGGGAGCAGATGTGGCCAAGCGGTTGAGCATCTGCTTCCCACATGGGAAGTCCTGGGTTCCGTCCCTGGTGCCTCCTTAAAAACAAAACAAAACAAAACAAAGAAACAAGCAAACAAATGAAAACACCAACTCAGATGAGCTGATGTGCCTCAGTGGTTGAGTGCTGGCTTCCCATTTGCTAAGTCCCAGGTTCAATCCCTGGCCCTGGTACTTCAACCAAAAGAAAAAAGGTGCCATCAGGTTGATGCTTCCTCCTAGAAGACAGTGGCTTTCTGTGCTGGCGCTGATGGTCCTTGGTCCTTAGCTTTTCCGTCACACGGCAATTCACGTGGCGGCCTCTCCCAGCTTCTCCTCCAAGTTCCTTGACTTCCTTGACTGTTCCGCTGTTTCTGAATTTCATTCTGCTTTTAAGGACTTAAGACCCATCCTGACTCAGCAAGACCACACCTGAACTGAAGTAACCTCTTCAAAAGGCCCTATTTGCAATGGGTTCACACCCACAGGAGTGGCTTAAGTTTAAGAACATGTTTTTCTGGAGTATGTGGCTCCCAGCTACCACAAAACTTTTAAAGAAATGGCAGGCTCCCAAATTATGAAGGACCTTTAAAGCCCTCCAGGAAGGTCAGTTTTTATTTGGTAAGTTATGGTGAGCCCTGGAGGGAATTTGAATAGAGAAGTGTTCCAATCACTACAGGTATTAGAAGGCAACCAGAAAGTTCAACTTCATTAGCGTGCAAATGAATTAGAAGTAGTTCAGGCAATGAGGAAGCTTTGAAATTGTTACAGGCAAACATGAAAGACAGCAGGTAAGCATGAACCAGCAGCATGGTGGCAGGGAAACAGAAGGGAAAAAAGATATTGGAAAAAGAATCAAAATCAATTTCCATCAACCAGATAGCAAGAACCTCTTGGTATCTGTCACCTCCAGTCCAGGAGAGATAATCAAAGGGTTTGAATAATGTATGGTAGATATGCTGATGATACAGAGCAAATACAATATTTTAACAATGTGCTTAGATGGAAATTCTAGAGATGAACCAGTTAGGAATGAGTGAGTCTGATTAGAGGTACAACACTAAGCATCACTATTCCGAGGTTATTGTTAGTAGTATTTCCAGCTCATGGGGAAGATATGGAACATTTAATTGGAAAATATCAATGACATACCAGGCATTTGGGATATATACTTGAGGGCAGGGCCCTGACATTACCAAGCACTGTTCTAGATGCCTGGAATACATCTGTAAATAAATAAATATCCAGAATGTATCTGTAAAGTGTTTGTCATCTTCCTTCTTGAGAACCTGTACCAAGCAGCCTAAAATACAGTTGTAAGTTCTAGGATAATTTCAAGAAGAGGAATTTTGGACATTATCCTATGAACACATATCCCTTGCTTTTTATAACTTAATTTCTCACCCTGCACAAAGCATAGAGTGCCAGCTGTCTGTGCACCACCTGACTTAGTGCTCACGGCCACCCCACCACCACTGGAGTGGGGTATGCTAAGGACAGCTAAGGCCAGGCTGACCCCAGCAGGTGCTCCAGAGATGCTGGAGCACTAGATGAACTGACTCAGCAGAATGTACTTCAGAGCTTGCCTAGCCCAATGGAGAAATCTTAGTTTTGTCCTCTCAGCCAACTGTCATCAATATGCCAGGAAGATAAGCCATTTAACATATTAATAACCTTATAATGATGCTGTTAGCAATAGAAACCATAAAAGCAAAACCATCAAAGAAGAATTTTGCATCCATTGATATCCGAGAGCGGGGAAGGCTGACTGCAGGCACACAGAGAGCTTTCATGAGATTAATGAACTCACACTCTGCTCCACAGCTTCACAGATCTGCAGTACGGAATGCAGAAGTTCTCCCAGAGATCATCTCATTCTTCAGAAATGATTTGTATTTACCAAACTAACGAGATCAAATCAAGTACCAATTTATTCATTTTCGTGGTGAGGCATAGCTGAAAAAATAATCAGCTTATTCTCTCATGCTGGGAAAATCCATTTAGGAGACCAAGTCACAGAATGTTGAAAGCTGATCAAACATGAACTGAGCATCTATGCTGTGTTGGCTGCTGCACATCTTATTGATGTTATCACATTTCATTCAAATAAAGACTCAATGAGCCGAAGTGCCCGGAGTTGACAGGGTTTCTATAACTTTACCAGAGCCAGTATGTGGCAAAATCAGAACTTGGGGACATTGTCCCTTAAATAGTTCCCACGATATTTCATATAAGAAAATTTAAAATCTTCCTGGAATCAATTAAGATGCTACATATAATTGAAGGGATGTTTTTCATCTTTTGATGATAGAGCACTGTGGTACACAAACTCAGAACATGTGGTGTGGTATAATATACCATTCTGTGGTTCCTACCCTGTATGG
Source organism: Dasypus novemcinctus (assembly GCF_030445035.2). Taxonomy (NCBI): domain Eukaryota; kingdom Metazoa; phylum Chordata; class Mammalia; order Cingulata; family Dasypodidae; genus Dasypus; species Dasypus novemcinctus. The sequence goes on from NC_080686.1 coordinate 102,326,642, forward strand.
AACCCTTTTGGTTAGTACTGAGCAAATTCATTAAACTCTCTATAAAAATGGGAAAAATTATAGCAAAGTGCCTGGCACATGGCAAGCATTCCGTAAATATTGATAATTGTTCACTCTTTTAGCCAGATGAATTGTCCTTTGCATTTGCAGGTATATTTATGAAACCCGGCCTTGACTGTGTTGAATATAACTCTTTCAGAATAGATGCACATCCTGGCTTTTTTGTCTTGTTTTGTTTTGTTTTGTTCAAGATTTTTGCCATTTTCCTTCTGGGCCGTTATTTCAGACAGATGACTTGTGACTCAATTCCATACTTGATACTGCCTTGTCTGGAATTTGGCTTCAGTCCATGTCACCTTGATATGGGCATTACCTGTGTCTCCTCAACAACACAATTGTCCAGCCAGTTCCCAGAGCAGGCCACCTTTTAGTATTATTGGTTTCATCCTAAAAATGACTTATAACAGGTCTCTAAACTTTGTGGACATTATCACTCACTGACACAGTGTGAGAAGTCAGAAATGCTAGAACTTCATGTTCCTCCCTTGAAAGACCAGGATGCTGAGATTCACAGAGAAGAGAACGGTTGCATCTGAAGGCACTTCCACGTATGTGATCTGATTTGACTTGGAAAGCAACATGGAGGCATTTTCAACCCATCTCAGAGGACAAATGTTGTATCTCCCCCATTTAAAATCCTCAGCAGCTCCTCATTACTATCTGGATAAAAAACGTTCTTTGAACCAGGTATAGGAGAGCATCTGAGCTTTGAAATCCCCCTGCCATTCCAGCTCCATTGCTCGAGACTCTGCCTCTTGGTTAGTGGTCCAGTCACACAGAATTGCTGCTCAGAGTCCCGCCCTATCTACCCGTCCCTATCTACCCATCCCTACACTTACCCACAAGCCTCCTTACCACCCCAGGCACTGCTTTTTCTCAACTCTTGCTCTGCTGACACATCCCTTTCTTTGTAATGTTTTTCATCTACCTTTCTCCAAGCTAACTCTTACTCTTCCCTTTTTTTTTTTTTCAGGCTAAACAGTGTTGTTGTTGTTGTTGCTTTTAATTAACAGGCTTTAGGGGATTTTTTGTTTTGTTTTGAAAGATTTATTTTTTATTTTTTTCTCTCCCTTTCCCGCCCCTCCCCCCCCAGTTGTCTGCTCTCTGTGTCCATTCGCTGTGTGTTCTTCTGTGACCACTTCTATCCTTTATCAGTGCCACCAGGAATCTGTGTTTCTTTTTGTTGCATCATCTTGTTGTGTCAGCTCTCCGTGTGTGCGGTGCCATTCCTGGGCAGGCTGCACTTTCTTTCGCGCTGGGCGGCTCTCCTTACTGGGTGCACTTCTTGCGCATGGGGCTCCCCTACGCAGGCCCTGCGTGGCACGGCACTCCTCACGTGCATCAGCACTGCATGTGGGACAGCTCCACACGGATCAAGGAGGCCTGGGGTTTGAACCGTGGACCTCTCATGTGGTAGGCAGACGCTCTATCCACTGGGCCAAGTCCACTTCCCAACAGGCTTTAGTTTTTACAAGGCGTTATATATGCAGAAAAACTGAGCAGAAAGTACAGAGCTCCCATATAGTCCTTCTCACCCAAACAGTTTACCGTATTACTAACATTTTGCATTAGTGTAGTACATTTGTTACAAGGATTGGGCCAGTACTGATGTATTATTCCTAACTAAAGCCCATAGTTTATATTAAGGTTCACTCTTTCGAGCTCTACAACTCTATAGGTGTTGAAATATGCGTTAGGTTATGTATCCACCATTATATGAAATACAGAATCATTTCACTGCCCTAAAAATCCCTATGCTCACCTATTAATCTCACCTCTCCTCCCCCAGAACCCATGGCAACTGATATTGTTTTGTCTTTTATAGAATAGCATGTAGTTGGAAACATACAGTATGTGACCTTTACAGACTGGCTTCTTTCACCTAGCAATATGCATTTAAGTTTCCTCCATGTCTTTTTGTGACTTGATAGCTCCTTTCTTTTTATCACTGAATAATAAACCAATGTATAGATGTATCTGTTTGTTTATTCACTTATTGACGGGCATCTCGGTTGCATCCATTTCTGGTAGTTTTGAATAAGGCTGCTATAAACTTTTGTGTGCAGGTTTTGGTTTGTACATACATTTCCAACACAGTTGAGTAGACACCTAAGAGGGCAATTGCTGGGTCATATGGTAAGACTATGTTTAGCTTTGTAAGAATAGGCCAAACTGTCTTCCAACGTAGGTGAACCATTTTGCACTCCCACCAGCAATGAATGAGCTATCCTGTTGCTCCACATCCTTGTCAGCATTTGGTATTCTCAGTTTTTTAAATACATATATATAATCCATTATAATAGGTGTGTGGTAGTATCTCATTGCTGTTTGACTTGCAGTTCCCTACTGACATATGATGCTGAGCATCTTTTCATGTACTTATTTTCCATCTGTATCTCTTCTTTGGTGAGGTGTTTGTTCAGAATTTTTTATTTATTTATTTATTTTTTAATTACATTATGAAAAATATGAGGTCCCATTCAACCCCACTGCCCCCGCCCCCCACTCCCCCCACAGCAACACTCTCTCCCATCATCATGACACATCCATTGCACCTGGTAAGTTCATCTCTGAGCATCACTGCACCCCATAGTCAATGGTCCACATCATAGCCCAGACTCTCTCACGTTCCATCCAGTGGGCCCTGGGGGGATCTATAATGTCCCGTAATTGTCCGTGAAGCACTATCCAGGACAACTCCACGTCCCGAAAACGCCTCCACATCTCATCTCTTCCTCCCGTTCCCCACACCCAGCAGCCACCATGGCTACCGTTCCCACACCCATTCCACATTTTCTCTGTGGACATTGGATTGGTTGTGTCCATTGCACATCTATGTCAAGTGAGGGCTTAGATTCCATATGGGTACTGGATGCACTCCTCCCACTTCCAGTTGTAGACACTCTAGGCTCCAAGTTGTGGTGGTTGACCTTCTTCAACTCCATGTTAGCTGAGTGGAGTAAGTCCAATAAATCAAAGTGTAGGAGCTGAAGTCTGTTGAGGCTCTGGGCCTGGGTGTCATATTATCAGTCCAGAGATTCAAATCCCCTACATATATCTTAAACCCAGCACTGACTACAATTCCAATAAAGTAGCATGCAAGTCTTGTGAAAAGAGATCCCCTCTGAGTCCAATTCCATCATGCAGAAACACCAGCTCCAAAGAAGGGCTATCTGTCATGGCAGTGAACCCCTTCTGCCATGACCATAGAACCCGTGGGTCTCTTTATCCCTCAAAAGAATCAATACCTGGGGTTGTATCTACCTTATCTGTCTCTTAGACTCTGTTCTGTTGTACATAGGGGTATTCCTTCTTACAACCTCCAGACTCTTTTTTAGAGACTCACAGCCTTATAATCTCATTTCTCCTTTCCATTTCCCCCTTACATTAGGTCAAACAGCTTCCCGAAGTCATGTCATTATATGTAGACAGGTATATTCTGCTGTTCCGCATTGAATCTTTAATTCAAGGTCATTTTCTAGTTGCTTCTTCAGCTGGTATGTGGTAGTGATCCCTCGGTGCCAGGGAGGCTCATCCCCGGGTGTCATGTCCCACGCTGGGGGGAATGCATCGCATCTACATGCTGAGTTTGGCTGTGAGAGTGGCCACATTTGAGTAACATGCAGGCTGTCAGGAGGAAACCCCCAGGCACAATGCTACTCTAGGCCTTGTTCTTATTGCAGGTGTATAGGCTCAAAAGTGTAACCATTAGTATCATGAGCCCACTGTTGGGCCCTCCTTCCTTCCTGGTTCTTGCCGTTGCACCTGGAGGATTGCCGCTGCTCTCCCAGGGCCCACAACAGTGACCCCCCGGCCAGGAGCCCAGTACCCCCCCAGCTGTGGTTTTTGTTTCCACTATGAGTATATATAGACATTACCATATACCCTGGGCATATGCCCTGTATAACTCCCTGTCAACCATATATATCCTGTCAATAACATCCCATATCAGTATTCCTCCGCTGCCATTGTTGAACCACTCTGTGATCCAAAACTTCCCGTAAAGTGAATCCCAACATAATGTCAGCTTCAGAAGAGTCTTAGATCACTGAAATTCATATATACAATATACAGTATTTCCCCAGATCCACCATAAAACCTTTTCCCTTGCACAGCAATAATCTTTTAACTTATTCATATCATATTTCCTGAAACTGATGAACAGATTCCAACACTATAGTTTTCAAACAAGGTGACATTTGTGCTTACTATGTGGTCCATATTTTAGGCTGTACAGTTTTCTAAATTTTTTAGTTATCCTATGTTTTGTCTTATGGTTTTCATTATTAGTCTGTCGTCCCCTATATGTTTTTGGTGTAATATTAGCTGTTTTATATTCATCCTCGTGTACTCTCACATAACTCCTCTTTTGCCCCTTATTTACCTTTGTTCCATCCATTCCACATCCATTTTCCCCTCCCCTTAGGGCCCACAACGCCTGCCAATCTAATACCCTGGGAGCCGTCCTTTCTCACGAGAGATACAGTTCTCTCTATTCAACGGCATTAGTCTTCCCCAGGATATGGGTCCACCCCACCCAATGGTAGAACCCACCTTGGCAAAATGAGCCTTCAGCTATTCCCTCCGGAGTCCGTCATGCATCAGACCATACCCCCTGAGCATCCTAACCAGGTAACCCTCCTACTTATACTTTGATACATTTTATTCAACATTTGGTTCTCAACGAACTTCTGACACTCTCCCATATTCGTATGTTGCCCCTCCCTCCCACCTATTTCTTGGACAATATTACCCCTCTTCCCATCCCCAGCCCCCCTCAAACCCAGAAAACCCCACCCGAAGGTAACCCCTTGCCCTCATTTTGTCCCTTCTTTGTGCTCATACTTACCGCCAGCTCATCACAGATTCCACCCCTGCAGACATTAACTCACATCCTTCCTCCACCCCCCGATTTCCTGTAAGCCACTTTTCCAGACTCTAGCTCTCTGAGGCAGTTAACTTATTTCATATCATTGAGGTCATATAGTATTTGTCCTTCAATGCCTGAGTTGCTTCACTCAACATAAGATTCTCAAGGTTCATCCATGTTATCACGTGCGATTGTAGTGTATTGGTTCTTACAGCTGAGTAGTATTCCATTGTGTGTATATACCACATTTTATTGATCCACTCATCTGTTGATGGACATTTGGATTGATTCCAACTTTTGGCGATAGTGAACAATGCTGCTATGAACATTGGTGTACATATATCGGTTTGTGTCCTTGTTTTCAGATCTGATGGGTATATACCCAGCAGTGGTATTACTGGGTCATATGGCAAATCTATGGATAATTTTTTGAGAAACCGCCAAACTGTCCTCCAGAATGGTTGGATCCTTCTGCATTCCCACCAGCAATGGATGAGTGTTCCCCTTTCTTCACATCCTCTCCAGCATTTATATTCTACTGTTTTTTTCATGGCTGCCAATCTTATGGGAGTAAGATGGTATCTCATTGTAGTTTTGATTTGCATTTCCCTGATTGCTAGAGATTTGGAACATTTTTTCATGTGCTTTCTAGCCATTTGTATTTCTTCTTTGGAGAAGTGTCTTTTTAAGTCTTTTTCCCATTTTTTAAATGGGTTGTTTATCTTTTTGTTTTCAAGATATATGAGTTCTTTATATATGCAAGTTATAAGTCTCTTATCAGATATATGGTTGCCAAATATTTTCTCCCATTGTGTGGGTTCCCTTTTTACTTTCTTGACAAACTCCTTTGAGGTGCAGAAGGCTTTAATTTTGAGGTAGTCCCATTTATCTATTTGTTCTTTTGCTGCTCGTGCTTTTGGTGTGATATTCATGAGGCCATTTCCTATTACAAGGTCCTGTAGATGTTTCCCTACACTGCTTTCTAAGGTCTTTATGGTCTTGGCTCTTATATTTAGGTCTTTGATCCATCTTGAGTTGATCTTTGTATAAGGTGTGAGATGGTAATCCTCTTTCATTCTTCTACATATGGCTATCCAGTTCTCCAGGCACCATTTGTTGAATAGGCCATTCTCTCCCAGTTGAGAGGGTTTGGTGGCTTTATCGAATATTATATGGCTATATACATGAGGTTCTATATCTGAACTTTCAATTCGATTCCATTGGTCTGTGTGTCTCTCCTTATGCCAGTACCATGCTGTTTTCACTACTGTAGCTTTGTAGTATGTTTTGAAGTCAGGAAGTGTGATTCCTCCTATTTCGTTTTTCTTTTTCAATATGTCTTTGGCTATTCGGGGCCTCTTTCTATTCCAAATAAATTTCATAGTTAGTTTTTCTAGTTCCTTAAAGAAGGCTGTGTTGATTTTTATTGGGATTGCATTGAATGTGTAGATCAGTTTTGGTAGGATAGACATCTTAATAATATTCAGTCTTACTATCCATGAACAGGGAATATTCTTCCATTTATTTAGGTCTTCTTTGATTTCCTTGAACAATCTTGTATAGTTCTCGATGTATAAGTTTTTTACCTCTTTAGTTAAATTTATTCCTAAGTATTTGATTTTTTAATTTTCTATTGTGAATGGTATTTGTTTCTTGATTTCCTCCTGGTCTTGCTCATTATTGGTGTATAGAAATGCTACTGATTTTTGTGCATTGATCTTATAACCTGCGACTTTACTAAACTCATTTATGAGTTCTAGGAGCTTTGTTGTAGATCTCTCAGGGTTTTCTATATATAGGATCATGTCATCTGCAAATAATGAAATTTTGACTTCTTCCCTTCCAATTTGAGTGCCTTTTATATCTGGTTCTTGTCTCAGTGCTCGAGCAAGTACTTCCAAGACAATGTTAAATAGGAGCAGAGACAATGGGCATCCTTGTCTTGTTCCTGAGTTTAGAGGGAAGGATTTCAGGATTTCGCCATTATAAACAATGTTGGCTTTCGGTTTTTCATATATACTCTTTATCATGTTCAAAAAGTTTCCTTGTATTCCGATCTTTTGGAGTGTTTTTATCAGGAAGGGGTGCTGTATTTTGTCAAATGCCTTTTCTGCATCTATAGATATAATCATGTGGTTTTTTTCTCTCAATCTGTTTATATGGTGTATTTCATTGATTGATTTTCTTATGTTGAACCATCCTTGCATACCTGGAATAAATCCCACTTGGTCATGGTGTATAATTTGTTTAATGTGTTGTTGAATATGATTAGCAAGTATTTTGTTAAGTATTTTTGCGTCTAGGTTCATTAGAGAAATTGGTCTGTAATTTTCCTTTCTTGTGGTGTCTTTGTTTGGCTTTGGTACTAGGGTAATGTTGGCATCATAGAAGGAATTAGGCAGTGTTCCTTCTGTTTCGATTTTTTGGAATAGTTTCAGCAGGATTGGTGTTAGTTCTTTCCGGAATGTTTTGTAGAATTCACCTGTGAAGCCATCTGGCCCTGGGCTCTTCTTAGTTGGGAGATTTTTAATGACTGATTCTATCTCTTTGCTTGTGATTGGTTTGTTAAGATCATCAATTTCTTCTTTCGTCAGTATGGGCTGCTTATGTGTTTCTAGGAATTTGTCCATTTCCTCTAAATTGTCATTTTTGTTGGAATATAGTTTTTCAAAGTATCCTCTTATGATAGTCTTTATTTCTGTGGGGTCAGTGGTGATATCACCTTTCTCATTTCTTATTTTGTGTATTTGCATCTTTTCTCTTTTTTTCTTTGTTAGTCTCGCTAAAGGTTTGTCAATTTTGTTGATCTTCTCAAAAAACCAGCTCTTGGTCTTGTTTATTTTTTCAAGTGCTTTCTTATTTTCTATTTCATTTAGTTCTGCTCTTATCTTTGTTATTTCCTTCCTTCTTCTTCCTGTTGGGTTACTTTGTTGTTGTTTTTCTAATTCCTTCAAAAGTGCAGTTAGTTCTCCAATTTTTGCTCTTTCTTCTTTTTTGATATATGAATTTATGGCTATAAATTTCCCTCTCAGTACCGCTTTTGCTGCATCCCATAAATTTTGGTATGTTGTGTTATCATTATCATTTGTTTCAAGGTAGTCATTGATTTCTTTTGAGATTTCCTCTTTGACCCACTGTTTTTCTAAGAGTGTGCTGTTTAATTTCCAAATTGTCGTGTGGAGTCTGGGTCTCTGTCCCTTGCAAATTTCCAGCTTCACTCCACTGTGGTCAGAGATATTGTTTTGTATGATTTCGATCTTTCTGAATTCATTAAGCCTTTCTTTGTGGCCTAGCATATGGTCAATCTTGGAGAATGTTCCATGTGCGCTTGACAAAAATGTATATCCTGCTGTGTTTGGGTGTAATGATCTATATATGTCTATTAGACCCAGGTCTTCTAATATACTGTTCAAATGTTTTGTTTCTTTAGTGATTCTCTTTTGAGATGTTCTGTCCAGAGTTGATAGTGGTGTATTAAAATCCCCCACTATAATTGTAGATGCATCTATTCTTTCACTTAGTTTTTCCAGCGTTTGCCTCACATATTTAGAGGCGCCCTTGTTAGGAGCATAAATATTTATGATTGTTCGATCTTCTTGACAGATTGTCCCTTTCACTAAAATATAGTATCCTTCTTTGTCTCTCACAATTGTTTCGCATTTAAAGTCTATTTTGTCTGATATTAATATAGCTACTCCTGCCTTTTTTTGGTTGTTGTTTGCTGGTATGATTGTTTTCCAGCCATTCACTTTCAACCTCCATGAGTCTCTGGATCTAAGATGTGTCTCTTGTAGACAGCATATAGATGGGTCGTATTTCCTTATCCAGTGTCCCAGTCTGAATCTTTTGATAGGTGAGTTTAGTCCGTTGACATTCAGTGTTATTACGTTTAGAGAGTTATTTATGGTAGCCATATTTTGGTTGGATTTGTGTTTGTTACATTTTATTTGTATTATTTTATTTTCCCCTTCTATTTTTGTCTTTCTTGTTGCTTTTACACTCTCCTCCATCTCTGACTGTCCTGTTTTTTCCTTTCTTCCTGCAGAACTCCCTTAAGAATTTCTTGAAGGGGAGGTTTCTTGTTGATATACTCTTTCAGTTCTGTTTATCTGTGAATATTGTGAACTCTCCATCATTTTTGAATGCTAGTTTAGCTAGATAGAGTATTCTTGGTTGGAAATTTTTTTTCCTTTAGTACCTTGACTATATCATACCACTGCCTTCTTGCCTCCATCGTTTCAGATGAGAAATCAGCACTTAATCTTATGGAGTTTCCCTTGTATGTGATGGTTTTCTTTTCTCTTGCTGCTTTTAGAATTTTTTCTTTGTCTTGAGCATTGGATAATTTGACAAGTATATGTCTTGGGGTGGGCCTGTTGGGGTTTATGACCAGTGGAGTGCGCTGTGCTTCTTGGATATGTACATCTGTCTCTTTCAGTAGATTTGGGAAGTTTTCATTCATTATTTCCTGCAACACTCCTTCTGACCCCTTTCCCTTCTCTTCTCCTTCTGGAATGCCTATAATACATATGTTTGAGCATTTTGCGTTATCATTCAGGTCCCTAAGTCCTATCTGGATTTTTTCTACCTTTTTATTGACCACTTCTACTATCTGTTTGATTTCCAATGCACTGTCTTCCACATCACTAATTCTCTGCTCTGCCTCTTCTAGTCTGCTGATATTTGCTGCAAGTGTATTTTTTATTTCTTGAATTGTGGTGTTCATTTCCATTATATCTGTTATTTTTTTGCGCATGTCTGCAATTTCCCCTACAAATGTTGTATTCATGCTGTTAACCTCTTTCATTACTTCATCAAATTTGTCGGTGATAAATGATCTGAGATCTTTCATTGCTTGTGCGAAGTCCTGCCCCCCTTCCTGATTGGATTCAGCCATGTTTTCCTGATTGCTGGTTTGGTTTGTAGATTTTTGTTGCTGTCTTGTCAACATTTTTTCTTGACGGGTTTAATCAGTTCCTTAGCTTCTTTGTCTAGTCTTGGAGATTAATTTGCTGTTGTTTTTGCGTAAGTGTTATATCTTCTCTTTGTCACTTTGTTCTTCTTATTCCAATTTCTTATTGCTAGTTAAGCTCACTTTAAAGGAAAGTATTAGTGCTGGGGAAAGGCAATTGTGTAAGGGAGGAAAAAGTGTGAAGTAGTATTGGTGATATATGTTAACAAAGCAACAATATGAGTTCTGGGAGGATGGAGGTTAGATCATGTAAATTGTGTAGAGTTATAGTAGTAGGAAAGTACCTATAATGAGGTAGACGACTAAATATGGGAGGAATGTGGTACGTACTAAGAGGCTATTGTTTCCGTGAGAGAGGGAAAGAGAAAAGAAAGGTAATAGTTTCAGGGACGAATACCAGATGGAAAACTAAACAAAGGTATTAGAAATTAAGAGTTAGACACTTTGTGGATCAAAGAAAGGGAGATGGAATATAGGAGAGATAGCAGATGGTGGAGGATATCAAGTTGTAGGGGAAAGGGGATAGTGTAGATAGGCTAAATCTATTCACAGAAAAATGAGGCAGTGGAGGGTGAGGAAACCCAGCAAATGTGAGGTATTTCCTGTAGGACCTATTGTATTGTTAAGATAAAATAGTATAAGAAGAATATTGGGGACAGGAAAGAGAGGATTAAAAAAAAACAAAAACAACAACAAAAATAAAAAATAAAATAAAATAAAAACAAAAAAAAACAAAAAAAAACAAAAAACAAAGAACAGAAACCCCGCCGCCAGGCTCGGCTGGGCTCGGCTGGGCTCGGCTGGGCTCGGCTGGGCTCGGCTGGGCTCCGGTCCCCTGCCCTCCGTGGCTCGGCTGGGCTTGCCTGGGCTTGGCTAGGCTCGGCTGGGCTCGGGTCCCCCGCCCGTTGCGGCTCGGCTGGGCTCGGCTGGGCTCAGCTTTCCCGCCCGCCGCCCGCCGAGGCGCAGCGCGGCTCGGCTCTCCTGCCCGGCGCGGCGTGGCTGGGCTCGGCGGAGCTCGGCTGGGCTCGGCGGAGCTCGTCTGGGCCTGGCTCCCTCGCCCATCGCGGCTCGGCTGGGCTCAGCTGGGCCCAGCTGGGCTCGGCTTCCCTGCCTGCCACCCTCCACGGCGTGGCTGGGCTCGACTGAGCTCGGCTGGGCTCGGCCCCCTCGCCCTCCGTGGCTCAGCTGGGCTCGGCCCGGCTCGGCTTCCCCGCCCGCTGCCCGCCGCGGCGCGGCTAGGCTCAGCTGGGCTCGGCTCCCTTGCCCGCCCTCTGCCGTGGCACAGCATGGCTCGGCTTTCCCGCCCGCCGCCCGCCGCCCGCCGCACCTCGGCTGGGCTCGGCTCCCTTGCCCGCCGCCCGCCGTGGCACAGCGCGGCTCGGCTCTCCCGCCCGCCGCCCGCCGCCCGCCGCCCGCCGCAGCTCGGCTGGGCTCGGCTCCCTTGCCCGCCGCCCGCTGCGGCGCAGCGGGGCTCGGCTCTCCCGCCCGCCGCCCACCGCGGCCCAGCTAGGCTGGGCTCGGCTCCCTTGCCCGCCGCCCGCCGCGGCGCAGCGCGGCTCGGCTCTCCCGCCCGCCACCCACCGTGGCCCAGCTAGGCTACCCTGGCCGCCGCCCGCCGGGGCTCGGCGCGGTGCTAGCTGCCTCGGCTCTGCCTACCCAAGGAGGGAATCCTCCACACGTAGCTGGGATCTCCGTGTATATTTCACGGATGGATCCTCTCTGTTACCTTCCCTCCAAATCGATGTCTAAACACCTTGGGACCAGGAAAAATCCCGAAACAGCCCGGTCCCAAAGAGTCTCCGACGCCTCCCAGCCGATTCCCTCCAGGAGCTAGTAACCGGGAAGTTCACTCAGCCGCCATCTTGCCTCCTCCTCCAGAATTTTTGTTTATCTCTTAATCAGGCTATTTGTTTTCTTACTATTGAATTGTTAAAGTTCTTTATCACGTGTGTATTTTGCAAATATTTTCTTGCAGTAGGTGGCTTGTCTTTTCATTCTTTTAATGTCTCTTCCTTCAAAACTTTGAAAATATTCTTATATTAAAATAGTTTTCTAAAGGCAGTAAAGCAGAGGTATTTTGCTCTGCTCTGCAGTTCCACTTCTCTCCTTCATTCCTCCAAGTGGCTATTGGCCATGAATCTCTTCCTGTTCCTGCTTTCAGATTCAAATCAGTGTCACCACCTTCCAGAAGTCACCCCAGCCCCTTTCATTCCTCCCAGGCAATAAAATGGTAACAGGCTCCCATTTCCTCTCTGTTCCTCATGCCTTCTCTCTGTCTCTTGCTCTCTGTCTCTCTGAAATCAGCACACACTATTTATGATTCTCTTCATGAATGAGTTTCCCTTCCTGCAATGTTAGATCCCTAAGGGCAGGGGAATTTTCTTGTCCATTTTGGAGTATCACCACCTGAGAGAGTTCACCACTGTAGCAGTTTGATATTATTGATGAATTCCAAAAAGAAATATTGGATTATGTTTGTAAACTGATCTTTTCCTCTAGATTATATTGGATTCATAGGTTTGCTTGATTAATTAATCATGTAAACCTCTTGTGCCAGTAGGGCATTGAGTCCCCATCATTTGGAGGGTGGGGTCTCACAGATAAAAAGCATGGCAAAGGACAGAGTTGGAGGTTTTTGATGTTGGAGTTTGATATTAGAGATTGATGCTGAAGCCTTAAGCTGGAACCCCAGGAAATAAGCTCACAGAGGAAACAGAAGCAAGCCCCAGAAAGAGAGAAACCCTGAGCCTAGGGAAAAGAAGCCTGAGGAAGGGAGGAACCCAGGAAACCTGAACTCTCACAGACATAGGCAGCCATCTTGCTCCAACACATGGAAATAGACTTTAGTAAGGGAAGTAACTTATGCTTTATGGCCTGGTATCTGTAAGCTTCTACCCCAAATAAATATCCTTTATAAGAACGAACTGATCTCTAGTATTTTGTATCAACACCCCTTTGGCTGACTAACACAACCACACAATAAAAAGGCTTGACCAATATTGTTGAAAAGATAAACCCATTTAAATTTTGGAATATATTAAGTCCTCATTATATATACTAAGAAAAAAAGACTAGGTATTTTGTCGTTGCATATCTCTTTCAAGATTTACTCAGTGATTTTAATTTACCTCTTAAAATTATACACATTAATAAAGTACAAAAATGTTATAGTCCAATTAATATATGTACTCTAAAATTTTTTTTCAAAATTAATACAGTTTTTTTATTTTTTAATGTTACATTCAAAAACTATAAGAGGTTCCCATATACCTTCCACCCCCTCACCCCACTCCTTCCACATCAACAACCTCTTTCATCATTGTGGCATATTCATTGCATTTGATAAATACATTTTGGAGCACTGCTGCACCACACAGATAATAGTTTACATTGAAGTTACACTCTCTGCCAGTACATTCAGGGGGTTATGGCAGGATATATAATGTCCAGCATCTGTCCCTGCAATATCATTTAGGACAACTCCAAGTCCCGAAAATGCCCCATCACCTCTCTCCTTCCCTCTCCCTGCCCTCAGCAACTACTGTGGCCACTTTCTCCACATCAATACTGCAATTTCTTCCACTACTAGTCATAATAGTTCAATAGCAGAATATCAGTAAATCCACTCTAATTCATATTTTACTCCTCCATTCTGTGGACCCTGGGATGGTGATGTCCAATCCGCCTCTATATCAAGAGGGGGCTTAGATTCCAAATGGATGATGGATGTAGTTCTCCTGCTTGCAGATCTAGGTACTCTCGGTTCCCTGGTATGGTGGTTGACCATCTTCACCTCCCTGTTAGCTGGCCTGGGTAAGTCCAATGAACCAGAGGGTAGGAGTTAAAATTTTGCTGAGGCTCAGGACCCAGCTGGCACATGGCCAGTCCAGAGATTCAAGTCTCCTGAGTATACACCAACCCTAGCACCAACCACAGGTTCAGTAAAAGTGACAGAAGAAGCATGTGTAGAAAGGTCACGTCTGAGTTCAACTCCATCACACTCAGGAACTCAAATTCCTAAGTAGAGCCAACTGACACAGCACTGAATTCCAGAGCCACCAGCCATGATTGTAGGAAGTGAGGGTCTCTGTAGCACTCAGGAGAACCAATACCTGGGAATGTATCTACTTTGGCTGCCTCTGGGGTCCTGCTGAGGCATGCGTAAGCGTGACCCCTCTGATAACCTCCCAACTCTTTTTTGAAGACTCTTAGCCATATACTCTTATTTGTCTTTGCCATTTCCCCCTTTTATTCAAGGTCTAAAGGCAGTTTTTAACACATGATCCTACATGTAGGCTGAGATATTCTTCTGATCTGAGTTGACCCTTTTATTCAAGGTCTTTTTCTAGTTACATCACCAGCTGGTGCTTGGCAGTAATCCCTCAGCACCAGGAAGGCTCATTCCCAGGAGTCATGTCCCATGCTAGTGAGAAAGTGATGCATTTACATGCTGAATTTGGCTTAGAGAGTGGCCACATTTGAGCAACATGGAGGCTCTCAGGAGGTAACTCTTAGGTACCCTGCAGCTCTAGGCCTAGTTCATATTTCAGGCACACAGGCTTATAAGAACAAGATCATGCACTGATGGATATAGAATGTGTTAAATTACACCAAAAATGTATAAAAGTCTATTGGCTAAAATGTAAACCATATCATAAACATAAGGTAACTAAAATTTTAGAAAATTGTACAATCTAAAATATAAATCATAATGTAAACCAAAATGGAACCATGTTTGAAAGCTATGTGTCAATATCTGTACATCAGCTGTAGCAAATATAACATGAACATGTGAAAAGACCATTGCTGGGGAAGGGGGAAAAAGGTTTGATGTTGGATATATGGGAGTCCCCTATATTGTATATGTGAATTACTGTGATCTAAAACTTTTGTGAAGACAAAATTTAAAATTAGAAAAAAAAGAAAAGAAAAAAAGAAAGGATGTAGACACTGAGGAAGAAATGAAAGAAATTGCCAAGCCACTGCACATACAGGGAATACCTATTGCAGTGATGAAAGGCAAAACATCAAAAACAAAGCTTTATAATGTTTTTCTTTTTTTAATACCCCAACTTATTTTATTTTTTCTAAATGAGTATGTATTCTATTTCTAATCTTTAATCTCACCACTATATTTCATTTTCCTATTAATTGAATTTGGCTTCATTTTTGAAGAAGTTTTGGACCACAGAGAAGTTCAGCTATGGCAGAAGAGGAACACTTACTCTAAAAATTAATTTTTCATGTAGAATGAAATATTTGAACAGGTAATAGATCACAAAGAAGTCTCAAATAACTTGAAATAATCAGAATACAGTCCATATTATCTGATTGCAATAAAGTTAAATCAGATATGGCTAGTAAAAACAAAATATAACAAAATAACTTATTACCTATACGGATAAAATGAAGCAAAAATACCCACAACTAAATGGCTTAGTAGGTCTCCATCAATATTCATGCATATGTTAATCCCAGGATGGAGAAAATGAGGGTCAGTCAATAAAATTTTTCCTTTCTTATGTATCCTAGCTGAAGATGATATACAGTCAATTAACCCACAGATTCTTGTAAATAACATTCTTCCCTTTGTTACAGTTGTAAAAACATGATTTGGAATCTTTCGGCAGTTTTCAAACTTGCTTCTTTGACTAAGATGCTTCAAGGGCTGACATAAGGGTTAGCAGCATCGCGAGCTGGTTGCCACTAGGGGTGTTCACAGGAGGGATGGCCTGGGATGCAAGCAGTTAGAATCCTAACTCAAAATGGCTTAAACATGAAAGGAAATGTCCACAATTTTAGGTCCAGCAGTAACATGGGACTTCACTGATGTTTGTTTCGGTGGCTCAACAGTATCATCAAGGAGTCATTTTCTTTCTCTCTTCACATTGCCGTGCACTGGATGGTTTCATCCTCAGGTTTACAGAAAATTTGCTGCAACAATTTCCTGTGTCATAAGTAAATACAAGATCCAGAAGAGAAAGGAAGAATGTCAGCCTCCATCCACCTTCACCACTTGAAATGATCAAGAGCACCCTGAAGAGAGGGTACAATCAGTTTCCACTGAGGCACTTCACTATTAGGAAAGTGGATAACTTTGGGGTAGATTACCTACAATGCAAATCTAAGTATGTGAATGAGTGAGATTTGTATGCAATTGTGTGTATGTGTGTGCACGTATGGTTTTTCCTGAAAAAGAAAAAAAAGAAAGCTCTATTTTAACAATTAGGAAACTATTGGGTTAACTATTCCCAAAGATTTTTCTCAAATATCAGTATTAAATTCATGACTATACCCCAGGGTGGTGTGAGACAATTTATTTAAAGCTCCATTTAAGGGTTGACACCCAGAAGGCACTAGAGGAGTTATGGTGAGAGCTAAATCTGTCTCTATGTCCCCAGAGGCGAGGTTGACATGTTATCTACTCCCTGTGATATTATTTCTGGGGTTCTTGGCAAAAAAAATGAGTATTTCCCTGCCCAGAAGAAGAAGAATGCAAGCCAATAGAACAAAAGGTGTAACTGTGGGGTGGAGAGTCAGGAGAGGGGGCACAGGTTGACCAGATGGCAAGGAGGAAAGACAAGGTGGTTGTCTCAGTAAGACCTGGGCAGGGGCAGGGTTACAATGGACCACAGCCAAGATCATGTGCCAATCTGTTACATTTGGGAGTTCAGCCCATGCATGGCTATAAAAAATTTCCATTTCTCAAACGTAATTTCATATATGGTGTAGGGACCTGTCATCCAAAGTTATGCTCATCACCCTCTGTCTTCCTAATCCTTCATTTTTTTTTTTCAAAAAATGAGCAGGGTAGATTCATCATTACTCTCTATTTTTAAATTATTTTTACAAATGTGGGTGAAATCGAACCCTAATTCAGTGTGATAACGAAATTTCAAAGACTTGTGAAGTTTAATAGCTGGAATTAGGAACGTTAGAGAAATCATGTAGCCCAGGTTCTCATTTTAAAAATAAGGAATCCAAAGCTCGAACGTCTGAATAATTTATAAAAAACACAGAACCACTAATTGCAAGAGCCAAGGCCAGAATCTGTGACTCCTGGATCCCAGTCCAGAGCTCTTCCACCTCATCTAACACTGCAATTTTTGAAACAATTTCACACTTACAGGGGTTGCAAAGAATAAAAACCTCATACAGAGAACTCCAACTTGCTGTGCAACCAGATACCCAGATTCACCAAATTTTAAGATTAGGCTACATTTGCCATATCATTCTATCTATCTATCTGTTATCTATCCATTCACCCATCATCAATCTATTTTCTATTATTTAATACTTCCACTCACATTTCCTGAGCACAAAGAGTCACCTATGTAACTACCTTAAAAGTAGAGTTACCAAGTTCAAGTGGTCTAACATTGATATAAAGATTACAGTCTATACTCAAGTTTTTTTCATATGCCCCAATAATGTCCTTTTGGACCTTTGCACTTCCATTATTAGTTCCAGTACAGGATCAAGGATTGCATTTAATTGTCACTGTCACTTTATTGCTTTTTAAAAATTTAATTGTAAAATGTAAACAACATAAAAATTCCCATATTGGCCACCTGTAAGTATACCATTCAGTGGGATTAATCACATCTACAATGTTGCACTACCTTCACCACCCTTGGAATTTCCCATCATGCCAAACTGAAACCCTGTATCCATTATACATTAATTCACCTTTCCCCATCCTCTCCTCCCCTGGTAACCAATAGTCTATTTTTGGTCTCTATGAATCTGCATATGAAAGCTATTTCATATAAAGAAATCTAACAATATTTCATCCTAAGTGACCGACTTAGTTCACTCAACAGGATGTTCTCAAGGTTCATAGCTATAGTGGCACATATCAGAGCTTCATTCCCAGCAGTTCAAAGTTTGAAAAAGATCTTCAGTCCTCTCATCTTCTCTCCTCTGCTGTACCCTAACACCCTACCCAGTCAAGCCACCCCCACACCAAGTGAGCTAGCTTTTTACCAGCATTAGTGATGTCAACCATAAGACGAGTAGGAAAAGGCAGACTGTTTCGAAAGCAAATGCCCCAAGAGTGTGGCTGAGATGTGACCCAAAGCCGTTGAAGCCCACCAACGACGCTGGTTTTCTGAAACCACCCTCAGCACGTCCATCAGAGTGGGAAGCCCTGAGGTCAAAAGAGGCATGCCAGGGTGCACTGCTGTGGTCAGGGAGTCAATGGGACAGCCTTCCCTCAAGGAACAAGGCAGTTTTCCCTCAGCTGGCTGTTAGACCTTCCCTCCTCCTCTTCCTCACCCACCTCAGTGCTTTTAGAGCTGTCTTGAAGCAGGACAAATAGGGGTACACCCTTTTCCTGGAGCTGGTAGTGGTGCCAATCCACT
Organism: Dasypus novemcinctus; assembly: GCF_030445035.2. Taxonomy (NCBI): domain Eukaryota; kingdom Metazoa; phylum Chordata; class Mammalia; order Cingulata; family Dasypodidae; genus Dasypus; species Dasypus novemcinctus. The sequence continues at coordinate 102,344,907 of NC_080686.1, forward strand.
TGATTCATTCCTGGTTGAGGAAGGTCCCTGGCTGAGCCCAGGTCAATAAGGTGGGGCCGCACAGTCAAGGGTGCCATCCCCTGGGTGTAGCCCACGAGGCAATAGTGAAGCGCTGGATATTGTGCCAAATAACGGGGTGGTCTAGGGGAACATCTGTATGGCAGAGGTGGTCTCCATGGAGGTAAGCCTGAAGTGTGCAAGAAGGGAAGGACCTCAGCTTTCTTAAAGGGGTAGAGATGCCAGGGTGGCTTTAGGACCCAGGGTTCCAGGGACAGCTCTATTAAATGACTGTACCCTAGCCAGCATTGGTGTCATCCAGAAGAGCCTAGTAGATTTCCAAGCTTCGCTCTTCTGGAGGGTGTCTAAAAGTCCAGGAATTGTTGCCCTGAGGGGCAGTGACCAAATGCTCTGGCTCGTGGCCAGTGGTGCGACAGTGCACACCCTCAGTGCATGGAGCCCGGGTCCCCAGCACTCGCCTTGCCATCCCCGGGCAGGCCCACAGGCTGGCCCTTCCTTCCAACTTGCCTCTGGGTGGGAGTGAGCCCAGCCTCTACCTCGGTCAGCATCATTCCCAGAACCCAAGTTCTGCCGCAGGCAGCAGCACCGTGCTGCTGAAGGTGCCATCCGCTCTGGGGTGATCCTCCACGCCCCGCAGGCTTGGGCGGCGAGGACGGCTCCTCTGTGCCCCGGGGACAGACAGCACTGGTGCCTGCAGTCACCCTGGGGCCCCACTGGCTTGGCAGGCTGGGGACGACACTCGGCCTGGGCAGTTTGGGCTGCTGGGCGCTAGCGGTGAGCAGCGCAGCAACCTGGCTGAGGCGCTTGAGGGTCAACCCAGCCTGTTTCTTTGTCATCGTGTGCCCGGGTGGGGCCTTGGCCAGTTCCCAGCTCCCGATGGCTCCTGAGCATTTATTGGAGTGAGTCAGAGTCAGAGGGATTGTGGAAACTGCAGCAGATGTTCTCCTGTAGGTTCTGAAGGGGCTAGCGGCCAGTTAGTCATTGGGGCCAAAATGGAAGCCTCCTTCAGTTCACGGCATACTGTGCAGTTCCTTCTCCTGCCCCCTCTTTCAAGTGTAATGTCTGGTATTGTTTTCCTTGGGCTGCCACACCATCATGCTGGAAACAGAGAGAGATTCATTTTTGTGTATTCCCTGCCCTGAGATCTGCATTTGGAGAGAATGAGCCAGTTATCCCTGGAGTTTACCCCAGGGAGGAGGTGAAATAAGGAATGGGTATGGTTTCTAACCACTATGTTCGCACTAATTGCTTATTGATGACTTTTCAAACTAAACCATTACTTACACCTTTAGTTTCACTGATCATGGTTTATAAATTATTAGAGAAGTTGCAGGTTTATAGAAAACTCATGCATAAAATACAAGGGTCCCATACACCGCCCCACCACTGACACCTTGCATGGGTATAGAACATTTGTTACAATTGATAATAGTACATTTGAAAAATTGTGGAGGCGGGGCAAGATGGCGTCTGAGTGAGTGCACCTTATAGTCTCTCCTGCAAAGAAGCAGCTGGGCAGTGTTGGAAATTCTTCAGGACCAGGCTGTTTCAGGATTTTGCAGGGTAGGAGGTTTCTGGACATTGATTTGGTGGGATGGTGACAGAGAAGATTCATGTAAAATATAGAATTAAGGCTCTCTTACACAGAGATAGGGGCTGCACGATGGACGCTCCACCCTGGGGCGGGCAGCAGGGCAGCAGTGATTCCTTGAGGCTCTGCGGTGCTGGGGAATTCATAAGCCCTGAGCGGGCTATTCAGGGGCTTGCAGGGCAGGAGGTCTTTGGAAACCGATTTGGTGAGACAGAGATGGAGTTTTTGCGAGGTGTGGAATTTTGGGTTTCTGGCACAGAGATCAGCCCTTCCAGCTAGAGCCACACCCCCAGGACTGGCTGCCGATCTGCAGCAGTCCTTAAATCGGTCGCAATAAAGAGGCACCCCCAGCAGACTGTTTCGGGGGCTTGCAGGGCAGGAGGTGTCCTAAAGTCGAATTGGTGACACAGCGACAGAAGAGACTCTTGTGAGAGGGGGAATTTTGGGTTTCTGACACAGAGGTCAGAGTTTGTGGATGTGACCCTCCCCATAGGGCTGGCACCCAGCTGCAGGGATCCCTGAAGGCTGTGTTGCCCTGCGGTGCTCCCAGGCTCCCTGTTAACCGGATTTGAGGTTGCCAGGTCTGTGTCCCTTAAACCCTGGTGGCCCACACCCCAGAGACTCACACCTCTTGAGTCTGCAATATCACAGACTTCCCATCCCTGAATCCACCATGCTCTGAAGTCCATCTGAGGTCCTTGATTGTCCTAGCCCTCGATGTTTGCGGTTTTTTGTTTTGTTTTGTTTTTTTGTATTTCTCTTTCCTTTTTCTCTTTTTTCCTATTTCTTTTTTTCTTTTTCTCTTTTTTTTATTGTCCTGGTTGCTAATATTGCATTATTTCCTAGTCTTTTCTCTCATTGTATCCCCCAAGGTCTTTTTTCATTTATTTAGGGTTTTTTTCCTTTCTCTTTTTTCTTTTTCTTGCTTGTTTCCCTCCCTTTTCTTTGCCCCCCCCCCTTTTTTCCTTCTCTTTTTCTTTTCTTTTCCCTCATTTTCTTCTTTTATTTTATCTTAATTATACAATAGGTGCTGCAGGGAACACCTCACATTTGCTGGATTTCCTCATCCTCCATTGCCTCATTTCTGTGTGAATTGATTTCGGCCACCTACACTATCCCTTTTCCCCCACATCTTGATATCCTCCATCATCTACTGTCTCTCCTATATACCACCTCCCTTTCTTTGGTCCCCAAATTGTCTAACTTTTAATTTATAATACCTTTGTTTTGTTTTCTGTCTTTTATCCACTCTTGATACTATTGTCTTTCTTTTCTCTTTCCCTCTCTCATGAAAACACTGGCTTTTTAATTCATACTATATTCCTCCCATATTCAGTCGATTACCTCATTATAGGTACTCTACTTACTGCTATAACTCTACACAACATACATGAATCTAATATCCCTCCTCCCAGATCTCATATTGTTGCTCTGTTAACATTTATTACTAATACTACTTTACACATTTTCCTTTCTTACACAATTGCCTTTCTCTGGCCCTAATATTTTCCTTCAAAGTGAACTCAGCCAGCAACAAGAAATTAGAATAAGAACAAAGTGACAAAGAGAAGATATAACACTTATGCAAGAACAAAAGCTAATTAATCCCAAGACTAGACAAAGAAGCTAAGGAACTGATTAAACCCGTCAAGATACAATGATGACCAGACAGCAACAAAAAACTACAAACCATACCAGTAATCAGGAAAACATGGCTGAATCCAATGAACAAACTAAAAACCAGGAAGGGGAGCAAAACTTCAGCCAAGTAATTAAAGATCTCAGAACATATATCAGAGACAAACTTAATGAAGTAAAGGAAGAGTTTAACAATATGAAGAAAACACTTGGAGAGGAAATTGCAAACATATGCAAAAAGATAACAGATATGATGGGAATGAACACCACAGTTCAAGAAATCAAAAATACACTCGCAGCAGATTAGAAGAGGCAGAGGAGAGAATTAGCAATGTGGAAGACAGTACATCAGAAATCAAACAGATAGTAGAATTGATCGATAAAAAGATAGAAAAAATCCAGCTAGGACTTAGGGACCTGAATGACAATACAAAATGCACAAACATACATATTATAGGCATCCCAGAAGGAGAAGAGAAGGGAAAGGGGTGTGGCAGGAAATAATGGCTGAAAACTTCCCAAATCTACTGAGAGAGACATATGTACCTATCCAAGAAGCAAAACGCACCCCAAACTTCATAAACCCCAACAGGCCCACCCCAAGACATATACTTGTCAAATTATCCAATGTTCAAGACAAAGAGAAAGTTCTAAAAGCAGCAAGAGAAAAGAAAACCATCACCTACAAGGGAGGCTCCATAAGATTAAGTGCTGATTTCTCATCTGAAACCATGGAGGCAAGAAGGCAGTGGTATGATATAGTCAAGGTACTAAAAGAAAAGAATTTCCAACCAAGAATACTCTATCTAGCTAAACTAGCATTCAAAAATGATGGAGAGTTCAAAATATTCATGGATAAACAGAAATTGAAAGAGTATGCCAACAAGAAACCTCCCCTTCAAGAAATACTAAAGGGAGTTCTGCAGGAAGAAAGGAAAAAACAAGACAGGCAGAGTTGGAGGAGAGTGTAAGAGCAATAAAAAAGAAAAAAAGAGAATAAAAAACAAACAAAATACGACAAACACAAGTCCAATCAAAATATAGCTAACATAAATAATTCCTTGAAAGTAATAACACTGAATGTCAATGGATTAAACTCACCTATCAAAAGATTCAGACTGGGACATTGGATAAGGAAATATGACCCATCTATATACTGTCTACAAGAGACACATCTTAGACCCAGAGATTCATGGAGGCTGAAAGTGAATGGTTGGAAAACAATCTTACAAGCAAATAATAACCAAAAAAAGGCAGGAGTAGCTATATTAATATCAGACAAAATAGACTTTAAATGTGAAACAATTGTGAGAGACAAAGAAGGATACTACATATTAGTGAAAGGGACAATCTCTCAAGAAGAAAAACAATCATGAATATTTATGCTCCTAACAAGGGCACCTCTAAGTACGTGAGGCAAACACTGGAAAAACTAAGTGAAAGAATAGATGCATTGCTGGACAGAACATCTCAAAAGAGAATCACTAAAGAAACAAAATATTTGAACAGTATATTAGAGGAGCTAGATCTAATAGACATATACATATCATTACACCCAAATACAGCAGGATATACATTTTTCTCAAGTGCACATGGATCATTCTCCAAGATAGACCATATGCTAGGCCACAAAGAAAGGCTCAATGAATTCAGAAAGATCAAAATCATACAAAATAATATATCTGACCACAGTGGAGTGAAGCTGGAAATCTGCAAGGGCCAGAGGCCCAGATTTCACACCAAGATATGGAAATTAAACAGCACACTCTTAGAAAAACAGTGGGTCAAAGAGGAAATCTCAAAAGAAATCAGTAACTACCTTGAAACTAATGATAATGATAACACAACATACCAAAACTTATGGGATGCAGCAAAAGCAGTACTGAGAGGGAAATAGTCATAAATTCATACATCAAAAAAGAAGAAAGGGCAAAAATTGAAGAACTAACTACACATTTGGAGGAATTAGTAAAAAAATAACAAAGTAATCCCACAGGAAGAAGAAAGAAATAACAGATAAGAGCAGCACTAAATGAAATAGAAAATAAGAAAGCACTTGAAAAGATAAACAAGACCAAGAGCTGGTTTTTTGAGAAGATCAATAAAATTGACAAACGCTTAGCAAGACTAACAAAGAAAAAAAGAGAAAAGATGCAAATACACAAAATAAGAAATGAGAAAGGAGATATCATCACTGACCCCATGGAAATAAATACTATCAAAAGAGAATACTTTGAAAGACTATATTCCAACATAAATGACAATTCAGAGGAAATGGACAAATTCCTAGAAACACATAAGCAGCCTATATTGACAAAAGAAGAAATTGATGATCTCAGCAAACCAATCACAAGTAAAGAGATAGAATCAGTCATTAAAAACCTCCCAACTAAGAAGAGCCCAGGGCCAGACGGCTTCACAGGTGAATTCTACAAAACATTCTGGAAAGAACTAACACCAATCCTGCTGAAACTTCCAAAAAATCGAAACAGAAGGAACATTGCCTAATTCATTCTATGATGCCAATATTACCCTAGTACCAAAGCCAAACAAAGACACCACAAGAAAGGAAAATTACAGACCAATTTCTCTAATGAAACTAGATGCAGAAATACTTAACAAAATACTTGCTAATCGTATTCAACAACACATTAAACGAATTATACACCACAACCAAGTGGGATTCATTCCAAGTATGCAAGGATGGTTCAACATAAGAAAATCAATCAATGTAATACACCATATAAACAGATTGAAAAATTGTACTATTAATTAAAGTCCATGGTCTAAAACTTAAGACCCTGTGTAGTTGTTATTAAAACACAGTGTAGAAGGTGGAGCCAAGATGGTGGCAGAGTAAGGAGCTCCTGGAGTCACCCAGAGCTACCTAAAACACCTATTTGGAGGACCCAGGAAACCAGAGGAGTATCCTGCAACATCCATGAGAGTGGGGAAGGAGGAGACTGCCCATCTGCAAAGAAGAATAGTGAGTAGAGCCCTCCACCTCACAGAGGTTGGTGCCCGTGGCATGTAAGCCACCTCAGGAGCTATTCCGTGATTGGAGTTGAAGTTCCATTTCCCCCAATAAAAACAGGAGGAAAACACGGTGCGGCACCAACTTCAGCTACTGATTAATGAATTCAGCGGGCTGAATTAGAATCCTAGGCACACCTAAACTTTGAACCTGTCCAGGTCAGAGGGAGGCTGGTGGCCACCATTCTGACTCCACCCCAGGCATGAGGGGAAGTGGCACTGACTGAAAATCACAGTGCTTATAAGGACCAGCTTCCTTCCACCCAGGCTGGATTGCAGATCTAGCCTAAACCCCAGTCCCAACTCTGGCAAGGAGGAAGCTGGGAGACCTGCACCACCTCTCTGGGAAGCTGCAAGCCATGCTGCAGAGGCTGGTGCCCATCCTACTCTAGGGGTACAAACTGCCTCAGGAGCTATTCCATGCCTGGAGTTAGAAGCTCCATTTCCCATAAATGGTGGAGGAAGAGACAGACATCCACTGACCTCAGCTACTGATTAGTGGACTTGGCTGGCTAAAGTATAATCTTAGAGACAGCTCAGGTCTGAGCATGTTCAAGTGGGAAAGAGTCCAGTAGCCACCATTTTGACTTTGACCCTAGTGTGAAGGGGATCCTGACTGACTGAAACCCAGGGAAGTTAGGGACAGGCTTCTTTCCACCAAGATCAGACTACAGCCCTAGCCTAGGCTCCAGCCCCACCTCCAGCAGAGAGGTAGCTGGTGGGACCTACACCAGGCTCTCCAGGCAGCTGCAAGTGCTCTCCACTGGCACATGCTGAAGAATTGGACACCTGGGGCTGCATCCCCACACCCCAAGAGAACAGGAGAGGAGATGGGTATCCTCGACCTCTCCAGGCAATGGCAGGAGTTTTCAGCCCATGCAGACAGGTTTGTTGAGTGTCTTTGAGCCCATCTCCACTTCTGTTCCCTAATAGGATAGGAGGGGGCTGGTGTTGTCTCAACCTCTCAGGGCAACTTCAGACAATTTTGGGCTGCACAAACCTGACTGTTGAGCACCTGTGGCTCCACCACCATCCCCAATAGGACAAGAGACAGACTGTGTTTTCCAAGCCTCTCTGGGTAACTGCAGGTGCTTTGGCCCACACAGTCTAGTCTGGTGGGTACTTGTGGATGAACTCTCATCCCCCAATAGTAAAGAAGGGAGCTGGTCTTTCCACAGCCTTTTTGGGCAATGGCAGAGCTATTGCTTGCATGGACTGGACTATTGGATGCCTATGAATTCACCCCCACCCCCAATAGGATAGCAGGGGTCTGGTGTCTCCACAGCCTCTCTGGGCAATGGTGGGTACTTTTAGCCAACAGTCGGGTGCCTGAGGATCCAACCCCATGCCTTAAGAGGATAGAAGAGGGCTACCTCTCCAGGCAACAGCAGGTATTCTCGACCTAAAGGGACTGAACTGCTGAGTGCCCATAGAACACCCCCACCACCCAATAGGATAGGAGGGGGCTGGTGCTTCCTCAGTCTCTCCAAGCAATGGTGGGTACTTTCAGGCTACAGGACTGAACTGTTGATCATTTGTGTTTCTGTTCCCACCCCCTAAACAACAGATTACTCCCTTAGCCTCTCAGGGCAACTGTGGGCATATTTGGCCCACAGAGATTAGATTTTTGGGTACTCCAGAGGGTCCATTCCCACCCCTGGCAGGGAGAGGGTCTAGTGCTACAACAATTTACCTTGAGCACCTGTGGCCATTTTGGACCTACACAGCATAGATTGCTGACCAAAACTATAGCTCCATCCTTGCCTAAGGTAGGGGAGGAAGGGGTGTGAAGCTTCATCAGTGTCTCTGGATGACTACAGACAGTCTTATTGTGCCCAACTTGGATTATTATACATGGCTACAGCTCTGTCCTTACCCCTGACAAAAGAGAAAGGTGGGAGAAGCTTCATCACTTTCTGGGACAATGTAGGCATCTTCAGCCTCCATAGCTTACAGCACCTACTACATCCTTGGCTCCTACTACACAACTAACAAGGGAGAAAAGATAAGAAATCCCTAAGTTAAAGGGAGAAACTGCACCCAGAATAAATACATCTAGCAAACCAAATGCAGACAAAAAATTACAATTCGTACCAAGAAACAGGAAGAGATGGCCCAATTAAAGGAACAAGATAAGTCTTCAGATGACATAAAGGAGTTGAAACAATTAATCTTAGATGTTCAAACAAATCTCCTTAATAAATTCAATGAGATGGCTAAAGAGATTAAGGATATTAAGAAGACATTGTGTGAGCACAAAGAAGAATTTGAAAGCATACATAGAAAAATAGCAGACCTTATGGGAATGAAAGGTGCAATAAATGAAATTAAAAATAGACTGGAGGCATATAACAACAGATGTGAGGAAGCAGAAGAAAGGATCAGTGCTCAAAGACATGGTTTCTCCAAAAGTGAATAAACAAAAGATTAGATGAAGAAAAGAATGGAAAAAATTGAACAGGGTCTCAGGAAACTAAATAACAGCAAGAGATATGCAAACATACATGTCATGGGTGTCCCAGAAGGAGAAGAGAAGGGAAAAGGGGCAGAAGAAATATTTGGAGAAATAATAGCGGAAAATTTCCCAACCCTATTGAAGGACATAGATTTCCATGTCCAAGAAGCACAATGTGCTCCAATCTGAATAAATCCAAATAAACCAACTCCAAGACACATACTAATCAGAATACCAAATGTCAGAAACAAAGAAAGAATTCTGAGAGCAGCAAGAGAAAAATAATGCATAACATATAAGGGATACCCAATAAGATTAAGTGCTGAATTCTCATCAGAAACCATGGAGGCAAGAAAGCAGTAGTATGATATATTTAAGATACTACAGGAGAAAAACTGCAAGCCAAGAATTTTGTACTCAGCAAGATTATCTTTTTAAAATGAGGGAGAGATTAGAATATTCACAGATAAACAGAAACTGAGAGAGTTTATAACAAAAAACCAGCTTTGCAGGAAATACTAAAGGGAGTGTTACAGCATGAAAAGAAAAGAAAGGAGAGAGAGGACTAAAAGAGAGTCTAGAAATAAAAACTGTATCAGTAACAGTAACTAAAAGTGTCAAATATAAAATGACAGATAAAATGCAAAGATCAGAATGGATGAAATAAGAACTGCCTTTACAGTAATAACATTGAAAGTTAATGGATTAAACTCCCCAATCGTTCCTATGAAGGCTAAAGAGACCCATGAGAGTTATGGTCATGGCCGATGGGGTTTACTACCAGGGCAGATGGCCCCTCTCTGGAAATGGTGTTTATGTGTGATGAATCTGGACTCAGATGGGCTCTCCCTTCATAAGACTTTCATACTAATCTGCTGGAGGTGCAGTTAACGTTGGGGTTTAAGATATAGTTAGGGGATTTGAATCTCTGGACTGATAATGTGATAGCCAGGTCCTGAGCCTCAACAGACTCCAGCACCTACAATCTGATTTATTGGACTTACCACACTCAGCTAAGATGGAGTTGAAGAAGGACAATCACCACACCATGGAGCCTAGAGTGATTACAACTGAAAATGGGAGGATGGCAGCCAGCATCCATGTGGAATCTGAGCCTCCTCTTGACATAGAGGTGCAATGGACACAACCAATCCAATGTCCACATAGAAGAGGTGGCATTGGATTGGGAAAAGTGGACATGGTGGACGATGGGTATGGGGAAGGGCAGGAAAAGATGAGAGGTGGGGGCGTATTTGGGACGTGGAGCTGCCCTGGATGGCGCCTCGGGGGTGATCACCGGACATCGTGGATCCTCACAGGGCCCACTGGATGGAATGGAGGAGAGTATGGGCCATGATGTGGACCATTGTCTATGAGGTGCAGAGGTGCCCAAAGATGTACTTACCAAATCCAATGGATGTGTCATGATGATGGGAACGAGTGTTGTTGGGGGGGGAAAGGGGGGGTGGGGGGGTGGGGTTGAATGGGACCTTACATATATATTTTTAATGTAATATTATTACAAAGTCAATAAAAAAAAAATTAAAAAAAAAACAAAAACAAAAACAAAACTCCCCAATCAAAAGACACAGACTGGAAGAATGGATAAGGAAATATAAGCCCATCTATATGTTGTCTGCAAGAGACTTGCCTTAGACCGAAGGATACCAATAAATTGAAAGTGAAACATTGGAAAAAGATATTCCACACATGCAGTAACCAAAAAAACAAAACAAAACAAAACAAAAAGCTGGGATAGCTATACTTTTATCAGGTGATATAGACTTTAAAAGCAAAACTGTTATTAGAGACAAGGAAGGACATTGCGTATTAATAAAAGGGATGATTCACTAGGAAGAAATAACAATCATAAATATATATGCATGTAACCAAGATGCCTCAAGATACACGAGACAAACACTGGCAAAACTGAAGGGAGAAATAGACATCTCTACAGTAATAGTTGGAGACTTCAATACACCACTCTCAGCATTAGATAGAACATCTGGGCAGAAGATCAATAAACAGAGAGCTTGAATAATATGATAAATGGAGTAAACCTAATACACATATACAGAACATTGCACCCCAAAACAGCAGGATATGCATTCTTTTCAAGTGCTTATGGATCTTTCTCCAGGATAGACCATATGTTGGGTTACAAAGCAGATCTCAATAAATTCAACAAAATCGAAATTATACAAAGCACTTTCTCTGAACATAATGGAATAAAGTTAGAAATCAACAAGAAGCAAATAAAGGGAAAAGTCACATATATATGGAGATTAAACAATACACTATTAAATAATTAGCAGGTCAAAGAAGAAATTTCAAGAGAAATCAATAAATATCTTGAGACAAATGACAATGAGAATCCAACATACCAGAACCTATGGGATGCTGTGAAGGCACTGTTGAGAGGAAAATTTATAGCCCTCAATGCTTACATTAAAAAAAGAAGAAAGAGCTAAAATCAATAACCTAACTACACAGCTGGAGTAACTAGAAAAACAACAGTAAGCTAATCCCAAAACAAGTAGAAGTAATGGAATAACAAAGATCAGAGCAGAAATTCTCAAGTGAAATTGAGAAAAAAAACAATAGAGAAAATTAACAAAACCAAAAGTTGGTTCTTCATGATTAGCAAAATCAACAAACCCTTTGCTAGACTAAGAAAAAAAGAGAGAAGATGCAAATAAATGAAATAAAAATGAAAAGGGGAACCTTACTACTGACCCCACAGAACTAAGAGAGATCATAAGAGGATACTGTGAACCACTTTATGCTAAAAAAACTAGATAATGTAGATGAAATGGAAAAATTCCTAGGAATGTGCAAACAACCTACACTGACACTAGAAGAAATAGAAGATCTCAACAAACCAATCATGACTAAAGAGATTGAAACAGTCATCAAACACCTCCCCAAAATGAAAAGCCCAGGACCAGATGGTTTCACAGGTGAGTTCTGACAAGCACTCAAAGATTTAATACGAATCTTACTCAAGGTCTTCCAAAAAACTGAACAAGAAGGAATGCTACCAAACTCATTCTATGAAGCCAGTATCACCCTACCACCAATGCCAGATAGATACTACAAAAAAAGAGAAAATTACACACCCATTTCTCTAATGAATGCAGATGCAAAAATCCTCAATAAAATACTTGCTAATTAAATCCAACAACACATTGAAAGAATTATCCATCATGATCAAGTGGGTTTTATACCAGGCATGAAAGGCTGGTTCAACACAAGAAAATCAACATAGTACACCACATTAAATCAAAGAAGAAAAATCACATGATCTTATCAATTGATGCAGAAAGGGCATTTGACAAAATACAGTATCCTTTCTTGATAAAAATACTACAAAAAATAGGAATTGAAGGAAACTTTCTCAACATGATAAAGGCCATATATGAAAAACCCACAGCTAACATTGTACTCAATGGTGAAAGACTAAAAGCTTTCCTATTGAGATCAAGAACAAGACAAGGATGCCCACTGTCACCTCTGATGTTCAATGAAGTGCTAGAGTTTCTAGCTAGAGCAATCAGGCAAGAAAAAGAAATAAAAGGCAACCAAATTGGAATGGAAGAATTAAAACATTCACTATTTGCAGGTGATATAATTGTATATCTAGAAAGTCCCAAAATATCTACAACAAAGCTGCTAGAGCTAATAAATGATTTCAGTAGAGTGTCAGGATACAAGATCAATACACAAAAATCAGTGATGTTTCTATACACTAATAATGCACAATCTGAGGAGGAAGTCAGGAAAAAAAATTCCATTTATAATTGCAACTAAAAGAATCAAATATTTAGGAATAAACTTAACCAAGAATGCAAAGCACTTGTATTCAGAAAACTGCAATACATTGCTAAAAGAAATTTTTAAAAGACCTAAATAATTGGAAGAACATTCCATGCTCATGGATTGGAAGACAAAATATTATTAAGATGTCAATTCTACCCAAATTGATATAGATTCGGTGCAATCCCAATAAAAATTCCACCAGCATTTTTTTAATTTTATTTATTTTTTTTAATTTTTTTTATTTTTATTTTTTATTTTTTTATACATAAAACAACTGTCTTTATATAGAATTGTAATGCCATTTTTTCAAATTTGTCTATCTCTGAGAACATTAAATTCACCTTTATCTTCTCTATCCACAGTCTTTGAAGTTTCTTTTTAAAAGAATGATGTTATGGAAATAAGTTAAACTATATATAGATTTTTTAAATAACTTGAGCTATTGGTTTCCATAATTTTTGAAATTATTGAACAAAATTTTCCACATACAAATCTTCTAATTAGCTTTTTTTTTAATTGACTTTGTAATAATATTACATTAAAAATATATATGTGAGGTCCCATTCAACCCCACCCCCCCACCCCCCTCTCCCCCCCCCCCCCAACAACACTCGTTCCCATCATCATGACACATCCATTGGATTTGGTAAGTACATCTTTGGGCACCTCTGCACCTCATAGACAATGGTTCACATCATGGCCCATACTCTCCTCCATTTCATCCAGTGGGCCCTGTGAGGATTTACAATGTCCTGTGATTACCTCTGAAGCACCATCTAGGGCAGCTCCATGTCCCAAAGATGCCTCCACCTCTCATCTCTTCCTGCCTTTCCCCATACCCATCGTCCACCATGTCCACTTTTCCCAATCCAATGCCACCTCTTCTATGTAGACATTGGATTGGTTGTGTCCATTGCACCTCTATGTCAAGAGGAGGCTCAGATTCCACATGGATGCTGGATGCAATCCTCCCATTTTCAGTTGTAATCACTCTAGGCTCCATGGTGTGGTGGTTGTCCTTCTTCAACTCCATCTTAGCTGAGTGTGGTAAGTCCAATAGATCAGATTGTAGGTGCTGGAGTCTGTTGAGGCTCAGGACCTGGCTATCACATTGTCAGTCCAGAGATTCAAATCCCCTAAATATATCTTAAACCCCAACATTAACTGCACCTCCAGCACATTAGCATGAAAGTCTTATGAAGGGAGATCCCATCTGAGTCCAGATTCATCACACATAAACACCATTTCCAAAGAGGGGCCATCTGCCCTGGTAGTTAACCCCATCAGCCATGACCATAACTCCCATGGGTCTCTTTAGCCCTCAAAGGAACCAATACCTGGGGGTTGTATCTGCTTTATCTGTCTCTCTGACTCTGCTCAGTTGTGCATGAGGGCAATCCTTCTGCCAGCCTCCAGACTCTTTTTTAGAAACTCGTAGCCATATAAACTCATTTCTCCTTTCCATTTCCCCCTTACTTTAGGTCAAACAGCATTTTAAAGTCATGGTATTTTATGTAGACATGGGTATTCTGCTGATCCGCATTGAACCTTCCGTATAAGGTCATTTTCCAGTTGCATCATCAGTTGGTAGTTGATAGTGGTCCCTCGTTGCCAGGGAGGCTCATCCCCGGGTGTCATGTCCCACGCTGGGGGGAAGGCATTGCATTTACATGCTGAGTTTGGCTTCGAGACTGGCCACATTTGAGTAACATGAAGGCTGACAGGAGGAAATTCCCAGGCACAATGTTGCTCTAGGCCTTGCTCTTATTTTAGGTTTATCAGCTCACAAGCATAGTCATTAGCATCAGGGGCTCACTGTTGAACCCTCACTCCCTCCCGGTCCCCGCCACTGTACCTGGGAGACTGTCGCTGCTCCCGTAGGGACCACGACAGAGCACCACTGGCCAGGAACCCAGTACCCCCCCTGCTGTGGTTTTTAATTGTTGCCACTATGAGTATATCCAAACATTACCATGCACCCTGGACATATGTTCTGTACAGCTCCCTGTCAGCCATATATCACCTGTCATTGGTATCCCATACCAGTATCCCTCCATTGCCATTGTTGAAACACTCTGTGATCCAGAACTCCCCAAAATTTGAAGCCCAATATAATGTCATGGTCCCTTACTAGGGAATGGCATATAGCGATGGGTTTAAAGGATAGATAAAGAACATGGATAAAGTTAGATAAAGAACTTAGATAAAGAATGTTGACTTGAAAAAATTCCACATCCTATCTTTTTCTTTTTCTTTTTTTTTTTTTTTCCCCCCCTAATTATTCAGCTTTTCTTCACAGGAGTCCTAGACCACAGCAATGTATATATATAATATACAGCACTCCCACACATCCACCAGAAAACCTTTTCCCTTCCACAGTGATACTCTTACGCCCTATTCATATCATATTTACTTAAAGTGATGTACAGAGTCTGAGACATTAGCTTTCTAACAAGGTGACATCTGTGCTTACATTATGGTGCATACTTTAGGATACACAGTTCTTTACATTTTTAGTTATCCTATGTTTTACATTATGGTTTACATTATCAGTCTGTCATCTCCTATATGTTATGGTGTAATATTACATGTTTTATATCCATCCTTGTGTACTCTCAAGAAACTCCTCTCTTACCCCCCATTTACTTTGGTTCCACACATTTAACGTCCATTTTCCCTTCCACCTTGGTGCCCACAGTGACAGCCAACCTCCATTTCCTGAGGAGCCACTTTCAGAGATAGATGGAATAGTGTTCAGGGCCTAACTTGCTCAACTGCCCCAATGCCCTGGGAGCCACCCTTTCTCTCGAGGGATACAGTTCCCTCTATTTGATGGCATTAGTCCTCCCCAGGATGTGGGTCCACCCCCACTCTCACTACTTGGGTTTCTACCCCATGGTGTCACCCACTCTGGCAGAATGAGCATTTAGACATTCCCCAGGAGCCCGTCCTGCATCAGAACCTCCCCTCCGAGAATTCTAAACAGGTAACCCTCTTTATTATATTTTGATATGATTTTCTCGGCATTTTACTCTCCACCAACACCTGACCCTCTCCTGTGTTCGTATGCTACCCCTCCCTCCCTCCACTTTTGGGCAACGTTACCCATCCGTCCCTCCCCAGCCACCCTCAAACCCGCAAAGCCCCAACCAAAGGCAACCCCTTGCCCCCCTTTTATCTCTTCTTTGTGTTCATACTTACCACCATCTCGTCTTAAATTCCACCCCTGCAGACATCGGCTCATATCCTTCCTCCACCCTCCGATTTCCTGTAAGCCTATCGTTCAGTCTCTTGCTATCTAGGGCAGCTTGTTTATTTCATATCATTGAGGTCATGTAGTATTTGTCCTTCAATGTCTGGGTTGCTTCACTCAACATAAGGTTCTCAAGATTCATCCATGTTATCACATGTGTTTGTAGTGTGTTTGTTCTTACAGCCGAGTAGTATTCCATTGTGTGTATATACCACATTTTATTGATCCACTCATCTGTTGATGGGCATTTGGGTTGATTCCAACTTTTGTCAATAGTGAACAATGCTGCTATGAACATTGGTGTACATATATCGGTTTGTGTCCTTGTTTTCAGTTCTGCTGGGTATATACCCAGCAGTGGTATTGCTGGGTCATATGGCAAATCTATGGCTAGTTTTTTGAGAAACCGCCATACTGTCCTCCAGAATGGTTGGATCCTTCTGCATTCCCACCAGCAGTGGATGAGTGTTCCCCTTCCTTCACATCCTCTCCAGCACTTGTATTCTTCTGTTTTTTTCATAGCTGCCAATCTTATGGGTGTAAGATGGTATCATATTGTAGTTTTGATTTGCATTTCCCTGATAGCTAGAGATTTGGAACATTTTTTCATGTGCTTTCTTGCCATTTGTATTTCTTCTTCGGAGAAGTGTCTGTTTAAGTCTTTTTCCCATTTTTTAAATGGGTTGTTTATCTTTTTATTTTCAAGATATAGGAGTTCTTTATATATGCAAGTTATAAGTTTCTTATCAGATATATGATTGCCAAATATTTTCTCCCACTGTGTGGGCTCCCTTTTTACTTTCTTGACAAACTCCTTTGAGGTGCAGAAGGCTTTAATTTTGAGGAAGTCCCATTTATCTATTAGTTCTTTTGCTGCTCGTGCTTTTGGTGAGATATTCATAAATCCATTTCCTATTACAAGGTCCTGTAGATGTTTCCCTACACTGCTTTCTAAGGTTTTTATGGTCTTGGCTCTTATATTTAGGTCTTTGATCCATCTTGAGTTGATCTTTGTATAAGGTGTGAGATGGTAATCCTCTTTCATTCTTCTACATATGACTATCCAGTTCTCCAGACACCATTTGTTGAATAGGCCACTCTCTCCCAGTTGAGATCCACCAGCATTTTTTAAGCAAATGGAAAACACAATCATCAAATTTATCTGGAAGGGTAAGAGGCCCCGAATAGCCAGAAACATCTTAAAAATGAAAAGTGAAGTTGGAGGACTCTCACTTCCAAGCTTTAAATCATATTACCTATATACAGTGGTAAAAGCAGTATGGTATTGGCATAAAGATAGACACATAGACCAATGAAACCAAATTGATGGTTCAGAAACAGACCCTTACATCTATGGCCAAGTGATTTTTGACAAGCCTAACAAGCCCTCCCAGTTGGGGCGGAACAGTTTATTCAACAAATGGTGTTGGGAGAACTGGATATCCATAGCCAAAAGAAAGAAAGAAGACCCCTATCTCACACCTTATATAAAAATTAACTCAAAATGGATCAAAGGCCTAAATATAAAAGGAAGTACAATAAAGTTCCTAGAAGAAAATGTAGGGAAACATCTTTAAGATCTGGTGATAGGTGGTGGTTTCTTAAACCTTACACCAAAAGCACAAGCAACAAAAGAAAACATGGATAAATGGGACCCCCTCAAACTTAAACATTTCTGTGATTCAAAGGACTTCATCAAGAAGGTGAAAAGGCAGCCCAGTCAGTGGGAGAAAATATTTGGAAATATTATCCAATAAGGGTTGATTTGCATTCTATATAAAGAGATCTCTACAACTCAACAATAAAAGAGCAAGCAATCCAGTTTTAAAAATGGGCAAAAGATTTAAATAGGCATTTCTCCAAAGAGGAAATACAAATCGCCAAAAAGCACATGAAGAAATGTTCCATATCATCAGCTATTAGGGAAATGCAAATTAAAACAATGAGATATCATCTAACACCACATAGAATGGCCATTATTAAAAAAAACAGACAACAATAAGTGCTGGAGAAGATGTGGAGAAATAGTAACACTCCTTTACTGTTGGCAGCAGTGTAAAATGGTGCAGCCTCTGTGGAAGGTAGTTTGGCAGTTACTCAGGAAACTAAATATAGAACTTCCATATGATCCAGCAATTCCTCTACTAGGAATATATCTAGTAGAACTAAAAACTATGACACAAACAGACATCTGCACAATTGCCAAAAGATGGAAACAACCCAAGTGTCCATCCACCAATGAATGGATAAACAATATGTGGTATATACATACAATGGAATACTATGCTGCAGTAAGAAGAAATGAAATTGGGACATATGTGATAACATGGATGAGTCTTAAAGACATTATATATACTAAGTAAAGTAAGCCAGACACAAAAGGACAAATAGTGTATGGTCTCATTAATATGAACTAAATACAAATAATAAACACATGAAATTAAAACCTAGAGTATGGGTTATTAGGAGATAAGAGGAGGGTTGAGAAGAACTATGGATGCTTAATGTATGTGAAAGTTTTACTTAACTTGACTGTAGAAGTGTGAGATGGATAGAGTTGACAGTAACACATTATAGTGAATAGCAACCAATTTATAAATGGGAAAAAGGTAGTCTGGGGAAGTAAATGTCAATAGAAAGAAAGCTAAAGAATAATCTAGGGACTGAATAACACTGTGAACCCAGAGGTGATTGAGAATTGTGATTAAGGGTACAAATGCAAGAGAGTCCTTCTGTGAGCTAGAGCAGATGTACATCATTATTGCAGGATGATGGGAATATGGAGAAGCATGGGAAAACTACAAGTGGTGTGACCTACAGACTGTGGTTAACAGCAATACTATAATATTCTCGCATCAATGCCAAAGCTGTACTGTGTTGATAATGGAGGTGTATGGAAAAATTGTGCCAAATGTATGCTTTGGACCATGATTGGTGGTAACAGCCTGATGATATTGTCTCATAATCTCTAACAAATGTTCCACCAAGGTGTGGAGTTGTATGGGAAATATACACATCTGTATGATTGTTTTGCAAGTTCACAATATCTGTAACAAATACATTTCTAAAAAATAGTATGGGTTGGGAGAAAAATACACCAAATGTAAGATAGATTATGGTTGGTAGTAAAATTTTGATGATGCTCTGGCATAGTTTGTAACAAATGTTTCACAACAATGCAAAGAGTTGGTGGAGAGTGATGTATGAGACCCCTGTGTGATGTTATGTATGTTTAATTTGTAAGTTTGCAATCTTTATGATACACTTATTGTTTATGCATGTTCATGTATGAATGATAAACATCAATTAAAAATCAAAAATTAAAAAAATAAATAGGACAAAGACAAGATTTTAAAAACTGTGTAGCATGCTTTTTAAAATTTTCACTCTTTCGTCATATATGCAATCTAGCATTTTCCCATTTAATCATATTCACATATATACTTAAGTGCTATTCATTGTGTTCACAATACTGTGATGCCATCACTACCATCCTTTACCAAAACATTTTCATCATTCCAAATAGAAATTCTTTCCATTTTAAACCTTAATTTCTCATTTCCCATTCCCACCCTGCCCTCTATAATCTATATTCTAGGTTCTGACTCTATGAGTTTTCTTATTCTAATTGTTTCTAATCAGTGAGATCATATAATATTCATCCTTTTGTGTCTGGCTTATTTTACTCAACATGATGTCTTCAAGGTTCATCCAGGTTGTCATATGTATCAGGTATCCATATCGTTTTATGGCTGAATAATATTCTATTGCATATATATACCACATTTTATTTATTTATCCATTCATCAGTTAATGGATACTTGGGTTGCTTTCATCTTTTTGGCAATTGTGAATAATGTCACTGTGAACATCTGTGTACAAATATCTGTTCCATTCTCTGTTTTCAAGTCTTTTGCGTATATACCTGGTAGTGGAATTGCCAGGTCATATAATAGTTCTAGACTTGAGTTTTCTATGTGGGCTCCAGAAAATTATGTTCTTAAATGGAATGTATTGTGAACCTTTGATTGAATTAGATCAGTTAAAGGCTATCTGATTAGATTTCTCCAGTGGGGTATAGCCCAGGGTGGGTCTTAATCCTCTTACTGAATTTGAATCTGAGGGAGAGAAAAAGCACAGCTGGAGCCACCCAAAGTAGAGACCTGGAGGAGAGGGGAGAGATGAGATGAGCCGCTGCTGCCATTAAGCCTTGCCATTTGCCTGATCACCCACAGCTGAGCTCAGGGAGACAGTGATCCTGGAGGAGAAGGCAGGGACCAGCAGAGCCAGCATTGTGCCTTGCCATGTGGCAGGAGTACAGGATTGTCAGCAGCCAACCTTCAGGGAGAGAGCTTCACCCAATGCCTGGATTTGGACATTTTCCCCAGCCTTGGAATTGTAAGCTTTTAACTTAATAAATTCCTACTATACAATCCAACACACATTTTGGTATTTTGTTTCCAGCAACTTTTAGCAAACTAAAACACATAGTATTGGCATCTTAATGACATTTAGTCTTCCAACGCATGAACATGGAATATGTTTCCATTTATTTAGTTCTTTAATTTATTTTAACAATGTTTTGTGGTTTTCTGTGTACAAATCCTTTATATCCTTGGTTAGATTTATTCCTAGATATTTGATTCTTTTAATTGCTATTATGAAGGGAATTTTTTCTTGATTTCTTATTATTGTTCATTGCCTGTGTATAGAAACACTACAAATTTTGTGTGTTGATATTGTACCTTGCCACTTTGCTGAATTAGGTTGAGGAAGTTTGTTCTGGATTTTTCAGGACTTTTTATATATAGTATCATATCATTAGCAAATAGGGAAAATTTTATTTATTCCTTTTCTATCTGGATGCTTTTTATTTCTTTTTCTTGCCTAATAGCTCTAGGAAGAACTTCTAGTACAATATTGAATAACAGTGGTGACAGTGGGCATCCTTGTCTTTTTTCTGATCTTAGAGGGAAAGCTTTCAGTCTTTCGCCCATTAAGTAAGGATATTAGTTGTGTAATTATCATATATACTCTTTTTCATGTTGAGGAAGTTTCTTTCTATTCCTGGTGTTTTAAGTGTTTTTATCAAGCAAGTGTGCTGTATTTTGTCAAATGTCTTTTCTGCATCGATTGAGATGAGCATGTGTTGTTTTCCTTTATTCTGTTAATATGCTGTATTACATTAATAGATTTTTAAATGTTGAACCAAACTTGCATACCAGGGAAAAAACCCACTTGATCGTGGTTTATAATTCTTTTAATATGCTGTTGGATTTGGTTTGCTAGTATTTTGTTGAGGATTTTTGCATCTTTATTCATAAAAGATATTGGCCTATAGTTTTCTCTTCTCATGGTATCTTTATCCAGCTTTGGTGTAAGGATGATTGGGGCTTTATAGCATGAGTTAGAGAGTGTTCCCTTCTCTTCAGTTTTTTTTTTTTTTTTTTTGGAAGAGTTTGTACACAATTGGAATTAATTCTTAAAATGTTTGGTGGAATATCTCTGTGAAGCCATCTGATCTTGGGCTTTTCATTGTTGGAAGATTTTTGATTTGAGTAAATCTCTTTACTAGTAATTGGTTTGTTGAGAACTTTTATTTCTTCTTGAGTCAATGTAGGTAGTTGTGTGTTTCCGAGAATTTGTCCATTTCATCTAGGTTATCTATTTTATTGGCATACAATTATTCATAGTATCTATTTACAGTCCTTTTTATTTCAGCAGGGCCAGTAGTAATGGCCCCCTTTTCACTTTTTCTTTTTTAGAAGTTACCAGAGCTTGAACCCAGGACCTTGTACATGGGAAGCAGAGCTATAAGTTTCCCTTTCAGCACTTTATTTGCTGAATTCCATAAGTTTTGATATGTTGTATTTTCATTTTCACTCATCACAAGGTATTTCCTAATTTTATCTCTGATTTCCTCTTTAACCCATTGGTTGCTTAAAAGTATGCTATTTAATTTCTACATATTTATGAATTTTACCTTTCTCCCTCTGTTACTGATTTCTAGCTTCATTCCATTGTGGCTGGAGAATATATATTGTATGATTTCAATATTTTTTAACTTATTGAGACTTGTTTTGTTATCCAACATATGGTCTATCCTGGAGAATGATCTGTGTGCACCTGAGAAGAATGTGTATTCTGTTTTTGTTAGGTACAGTGTTCTATAAATGTCTGTTAGTACTTGTTAATTCAGTATATCATGCAAACAAGTCCTGTACTTATTTTCTGTTCTTCTGACTTGATATTCTGTTATAGAAAGTAGTGTGTTAAAGTTTCCTACTATTAATGTCACTCTGTCAATTTCTTCCTTCAAATCTATCAGTATTTGCTTCATATATTTTGGGGCTCTGCTATTATATATATATATATTTATAATTGTTACATCTTCCTTTGAAATTGTCCCCTTTATCAGTAGTCAACAACCATCTTTGTCTCTAATAACTGTTTTTTACTCAAAGTCGATTTTATCTAATATTAGTGTAGCCATTTCCAGTTCTCTTTTGCTTACATGGTATATATATTTTTCCATCCTTTCACCATCATCCTATTTTTATCTTTGACTTTAAGGTGAATCTTTTACAGACAGCACATATTTGTGTTAAACTTTTTTTTCCATTCTGCCAATCTCTGCCTTTTGACTGAAGAGTTTAACCCATTTTACATTTAAAATTATTACCGATAATATGAGTCTTTCTTCTGGCCTTTGTAAGTTTTATACCTTTTTTGTTTCTAACTTCCATTAAAGCCTACTTTATATTTATTTGCCTTTTTGGTTGTACCATATAGAGTACCTTCTCATTTCTATTTGGATATATTTTTTCATCTGTTTTTCTTAGGTTTACCTTAGGGTTAAAATTTAACATCCTAAATATATAGCAGTTATATTTGGTTTGATGCCAGCTTAACTTCAATAGCATGCACATATGTTTTACCTATACCCCTTTTCCTCTATCATTATTTGTGCTTGTTATCACTTAGACCTTTGTACATTGTATACCCAAAAACATAGATTTATCATCATTTTTATGAATTTGTATTTTAGTTCCTATAGGAAGTAAGAAGTGGAGTTACATACCAAACAACGCAATCCAATAATACTAACTACCTTTCCTGTAGGTCTTTACTTCTTAATGTTGCTTTGAACCACTACCTAGTATCCTTTCATTTCAGTCTGAAAAACTCCCTTTAGCATTACTAGTGGTAATGTATTCTCTCAGCTTTTGTTTATTTGAGAATGTCTTGATCTTTTCTTCATTTTTGAAAGAGAGTCTTACCAGATATAACATTCCTGGCTGGCACTCAGTCTCATTGGGACTCCCTTGTATGTAACATGCTGCTTTTCTCTTGCACTTTCAGAACTCTCTCATTGTCCTTTGCATTTGATAGTATATTCAGTATATGACAGGGTGTATTTTTCTTCATATTTATCCTATTTGGTGTTTTCTGAGCTTCTTAGGTGTACATATTCACGTTTTGCTAAGTGTGGAAAGTTTTCTGTCATTATTTCTTTGAATATTCCTTTGTTCCTTCGCTCTTTTTTTCCTTCTGGGACTTCCATAATGCATATATTGGTGTGCTTGATGGAGCCCCATAGCTGTCTTAGGCTATTTTTAACTTTAGTATTTCTTTTTTCTTTCTGTTCCTCAACCTGACCCATTACAAGTGTCTTGTCTTCAAGTTCACTTGTTCTTTCTTCTTCCAGATCGAATCTTGAAACCCTCCTTGGTATTTTTCATTTCAGCCAATGTGGTCTTCAACTCTAGTAGCTTTGTGTGGTTCCTTTCTAAACTTTCTATCTCTTTACTTAGACTCACATTATCTATTCATTGTTTTCCTGATATCCTATATTTATTTCTCAGTACTTTCCTTCATCTTCTTAAGTATTTTAAAGGTCATTTTTAAAAAAAGAATTTGTTCAGTGTGTCCACATTCTTATTTTCTTCATTGGTGTTTTCTGTATTTTTATCCTCTTCCTTTGGATGGACCATTATTTCCAGTTTGTTTGTCTTGTATTCTTTTGCTGTACACTGTACATTTTAATATTTTTAAATGTTAACTCTTAGATTTACTCTCTGGGATGTCTGTTTCTTGTTTTTGGTTTTTTGTTGTTGTTGTTGTTGTTGTTGTTTAACCAGCTGGTGATAAGACAGAGATTTTCTTCAGCTTCAGCCTTCTTATTTTGTACTTCAACTCCATCTTGGTAAAGCACTTCCTCCAACATTGTTAAGTTTGCAAGAATGTCAGCCTTTACTCTCTTCTTCCATATTGGTAACTTAGCCAAGAAAGTTTGTAATATTTCAGTCGTATCCATAATGGTGACTTCACACCATGAATGGAAAAATTTATCTCATTCATTTGGTGAAAAATATCTGCCACATAAGCCAACCCATGGATAAAGCCCTTCCTTTCAAAATATTCTAAGAGTGGGTTTTCTTTTTTTTTTTTTTTTTCAGAAAAAGTGAAACTTCTGACCTTAATTCAAATAAATACTTCAAGATTTGCCCTCTTGAAAATCAGTGTACTTGTGTGTGGTCGAAAAGGACTTCATATTCTGCTCCCATTTCCTGACAAAATCTTAAAAGTTGATGATTCAAGGACCTTTTTTAATGAAGTTGATAACTTTTATGGCTGTTGACAAAACTTCTTTCAGGATTGTTGTCTTTGTTGCCAGTGCATGTCTGTGTAAAAATCAATGAGTGATGATGACTTGAGGAGCTTCTCAAAATCAGATGTATTACCAAGCATTGCAGGAGCTCCATCAATGCAAAGAGAATGAAATTTTTCTTCCCAATCAAAGTTATGTTTGTGGAAAAAACTTTTTACCATTTCAAAAATGTTTCTGAAAGAGACTAACAAAATAAGAATTTTTCTTTGATGGCATCAGCATGCACACAGTGAACAAAAACAAGGAGCTGACTACATTGAGAGATGTCTGCAGTTTCATCCAATTGCATACTGCAGGATAATGGTAAGGCTGCCAATTCCTGGATGACCTGTTTTAAAATATTAAAAGACATAAATATTCTGGAATATATTACATCATTTGACAAGGAAACCACTTCCAGTTTCTTTCTCTGTTCCAGTCCACACACCAATTCAAACCATTTCCAGTGCACATGGCTTTGTTAAATTCTCTCCATTAGTGTGGGGCTTCTTTTGCTTGGCAATCTGGTAAGCAATTTTATAGGATGCTTCAAGCAGAGGCTTTTCTGAAATGGCAAATCCAAGTTTTGGAAGCATCCCTGCCTTGTTGAATTGAGCTTTTTTTGCAAAAAATAACTCGAATCTTTAGATGCGTTCTCAGCATAGACAGACATGAAATAGTCTTTCAGTTTTGCTGGTCTCATACTTCCAGTCACAAGAATTTTTCTGCATTAAAAACACTGCTTTTTTTTGTTCCCTTATGTTCATTAATACAAGCAAAATCCAAATAATACATAACTTTCATCATACTTCCTTTCCTTTGACATTTCAACTTAAATTGAGTCTGTAAATTAAAATATATAATTTAATGGAAAGTTTTTAACACTCAGTATTTTGTAAGGTTCTTAAGTAATTTGTTTGATAAATATGCATATAAATAAGTAATTTTTAACTCTATGATAGATATGCGGATCACAGCAGTAAATCAGGATTTGTGTCCTTTCTGGAATGCGGTGTCTTTCTGGAATTCTGCATAAAGTCGCATGGATGTCAGAACCTTCCTAGAATCCTAGCAGCAAAAGAAAAATATATAGTGTATATGGACATTTGCAGACATCGCTGGGATCACACATGGTTATATACCGCAATATCAGCAACAGAAAGACATAAACATTGATGGCATGGTTTGACAAACTCATGGTGGGTGTGCCTGATTTACACTCATAGTCAGCCTGTCTATTCGTATTAAAAGAACCTACTTACAAAAAGTTATGAATTCTCATTTAAACTGGTCAGTTTTGTAAACTTTAATAATCAATAAAAACAACTTTATTTTTTAACAAACAATTGTAGACAGGGAAATACTTGAATGTAATGCAATTACTAGGCAACCAAAGTGTGAATGCTCAATTTCACCATTTGGTAGCTGAACCACTTCTATGCATTGAATTGCCAGCACAGATTAGATAACAAACAGATTTCATGAAATGGAGGGAAAAGTACACACATTTTCTCTGACCAACAAAGGTGGCCATGTTGTCTGGACAATATTTGGAAGCATCTTTGTGCTTGTCATGTAGAACAATTTTGGCCTGTCATTTTTCATATTTTGTTTATTAATTATAATGTCAGAATTGTGTTTCTTTGATGTGGTTGGTTACCTAAAAACACAACTGATGTCATGGTTAACAAATTTTCAACACAAGTGGCTCGGTCAAAATCGCTAATTATCATGCAATGTATGTTGACTATGTTATGTATTACAGTGTTTTATTTCATGAGGTGATATTTTTTGCTTCGTATTTTTTTATTTTTCATTACGGTTATGTTGATTTTAACTGTGCAGAGTGAAGTTTTCAACATCTGCATACACTCATAAGTGAAGAAAATGCTAGATTTCAATTAGTGGTGAGAGAAAAGAAAGATATTAAGTTGATGTTTTTCAATTCAAGCTCACAGATCCCCAGAAATCTTTCCATGGACCCCCAAGGGGACCCCTGGTTAAGAACCCTTGGGTTAAGGCATGCTTCTCTCTATCTGCAGCCATTGGTTGGGCACATTGGTTGGGTAGAGACTTTCTCTCCTACCCATTAACTAATCCTGGTCCTCAATAATAATTGTGACAACTTCTGGAGACAAACAAAATCATGCCCTTGGCCCGGTCATATTGGGCAGAACGTAGTGTCTATTAAAGTAAGGTGATGATGTTTTGAGATCAAAATGTTAACAAAATACAGTTGGCAACTGAGTAATGGGTCAAAAGGCAGATGTGACCTCTCATCTCTATTCAACAGAACAAGCATATGGAGAGTAGAGAGCTTCACTAAATAAGTAGTTCTGAGCTGGATACAAATAGTTTCTCCTGAGGTTTAGAATTTCATGTAGAGATTCTAGAATAATTGATTCTGTGCTTACGTGTATTTGAATGATTATAGTAGTTACCTGCTTGACCTGAATCCCTCGGGTAAATAATGTACCAGAATTCCACTTGGTCTGTTGAGACTAGGTACCTGTCAAAGGGAATTCTGTCAAAGTCTGGGTCCCTTGTCCTGAAAGTATCACCTGGCTCTTGGTTATGACACACTTTTCAAGGGATCTTGTTATGCTCAACTAAACATTTAGATTTGGTCTACCCTATGCACTCTTGGCTGCAGCTTATTCAGGATACAGTAATAGCTGGGCATCATCAGGCATTCTTCAGTCCTTGCAGCAGTACACCTTGCATTCCTGAGAATGGGGTCTCTGGCACCGAAATGACAGCTTGGGTACAATGGGATGAATCCTCACCAGTAGGTCCCTAAACCCCTTATCACAGGAACACTGTTCTCTTGACTCAATAGTTATAGCTTCCAGGCTCCTTGCAAGGGATATACCCAGTCAGAAGATTCACCCAGCTTGGAAGAATATTTGCATATATAGTCCCTTCAAAAATTATATCTGGTCTTAGAGTTCGGTTAATCAAGGATCATTGTGTTACTTGGTAACACAGCTGAAAAAGCTGATATTCCTTTTTTTTCCTGCTTCCTAAGGGAATAGAGAAATTAATTAAAGATCAAACATGTTCTTCTAAGAAAAAGATTTTATTAACCAGTTACCTACAGTTTACATTTTGACAAAGTGCAGCATCTAGGGAAGTGGATGTGGCTCAAGTGGGCTCAGGTCTACCATGTGGGAGGTCCACGGTTTGATTCTCAGGACCTCTTGGTGATGGCAAGCTGGCCCACGTGGAGTGCTGGCCCATGCAGTGAGCTGGCCCAGAGAGCTGGCCCATGTGAGTGCTGGCCAGGGCAGAGAGCTGGCTCATCAAGATGATGCAAGAAAAAGTAACACAGAGAAGAGACAATAAGAGACACAGCAGACCAGGGAGCTGAGGTGGTGCAAGAGATTGATCACCAATCTCCCACTCCAGAATGTCCCAGGATCTGTTCCCAGTGCTGTCTAAAGAGAAAGATGAGAAGAGAAGACAAGCAGACATAGAAGAACACACAGAGAATGGACACAGAGAGTAGACGGTGAGTGCAAACGATGCAGGCAAGGGGGGGGGGGGGGATGGGATAAATTAAAAAAAACTGAACTGGAGCTTTTAAAAAAAGTGCAGCATCTTATTTCATGAGATAAAATGAGTTTCTGTTGTGGTGATAGCAAACCTTTGAGGATGAGGCTTCTTGAGGAGTCGTTGTGGCTTCTGACACAGTGACCTGCATGTTAACAGAAGGTGGGTGGCCTTTTTACTTAAGAATAAAGCTGAACTCCCTGGATGTTCACACTCCTCACAGGTTCCTGATATCTGAGACTTTAAGTGCAAATTGCTAGGTGAGATCAGCTACAAAGATCTTCATCCACGTTCCAAAGCCGAATGATCAGAGGAAATGAACTAGCTCACAATCCTTAGGACTAAGAATAAGATTGCAAAATTGGAGCCAGATTAAGAGAACAAACTCACCTCAACACTGGAAGGACTTCTTGGAAAGCAGCTTCCTTTGGTGGCTTAAAAGTACCCCCTCTGAATCTGGATGAGGAGCCTCTGTGTAACTGAGGATGAAACTTGGTAAAGATTGTATCAGGGCTGGGCAATGGTACAGCAGTAACTAGAAGAGTTATGTAAAAAAAGAAAATAAACCTAGCTTGGTTGGAAAGAGAATGAAACCTGGCTGGTATCAGAGATTAATAATACATGTATATATGCATTTTTTGGTGGGGCAGTGTAGTTAATTACGAAAATGGAAAACAGGTTTCAGTGTAATCACGAAAAAGGAAGGTCTACATGGGCTTAAATTAGATACCCAAATTCTTTAAGTCCCCTGGTGGTGAATTGGGTCAAGTGGGTCAAAGTCCGTATTTCCCCGGTAGATTGGCTCATTTTATTTGTCACTTTGATACTGAATGAATCACCCCTTTTTTATTCCTCAGGAAATTGTAGATGAATTGTAGATATGAGACTGCCAGATGGAATCCCCATTGGCTCACGATGGCAGTGGCCTTCTACCTTTTGCTTCACTTTCAATGCCTTTTCCCCTACTTGTCTTCTGCAATTTTGTGCAAGATTTGCGTATTGTGGGTCATATTGTTATATTGCAGAAATATTGCTGTGAGTATTTTTGGGGTAATTTTCCAATGTCAGAACACTGAAGACTCCTGGTTGTTCTCCTGGAGTGTCCATAATCCCAGGTTTTAGCTCAAAGCTCTGCATCCTTCTTTCAGAGTGTAGGGACTGTGACCCCTGATGTCACCCAGACACGAACACAACTGGCCGAAGTCTTTCACCTGAGTTTCCAAATAGCTGAGGTCTTGTCAGATAGCACCTCTTCCAAAGATGGAACTTCTTGGTCCTTTCACACCCCATTTATACCCCTGCCCTGGTGTGTTTCAATCCTGTCAACTAAACCTTTTATCCATAGGAGGATTCTCCTTAAGGGTTACTATTTTGGGTGCTGGCTCTGATGGGGAATTCAGATAAAGCTTCATTCTTCTGCTCTAGCCTCCAGTTTTTAAATCTTTGGCTCTACAGATCCAATTAAGTACCATTAAATATATGTCATTGATGGAGCTGTGTCTTGCTGTAAATTCACATTTATCTAAGATACATAGTAAATGTATTTACTTAGAAGAAAATGGGGTATAGGGCTAAGGTTTTTCTGACTATATAGCCTCCTTCCCAACTAAGAGAGAGAGCTGGAGAGTGGGGGCTTATGCATAGAAACAGAGAGAGAATTGAGCCACACAGACAACATGGCTGGAAGTGAATATTATGGTTTTGTCCAATTAAATATCAAGTGATTTTAACTCAGATACTTCCACTATTTCCAAGTGCAGCAAAGTTCTAGAGGACTTTTCATTTCCAGTAGTCTTGGCTAAGAAATTAAGTGAAAGCACCAATTAGCAATGCATTTGGAAAAAGAACTTAACCAAAAGGGGAGAATATTAAATACAAATGAATTATGTGTGTGTATCATGTTATTTTATTTTATTTTATTTTTCTATTTTAATAGATTTAAAAAATTTTTTAAAGATACATAGATCATACGAAATGTTACATTAAAAAATACAAGATCCCATATACCCCCACTCACCACCACCCCCACTCCTCCCACATTACAAAACTCTTTCATCATTGTGGCACATTCATTGCATTTGATGAATATATTTTGGATCACTGCTGCACCACATGGATTATAGTTTACATTGCAGTTTACACTCTCTCCAAGTCCATTCAGTGGGTTATGACAGGATATACAATGTCCTGCATCTGTCCCTGCAAGAGGTGAAGTGGACATTACCATCCTGTTGCTGCCTCCCTTCACCCCTCCTCCTAGCCTTTGTTATCTCCCTTTTCCAGCCGTTGCTATCCTTCCCGCCAGTCCCGTCCACTTAGCCAACTCATAATCTGCCCCCTTTCTTAATCACCGCCTACTTCATAGCTGCCTGCACAGTTCCGCCTATCCACTACCACCCCGTAGTTTACCCGCCCCAATTCCTACCCCTCCCTTGACCCGACCTTATATAATCAAGTGTATTTCCGCAATAAATTGGACTAGCTCATTCTCACAGGCTGTCTCCATGGTTTTTACCGCGCGTCCCCCACGCCTGGAGAACCTAGGCCTACGCGCTGGCCTAGGGGCTCACCGCCGAGCCGTGGAAGCCCACCCGGTCCTCGTGGGTTGCTAACTTAGAATAGCAGCCCACAGCAGGGGTTGCTAACTTGGAATAGCAGCTCACAGCATCCCAGGGTCCTCAGGATGGAGGAATAAAATATGGATTAGAGTTGACTTACTGATATTCTACTATAGATTTATTGTGATTCTAGCAATGGAAGAAATTGTATCATTGATGTGGAGACAGTGGCCCTGGAAGTTGCCGAGGGCAGGGAGAGAGAAGTAGAGATGTGATATGGGAGCATTTTCAGGACTTGGAGTTGTCCTGAATGATATTGCAGGGACAAATGGATTTTATGCTAAGAGATTTCAAAGTGAGTCAGGAGGTCATTCCAGAGGTTACGCTTATGCAGGTCTCAGGAGGATCTCACTGACTGCTACAGTAAGCAATGTCTCAAGCATGGATGTGCCTGAGAGCTCTAGAGACATCTACACACTACAGGCAAGGCAGACAACCTAGGAAATAAGTACCCCATTGGTGGACCTTACCTTGGAATATACGATAACCTCTCTCTCCAATGTATCAGAGTTAGACTCATTTATAATTTTCATACAAATGGTTCTTCTGCCCCTTTTATTTGAAACTATAATTACCACTATACCCATTAAATATGTGTCCCAGAGGCAAATATTCTGGCTGTTCATATGCCAGTTGAGCCCTCAATCTTAGCAGAGATGCAGCCAACATCCACTCTCCAGTTCATTGGACTCTCCCAGGACAACTGACAAAAGGATGATGATGGACAATACCCACCCCAAAAAACAGAGTATCTACAACTGCAAGCAAGACAGTTCCATCCATCTACCTCATGGATCTAAGCCCTCTCTCAATTGACAGCAATTGAATGGCATCACCATCCCCAAATCCTCAAGACTGAGGAACAAACAAACATAAGGTAGGAATGCAACTCTGGACTAAAACAGTAGTCACTAGAGTTTCTGAAGGGGAGAAGAGGGAGGAATAGTTATTAGTCAGCCGAAGGGGTGCTGATGCAAAGTACCAGAAATTGGTTGGTTTTTATAAAGGGTATTTATTTGGGGTAGGAGCTTACAGATACCAGGCCATAAAGCATAAGTTACTTCCCTCACCACAGTCTATTTTCACTTGTTGGAACAAGATGGCTGCCAATATCTGCAAGGGTTCAGGCATCCTAGGTTCCTCCCTTCTAGGGTCTTGCTTCTCTCTGGGCTCAGGGTTCCTCTCTTCCTGAGGCTTGCTTCTGCTTCCTCTGCATGCTTACTTCCTGGCCTCCAGCTTAAGGCTTCAGCATCAAACTCTAACATCAAAACTCTAACATCAAAAACCTTCAACTCTGTCCTTTGCCATGTCTTTTATCTTTGAGTCCCTACCCACCAAGGGATAGGGACTCAACACCCTAATGACATGGCCCAGTCAAAGCCCTAATCATAACTTAATCATGCCCAAGTACAGACCAGATTACAAACATAATCCAATATCTTTTTTTTAAATTCATAACTATATCAAACTGCTACAAGTTATAATATAGGGCATTTTTGGGACATTGGAATTGTTCTGCATGACACTGCCATGATGGATACAAGCCATTATACATTTTGTCAAAACCTATAAAATTGTGCAGTGCAGAGTATAAACCATAATGTAAACTATAAACCATGCTTAGTAGCAGTGTTTCAATATGTGTTCATCAATTGTAACAAATGTAACATACTAATAAAGATGTGGGAGGGGAAGGGAATGGGGTATATGAAAATTCCCTATATTTTCAATGTAACCTTTATGTAATCTAAAGCTTCTTTAAGAATAACTTACAGAAAAATAAATTAGGTGATAGTACTTTGACATTTTGCCTAAATATTAGGAAATTAGATGGTGTTTACAAACCAACATATAGCTTTTCTAGAGCTGTCCAGGCCACTGGGTGGTTCCAGCTTTGCCTCTCTGACTAATATTTCCTTGCCTTACAAACAAGGAGATATTTCTTTTTCTTCACAGAAAGTTTAATCTTTTACCCCCTGGTGTCAATAGAAAAATTACTCTAAATGATGTATCAAAGAGAACAGGGATGCTTCATCAGGTGATATAAAAAATGAAGATAGAACATTTCGATTAGACTAAAGTTATGAAAAAAACTTGCAAAGATTACAGTGATGACATTGAAGATAAAAGAAAGTCAGTGGAAAGAAATGTTCAGGTTCCTGTGTTCTCTCCAAAATCTCCCATGGGGGCTATAGAGAAACATGGCATAGTTCCAGCCCAGCCACATCACAGGAATGGTGCAATAGATGCCAAATGGTTGGTCTAACAGGGCCTGATTTTTTTGAGAAGTAGAAAGACTTCATCCTTCGTCTATCACCTCTGGTGGAGATGAATTCTCTCTAGTTCACACTTCTTAAGGCAGTGACAGTCAGGATGGCTGTGGATAGAGCTTAGGTGTGCATCATGAATAGAAGTGCCCTGGCTGGTATTGAGTATTCCCTGCTCCTGAATGAATGTAGACACTAGGACTGGGTCAGCATCCACTTTCCTTCCAGGCTCCTCAGTGTAGGAGAATCTTGCTTTCCCTGGGTCATTTTGACTCAGATTCTTGAGGCAGGGGGCAGGCTGTTCAGAGTCCTCGAAGCCCCCAATCCTGTGGGATTTGTAGAAATCTGCTCCCTTAGATGTTAGCTCAAAACAGGTTGGGAGATTTTTTATGCCCAGATTACAGAATGTTTCCCTCCATTTCTGGATGTGTACATCCTTCAAAATGCTGGATTATGATTTTTAAAAACTGCAGGCTGTGTTTCAGACTCCTGTAGGTTCTGCCTGTACTCCAGTTCAACTGTGCTAAGGGTCTCACTTTGCCATCCTGTGTAGACTGAATCCAAGTGTGGTGGGAATCTGGAGAGCAGTCTCTTTGTTTACACTAATACTTGAACTAGGGCTGGCACCTCTGAAATGAAGACAGGAAGAGTGGAAATGAATGTTAAATGCTCTGACTTTGTAATTTCTGGTAGCTGTTAATCAGTGCTTCCAGGTCATAGAAAAAGCAGGTTACAATTTTATTTCTACATACTACCACGAGAAAATGTGAAATCTAAATTAAATAATAAATTGGGGTATCAAAAAATAAAAAAAATGAAACAGCTTTAATTGGTATGTATTCTATATCTAACCTTTAAACCTATCACTATATTCCATTTTACTATTAATGGAACCTGGCAATATATTAGGCTTCATTTTTTAAGAAGTTTTGGACCACAGAGAGTTACAACAATGGCAGGGGAGGAATATTGGTGTGGGGTGTTATTGATAGGGGGCATATGGTTGGGAGGGAGTTCTCCAGGGTATATATACAGGGTACATAAAAATGTTTGGATATTTTCATAGTGGTTACACTTAAAAACAACAACTGAGGGAGTGCTTAGTTCCTAGCCAGGGAAATTCTATCACGTTGCCTACTGGAACAGCAACAATCCCCCAAGTGCAATGACTTAGACCAATAAAGAAGGATGGTTCAACAATGAGCCCTTGATACTAATGACTATTATTGTGAGCCTGTGTGCCTGAAATAAGAACTAGGCCTAGAGCTGCAGGGTGCCTAAGAGTTACCTCCTGAGAGCCTCCATGTTGTTCAAATGTGGCCAGTCTGGAAGCCAAACTCAGCAAGTAAATGCATTACCTTCCCCCCAGCATGGAACATGACTTCTGGGGATGAGCCTCCCTGGAGCCAAGGGATTACTACCAAGTACCAGCTGACGATGTAACTAGAAAACAACCTTGAATGAAAGGGTCAACTCAGACCAGCAGAACATCTCAGCTACATGTAATATCAGGAGTTAAAAACACTTTTTGACCTTGAATAAAAGGGGGAAATGGAAAGAACAAATGAGTTTATATGGCTATGAGTCTCCAAAAAAAGAGCCGAGAGATCATCAGAAGAGTTGCCCTTATGCACACCTCAGCAGAGTCCCAGAGATAGCTAAAGTAGATACAACCCCAGGTATTGGTTCTTCTGAGGGCTACAGAGACCCACAGGTTCTATGGTCATGGCAGATGGACTTCAGTGTCATGTCAGTTGGCCCTACTTTGGAGTTTGTGTTCCTGAGTGTGATGGAGTTGGACTCAGATATGATCTTTGTTCACAATCCTTTCCTGTTACTTTTACTGGACCTGTGGTTAGCACTGGGGTTTAGTGCATACTCAGGGGACCTGGATCTCTAGACTGTCCAATTGATAGCCAGGCCCTGAGCCTCAACAGACTTGCAACTCTTACCCTCTGTTTTTTTGGACTTACCCCAGCCAGCTAACAGGGAGGTGAAGGTCAACCACCACACCAGGGAGCCAAGAGTGCCTACAACAAAGCAGAATTGCATCCATCATCCATGTGGAATCTAAGCCCCTCTTGATAGAGATGTGGAGTGGACATAACCATTCCACGGTCCACAGGATGGAGGAATAGAGTATGTATTAGAGTGAACTTACTGATATTTTCTTCATGAACTATTGTGATTAGTAATGGAAGAAAATGTAGCATTGATGTGGAGAAAGCGGCCATGGTAGCTGCTGAGGGTAGGGAGTGGGAAGAAGAGATGTGATGTGGGGGCATTTTCAGGACTTGGAGTTGTCCTGGGTGGTACTGCAGGGACAGATGCTGGACATTGTATGTCCTCCCATGGCCCACTGTGTGGAGTGGGGGAGAGTGTAAACTATAATGTGGACCACTGACCATGTGTTGCAGCAGTGCTCAGAGATGTATTCGCCAAGTGGAGGAGGTTGTTGTTATGGGAGGAGTGGGGAGAGGGGGGTGGGGGTATATGGGGACCTCATATTTTTTTAATGTAACATTCAAAATAAATAAATAAATAAATAAGTTAGTGAAAGGAGACGGTGACTTCTTGTTCCTCATTGTGTAGGTATATGTTAAGATCAATGTGCGTAGTGTTTGCCAAGTTTTTAATTATAACTTTGCTAGGGTTTTCTCGCTAAACTGAACATTGTTTGGAATTGTACAAATAATATGACTTGGTACAATAAACTTGTCAGTAGCATTTGCTCTGATCC
Source organism: Dasypus novemcinctus (assembly GCF_030445035.2). Taxonomy (NCBI): domain Eukaryota; kingdom Metazoa; phylum Chordata; class Mammalia; order Cingulata; family Dasypodidae; genus Dasypus; species Dasypus novemcinctus. Next base: position 102,380,541 of record NC_080686.1, read on the forward strand.
CCTGGGGAAAAAAAAAAACAAATACTACCATTTAAAATAACTCAAGTATATTACGTAGGGATTATTCAATAAAAGATAGTGAAATCCACAAAACATTACCCAGAGAAATTAGAGAAATTAAAGAAGACAAAGTGGGGGTGGGATGGCAGCATGGTTCAAGATAAGAATACATAATATTGTTCATGTCAATTCTTATCAGTTTGAGCTAGAGCCAATGTAAATTCAGTCAGTATTCTAGAAGGAGTTTGTAGAAATTGACAAACTGATTCTAAAATTCTTTTGGAAATGAAAATGACCTAAAGTAGCCTAAAACACTTGAAGATGATAACTCATTTGGTTGAGTTACTCTTCCTGATTTTAGGACTTGTTATAAATTTTAAGTAATCATGACAGTATGATATTGGTATAAAGATACATAAATAAACCAATAAAATAAACAGAGTTCTGTTAATTGATTATCAACCAAGATATAAAGACAATTCAATGGACAAAGAATAGCATTTTCAACAATAATGCTGGAATAATTGAAAATAATAATTAAAAATAATGCTGGAATAATTGAAAATAACAATTTTCCACATATAAAAATATGCAGAAAAAAGTGATCCATATATCCCATGATACATAAAAAGTGAATTGCAGAAGTGTGTAAAATACGAAATCTCTACAAGAAAACAAAGCAGAAAAGTTTTGCTTCCTTGGGTTAGGCACCTATGTCCTACATGTAACACCAAAAGCATTATCTACTGTAAGGAAAAATCTTTGTAAATTGGTATTCATGATAATTAATAACTTTTGGTGTTCAAAAAACACTCTTAACAGAACAAATAGAGAAGCTGCAGACTGGGAGAAAATATTTACATATCTCATATCTAATAAAAGACTAGTACTCAGAATAGAAATTCTCCAACTCATAGGAAAACAAGAAGCCCAATTAAAAGTACATAAAGGGGAGGGGATGGACAGTTGAACAGGCAGTTCACCGAGAAAATAAAAAGATGGCAAATATGCCTAGGAATAGATGCTCAATGTCACTCATTATTGGAGAAAAGTATATTTTAAATATCTAAAGTTAAAAATGCTGAGCACACTGTTTGGATGAGAGTGTGGGAGAACTGGAACTCCGCAGCGTGCGTCGTGGGAATGTAGGATGGTGCAGACGTGCTGCCCTTGGCAGGGGCTCTGCCGACATTCAAATTCCATTCTTAAGCCTGCTGATGGTAATACGGGACCCATTTAATGCACACATCCTCTTGTGTCCAAGGGGGTAGGACAGATTTAGAGGAGAAGCCTCGCAGATTTCAGGGTGTTCTGAGTGTGCACAAAGAGGGCCCAGCACGTGGTGGCGTGCTCACATGTCCTGGTTGGTGGTGCTGGTGGATGTTGTCCAAGAGCCGAGAGCAGTACTGCTCCAGCAGAGCTGAAGCCTTCTTCCCTGTCCTCCTAAGTTCCTGAACATGAATTGGGCCCTCCAGGGATCTGTGCCTGGAGCACTGTCACTCTCAGTCTCAGAGTGCAGGGATCCAGGTCCCGCCCTCAATACTAGGCTAATGACAGCTGGAAGTCATAATGCAATAACAGCAGGAGCAACTAGAGTAATATCAACAGATTTGGAGGGCAGGTCTGTCCTCCAGCAGCCGATGGTGGGAGCTCAGGGAAGCCCACACCAGTGCAGATTCCTCTCCCGCACGTTATCTTACCTGGCTCCTCAAGAGTGGTCGTCAGATCTCCTAGAGACAGACAGACCTTGCTCTGTGCCTGAATGCTGCTAGAGGGACCCACCAGGGAGGGTTTGGTTTCCAGGAGTAGTCAAGCTGCAGTGTTTTAGGGGCCCCCAAATCTAGCAAACCTGGAGGGAGATGTGGTCTTTCACCTCCCTGGATCTTCTCAGGAGGTGAGAAATTCTGGGTTTATCTGTGGGAGCATCTCCTTAGGGAAGGACTTACAGATACAAGTACAAAAAGCAAACTTTCCTTTAGGTGGCTCTTAGGGATCCTTCTGGCTCCCTGGGTGGTCTACACCCTCCAGTAATGATGCCGCCTCGGGATAATTGAAAGCATGTGTCTATACTAAACTGTTTTCACTGTAATCAGCACTTAGTCAATATCAGTCTTTATATCAGTTAAAAACTGAAAAGTAGGCTAAAATCAACAAATGAATTAATAAGGACAAATTATAAATGAAATAAATTTTAAATTTTGTTCATAAAAAAATGCCACAAATTCATCAAATTTTCAGTCACTTAGGGAAATTATTAAATACAATAATCCTGTAACATCATATCAAGTCCTCTCCATACACTGAGACCAAGTTCACATATCAACAGGACAATTAATTCTTCCCCTTGAAATTTTGTCCTTTTAAGAGCGTGCATCCCCATTGACACAAAAAGTATGAATTACTTTAGCAGTCCCCTAAATGAGACACGGATTTTCCAAATGAATGTGTTTTTAAAATTTAAATAACCTGTTGTGCCACTGAGACCTGTTCTCTAGTGTCGCCGTTAACCTTGACCTCTGGGTCAAAGTGTAGCCTTTGAAGAGCCCCAGCTGCCCTGGCAGAGGGAGGAAGAGACAGCGGCTCTAGGCCCTGGAGTTTGCTCTTCCTTTTAATTGTGGGGGAGGAGCAGGAGGGTGCAAAAGGGGGAGTCTGCAGCGCCCCCCTCACTGGATTGGGACATGACTCAAGGGAGGGTGGGGGGAGATGGGGTGGTAACTCCGTGCCTCACCAGGGCCCCAGGCTCTGGGGCGTGCCTGGCTCTGGGCAGGCTTCCGGGGAGAACAGGGCTGGTAGGTCTTTCTGACTTGATCTTCCTTTGGACAAAATTGCTGCTCTTTCTTCCTAACCCTCTCTCGCTGCCCCTTTGCTCCCTGGCGCGCCTCTAACAAGCAATCTCCCTCGCTGGATCGTGCTCCCTTTCTCTCTCTCTAATCTCCCTAAGGCCCCAAGGGGGTGGCTGTGGAGATCCTTGCCAGCCTGTCTCAGAAGGAGATCAGCTCTATGGGATCTGCTGCCTCCTCTCCCCCAAGAGGCCCCCTTTCCTCTGAGTCCCCTCTTTCTTTTTCTGGAAAAAAAAAACAACACTTTTTTTTGAAGCTGTACAATCTTAGCTAAGCAAGCCAAGGTGAAGTTTGGGTCACCTTTTTCAGAAGAATAAGGCAGGTCCCAATTCCTCCTAGTTGCCTAGGGGACAGCAGGTGAAGCTCTTGGAGGCCTCACACCAGCATGGAACAAAGTTGGGTGGGGGCTCACCAGGTTGCTCCAGTGCACCCTAAAAAGGGCTTGGGGAGGACTGGAAAAGGAAGCTCTGAGGAAGGAGAAGGTCCATTGGGAAAGTGGTTTCCTAATGTTCTCTGCTTGTGCTGTGGGAGGAAGTTTGCAGGGCTGGGCTGTCCCTGAAAGAACTGGTAGGTTAAAGGGAAAGCAGCAACAGTCAGTCCTTAACTAGGTAACTCTGGACAGTGTTAAGTTCAAGCTCCCTTGTGTTCTTCATAATGTGAATGAGCTGCCATCCCTGGGCCTAAGAAGTCCAGGTTTTATTTTTTGGGTGTCATTCCTGATACCTCTTGCAGATGTTGAGCTTTCAGCAGGTCATGCATCTTAGAAGCCTTCTCAGACTAAGCCTTTACATACATACTAATGTACTCAAGTGAGTCTAAGGTTCAGCCTACAGAGTGGTAGTCTATCAGCTCAGTAATCCATGTGGTTTTCTAATGTGGCAGATACACCCTATAACTGAAGTTCAGTACTTCAGGAGGATTTTGGTCCAAAATTCAAGATTGCTTTCTTAAAGGTCTCTTAAGAACCAGACTCCACTAACTATGGATGGGTTGTTAACACTACAAAAGACACCTGCGGGCAAGCTGGTGGCTGTTAGTGCTTGTGTTCTCCCCTCAGAGACTCTGGCCACTGAAACGACCCAAAACTCCTAAGATAGAATGACAAATGCCTGGTCACCTTAGATCAGCCTGGAGCCCTGTCACACTCCAGTTGATCCTAAATTAGAATACACTGGTGCTGAGTGAGAACGGAGAATGTGGCCTTCCTGGCTAAGAGTTACTAAGTAGCACATCTAAGCTTAGTGTGCTTAGCTCTCCTGGTTCACTCTGGTGTCTCTGTATCTTGATGCCTATAGAGCTTGACGTCCAGGTTTACCATTAACCTTTATTCTTACCTCAGGCTCCTCTCACCTGGAACCTTTGCCCTCCTGTAAATCAAGCCAGGTGGGTGACTTTTGAGACTCTAATATTGAGTGGGAGTGAATCCTGTTATAACCAGTTAGCAGCATCTCCTAGCTCTGACCTGGACCACCTCTTAGGAAAGCCATTGGTCCTATCACTTCCCCTGTCAATTCTGCTTTTTTAAAATGCTCTCGTCATATCCTGGCCCTCTGTCTCCTTTGTACGTATTCCTCAGCCTTGATCCGTCAGGTTCTTCCTCTCAGCCCCTTGGGCCCTGTATGACTTCATCAGCAAGCCAGTGGCTAATCCACCGCAAAAACACATTCCACCTGATTCCAGCCTGGCCACGTGGCCTTCGGAGGAGGCCTTCAGAGTACTTGTCCCAGGAACAAGCAGTCCCTGCCATCAGACCAGAGAGCAGAGCAGCAGCACCGTGGAAATGAAGCTACTGAGAAGGGACCGTGACCTTTCCAATTGTTAACGGAATGGGAGTCCTGTCTTTTTTCTCCAGCTCATCCTTGATGCAAAGTGGGAGATGGTAACAGCAGATAGAAAAGTGATTACTTACTATTAAAATAAACAAATATTCTTTTTAGACATGTGCTTTAGAAGGATTACTCTACTTAGAGGTGTTGCTAGCTCCAAGAGTGATCTGAAACACAATAAGTGCCTGGTTCCCTGTGACAAGATGAGGCCATCAGGTATTTGCAAGAAATGGGGCTTCAGAAATAGCCTGAGCCCAAAGGTAGACTTAATCCATGAGTTTGCCCATCTTAAATTCCTACTTCCTGCATTCTGCATCCTGCGAGTCTAGCACAGCCACAGGACTGGAGTTCAACTGAGACCAGGACATGGGACAGGGCACTGCAGGTTGATGAGGCATCACCAGGCCTTGAACTCAGGCTCACACTATGACCTATCACAGCTGGGGGGTACAGAGGGAATGACCCTGCCCCCACTTCCCCAGTGAGGGATGAGCAGTGGGGCACCCAGAGGGTCTGATGGGCAGAGCCTTCGCCAAGGCCCTTGTGGTGCTGGCTCCCTCTTAAGCTAAGGAACCTTCCTAAGTGTGGGGTCATGGTACATGCCACCCAAAAAAGTATCCAAAAGCTCACTTGGTTTTTAGCAAACAAAGTGGCCTAAGATGAGACTAGATTACTAAAGACTTGAATATATAAACCTTTAGCTATGAAGCACATGTGCCATGTGGTCCTGTGGAAAATAAGGCTACTCTGGCAGAACTGGGAGTGTTCGTAGTTCATGGATTTTCCTCGGTAAGAGCCAAGCTGGAGGCTCATGTCTGGGGTGAATCTGTAGGTTGTTGACTTAAACTGGGCCCTCCGCATGGTCTTTCTCCAGACCCTCTACCAGAAGGGACTCTGGGAAATAGCCTCAAAGCACAGCCAACTTAAACAGGTTCTGACATGCTGTGAGTTGGTATCAGCTCCTGGGGGATAGTGAAATAGCAGATTTTACCATGTCTACTGTAAAAGACGTTTTATTTCCTGAAAGCTATGTCATCTTTGCTTACTCAATTCCCAACAATTTGGGGGTAGGTGCCAATTCCAAGGGCAGCTGAAGGCTCTGCAAGCTCCTCATAATGCCTTGTGCTACATTGTGAAAGGAAGTTGTTTCTCCCTGGCCTGGCGGAGGGAGTGCTCCTTGGGCTCCTAGATCTGGTGGCAAGGAACACCATATTTCTTCTTCTGTCTCTAATATTTTTAAGGTCATACCATATGCTAGACCATGAAACAAGTCTTAAACTTAAAACTCAATCATACCTGATTCCTTAATATGATTGATTTGAGGTATTCTAACCTCATCCAAGGTTATACCTAAGCCACAGGGCTGGGGATTATCCTTGAGATCTTAGAACATGTTATAACCTTGGACAACCATCTGCAGGAAATGTGACCCCTAGCGGGATGAGAACCTAGAAAAGAGACAAATCTATCTGGATGTCAATGCTCTAAGGAGTTTCCAGCTTATGCTGATCCCAGTGCCCATGAAATTTACCAAGGTTTTGTGAAATTTGGGTTATCTTAGGTCAGGACATCTCAATAGCACAGAAGTCTTAATATGCAAGAGAATGTCCTGAGCCCTAAAATAAATGTTATCTGATAAACTATGGGCACGGATATTTGAGGGAGTTGGTGAGGGTAGATGACCCTCAGCCACAGGGTCCTGACTAGGGAAGGAGAAAAAAAAGAATTGACAAGGAATTGGCTTATATGCATTTGGGCAGGCTAGGTTGGATGTGGATTGAATTCCCACATCCAAAGTGTGGGAACTGTGGCCTCTAGGATTAGAGAAGCAGGAAACAAGGATGTCAGGCCATGGGAAAAGAGCATTATTTCCTGATCCCTGTTAAGAAACAGTCTGGAAAGTCTATGACCCTAAGGTATCACTGGAAGAATTGTTTGTGAAACCAGAGCCAAAGAAAAGGAAAATAAAAATAATCTAGATCTTACCTGAACCTCGAACAGTGATCAGTAATCTTGTTTTCTCTTCTAGTGCCCACAGAGGACAGTGCAGGAAAGATGATGCTTTCAAAACTTTGTAACCCCTGACATGAGGAGAGCTTACAGCCATTTAAGTGGATTTTATCTTAGGACACATAGGGTCATAGGAAGAAGCAGATTCAAGAAAATGTCTGGAGTTTGAGATGTTTATTAGGGATAAACATCAGTGGAGGGAGGGAGAAAAAAGCAGGATTGGGCAGAGATAATGAACTGCAATACAGGCTCAAGGCCTGACAAAACAAAGCTTTGGAGCAAGTCCTGCCACTCCGAGTCATGCTCTCTGTATTAATGGCTTGCTCTTGGGGTTCTCTGTATGAGATGAGGACAGGAGAAGCTGGAATGGGTGTTGGGTGCTGTATTAATCAAAGGGGTGCTGATGCAAAATACCAGAGATCAGTTGGTTTTTATAAAGTATTTATTTGGGGTAGAAGCTTACAGTTACCAGGCCACAAAGCATGCATTGCTTCCCTCACCAAAGTCTATTGCCATGTGTTGGGGCAAGATGGCTGCTGATGTCTGCCAAGAGCTCAGGCTTCTGGATTCCTCTCTTCCCAGGGCTTCATTTCTCTCCCAGCTCAGCTGCTGTGCTCTCTCCACAAGGTCAGCTATAGACTATCAGGTGAACAGCTGTTTCTCTCCTTGGGGCTTCTGACATGTCTAAAGAGCTGTTTCTATTCCTTTCTATTCTTCTTCTATGTGTTCATTTCCTAGGCTCCAGTTCAAAACTCCCAACTCTATCCTTTGCCATGTCTTTTATTTGTGAGTCCCCACCCACCAAGAGATAGGGACTCAACACCCTACTGATGTGGCCCAATCAAAGCCCTCATCATAATTTAATCAAGTAAAAGAAACCTCAGATCAAATCACAAACATATCCAATATCTATTTTTGGAATTCATAAGGACTGTCAAACTGCTAAAGGTGCCCTGACTCATTCCTGTCATCCTTATTGTCAACATTTCCAGGTCTTAGAAACAACCAGTCTGTTTGCATTTCTATATAGTAGCAACAAATACTGAAACAAATCAAATACCACTTACAGCATCCTCATAGATTAAACACTTGATACCACAATCCATTAACGTCTAGAGTTTAAAAATGTGATCACTTTGATGAAAATGTGATGCTACTGGAACTCTAGTACTGCTTGTGGGAATGCAAGATGGTGTATGGGCTCCACAGTTGTTCAAATTCTATACTTAAGCCTGCTGGGTTTTTACACACCTCACACTGTCCAAAGAGGCAGGGCAGATTGAGAAGGGAAGCACATGCATTTCAAGGTGGAATGAGTGGATGAACAACCTAGAATATGGCCAAATGCTCACTGGTCCTGGGTGGTGGTGCTGGTGATAGTTTCCAAGAGCAGGAGCCATATCAACGGGAGGTCTGAGTCATCTTCCCTGTTGTCTTAACCTCTTTAAACTGGTCCTCCAGTGATGCCTGGAGCATTGCCACTGTCAGCCTGAGAATGCACAATATCCGGGTCCCTACCTCAGTACTGGGTAAGAGGTTCAGAACCCATATCTGAAATAATAGCTGGAGCTTCTAGACTGACACCAACACAATGTCAAGATGTGTCTAGCCCATTGCTGGGAGAAGTACAGAGAGGACCATGTGAGTGCAGACTTTTTCCCATCAGGTACTTAATCTGTATCCCCATGAGTAGTTGTCAGGTCTCCAGAAAACTAGAAAGCCCTGCACTGTGCCTCTGGTCACTATGACAACATACCTGGAGAGGCTCTCCAGGTGAGGTAAGACTGTAGTGTGTCAGGGACCAATAAAGCCAGCAAAACTGAGAATAATCGATGTGCCCCTTCACCTCCTGGGATCACCTCAGAGGGTGAGAAGTTTATTATCAGTGGGAGCATCTCCTGAGGTGTACAGTTAGAGGAGCAAGTTCCAGGGTGCTCAAACTTACCTTCAGTGAATCTTAGTGATTGCACTGGCTCCCTGGTTGGCCTAAGCCCTCATGTCCTGACTCCTCGGGATAAACAAAGGCATGTCTTTAGTAAACTTCTCACAGCAAGTCTCACATAGTCAACATTAGTGCTTATTAGTTACAACTGGGTCAAACACCTTAATAAAAACTAAATAGACTGTAAACTGCTTTGATTAAAAGCCACAAATCCATCAAACCACCTAATTATGCAAGAGAACTTAAGTATAGACCATATGGCATGTCATATGCTATGTCAAATCTATCAACTTAATAACAAGTTCATATACCACCTCAACCAATAGGGTATTTCCCTTAAGTCCTTTTAACTCCCTCTGTCCCCTGCCCCCATCAACACTCAAAGGGTGAATTTTTTCTGTCCTCTAATGGAGACACTGGAATGAATGATTTATTTAAATAACTGACACCTGTTATCTATCCTCCCCTATCCCCATGACCTCTGATTCAAAGTGCTAGCCTTATGAAGGGTGCCAGCTGCCTCTGCTAGAAGGGAGCAAAAGGCATTTCAGGCCCAGGGGTGCCTCCTCATCTGTGGGGTGGGACGTGGCTACTGTGGAGGGCCCTGAGGTGGCAGCTCTGCTTCCTCAGGGTCTCAGGGGCTCTGGGGTGTGGCCAGCTCTGCTGCAGGGATTCCTAGCTCTTCCAAAGAGCCCAGTGGTGATGGGTCTTCATGACTTTGCTTCTATTTGGACAAAGTTGCTGCTCTTCCTTGATCTTCTTTATCTGGCTACCTCCTCCCTGACACTGCTTTCACCCCGAGTCTGTGTCTCTGTGTCTGTCACTTCACTCAGACCCACAGAGGGGTGACTGTGAGCCCCTTGCCAGACTCTTAGAAGCAGACTGGCTGTGGAATCTGCTGCTGCCTTCTCTTTCCAGAAAGGCTCCCTTTCCTTTGAAGCACCTTTTCATTTTATCAGAAAAATACCTTGAGACTGCTCTTCACCAGGGTGAAGTTTGGGTCACCTTTTCACTTTTTTCGGAAAAATAAGGCAGGTCCCAATTCCTCCTAGCCACCTAGGGGACAGCAGGTGAAGCTCTTGGAGGCCTCACACCAGCATGGAACAAGGCTGGGTGGGGGCTCACCAGGTTGCTCCAGTGCACCCTAAAGAGGGCTTGGGGAGGACTGGGAAAGGAAGCTCTGAGGAAGGAGAAGGTCCATTTAAAAAGTGGTTTCCTAAACGTTCTCTGCTTGTGCTGTGGGAGGAAGTTTGCAGGGCTGGGCTGTCCCTGAAAGGACTGGTGGGTTAAAGGGAAAGTGGCAACAGTGAGTCCTTAATCTGATAACTCAGAACAGTAACTTCAGGCTCCCTCAAGTCTTCTACACAATGGGAATAAGCTGCCATCCCTGTGCCTACGAAGTGCCAGGTTTTATTTTTTGGGTGTCATTTTGTGACATCTCTTATAGTTGAGCTTTAAATAGGTCATGAGTTAGACGCCTTCTCAAACTAAAGGTTTACATCAACATGTACTAGGTCCAGTGAGCTGAACTGTCTATGATGTAAAGCCTTTCAGCTGCGTAACCCGTGTAGCCATTTAATGCGGCAGATGCCTTCCAGAACTTGGTGTGCTACTCCTCAAGAAGCTAGCCCCTAAGACTGTAATTTCTTTAAGCACTTCTGGGTCCACACCACTCTGGTATGTCAAGACTACAGTGGACAGCTGTGGACACGCAGGTGTCTTCTAGTAGCTCTGGCTGTCCTCTCGGAAATGCAACAAAATTCCCCACAACTCAAACTGTCACTTAAGATATGCCTGGGACCCAAATGCTGAAATCAGCTCAGCAGTAGGTTGGCTTGAAGGGAAGGCAAGGCAGAACTTACAGAAATAGAAGGACAGAGAAAGAGACACAAGAAAAGAGATAAAGATGGACCAGGGGACTCACAGCTTCTGGAACTGAGAGCCTTGACCCTACTTTCCACATTGTATTTATTGGAAACTACCAAGCAGGTGTTTGCTATCAGAACTGCAACATCACTTAAAATAATAGGGAACAACTGCAACATCTACAATAAAGAACAGGTCACACAAAGTTCAAACACAATTTAAACTTTTTCCCACACCCAAACCATTATAGTCCGGGTATCTAATTTTACTTTAAAATTATATCTTGAAAACATTTTGTGTGCTCTTAGTGATGTTCTTTAGCCTTTAAGCACAAAGCATGATGTGAAGTGTATTTTGGGCAATTGCACTTTTTATCCAGGAAAGGGAAGGTGCCAACTTTCCTTATTTCCAGTGTTCTATAGTGTACCTCCATTGGACATATGACTATGAACCCAGTACTTCTGAGGTTTTTTTTAAAAACAATTCCATGTCTTCTATTTCCCTTCTGAATTATTCAGAGTATATATATATGATTAGGAAACTGGGCTTGCTGTTTGGGATTTATTATTTTTTCTTTTAAGTATTAACATTCAAAACATATGAGATCCCCATATACCCCCCACCCCTCCCCTCCCACATCAACAACCTCTTCCATCATCGTGGCACATCCACTGCACCTGGCAAATACATTCTGGAGTGCCACTGCACCACATGGACAGTGGGCCACACTGTAGTCCACAGTCTCCTCCATTCCACCCGGTGGGCCACAGCAGGACACACAACGTCCAGCATCCATCCCTGCAGTACCACCCAGGACAACTCCAAATCCTGAAAATGCCCCCACACCATATTTCTTCTTCTGTCTCCTTACCATCAGCAGCCACCGTGGCCACCCTCTCCACATTCAAAGGAACACAACTTAGTTTTGTGTAGAAGAGATTTTGACCCCAGTTCTTATTTCATCCAGTGCTGTTAGTGACTTTATCTGTAAACAAAAGAGCAAGTTGTAGTTCATCTTTACTATTATCCTTAGCTCAGACTGCTAATGCCTGGTACCTATTGCTCTCCTCTGTAAATCAAGGCAGGTAGATAACTTCCAAGGCTCTTCAGAGATACTTCGTGGAGTAAGTGAATATTTTTAATAGATGCTGGCAGACTCAGTTTTGTGGTGGATATTCTCAGGGTAAAGGCCATCTACCTGGCCTATCAGTGAGAAAGGCTGAAAATGGGGCCTCAAGGAAAATCACCAGCTTCTCTAGGTTGTGTTGTGGTCAGTGAGCATTGCAGAAAACCTCAAGTGCAGGGAAGCTCTGTAATGTGGACCTCAGTGTAATCTTAGAGATTAACTACGTTGTCTCTAGGATTTCTAGATGCTTCTAAGCCTCTATTTTATGCAGTTGATATTCTAGTATAAATACTGCTATACTCTGAAGTCCCTTCATAGTTTAAAAAAAAAAAAGCAACTTAATTCCTTTCCCTTATGCTGAATTAGAAGTCTGCCAAATCCCCCAGATTTTATGCTGTCTGCACAGCCTAGCCCTGCCCCATCCACAGGGATTCAGGGAAGAAGTCGACACTGCTTCGTTTCTCATCCCTGAATACATGACTAGATACTGGATCGAGCACTAGGCAGCAAGAGCCCAGACTTCCCCTCTTAAACATTTTGTCTAGGATGGAGTACTTGGCTCCCCAGGTCTGGCTCTACTTTTTTTATTTTTAATGCAGCTATTCTAGAAGGCTTGTTGCTACAAGGACTATAGCGTATTCAAAGGTCAGAACTAGGAACCGTGGGCACTATCTACATGGCAAGTGCTGGCACAACGTAAGGGACTTCCAAAACTTAGTGGGCATACAATGAGAATGTGATGCCAGTGGAGCAGCTGCCCCATGTCTGGAGGCTTTGGCTGTGAGACCCTTAGGGCAGGGGGAGGCCCTGGAGATGTGCACAAGCCAATGGCCAGTGGGTGCGGGAGGGTCTCCTGGGATCGCTGTTCCGGAACTCTCCCTCCTGACCTCAGGCTGCACAGCAGGGAGGCCCCCCATTCTCTGCTGAGCCCCAGTGCTAACTGCTACACCCTGCAAGCTTGTGCTTCCACTTGAATCGCCACCACCAGGGGCCGGCTCCTCTTCTAACCTGTTAGGTTACTCTGAAAGCAGGTGTGTGGCTGTGAGGTGGGCTCCATGCTTGGAAGAAACCATGCTCTCCCTTCGGAGGCCAGGTAAGGCCAGGTGGACATGGAGAGTCTCCCTCCCTCCCTCCTGCGAAGAACCCCGCAGGAATTATTTAATTCTTGAGTTTGCATACTAGGATTCTACTTTCTGCCTCCCAGGAGTCAAATGCATATGCTCACACTTGCCTCCCTCTGGGCCTGTCCAGTCTTACCCACTTCCTAAATCATGCACTGCAGAGTCTTCTGCCAGCAGTCAGGGAAGCCAGGCTGTGTTGTATGCTGGGGTAGAGCCCAAGAAGGGGACAGGGTCCCTGCTGTCCTACACCCTCTTGTGAGGGGAGAGATGCCAGGAAGAAAACAAATCAGGGCGGTATGCGGGGGCAGGTGGAAGCAGCTCTATCTTGTGTTTTTCTCCCTCAAACCCAGCCCCCCACCCCTCTCTGAGCACACCCCACAGCCTTGCTCACCAGGTTCTTTCCATGGACTCTTCCTCGGCTGCTTGCTCCACAAGCCGGCCTCTTGGGCATGGCCTGAGCAGCACTTTTTTATGTGTCTGTGCACAACTTGCCAGGCCAGTCTCCATCCTTTCAAGAATTGAGCAAAGAGGCAGGGTGGCACCTCTAATTTTGAATGAGACGGTGACTTCCTGTTATTAACAGAACGTGTGAATACGCCCCCACATCATCCCTGATACAGAGTAGGAGGCAAACGATGGACGGAAAAATGCCAAACAAGCTCTAAGACTTTTTTTTCTTTTTCTTTTCTTTTTCTTTTTTTTCCCACATTTTTTGGTCTTTATTTTTTTAATATTACATTCAAAAAATATGAGGTCCCCATATACTCCCCACCCCCCTCACCCCACTCCTCCCCCCATAACGACAACCTCCTCCTCATGATGAGACATTCATTGCATTTGGTGAATGCATCTCTGAGCACCGCTGCACCTCATGGTCAATGGTCCACACAGTTGCGTGTTAGTTGTGTAGTACTGAGTGATCCTCTCTTATTGGTCTGCTTATGGCGTGACAGACCTTTTGTGAAAGGTTAATTTATGGGGCAAAGGCCAAGAGGAGAGGGAGAAAGCTAGAGCAATAGTGAGAAAAAGCCTCGGAGTTTGCTGCATCAACAGCCCATTCGCTGCCTACTTCCAGCACCTCCCCTTATGCCGTCCGCTACACCCTGTATATTCAGGGGAGACAAGGACGCGCAGAGAGGGTCGGTAGGAGTCGGACTGGAGTTAGCTCACCGAAGTTCTTAGAGGAGATAGCAATAAGAGAGGAAGATAGGAAAGAGTACCCAAAGTAGGTTCCCGGCAGTCTCAACTCCAGCAACGAGGTGAGCGGTGAACGAAGCAAAAGTTCTCACACAGAGTCCACTCCGGAGACGCAGGCTTGGTAGCGCAGGTCTGGTTTATTGAGGAAATGCGACAGCTTTTATGGACGTTTAAGGGGAAGGACGGTGGAAGAGGTTGATTAGATGATATTGGGTGGAGTGAAACGTACGTCGGAGCTCTAGTGCTGGTTGCCAGGCCCTTATCAGGTCTGTGCTGGTCTGTGCTCGCTCGGGTTCAGTTGCCTTTTCCTGGAAACGGGCTGGTTTCCAGTATATGCGGAGTCACTGCCCCAGGCGCTCTTTCGGGCATGTTTAGTTGCTCCAGGCGCCATTTTGATAGCTTTAGGCGCCATCTTCCGTTAGGGGCTTTCCAGTGGGGGGAATTCCCACACACACCATAGCCCACACTCTCCCACGTTCCATCCAGTGGGCCATGGGAAGACATACAATGTCCGGTAACTGTCCCTGCAGCACCTGCTTCAGGAGTCCTCTGCTGTGCTTAAAGGTGCCTCTAGTTTTCAGAGTGATCCCAAATAGAGCCCTGGTTCCGTGCTATCTGATGTGGCCAGTGGGTTTTTGCCTGAAGCACTGGTTCGAGCTCAGCCACAGAGCCCACTCGCCACCTTCCTGCCTTGCTTGATCTCGCTTTGCAACCGGCTCTACTTCGTGGAGCTTCCCTCCATGGTGGCAGACTTAATTCATGGATTTACATGTTTTAGAACTCTACTTCCTGCATCCTGAGAGTAATGTATCTGTGCGCGTGTGGCTTGACCCTGACTGGGGCGTGGAGGGGGCACTGCAGGCTGGCACGGGGCCCCCAGCCCTGCACTGAGGCTTGCTCTCCGACCTGTCTCGGCACTGGTGGGTGCACAGAGGCAACGACTGGGCCCCACCTCCTAACAAAGGCTGTATGTCAAGTTGCCCAGGGGGCTCGGATGGGCAGGGTCTTCTCCTATGGCCCTCCTGGTGCTGGACCTGTCTTACGGTGGGAAATCCTCCTTTCGTGTGGGGCCACCAGGGATAAAGCTTTTTTTTTTTTTTTTTGTCCTAAGGCTTAATAGCATTTTCTAGTTGAGGCTTATTAACTTTAGGGCAGGGGTTCTTAACCAAGGGTCCGTGGAACCCCAAGGGGTCAGTGGAAAGATTTCAGGGGGTCCATGAGCTTGAAATTAAAATTCAAAACATTCTCATGGGAATGTGTTGGTGTGGGGTGATATAATTGTTAAACACACAGTATAGTGTAGACTTAGTATGATTTTTATTTGCAGTGTGTTCTGAGTGCCATGAGATAGCTGCCTGCAGAAAGGTTGGTGAGGATGGTAGAGATGGTTCTATGATGCTGTGGGAAAACTGGAATTCCTAAATGTCTGTCAAAAATGACCATTTGAACAGTTGACACATGTTAGGTTATCAGGTACTGAAATTAGGGGAAAGTTGTAAAACGTAATTTTGAATAATCCTAAAACTCAACTTAGCGACATGCCAATATTGAATGTCATAAGACTATCTGCTGTACTTTCTGAGAAGGGGTCCGTGGTTTTCACCTGCCTGGCAAAGGGGTCTGTGGAACAAGAAGGTTAACAAGCCTGGTTGAGGGGTTGTGCCCCCTGATCCTTCCCTTCTGTGTCCATGGCCACTAGTGGCTGGAGACCTGTCATTCCTGCATGCCCTTGGCCAGCCTTTCTGACTCTGGGCTCTAAGTAAAGATGGTGCCCGAACCTCTGGTTCTGAGTGGCCCAAACCTTTCCCTCATCTGCATCTACTGGGCTCATGTTTTTTGGGACACTAATGTCCCAGATACCCTCCTAGTGGACCCTGCCAAACCACTCTCCTTTCTAGAGACCTATGATTGAGAAGGCCACAGGGTGGGACATCTTACGGTGGCTGTCCCTCTGAAGGGAGTCCTCCCAGATGAGCTCTTGCAAGTCTGTCCAGGCCATCCTCACAAACCTGCAAGGGCTTTGGTGTCCCACCAAGGCCATGGTCCCAGGGTATTTTTCTATGATCATGGAGAGCATTTGGTATTCATGTACCTTGGGAGTTGCTTTTGCCCTGGGCAGTTATTTTTATCCACTTTTCAGACACTTTTTCCTAAATACTGTCTAGTACATCCCACACATTGACTTATAGGTATGTATAACTTTACCCTATTATGTATACCTGGAGAGTTCATATAGTTATCTAAATATTTTTTTTTCTGTGGCTAGTCTATGAGAGGCTATGTAAAATTAGTCTGCCCATGTTCTCCCAGACCATCCATTGGCTTCTAGATGTCACAACCTGCTCTGAGGCTAACTTGCCTACCAAAATGTGACCTACTTCAGGAAACAACTGTATGGCTGCATCAACTCCACCTCCTCTGTGAGCCCCACTTCTGTTGGTCCTCCCAACCCCTCTTTGTGGTACCCATTGCCATGATGTCAATCAACACCTGTCAGCTTATTTTCCTCTCACCTCTTATCCCCAGTGGAATCTTAATTCTGCCCCAAATTGTATTTAAATCTGGACAGTGAGTTTCAAGTCCCCTGAATGAGGGTGAATAATGCTAGTGGATAGACCTGGCTAAATTCTGGTCTGAACTGTCTCTTGGGAAAAGGTCTGCTAAGCAGCTTCTCTAAAACAACTGAAAAAAATGATGCCACGAGAAAAGCCACCAGCTTATTAAGGAGCATCGGGAGCAGTGCACATCGTAGAAAACATCAAGCTCCTCCAGAGAAGCTCTCACATGGTTATGGAGGCAGCTAGGATGGGTTGGAGAGCTCTGTTAGCCCCCACCTTGTGGAGCAAGCAGAGCAGGGTCAAAGGGGGTGATGTAAAGACCCTTGACAGACAAGTCTGGGTGATGTCCTGCAGTAATCTGGTCCACGTGCTCTGGTCAGGGGCTGCAGGTTTCTGATGGAGAGACATGGGGAGAGGACACCTAGCAGACAAGGGACCATAGGAGAATGTCATGCACTAAGCCTCTAATACCTAATCCCAAAGCTTTCACCTAGCCAGGCAGTGATGTGGCCCTATGGAAAACAAGGCAACTCTAGCGGAGCAGGGAGCATTCATAGTTCCGTGTAATCTCCTCAGTGAAAGTCAAGCTGAAGGCTCGTGTCTGGGGTGAATTAGCAAATCCTTGACTGAGGTAGGCCTCTGATGGGGTCTCCTGACTGACCCAGAAAAAAGGACTTGGGAAAACAGCCTCAAAGCATAGACTTTATCCAGTTCATATAGTTTCTGATGGTTCCTGGGGTATTTTGATATAGTTGACTCTTATCCATTCTCTTTTAAAGAAGGTTGTTTTGTTCCCTAAAAGATGTGTCTACTTTGTGGCTGGCCAACTCTGGGAACTTTGGATAGGTGCCAACTGCAAGAGCAGATGAAGGCTCTGGAGGTTCCTCTTGAATCCCTCAAATGCTTCATCCCTCAGGAAATGAAGTTCTGTTTCTCCCTGGCTTGGCAGAGAGGACTCCCCTCATTCCTGGTCTTGGATGAGAAATGCTAGCACACTTTGAGGAGGTCTTAGTTTTGCTTATTTGGAGCTTCAACCAGGGGCCAGAAGGAGGTTTTGCTGGGATATGGGAGGAGTTCATTACAGGAGGTTAATGGAACTCCAATTGCATGCATATTAGACCTTTATGCTGCCTTGCATATATCCTATGCTATTTTACTTTTGTGTTTTCCACTCAACTGGATGTGTTTCAACTTGCATATATATATTTTTTAATTCTTCCACCCCACTAATGCCCTCTCCTGAGGGTTCTTCCTCTGCTTTGAATCCATCCATTGAGCTAACTTATAAAGTGGCAGGATGATTATAGATATTAGTAAGCAATACTTTACAGCCTGTCTTCGAGGAGATTGGTGGTTCTAGGTCAAAGGGACACAGCACTAGAAGCTAAACAAGGTCCAAACACAGCCTGGGAGGGAAAGTCTTTAACACTGAAAACTTTTTTCCTTGGGGCAGATGCAAGTCCAAGTGCAGATAAACTACTTTTTTTTGGTGTTAATAATTTTATTTTTTAATTATAACAAAATGTTACATTAAAAAACATGAGGTTCCCATATACCCCATTCCCCACCCCCATCATTTTTAATTTTTTTTTTTTGAAGATAGAGTTCACAAAAAATGTTACATTAAAAAAATAAGACGTTCCCATATAACCCCCCTCCATCCCCACCCCCCACTCCTCCCACATCAACCTCTTTCATCACTGAGGCACATTCATTGCATTTGGTGAATACATTTTGGAGCACTGCTGCACTACATGGATGATAGTTTATATTGTAGTTTACACTCTCCCCCAGTCCATTCAGTGGGTTAGGGCAGGATATATAATGTCCAGCATCTGTCCCTGCAATATCATTTAGGATAACTCCAAGTCCCAAAAATGTTCCTACATCACCTCTCTTCTTCCCTCTCACCCTGTCCTCAGTGACTACTGTGACCACCTTCTCCACATCAATGGTACAGTTTCTTCCATTACTAGTAACAATAGTTCTAAAGTAGAATACCAGTAAGTCCACTCTAACCCATATTTTATTCCTTCATCCTGTGGACCCTGGGATGGCAATGTCCACTCCACCTCTATATCAAGAGGGGGCTTGGATCCTACATGGATGATGGATGCAATTCTCCTACTTACAGTTGTAAGCACTCTTGGTTCTCTGGTGGTTGACCATATTCACCTCCCTGTTAGCTGACCTGGGTAAGTCCAATGAACCAGAGTAGGAGTTGCAACTCTGCTGAGGATCAGGGCCCAGCTGGCACATGGCCAGTCCAGAGATTCAAGTATCTTGGGTATACACCAACCCTAGTGCCACCCACAGGTTCAGTAAAAGTGACAGAAGAGGCGCTGTATAGAAAGGTAACATCTGAGTCCAACTCCATCACACTCAGGATCACAAACTCCAAAGTAGGGCCCACTGACATAGCACTGAACTCCAGAGCCATCTGCCATAACCATCGAACCTGTGGGTCTCTGTAGCCCTCAGGAGAACCAGTACCTGGGGTTGTGTCTACTTTGGCTGTCTCTGGGGTCCTGCTGAGGTGTGTGTAAGCACAACCCCTATGATGACCTCCCAACTCTTTCTGAAGACTCTAAGTCATATAAACTCATAATGTAAAACATAGGGTAACTAAAAATTTAGAAAGTTGTACAGTCTAAAATATAAAACATAATGTAAACCAAAATGGAACCATGTTTGAAACTATGTTTCAATATCTGTACATCAGCTGCAGCAAATATAGCATGAACATGTAATAAGATCATTGATGGGGAAGGGGGAATAGTTTGATGTTGGATATATGGGAGTCCCCTATATGTGAATTACTGTGATCTAAAACTTTTCTGAAGACAAAATTAAAAATTAGAAAAAGAGAGATGTAGACACTGAGAAAGAAATGAAAGAAATTGCCTTGTCACTGTACATACAGGGCAACACCTATTATAGTGATAAAAGGCAAAATGTCAAAAACAAAGTTTTATAATTTCTGCTTCTTAATATCCCAACTTATTTCTACTTTTAGTTTTTCTAAATTAGTATGTATTATATTTCTATCTTTAAACCTATCACTGTATTTCATTTTCCTATTAATTGAATTTGGCAATATATTAGGCTTCATTTTTTAAGAAGTTTTGAACCACAGAGGTTCAGGGGAGGAACACTGGTAAGGGGTGTTATTGATGGGGGGTGGGGCACATGGTTGGGAGGGAGTTCTCCAGGGCATGTTTGTAGGGTACATAAAAATGTTTGCATATTTATTGGGTATTTTCATAGTTGCAGTTACAAATGACAACTGAGGCAGTGCTGAGTTACTACCCAGGGGAGTTCTATCGCATTTCCCAGTGGAACAGCAACAATTCCCCAAGTGCAATGGCAAAGAGCAACAAAGAAGGATGGTCCAATGATGAGCCCTTGATACTGATCACTATGCTTAGGAGCCTATGTGCCTGAAATATGAACTAGGGCTAGAGCTGCAAGGTGCCTAAAAGTTACCTCCTGAGGGCCTCCATGTTCCTCAAATGTGGCCATTCCTAAGCCAAACTCAGCATGTAAATGCATTACCTTCCCCCCAGCATAGGACACAACTCCCAAGGATGAGCCTCCCTTGTGCCAAGGGATTACTACCAATCACTAACTGGTGATGTAACTAGAAAGAGACCTTGAATAAAAGGCCCAACTCAGACCAGCAGAATATCTCAGCCTACATGTAGGATCATGTGTTAAAAACTGCTTTTTGATCTTAAATAAAAGGGGGAAATGGCAAAGACAAATGAGTTTATATGGCTAAGTCTTCAAAAAAGAGTCAGATAAACTCTTGAAGCTACAAAACATCAAGTCTAAAAGCCATAGGGGTAGTACATTTGTAGGATGTGTAGAGTAGGGTTGGCATTCAGCCCAGAGGGTTGCATAGGTCTTCCTGTGAATTCAGAGAAGATGTGGAAGTAGCTCTACTTGAAATTCTGTAGGTGTATTTGGTGGTTAAGAAGTCTTTCTCACAAATCAGGTAGAGTAAGAGGTTCTGGTGTTCTGCCAAAAATAAAGGTGGTAGAAAGTTCTGCAGAGTAATAAGGGACTCTGGGGCCTTGACCTGAACTCATAAGCAGGAACTAACTGGGAGGGTCTGTTAGAGGACGGGTAAAAATTCTCATCTGTGGCTGCACTTTTATGGAGGGTAGGTACAGAGATTGTGAACTTGAGGTATGGTTTCAGAAGTCTCTTGTATATAGCCAGAATTAAAACTCAGTTTGATATTCTCTTTACAAGAACAGGCTGAACCTTGGAGCTGGTTTTTGCTAGAGAGCTGACTAGTCAGACTCCTGGAACTAAGAGGAGCTCCCAGAGTTTGCTATGTCTACTTCCAGATCAGGAAAAGACTTCCCTTGCAGCTTTTCCAGGAGAAAGCAGACCAGCCCTGGAACAAAGCAAGTTGCAATCTCTTATAAGATCCTGAATATGGGCCATGAGAAAGGAACTCGGTGTGACATTCAGATGACTCAACAAAAGAAAGCTGATAACTGGCCTTGATATAGCAGTCAGCATTTCCCACTGATACCATGGGGAATGAAGAGCAGTTGCCGTCATTGATTACAATGTATCCACTATGAAATGCTTATAGATCCTGGAAAAAACAAAGATTTTTTTCCCTCTCTAGTGTGTATAATAAACTGCTTGAGTCAGCTCCTTCTATTGGCTATGGATCTTAGTATATACTAGGTATCTGGGATACTGGCATTCTGGAACTTCTGAAGCTTTGAGAATATTAATGCTTATAGACTGTCCTGTGAACTGATTGACTTCTCACCACACAGAACTATAGCAGGACTGTCTTGGACTGCAGCTTATCCTAACTCATTTGGGAAGATAGTGATAAATTAAGAGCTTGTCTGGACAAGAATCCGAAGGGATTCCCAAGAGGGTTGTATATTTTCAGTATCCAGTTGACTTAAGGTACCATGACTTAAGAGTCCTTATCCTCAGACTGCATGCAGCTCTAGTTGGTGGGCACTGAATCTGGGGTTGCTAAAATTACCCATTCCTGCTGTGAGAACACATATCCTAGCACTCACAGGCATAACGGGGCTTACTATAGAGTAGCCGCACATCAACCAAAGCAGACAAGTTTGTTTGTTCACTCCCTTGGGGGTTTGAACCAGGGTTCTGAATTCCTCCAGGTACTAAAGAAACAATGTTGTATAGGAGATGCCTAGATGTCTGGCAATAAAATCTTATACATCTAAGACAACTGGAAGCATTTGGTCTGAAGTTTAGGAAACCACAAGAGAAGTTAAAAAGGGTACAAGTAAACATTGAGTGAGTTGGGAGACAAAAGAATATTTCTAGGGTGATTAGTTAGAAACAAAAAAATGCATATTTGGAGAAGGAAGCTAGAAGTAAAAGGGACAACATTCAGGAAAGAGTCCCAGGAAGGGAGATATCAAGGACAAAAGGGGTTGCGGTCTCTAGGGTGACAAAGTCAGCAGGAGAGGATTGATAGGGGTCTTTTTAGCTCAACCCACTTAGAGCAAATACCGGCCCACAGTCTCATGCTAACACTGGCAATGGATCTGAAATCTACAAAACCAGGATATTCAGGGTCAGCTCTACTTTCTTTTTCTATAAACTCTTAGGATTTGCCATACTTTGTTTTATTTATTTTTTTAACAAGGAGGAACAGGAAATGGGGGTAATGAAAGAAAGGACAATGTATCCTAATGTTGGATAGGTCCTGAGATTGTGGTATGAGAGATTTGTCTTAACTATCCCTTTCTTAAAGCCCCAAATCCTGAGAAATTAGAAGTTCTCCAGCTTTCTCATCCTTCTACAGGTAAATTGTAAAAAAGTCTCTGGAAGCCATTGAAAGCCTATTAAATCATGTAAACATCTGAAACAACTCCCCTTTAAATGCCTATTTTTGAAAAGCCTTCAAGTCTCTGAAGTTAAGGCAAATTTGGAGTGCTAAAATTGAAAGGAACAGTAAATACCTCAACTGTACTCTGATAGTGAAAGAATTCCCAAAGAGAGCTAGAGAACTCCAGTTTATGTCACCATCAGTGATGACATTGATAGTTGACTCCAGTGTAGTCTGGAACAATTGCCATCTGTCTACCTTCCATCAGCTGGTGGTTACCCAAGATGGAGCCAAGTATAGGAAAAAGAGCTTCTAATTGGACTTGGGTTCCTCAGAATAGAAGGGGGTAGGAACTGCCCTAACTCTTACTAGAACAGAATCAAAGGATATAGGTATATTTCCCAGACCACCCAGGAGTTAAGGTAATGCCTAGGCTTCCTCCAGTCATTTGCCTGACCATGTATGAATTGAACACATTATTAATCAAATCAATTAGGGGCCGAGAGTGCAAAATGAGGCTGGATATAGTTGTTGAATATCCTGTCTGCCCTTAGTAGATAAGCGAACCTAGATTCCAGATGCTATATGGAGTTTCAACTTCATGCTGGTCAGTGTCCTTTAAACTCTATGGATAGATTTTGACAGGAAGAACATTAGTAAAATAGTGAATAATGGATTATCTTGGTCTTCCTAGATCAGAGCATCTCAAAAGCACATAACTCTTAAGTTCAAGAGAATGCTCTAGGCCATAAAAGTACATATAGTATGTGAAGATGATGGGAGAATAGCTGAGGGAGTTGATGAGGGTAGTTAAAGTTTATCCACAGGCTCATGACTAGAGAAAGAGGAAAAGAGGGAGAAGGTGTGTGGCAGTTTGGTATTTATGAATTCCAAAAATAGCTATTGGAGTGTTTGTAAACTGGTCTGTCTCTGGGTGTAAAAATTGTATTAGATTCAGAGGTTTCACTTTACTTTATTAAATCAAGATTAGGGCTTTTATTTGACCACATCATTAAGATGACTTAGTCCCTGCCTACAGGTGTGGGCTCTATAAACAGATGCTCAATCAAAGAGGGAAGTAAACACTTGGAGAAGGAGAACGCAGTTGTTTTGGATGCTGGATAGCCAAGCCATTTGCCTGAAAATTTGCAGCTGAAGAGACCAATATCCTGAGCAGCTGAGCTTAGGAAAGAGAAGAGTCCTTCAGCCTACAACTGAGATCGGGAGAGGCTGGGTCCACGGAGCCTTAAGAAGAAGAGCAAGGCTGAACGTTCTCAGATATCACCTGCCATCTTGCTTCAACATGTGGCAAAAGACTTTGTGGCAAAGAACTTTAATTGAGTGGTCTTATAAACCAGCCAATGTTTCAAATTTCTTTTTACATGGTGCCTGTCCTCTTGGAATGAGCTTAGTTCTTAAATTTGCCTGCCCCAGGCTGTGACCACTGAGTGTCCCTAGGGGATTATGTGCAGAATCTGTTGGGGTCTATTCATCCAGATCACAGATCTCTTCTTACTAAGGTTATCTGCTCACTGAGGCCATCAGAAGCATGACCATAGCAGCCTCCTTGAGAAATGAGACTTGTTCCACCTGTGTCTGTGACCTGCTTGACTGGGCATCTCTGGCTATGCTGAACCCAAATAGGCTGTCTGCATCAATCACACTCCTGACTTGCGCTTTGATGATAGCCAGAAAGACAGACGCTAGGAAAGGTTATTTTCTTTTTCATGAGATTGTGGAAAATCATTTTATATAAATGTGGCCTTCTGTCCTCTACCCTCATCGTCTAGAGACACAAATGCGTGACTTTGAGGTTGTCAGTGAACAGTTGAGGTTGTCAACTCCACTTTCAAAAAATATTTTTTATTGAAGTACATCATTCATATATGAACATGCAAAAACAATACGGTGTAGTTAAAGACCCTGAACTTACAAAATAAACACACACAAAATCACACAGGGCCCTCATACATCACCCCTCTGCCAACAGTTTGCATTGCTGTGAAACATTTTCAACTCCATTTTTGTTCGAGACACTGCAGTGTTCATAGAAGGCATTTCCTGTGCTTCCATCAGGACAGAATTCAGAATCAGGGTCTGCTTTTGTTAATTCCTATGAAGATTCTCTGATGAAGAATCTTATATTCTTAATTCATTGAAAATCACTTTTGAAGAATTCATTGGTCTGGGACTTCTGCCCATAATTCTGCCATCTTTGCCAAAGGAAAATTTCCTTAGAATGGCCTGGCTTATCCCTCAAACTGAAGTGAGCAGATCTGCTGTATTGCTAAGAAGCTCACTCCTGGAACTTCATGCAGGACATAGTTCAGAAGCTCATGGGAGGACTACCATGCTCTGCTCAACCCCTGTGGATCCCAGGGACATTCTGGCCAAGTTTGCTGAGGAATCTTCTGCTTTTGAAGATTGCAACATAGTCAAGTGCTTCCTGAAATAATTGACTGTAAATAGAACAACATAGTTTGCCATTCCCTGCCCCTTCCTTGCTCATGGTAGCCTGTTGTTCTGAAGATGTTTGTGAAGCTTATATACCTTGCTTACCCAGGTTCCAATCCATGGGAATACAGCAGTTAAAGATCAGAATTCATAAGGAAAAATTATATGCCTGATGCTTGGTTCTTCTGAGAAAGAAAACTTGCCATGGTTCAAGGACTTTTGCCCAACAGGGACACAGCTTGGCAGGTTTCACACCCAGCTATTTTCTGAATGGTGGCCTGGGTATATACCTGAAGGAGGCAAGAACAGTGAATTGAAGTATCCAAGAAAATGGTGGCTTCGTGACAGGCAGTAAATTACGGAAGAAAGCTTAAGAAAACAGACACATCAGGTGTGTATGCTCTTTATCTGCCTTTTGAGCCATGTTTTCACTTACCTTTCCAATAAAGGAGCTGTTCGAGGCATCATGGATTTTCAGATAGGTGTGGGATATATAAAAGCCCCATGTTATTTCTTATTTTGAGCAAGGGCTAAGAATAGAATTTTCCAGATCACAGATCATGCTTTTGAAGGATGTGATTATGAAACCAAAAGCTGTAGAATTAGATGAGGCTTGAAGCATGAATATAGAAGGCAATGCTTCTAGGAAGGTCAGCTTAACTAACAAGGGAAAGCTTGTAAACCATTTGTGTTGATAGTTGGTTTTACTTGATGTTCCATCCAGCTAGTTGGTTATTCAACAGAGGCAAAATATCACTGCACATCATGGGATGCTCAATTGCTATACTAATCTTGCACTTTCATAAAACTCTAGTCATGGGCTATCAAGTCTGCTAACTTGCTGGGGCATATAGATCCCTTTTCCATCTATCATTCCTTATCCATCCATCTGCCTTTAAAATCTTAGTGTGGATCTGCTGGTGTTGACCTCATTCAGTTTTTGTCACTTTTGAAAGACATTTTTGCTTGGTATAGAGTACTAGACAAATTTTTTTGCTGTGGTATTTTCAGTACATTAACTATTAATTTCAGTAACATTTAACAAAATGCAGTTTAACCATGTTCTTTGGCTACTTAAGATCTGTATCACAGGTTTTGAACATTGTGATTATGCTCTACTATGGTGAGGATTTCCGTATTAGTCAGGGTTCTCTAGGGAAACAGGCAACAGGAGACATCCTGTAAAAAGTATGAGATTTTATAAAATTCCCTTGTGACCCCTCATGTGAGGATATACAAGTCCAAATTTTGCAGGCAGACTGCAAACCAGAGGTTCCAATGAAGGTCTTTAATAAGTTCCTGGGAGACATTGTCTATCCAAAGTCAAACTGGAAAATTATCTCTACCGAAATCACTTCCCCTTTTAGGGCATTCAACTGATTGCCATCAGCAATGAGTGATGTTTTATGCAATCTCCTTGGTTGATTGTAGATGTAATCAGCCATCTATGTAGCAAACTCACAGACTATAGTCTATAAATGTCCTTGCCTAATCAAACAACTGGGCACAATGACCTGGCTGAGTTGACACATTAGCCTAACCATCACAATATCTTTGTTTTTTTTGTGCTTGGGATTTGTTCTACTAGGATCTGAGTTTATGGTTTTCATCAAATGTGGGAAAAAAGTGGCTATTTCTTCAAATCTCTTCCCCTCTCATCCCGTTTTGGGAGTTCCAATTAATGCAACATTTAGGCCACTTGGAGTAGATCTATATATAACTCATTATTTTCATGTAATTTTGACTTCTCTACATCTTATTTTGGATACTTTATGCTCTCCAAATTCACTAGTCTTTTCTCCAATCTATTCTATCAATCCCACACCATACATTTCTCAACCTAGACATTGTAGTTTTTATCTAAAAGTTTGATTTGGATCTTATTTCATCCATGTATATTAAATGTATGATAATATGGAATACAGGTTTAATAACTGTTCTAATATTCTGTTTGTCTAGACCAGTTACATTTTTCTTTCCATTTTCCTTCACTGTACCTATGGAGAACTGTTGGGTGGCACCTTATACCTGCAGGTCTAAATCCTGATTCAAACAAAGATAGTCCAAAAAACAAGGGCGCTTGCCTTGCCTTTGGTGTACTCAAAAAGGAATTGTGTTATGTTTAAATGATTCTTTCAAATGGCACTTGTAGAATTTTTTAATCAGTGCAACTTGTGTCCTGATCTGTTCTGTTTGGCCTCTACTGCTTTGCTTGATCTCCAATTCCTTCTCTTCTGCTGTAAATCCAAAGAAACTTCCTAAACAGTGTTTAATTTCCAGGTGGCTGCCACATCAGTTTCCTTCCAGCTGGGCCCTGCTGATTGGGAGGCCCTGGTGGATGACTGAGGAGAGGATGAAGGGAGAAGCTAGGTTACTCACCCTTCATTGCCTCACGTCTAATTCTTGAGATGTTTCATGGCTCCACCTTCCTCACTCAAGGCCAGGATGGTTCAGATTCATATAGAAGACCATGGCCAACTGTACCCTTAGCCCAGGAGTGGACACAGTTGAGACCTTTATTTGGAGGCCAGCTGTGTTTTCTTACATCCTTGTGAATTCTTGAACTATGGTACTATATTGCACTATATTCATCTCTTACCAGGGCAAAGTAAAGTGTTCAGATTTCCTTAGCTTACCAAAACTTTTTCAAATGTTTGGGGTTCCTGTGTTCAAATAGGCCATATCCCAGGACCAATTCTGGCATCCCCTCTAAGTGGGCTAAATAAAGGACCATAAAAATAGCTTCCAGCTTGAATCATCTTCTCTAAACTTATGGATTATATTGAATATTGAAAATGAAATGTTACTGCAGATGCATAGTGAGAGGCTCAGATGTTCAGTGGACTTTAACCTTCCCTGTGAGAGAACTTAAGGATCAAGGTTGGGATGTCCCCTTAGAAATACTAGCCATCTTAATGGAAATGATGGTGAGAAGTGTGGGCCGTACAGTCCTTTGAACTTCTTTGAGAAGGCTGTAATGTGGACATCAAAGGGAGATGCGTAGTCTTCCTGGTCATCTCTTGACTAGATAAGCCCAATTCAGAAGATACATCTGTGGGAATTACGGCACAGTCCCTGTCTGACTACACGTGATGTTTTACTTGAACGAGTCCATTGTCTTGACCTTTTCTCTCAGGCTTGTTGCCTAGGCTTACAGTAAATAACCCACCAAAGCACTGTGGCATGTGGGGTCTAGATTCAGAAAGCTGTTCTTTTCATGACTTCCCTCCAGCAAGGCCACCAGGACATGTCAGTGTAGAGAGTGGTTTTGAGCCCTCCCTGGGTAAGACCCTCTAAACAGGTCTCCTGTCCAGGGTCACTGGTGCCAGTTGAACAAAGCCAGACTAGTAAAGCAGAGCAGAAACTTTATTCTTTGAATCAAGGAATGGAGAAGGGTGGAGTCATGTCCAAAAGGCAACTTCTCCCCAAAGGGAGGGGACCGGGGCTCTCCTACTGAGGAATCGGGGTTGGTGGAGAGTGGTTGCCTAGACATGTGTCTTCATATTCACATCTGTACTTGATTTCTGAAAGCTAGCATAGCTCAAATAAAGGGTTAGGTGAAATTTCCATGAGTAATCCTCTGGGTGACACTGCGTTCTGGTACAGTATTTCCCATTCCTGTGTGTACATAGCTGGCAAAAGTTATGAATAACTATAAAAAATGCATGTCTGTTTAATTGTGTATATGTATAGGATTTAACCTCTTTTTTGTCGGTCATTAACTACAATAAGTTCTCCAAAATTTGAAGTATCCTAATTCCTCATGAGCAGTGCAGGTGACTAAAAGACTTGACCAAGTAGGCACTGGTCTTCCTAAGTTGATCACCAGCTTCCCACTTTTCACTCGGGTAAGGAGACTTGGGAAGTTCAGTAGCTTCTCCCTTGTTGGAAAGGCCAGGCTGTAAAGGAAAAGGGCAGAGGGCCCTGTGGGGAGAAGCCCCTTCTGAGGAGAACCAGGAAATAACAAAGCAGCACTTCCCTGGATCACCTTCTTTACTCTTATTTTTGCTGCAAATCACAGAGGTGATAGCTGGTCGCCAAGAACTTACCTTTTCTCTAAGACGACAGCATGGACAATTGGAAGGCCAGGTAGTGTGGCTTTTCATGGTTGAAAGCTCCCTGGTCCCTTCTAGCACTGACCCATCATTATGAAAACAGGAACAGAAAGGAATGTATAGGGAGTAGTGACTGTCCCACAGGAAGGATGGTTAAGACTTAGGGTCTCATGTCAGAGCAAAAGACTATACTACCAGAGCCTGAAGGACCAAACACGCTCAAATAAGATCCAGCACTGGACCTCCCAGAGCACCAACTACAGCATTTCCGGATTTGGGAAAACTGAGGTGAAGCCTGGTGCCATATGGAGAGAGATCACTAGGATTTAGGGCTGGCATAAAATGAAGCATGGAACTCGGGACTCAGTTTAAGAAACAAAAAACATCCTTGGCTGTGGATCAGAGCTGCTTCAAACCCTGACGTTGCTCTGGGAAATTCTTCATACCCATGGCTTAGTCTCCTTTGTGCCTCACTCTGTGTTGCCCTTCTGAGCCTGAACACGGATCCTCATTCTCTTCCCTGATTGGCGGTGGTTGAGTCTGGAAACTCTTTGAGCTGCTCAGGTGCCAGGCTGCAGTTCTGCTTGAGACAGCAAGTTAAAGCTGATACAAGTGTCACTCTCAGAAGACTAACTGGATCAAGGGACTGTAGACCCATTATGTCTATAAAAGGATGAGAATTTCCCTCAGCTTTAAGAGTGAATACACTATAAACACATGTGATAACATGGATGAATCTTGAGAACCTTATGTTGAGTGAAGTAACCCAGGCATTGAAGGACAAATACTACACTACCTCAATGATATGAAATCAGTAAACCAAGCTGCCTCAGAGAGCTAGAGACTGGATGATAGGCTTAAAGAAAGTTGGGCGGTAGAAGAAGATTGGGAGCTGACACCTACCTGGGTGAAATCTATGATAAACTGGAGGTAAGTATTTGTACAGTGAAGGGATAAAATGGGGGCATAGGGATACCTTTGGGTGGGGCTTTGTGGGCTTGAGGTGGGCTAGGGATGGGAGGATGGGTAATAGGGCCCAAGAAATTGGGGGGAGAGTGTGGGAACATATGAACATAGGAGATTGTCAGGTATGTGGTTCAGAGTATAATGTAGAGAAAACTTTTTAAAAAATATAGTAAGGAAGGTTACCTGTTTAAGATGCTTAAAGGGGAGAATTCGACAAAGGACAGGCTTCTAGGGACTGTGTGAGTGTTCATTTTGTCATAGTGGGTTATATCATTGAATGGAGACCCATACAATGAGAGTGAAGGTATGTGCACATCCTGGGGAGGACTGATGTTCTCAAATAGAGGGAATTTTATCACTTGAGAGAAATGGTGGCTCCCAATGCATTAGGGCAGTTGAGCATGTCAAGCCCTCAACACTGTTGCAAGTATCTCTGAACATAGCCCTTCAAGCAATGAAGATTGACAGTCACTATGGGCCCTAAGGGGAAGGGAAAAGAGGGATTGAATAGATGGAATCAGTGTAACTGTGAGGCAATGGAAGTGTTCCACAAGATTATGCAAGGATGGTTATAGGACATGTTAAATTACACCAAAAATGTATGGGGGCCTATAAGCTAAAATGCAAATCATAATGTAAAACATAAGATATCTAAAAGTTTAGAAAATTGTATAGTCTAAAATATAAACCATAATGCAAACCCAAGTGTAACTTTGTTGGAAAGCTATTGTCTCAATATCTGTACATCAGTTGCAGTAAATATAGTATGAATATGTAAAAAGATTATTGCTGGGGAAGGGACAAAGTGTCTGATGCTGGATATGTGGGAGCAACATATATTGTATCTATGAATTACTGTGATCTAAAACTTTTGTGAAGACAAGCTTAATAATTAGTGTCCGTGTCCTTTCTTTTTTTTTTTTCTTCCTAAAGAAGAGATGGAAGAAGTTGCCCTGCCAATGTGCATGCAGGGCAACACTTATTGCAGTGATGGAAGGTAAAACATCAAAAACAAAGCTTTTTAATTTTTCGATACCCCAGTTTATTTTTACCTTAATTTTTCTAAATTAGTATGTATTCTATATCTAACCTTTAAACCCATCACTATAACATTTCACTATTAATGGAACCTGGCAATATATTAGGCTTCATTTTCGAAGAAGTTTTGGACCACCGAGAGGTACAACAATGGCAGGGGAGGAATATTGGTATGGGGTGTTATTGATAGGGGGCACATGGTTGGAAGGGAGTTCTTCAGGGCATGTATACAGTGTACATAAGAATGTTTGGATATTTTCATAGTGGTTACAGTTACAAATGACAACTGAGGGAGTGCTGAGTTCCTAGCCAGGGGAGCTCTATCACCAATGGAACAACAACAATCCCCCAAGTGCAATGGCAAAGACTAACAAAGAAGGAAGGTCCAACCATGAGCCCTTGGTGCTAATGACTATGCTTGTGAGCCTGTGCATCTGAAATAAGAACTAGGCCTGGAGCTGCAGGATGCCTAACAGTTACCTCCTGAGAGCCCCCATGTTGCTCAAATGTGGCAAGTCTTGAAACCCAACTCAGCATGTAAATGCATTACCTTCCCCCAAGCGTAGGATATGACTCCTGGGGATGGGCCTCCCTGGTGCCAAGGGATTACTACCAAGTACCAACTGATGATGTAACTAGAAAATGACCTTGAATAAAAGGGTCAACTCAGACCAGCAGAATATCTCAGCCTACATGTAATATCAGGAGTTAAAAATGCTTTTTGACCTTGAATAAAAGGGGGAAATGGAAAGGACAAATGAGTTTATATGGCTATGTCTCCAAAAAAGAGCCGAGAGGTCATCAGAAGAGTCGCCCTTATGCACACCTCAGCAGAATCCCAGAGACAGCTAAAGTAGATACAATGCCAGGTATTGGTTCTTCTGAGGGCTACAGAGACCCACAGGTTCTATGGTCATGGCAGATGGACTTCAGTGCCATTTCAGTTGGCCCTGCTTTGGAGTTTGTGTTCCTGAGCGTGATAGAGTTGGACTCAGATGTGATCTTTGTTCACAAGCCTCTCCTATCACTTTTACCAGACCTGTTTTTCGTGCTGGGGTTTAGTATATACTCAGGGGACCTGAATCTCTGGGCTGTCCATGTGACAGCCAGGTCCTGAGCCTTAACAGACTTGCAATTCCTATCCTCTAGTTTATTGGATTTACCCCAGCCAGTTAACAGGAAGGTGAAGAAGGTCAACCACCACACCAGGGAGACAAGAGTGCCTACAACTGCAAGCAGGAGAATTGCATCCATCATCCAAGTGGAATCTAAGCACCCTCTCGATATAGCGGTAGAGTGGACATAACCATCCCAGGGTCCACAGAATGAAGGAGTAGAGTGGACTTACTGATATTCTATTCTGGAACTATTGTGATAAGTAATGGCAGTAAATGTAGCATTGATGTGGAGAAAGTGGCCACAGTGGCTGCTGAGGGTAGGGACTGGGAAGACGAGATGTGATGTGGGGGCATTTGCAGGACTTGGAGGTGTCCTGGGTGGTACTGCAGGGACAGTTACTGGACATTGTATGTCCTTCCATGGCCCACTGGGTGGACTGGGGGAGAGTGTAAACTATAATGTGGACCTTTGACCATGTGGTGCAGCAGTGCTCAGAGATGTATTCGCCAAGTGCAATAAATGTCCCATGATGATGGAGGAGGTTGTTGTTATGGGAGGAGTA
Organism: Dasypus novemcinctus; assembly: GCF_030445035.2. Taxonomy (NCBI): domain Eukaryota; kingdom Metazoa; phylum Chordata; class Mammalia; order Cingulata; family Dasypodidae; genus Dasypus; species Dasypus novemcinctus. The sequence goes on from NC_080686.1 coordinate 102,413,063, forward strand.
GGGTGAGGGGGGTGGGAGGTATATGGGGACCTCATATTTTTTTAATGTAACATTAAAAAAAATGAAAAAAATGACCATTTATTCCATCAATTTCCACTGACTTCCATAAAGAGAATGGCATTCATTAGAGATAAGATCTCTGTAATATGTGCTTGTTCTAGTTTGCTAGGCTACTGAAAACAATATACCAGAAATGAGTTGGCTGTCACTATGGGAATTCATCTTAGAAGCTTACAGTTTCAAGACTGAAAATATCTAATCATTAAGTGGTGATTTCTCCCCAAATTCCAGCTACGAGCAACCCTGGACTCCCGTGGCATATGGCAACATCTGCTGGCGTCTTCCTCCTCTTCCAGGCTTCTGTGGCTTCCTTTCTCTCTCTTCTCCCCCATATTCATCCCATGTATAATGGCTCCAGTAAGAGGATTAAGACTGCCCTGGGGCAACAATTAAAAACTACAGCTGGAGGGGTACTGGGTTCCTGGCCGGGGGTGCTCTGTCGTGGTCCCTAGGGGAGCAGCGGCAGCCCTCCCGGTGCAGCAGCAAGGACCGGGAAGGAATGAGGGTCCAACAGTGAGCCCCTGATACTAATGACTATGCTTGTGAGCCTATATGCCTGAAATAAGAACAAGGCCTTGAGCAGCACTGTGCCTGGGAATTTCCTTCTGACAGCCTTCATGTTACTCAAATGTGGCCAGTCTCGAAGCCAAACTCAGCATGTAAATGCAATGCCTTCCCCCCAGCGTGGGACATGACACCCGGGGATGAGCCTCCCTGGCACCGAGGGATCACTATCAACTACCAACTGATGATGCAACTGGAAAATGACCTTGAATTGAAGGTTCGATGCGGATCAGCACAATATCCCTGTCTACATATAATAACATGACTTTAAAATGCTGTTTTACCTAATGTAAGGGGGAAAAGGAAGGGAGAAATGAGTTTATATGGCTACAAGTCTCTAAAAAAGAGTCTGGAGGCTATCAGAAGGATTGCCCTTATGCACAACTGAGCAGAGTCTAAGAGACAGATAAAGTAGATACAATCCCCAGGTATTGGTTCCTTTGAGGGCTAAAGAGACCCACAGGTTCTATGGTCATGGCAGATGGGGTTCACTGCCATGTCAGATGGCCCTTCTTTGGAGCTGGTGTTTCTGCATGATGAAACTGGACTCAGATGGGATCTCTTTTCATAAGACTTTCATGCTACTTTACTGGAATTGTAGAAGGTGTTGGGGTTTAAGATATATTCAGGGGATTTGAATCTCTGGACTGACAATATGATAGCCAGGCCCTGAGCCTCAACAGACTCCAGCTCCTACAATCTGATTTATTGGACTCACCTCAGCTAAGATGGAGTTGAAGAAGGACAACCACCACACCATGGAGCCTAGAGTGCCTACAACTGAAAGCAGGAGGATTGCATCCACTATCCACGTGGAATCTGAGCCTCCTCTTGACATAGATGTGCAATGGACACAACCAATCCAAGGTCCACAGAGAAAAGGTGGCATTGGAGTGGGAAAAGTGGACATGGTGGCTGATAGGTATGGGGAATGGCAGAAAGAGATGAGATGTGGAGGCGCCTTTGGGACTTGGAGTTGCACTGGATGGTGCTTCAGGGGCAATCACCGGACATTGTAAATCCTCCCAGGGCCCACTGGATGGAATGGGGGAGAATATGGGCCATGATGTGGACCAGTGACCATGAGGTGCAGAGATGCCCAGAGATGTACTTACCAAATGCAATGGATGTGTCATGATGATGGGAGTGAATGTTGCTGTGGGGGGAGTGGTGGGGTGGGGGTGGTGGGGTTGAATGGGACCTCATATTTTTTTTAATGTAATATTTTTACAAAATCAATAAAAAAAGTAACTGTATCAAAAAAAAAAAAAAAAGACTGCCCTGGGCCATGCCTTAAATGAAGTAACCTCTAATCACCTACTTAAAATAGATTTATATCCGCAGCAATGGACTAGCTTGAAGAACATACTTTTCTGAGGTCCATACAGCTTCTACGGTCAAGTGCACCTCTCTGGTGAGACCCTTCATGGTCTGAAATGAACCTCTTTCTTTCAACCCCCTGATCTTGTGCCCTCAGTGAACTTTGCATCACTCTTTGGCACTCTTCATAGCCCCTTTGTAACCAGGATTATGTAATGATATGGTAAAGAGGTTTGATATTTTTGCAAAAATGATTTATGTAGAAGGCAAGAGACATTGATTGTGACAGCCTGAGAGAACCTCCTCTAGTTCTGCATGGGGATTGGGTTTGGGGTGTCCTGTCCCCATAGATATGGGATGTTAATAGCAAAGCCATGAGGAAGTTCCATTGGCTCCTTGGGAACAGGACTGATTTGAGGCAGTGTGACCCCACATGCAGGTAAAGTGACCTTGAAGGCACAAAGTACAGAAGTCCAACAATGGTGGTCTCTGAAAAATGATTCAGCTCTTTCCTAGAGAAACCCAATTTCTCCGAATCCCTCCTGTTCTATCTAGAAAGAACAGACAATTCTACCACATGCAGATGTGAGGTACCATACCCCAGGTGCTTGGGTGTGAGTTGGCCCCTAGAACACCATGGATTTTTTTTTTTAAATCTTCTTTGGCCTCCTCCCTGAGCTGAGCTCCTCTGCATTGGCCAGCCTCTTAATAGGAGTGAGTGTGACTGATATGAGATGAGAAATGCAGGTGACAGGAAGACAGCCGGGGAGGCCTCGCTGATCCATGCACGTGGGCTGGTCTGCCTTCACAGCACAGGAGCCTGGGCTCCCTGCCCAATGACTCACGCCCTGTGGGGACGTCTGGGCTCTGAGTGCGGGCTCAAGTGTTCTCGGGTGGCCTGACCCAAACTGCCTCTTCAAAAACAAAGTGTGGCATTTTGCATACTATACTGCCTGGACAGGTGGCCGACAGCACCCCCAATCCACCTTTCAGCCTATTTGGTCATAAAACAGACAGGCTTCAGGGTAGTGCTGCTATTTAGTTGTCGGCAGGAGTGAGGGATTTGGAAAGAGGGTATTTGAGGGTCTCAGGGTTGGAAGGCGAGAGAATAACTCTTTGCTGGGAATACTTAGCTGAATTGTTGTAGGTGGGAGGTGGGACAGGTTTTGTGATAGCAATGAGTCCCCTTGAGGAGGGCACGGGGTAACGGGTAACGTTCGCACCCTGGAGCCTGGCTAGCCAACAGCTGCTCCCTGAGGGCAGACCTCAGCAGGCCCAACAGGCCCCTGAGGTGACACAAAGGGCCCAGGGGCACAGTGTCCTGCACTGGCCATGCAAGACAAAGGCTTCAGAAAATGTGGGCACCAAGGAGCTCAAGTGTGACTGGAGTCCACGAAGCCGAGAAAATCAGGTGCAATTTCTGACTTGCGTGTGCCTAGGAGTTCAGTTCTCAGTATCCCCTTCCTCTCACGTGTTACTGTAAGATTCAAGAAGAAGCCAGGCTGCACTTCCCACCTTTGCAAATCTCCCCAGCTAACTGAGCTCGTCACTTTGAAGTTCTGCCTTCCATCTCACACCAGGACTCAATTTTGCCAAACTCTCTGCTACTTTGAAACAAGGGTCACCTTTCTTCTACACTGCAATGACACTTTCATTTCTAAGGCCTCAGCAGAAGTACCTTTAGTGTCCCTATTTCTACCAGCAATCTCTTCGAAGCAATCTAGGCCTTTTCTATCAAGCACCTCACAATTCTTCCAGGATCTACCTCTTACCCATTCATAAAGCCGTTCCCACATCGTTAGTATTTCCAATGGCAGCACCCCACTTTCCTGGACCAAAATCTGTTTTAGTTTGTTGGGCTGTCAAGAGCAATATACCAGAAATGGGCTGGCCTTTACAATGGTGATTTGTTAGTTTATAAGCTTCCAGGCTTGAGTGTTCAGTTTTGTTTTGGTCCTGGGGGCCGGGGATTGAGCCTTGGGACCCCATATGTGGGAAGCCAGCACTCAACCACTGAGCCACATTGGCTTCCCTGAATTGTTTTTTTTTCTTTGTTCTCCTTGTTTTTTCGGGAGACACTAGCAACCAAACCCAGGAACTCCCTTGTGGGAGGCGGGTGCTCAATGGGTTGAGCCACATCCTCTCCCAGCTTACAGTTTTGAGGCTAGGGAAAAGATCTAAATCCAAGGCATCACCAGGCCACACTTTCTCCCCAAAGACTGGCTGCCGGCAATCCTGGACGACCATCGGCCATCAAGGTATATGACAGCATCTGCTGGCCTCTGCCTTCTTTTCCAGCTTCTTTCTTCAATGGCTTTCTCTCTTCCTGTGAGTTCCATCCTCTTATAAAGAACTCCAGTAAGAGGAGTAAGACCCACCGTGGGCCACACCTTACTCAGGTACCCTAAACAAAGGCCCTTCACTGAAGTCACCTAACCAAAGGCCCTACTTGCACCCACAGGAATGCATTTGCTTTAGGAAGACGGTTTTCTGGGGCCCACGTAGCTTCAAAGCATCCAAGTTGTCCCCATTGTCTGTATTCGAGGTGCTGACCCCACGAGCAGTCACTACCAGCCCCTGCTTCAGTGTAGACGCCAGGACTGGGTCTGTATCCTCTCCCTATCAGGGTACCTCAGGGTAGGAAAGTCTTGCTTTCCCCGCTCATCCGTTCAGATTCCGGAAGCAGGAAGGGCAGCACCAGGGAGAGTTCTCATGCCTGTCTGTGGCTGGGACCTAGAGACAGGACGTTAGAGCCCCAGCCAGGTGTCCTGCAAAGCGAGGAGCTGTCTTTGCAGCAGCCGTGGTCTTTCCTTGGCTCCCCTGAAGGGCCTTCTCTAGCTGTTCCAATCCTTGGAGAGCAGGGGTCCTGATTCCCCAAAGAACTGACAAGGAGAACCTGGCCCTGCCTGCAGCTTTGGGTGACTTCATCCTCTGGCTTTACAGTGTGCTCATCCCTCCAGGTGACCGCAGGAAGTGTCCTGTTTCCAAAGCCTGAGGGCTGGAAACTGTAGGAGGAGGACTAAAGGGCCTGCTCTGGCAGCAGGCGCAGCAGGGGGGAGGGCAGGAGCTGAAGTTTGGAAGCGCCAAAGCTGCGGGGCCTTCCCCGGGCTCCTCCAGAAAAGGCCCCTGAGTTCAAGGCTGGAAAAATGGCCTGGGTTACTCCTTCCTTCAAAGAAAATGATGGAAAGCTGTCCTCTCCCTAGGCAGACGGTTCCGAGTCCCGTGGGGTCTGTGGGAAGCTGCTCCCTCAGGTGTTCAGCTCGGGGCAGGTCACAGGATTTCTTACGTACGTCTTCCAAGGACTTGTCCAGATCACAGAATGCCTTCATCCAGGTTCTGGGTGTGTGCGCCCCTCTAAAAGCTGAATTTTATTGAAAATACTCCTTACAAGTGCAAAATTCATACAGGAGTTTGACCCCTTCATTCAAGAAAGTGGTCCTTTTAAAAAACCACTTACTAACGAGCCCTAACATGTTTGGGCAGGATGTCAGGTTGTAACATTTGAGGTACACTTGATGGCATGCAGGAAGCTGTTAGTAATTTTTCCTGTCCCCTCAACCTCTTGCCATAAAATTCTCCACAAATCATGAAGGGACAAGTGCCTTCTATCACTCAGGGGAAGAAGCCAAAGAGAATAAAAAAAGTGCTACAGTCCAGTTCCCAGATTCTCAACTCATATCGAATATGGCCAGTATTTCTCCGGGAGGGTTTTAGTAATGCCTGTTAGTCTTTTAAGTCTGAGTAGAACTACATTTTGGATATCTAGAATGTTTAGCCAGAAAAAAAAAAGTTTCAATTTCCCTGGCACTTAAATGCTCTGTAGTACACCTTTAGGCAGAAGATTGTCATCACAGCACTTCAGAGGCTTCTTTGCAAAATGCTTCATAACTGTCTTTTTCCCCTTTTACCTTCGGTGTTAAACGGTATTTTAATACTGTATAAGAAGGAAGAATATGGGCTTATGGTAGGGATTTACTCAAAGCAGTACAACTAACTTTAGTCTAGAAGGGATTTATTTTTTTCTGTATTCAAAAACACCCCATACCCATCAAGGCAAAAACTTCCCCTGCTCCCTCCCTCTATTGCCTGGTAACCTGCATTCTTCATACTATTTCCACAAACTTGCTATGCCTAGGTATCTCTTAAGTGATATCATACAATATTTGTTCCTATGTGCCTTATTTCGCTGAGCATAATGTTTTCAATGTTCTTCCACATTGCAACATGTCTCAGCTTCATCTCTTCTTAGGACCAAATAATACTCAATGTATATGTACCACATTTTGTTCATTGTTTTGATGGGCACTTGGATTGTTTCCACCTTTTGGTTATCTTGAATAATGCTGCTTTGAACACCAGTATGCAAGTATCTGAGACCCTGTTTTCACCTTCCTGTGTATGTGTCTAGGAGTAGAATTACTGGCTTATGAGAATTCTATATTTAAATTTTTGAGGCCTCATCAAAAGTGACTGCACCATGTTACATTTCTAGCACTGCACTACAGTTCCAATTTCTCTATATAATCTCCAACACTTAATTTGTTTTTAATAGCCATCCTTGTGGGTGTGAAGTGTTTTGGAATTGCATTTCTCTAATGGCTAATGATATTGATTATTTTTTCATATGCTTATTGGCCATCTGAATTTGCTCTTTAGAAAAATGTCTGTTCAAGTCTCTTGCCTATTTTAATTAGGTCGTTTTGTTTTTACTGCATTCTAAAAGTTCTTAAGTCCTTATCCAATATGTGGTTTGAGTCTATTCCATTCCGTAGGTTATCTTTTCAGTTTATGTCATTTGCACACAAGTTCTTAATCTTGAAGTATAATTTGTCATCTTTTTGCTCATATTTTAGATGTGATGTCTAAGAATTGCTATATCCCAAGTTGAAGACTTGCTCCTATGTTAGCTTCTAAAGGTCTTATGGTTTTAGCTCTTATATTAGGTCCTCATTTCATATTGAGTTTCTTTTTGTATATGGTGTGGCAAAGGAGCCAATTTCAATCTTTTGCATGTGGATATCCTTTTTTCCCAACACCGTTTGTTGAGGATTATTTTTCCCCATAACAGGTACCTGGCACCTTTGAATCAATTGGCCATAAATGTGTGGGTCTATTTCTGGATCCTTAATTCTATTCTTGATCTATTTGTCTATCCTTATGCCCATACAGAAAAAAAAGTCACAAGTCACAAGTAGTAAAGTCACAAGTTCCAGTGACTTTAGTGAACTGACGCCTATAAAGAGTGATTTTCAGCCCAGTTTACCACAAGTCTTTCTTGCGGGCCAGGCTCCTTTCTCCTGGTACCTCTTGCCTGCCTCTGTAAATCAAGGCAGGTGGGTGGCATTTGAGGGCTACTGAGTTCACATGAATGAGCATGAATCCTGTTAGCAGATGCTGGCTAACGGTTAACAAGGTCCTGAAACTTCCCTTGGGAAAGCCATGATAGGTGGCTTGCTTATGAAATGGGTTGAAAACGGTGCCACAAGAAAAATCACTAGCTTCTCTGGGTAGTATCTCGACCAGTGTTTGTAGGAAAAAACTCCAAGTGCAAGGAAGTTCTGTAATGTGGACTCAGCTGATATAACCCTAGAGACAAACTCCACTGTAGAGGACTTTCTAGCATTTTCTACGCTTCTGTGTATGTACCTGGTAGCCTACAATAACGATTGCTACTTCCTGAAGTCCCCTCTGTGTTAAGAAGAGAAGCAACTTAACTTCCCCTTGTGTTGAATCCAAAGACACCAGAACCTCCTGGTTCTCTGCTCCGTAAGTCATTGGGAAGGCTCATCTGCTCTTCATGTCCACTTCAGAGTAGTAGTACAAACAGGAATTTCCCAACACTATTGGTGAGGCTTAAGCCAACCTGTGAGTCTCTGTAGTGTTCAGTGAACTGTAGAATTAAGTAAACAATATTCTTAAACTGATTCATTTTGCTGAGCATTAATATGTCCTTTCTCTTGAGGTGTTTCTAATAGAAAGTTCACTTTCTGCACACTACATATCTTTCTGTTGCCTTTGAACTCTGTTCAATAAAATGCATCTTTGAATGCTGGGAGAACTTCCTTTATTGGGTGCTGTGCTGCAGAGGCTGAAACTCTGCTGCCAGCCTGGGATCTCTTGCTATGAGGATAGTGCCTTGCAATGGGCTGTTTGTTATTGCCAACTGACCCCTACAGCTGATATGAGACCTTCTGTACTGAGGTAGTAGATAACTACAGATCTGGGAAGTTTGAAGCATGACCTCTACAGGTGGTGCTTTCCATTCTAAATGGACAGCACCAAATATCTTCACTTTGAAAATAGAACTTGGGGAGAAATAAATAAAACTATATTGTAAAGATGAATGCCTCCCACACAGGAGTTCAAGGTAGTCTGTGCTGCTCCATCTTCGTCCCTAAATAGCCAGTGACAATTAGATGATTAGAGATGATTAGATAAACTCTTGTTCTAGGCAGTAAGAGAACAGACCTCCTATTGCTGAAGCATCTTACCCAGGATGCAGGGTTGGCTCCACAGGTCTGGTTGTGGCCATTATTCTCAAAGACTTATGGCTGTGAGGGCTGTCCTATATCGTGTATGTGAAGTTCAGAACTAGTAAACAGACATTTTCAGAAAGCAAATCTTGGCACCCTAGAAGAAATCTCTAAACTTCATGTGGCCCCTCCTGAGAATGAGTAGGCCAGTGAAGAAGCTTCCCCATGTCTGGAGACTAAAGCTGAATCTGGGTCATCACCTGGTAGACCCTTACGGAAGGGGGAGGCCCTGGAGATGTGCACAAGCCAATGGTCAGTGGGTGCAGGAGGGTCTCCTGGGATCGCTGTTCTGGAACTCACCCTCCTGACCTCAGGCTGCACAGCAGGAGGCCTGCGGGTTCTCAGCTGAGCCCCAGTGCTAACTGCTGCCCCCTGCAAGCTTGTGCTCCCACTTGAATCTCCACTGCCAGGGGCTGGCTCTTCTTCTAACCTGCTCTGAAAGCAGGTGTGCAGCTGTGAGGTGAGCTCCATGCTTGGAAGCAGCCATGCTCTCCCTTCGGAGGCCAGGTAAGGCCAGGTGGACACGGAGAGCCTCCCTCCCTCCCTCCTGTGAAGAACCCCGCAGGATTGATTTAATTCTTGAGTTTACATACTAGGATTCTACTTCCTGCCTCCCAGGAGTCAAATGCATGTGCTCATACTTACCTCCCTCTGGGCCTGCCCAGTCTTACCCACTTCCTAAATCATGCACTGCAGAGTCTTCTCCCAGCTGTCAGGGGAGGCCAGGCCATGTTGTGTGCTGGGGTAGAGCCCAAGAAGGGGACAGGGTCCCTGCTGTCCTACACCCTCTTATGAGGGGGGAGATGCCAGGAAGAAAACAAATCAGGGTTGTATGTGGGGGCAGGTGGAAGCAGTTCCTCTATCTCGTCCTTTTTTTCTGTTAAGCACGTTTGTTACTCTTGTCTAATCCAGGCCCTTGATCACTCTTCATACATATTCCTCAGCCTTGTCCCTTCAGGTTTCAGGTTCTTTCCCTCTGCCCCTTCCTCCCCAATCTGCTGCTTCCACAAACTGGTGGCTAATCTACCACACTAACACATTCTAAGTGTGTCTAGCACTGCAGTATGGCTTTAGGATGTTTTTTATATTTTCATACACATTATCACACAGCACACATCCTAGAAAATGAGGAATCTGTGTTACCAGACCAGAGAACAATGCAACGGGCACTGTGGGAACTGAAGTTATTACCTTGACAGGGAGGGGATGATAATGTGCTCCCATTTTTGGCAGGTTGAGTAAATCAATTTTCCCTCACCACAGCAGCATCCTTGATGCCGAGTAGGAAACAGAGGATGGCAGATGGGAACAAATAGTGAATATTTAAGTATTTAAATCATCGTACAAATATTTTACAAGTACATTTAGAAATAACCTATATTTAGAGGTGTCTCTAGGTCCCAGAATGATCCTGGATGCAAACTGAGTCCTCGTGCTTTGTGACAAGATGAGGCCACAAGGCATTTGCTGAAGCACAGGCTTGAGCTCAGCCACAGACGAGACTCAGTTTCTCTCTCCACTCACTTTAGTTCTCTTTATCCTCTTTGGCTCACATAATTGAAAAACCCCTCAATGGCAGACTTATTTCATGATATTATACATTTTCACTTTCTGTGTCCTAGTTCTTGACTCTACATAGAGAATCTGGGCATGTGGGCAGGGGGTGCAGCGCAGGCTGGCCAGGGGCCCCAGGCCCTAGGCTCAGAGGCCTATGCTTTCCACGATCCATCTTGGCGCTGGTAGATGATCTAGTACCGAGAGGTGCAGCCAGGTGTTCCAGGTTACCTTCCCAGTTTTCCCCCTGCTGGTCCCAGCCCTTAGGAGGCACCAGCTGGTGGTGGGTGAAAGGAGAAGGCAGGATTCTCTGCCCCTCTCACTGCCTCCGTCTTGGCTTTCTGAGAGTGGTTCATGGCTCCACCTTCATCACACAGGGTCAGGATGGCTCAGCCTCCTAAGGAAGAGCCAGGTGCTGGGGTTCCAGTTGCAGCACCTCCTCCAGCTGTGGAGCGGTCAGAACTGAGTACCTCGCTCTGGAGGTCAGGTGCCCAGTTTTACACTTGGTGGACCCTTGACCTACAGTGCTACATAGGACTGTCTTCTCACATCTCTTACCAGGATAAAATAGTGTGCAGGAGTCCTAGATGTGTGTGTGTGTGTGAAATCCTTTCCAGTATTTGGGGTATTGATTTCTTAGTTCATAATCCAGGACCAGCTCTGGTGTCCCCTCCAAGTGGATCAAATAAAGGACAAGAACAGCTGCTTGTTTCCAGTTTAATGTAATCTCTTATTTCTGTGAACCTACGAATCCCTCTTTCACACTTCTCAGATTTCACTGCTGGTGCCCAGTGAGGCTCTGCTGCCTGGATTTGACCTTCAAGAGGGCACTGAGGGGTGCCGGCCTGGACTTCTCCGTAGGAAAAGAACCGGCTTTCTGAAAACGGTGGGCTCCGGTTGAGCTGCGGCCACACCTCCTTCCCGGCCCATGGAAGGGCTTTCCTTTCTCTGAATTCAAGGAGGAGCAGCCTTCAGGATGACAGGCCTCTGTCTCCATCCAGCCGCTGACGGAGGAAATCCGGAACTTGAAGTCATTTCTTAAATTTCACTCCTGGCTCAGTGCCCATTGTCTACAGGAAGCAGACTGTTCTTTAACTTACCTTTCCCTGGACTCTGAGTTCTTTAAGCACATTAAAATCATATGGACAGCAAGGGGAACGGGGTGTTATTAGACAAGGCTCTCTGCTACATGGGGGTGTGCTTAGTCTTCCTGGCCATTTCTTTCTAACTTGATCGCTGTCTTCGAAAGGCAGGACTTGAAGTCCCAGCGCAGCGCCTGTCTGAGCACGCGGGCCGCTGTGGTGGTGACTTGTCAGTCTCCATTGGCTGCCCTTCCCCTCAGCTCTGTCACCTGGACGTACAGTGCATATCCCACAAAGCCCTGTGGGGCAGGGGGTCTAGATGCAGGAAGCTCTTTCCTTGACTTCCTTCCAGCCAGGGTAATGGAGAAGTTCCTGTTGCTGCAGGTACAGAGCTGGCAAGGATTACAAATAGTTGTAAGAGAAGGGGTGTGTGTGTGGAGAGGGAGACTAAACCTCAATTTCTGTCTTAATTATAAATTAATATACATTTATTATAATCACACCTAATGCCTTACGAGGCAGTTTGGATGAGTAAAATCTCTTCAGCTTAGTGGGTGGTGGCCTTACAGAATCAGTCACCAGGGACAGGTTCGGCTTCCATTTCTCACTCTTGGACAGAGCTTGGGGCCTTCAGGAGCCCGGCTCTGCTAGGGTGTAGTGGAGAAGATTCCCCGTGTCCAGGGAACCCTCTAAGGCCAGGCTACAAGGGTTCAGAGGACCCTGTGGGGGACTTTGCTGAGCAGAGTGAGGGAACAAGGACAAAAGGGCACTTCCCTGGACCACCTCCTTCATTCCTGTTCATGCTGAAAGCCAGGTGATAAGAGAAGAGCCGGCCTGAGAAAGCCAGGGGGACATGCAGAGCAGTGTGGCTTCTGTGGGTGAAAGGTCCCTTCTAGCACTGACCCACTATTACTCAAGGAGGCACAGAGAGAAAGGAATGTGTAGGGAATAATGACGTTCCCTACAAGAAGCTTGGGCAAGAGGTGGGATTGTTACTGGATTTTATCTAGGTTCTTGGCCATGCTGCAGAAATGAATTTCAAGAGCACACCGGGTGAGTTAGGTCAGTACTTTATTCAGGAAGGGAGGGAAGAGAAATGGGAGAAAATAACAGCAGGGATCCCAGGTGGAGAGGAAGGGAATAAAAAGGGATAAAGAGGGCTGATTTACAAGCTATGATTCCCCATTTTAGATTATAGATCCCCAGGTTTACTTGTGTGGCCATGTGGAAGAGGGAAAATGGCAAGAGCAGTGCACAGAGGGTAGGAAAGGGTCCAGAGGCAAGAGAGCAGGGCGAGAACACTCAGGCTTCGTGGTCTGCTTTATAAACTATTAATTATTCCATCCCTTTGCTAATGGCAGGGAAGGGATTCCACCTGTTTGCTGTTTTGATTGATTACCCATCAATCCCATAGAGAGGACCCAATGATAAAGTCCCTAGGGAACATCCAGGTTTTTTTTTTCCTTGCTCCCAGAAGAAGTCTTTGTTCTGGATAGCAGAATCCTGGGGGTGGGTCTTCCAGCAGCTGCCTGGGGGTTACTGATGGCCACCTGGACTCTTTGTCAGGTTCCAGATCTGCCTATTCCCTTACCAGCCTGCTTCAGTATCCTGTTGAATCAGAAGAGGGTACTGCCTGAGTCAGAAGGCCTTACCTGCTGTGGGGTCTTCTTAACTCCAGCCCAGGCTGGAAGCCCTCAAGATAAAATCAACATGCTGTTTCTAGAGCCAACACCCAACTCCTGGAGCACCAGTTACGGGCATATCCAGGGAAGTGGGAAAACTTGCTGAGATATTGATGCCTATTTCTTAGCCTCTCCTCTCAACTTTGACCTGTGAGTTCAAAGGAATGCCCTTTTGAACTGCTGAAAGGTCCCAGCTGCCGCTGCAGAGGGAGCTAATGAAAATCTCTCTAGGCCCAGGTTCTGGCTGTTTCTGTTAATTCTGGGGAGGGGCAGGAGGCTACATAAAGGGGAAGGGTGAGGTGTCCTTTCCGCCTGAGTGTGACCTGGCTGCAATGGGGTGTCTGGGGTGGTGGCTCCTTCATTCACCAGGTCCCAGGGGCTATGGGGTGTGCCTGGCTCTGCTGCAGGGGTTCTGTGAGCTCTGGGTGGGCTTCAAGAAAGTCCGGAGCCAAGGGTTTCTATGGCTGTTTTCATTCGGGTTAATTGCCACTTTCCTCCTCTCCTCCTCGCTGCTGCCTCTCTGCCACTGCCCTTGCGAATGGCCTGTCTGCCTCACCTCTCCCTGGACCTGCAGAGGGGCAGCTGTGGGGCACCTTGCTGGCCTCTCTCAGAAGTAGACTGGCCCTGTGGGAGCTGCTGTTGGATGCCTTGTCTTCCCAAAGAGGACCTACCTTCTTCTGAAGGCCCTGGTGGTATTTCCAAAAATGACTTTGCTAACTGCCTCTCTCCAGTCCAGTGAACCAGGGTGAAATGTGTCACTCTATATAACGTAATAAAGCAGAAAGGCCCAGATTGCTCCTGCCTCCTAGGGAGTAACCGATAAAGGAGGACTCCTAGCCTACGCTGGGTGGAGGCACCAAGGCTGCTACAGGGCATGTGAAGGGGTTTGGGGATGTCCTGGGGAAGGAAGCTTTGTGCAGAAGTAGAAGGGCCCAGTTAGGAAACTCTTTCCTGGCTCTTTGCCTGTGTTTGGTGCAAAAGCTCACAAGGATGTAATGGGGTGGTAGCTGCCATCCAGTGTCCAAGAAGCATTGGTGGTTTTCTGATCGTTGTTTGACACATCTCAGTTTTTTACTGTTCTAGAAACCTCAAACTAAATTTTTACATAGATATGCATAAATTAGCCTCTGAAGTGGTAGTAGCCAGTCAGCTGTGTAATGCATATGGCCTTTTAATGTCGCAGATGCCTTCTAGTATTGAGGACAGGATTCTTAGAGAACTGTGACTCTGCACATCCTACAGACAAGACTGCAATGGCTACACATGGGATGTAGAGATCATGGGGCACCTGCAGATTTTGGCGGTCTTTCCCTTCCCTTGGAAACACTTGCACGTAAAATTCTCCACGACTCGTGAAGTTGAGTGGCAAATGCCTTCCGTGCGCTCAATGTTTGCCTGGGTTCCAAGGTGCTATGTCCAGTTGCCAAATTTTCGATTAATATTGGATATGGCCAGTGTTATTTCATGTGATTTTTAGTAATTCCCATTAGTCCTTTAAATCTGAGTTATAACTACGTTTTGGGCAACTGGAACCTTTAGCCGGAAGGAAAGCTTCAATTTCTCCAGCACTCAGGTGTTCTGTAGAACCCCGCCATTGGGTAGCTAATGACCCCAGCGCTTCTGAGGAGTTTAACAAACTGCTTCTATAACTTATTGGTTTTTTTTTTTTCTCTTTACCATTTTTCAGCTTTATTTCAACTTCAAAAAACAGGACAGCTCAACAAATCATGGCAGCATTACTCAAAAAATTCTTATCCAGGCACATTTATCCTTCTAATCCAGGGGACCATGGACCCTGAAAGGATTCATGGAAATATTTCAGGGGGTCCATGAGCTTGAATTTAAAATCCAAAAACTTTCCTGTGGTGACATGTTGGTGCAGGTGTGATATATTTAAATAATACACAGTGGAGTGTGGACTTAGTAAGAGGTCTGGTTTTCACCTGACTGACAAAGGGATCCATGGAACAAAAAATGTTAACCCCTGTATCTAATCCTAAAAACAAAACTTTGTTCATCTTTTGGAACATTGGAGAAATAACTAATGAGCACAGATTGGTCAAATGACATGACGAAGTTCTCCTAATGGAGAAAATGGGGGGAAAAAAAAAAGCTTGATCCTTATTCATATAACATAAAACTTGAACCCCATATTTTTGGAGTTTTTTGATCCTCAACATTGATGTATATCTTCTTTGCCTTTGCTATAAAAATATTAAAATATTACTGTTAACTATAGTCTATATGTTAGATGGGGAAAATACAACTAATGTATCAACGCTTTAACATCTTGTAACAGAGGAACATTCTTGTATTTTTATTAACCATAGTCCCCATCTACCACCAAAGTCACTATAATATATAGTCCCTAGATTATCCTCTAGCTGTCTTTCAATTAAGACCAACCTCCCTAGACTACCCCTTTCAGCCACAATCACATTTGTAAATTGGCAATGTTAGTTATACTCATCCTCCAATTCAGAAGGTAAAGAGAACTATCATTGCCAGGGAGAAAGGGCTTGCTAGTTGGGGGTTATTCAAAGTAACCCAACTAACTTTGAAGAATGGATGTTGGACCACTTTCTGATTGTCTGGTTTTTAGTGACCTGATGCCCATAAACAGTCCTAGTCCAGCTTTCCCTTGGCTCAGGCTTGTCTCACCTGGTACCTCCTGCCCTCCTCTGTGAATCAAGGCAGGTGAGCAACTTTGAGGGCTGATGGATCACTTGAATTATCCAGTTAGGAGATGCTGGCTAACTGCCCAAATTTGGGCCTGACCCTTCTCTTAGGAAAGCCAGACTAGGTGGCTTGTTTATGAAATAGGCTGAAAATGTTGCCACAAAAGCCACCAGCTCTCGAGGTAGTATCCTGACCACTGTTCATGTCGAAAACCCAAGGGCAGGAAAGCTCCGTAGTGTGGCCTCAGTGTAAGCCAAGAAACAAACTCCTCTTTATTTCTAGCCCTTTCTAAGGCTCTCTTATGAAGCTGATCTCCTACTGCCTTTACTGTACTCTGAAGTCCCTTCAGTCAGAAGACTGAGATTAACTTCCCTTCCTTGTGCTAAATCCGAGGTCTACCAGAACCCCTTGATTTTCTGTTCTCAGTGACTGGGGAGGTTCATCTGTTCTTCAAATACACTTCAGAAGAGCAGTCAAAACCGCAAGTGTTGGAATTTTCAAACACTTTTGATGACTTAAGCCAAACTGAAACTCTTCAGCCCTCAGTGAAGTGTAGGATTAAGTACTGTTGTTAAACCATGCTCCATCTTGTTGAGCACTAAAATGTCCTTTCTCTTATGAGGGTTTCTAATAAATTATTTACATTAGTGCAACTATATATCTTTACATTGTCCTTGGACTTACAACTTTGAATGCTGGGAGACCTTCCTTTATTGGATGCTATGCTGTAGAGACTGAAACTCTGCTGCCAGTCCACACATTTGGCTGTAGGGTGCTGTCCTGCAGTGGGCAGTCATGGCCAACTCGTGCATATGAGGCTCTGTGGGGGCAAGAGGTGTTGGGCACAGTGGTCAGTGTCTAGGTTCTTGGCTTCACCACAAAGAATTCAAGGACAAGTCAAAAATTAAATGAGCAGGGGATTTATCAGAGGTAAAGTAAGGAAAAGCAAGTACACCTTCAGAGAAATGGAGGTAGGCATTCTCAGGGGGAGAAATGTGAAGTTCTGTCTTGGGGTCCCCTCTTTTATAGGGGTACAGGCCTCCAGGGCCTGTGCTGATAGGCTAGGTCTTAGGGTGCAGAGACCCAGGGGTGTGGGGTGCCGAGGGGTGTGGGGGGTGCTGTCCAGTGGTGATTTGCTCCTGGCTGTTGTCCATGACCTCTGCAGGGTATGTTGACTGGTGGCGATCAGCCTCTGGTCATTGTCCACAAGATGTGGCATCACTGTCGATGAGGTGTGGGGTAACCTGAAAACTAGGTGGGTGGGCAGTGGTGAAACACCTCTCACCCCTTCCCTGTTTGCTGGTTGCCTCTGATAACACAGCCTTTGAGTGTATGTGATGCAAGCTGCAGGTGTGTGTGCTTATAAGCTGCCCATTGCTAGCTTGCCTATGTGACTCAGCAGGCTAATGCTAGTAAAGAGGCCAATGCCTCAGTTTCTCTTACCAGGCTTATTAGGTTTTCTGCCCACTTCCTCCTCAGGTCCCTATTCCCAGAGGAACCCTCTGGGTCAGGGGCATGAAAGGGGCAGGGGATGTGAGTAGGTAACTGCAGATCTTGGACTTGAGTTTTTTGTCCTGTTTCCCTGTGGTCTGAGTGAAAAGTCTGAGCTTGGGGCTAGTTCTGACCAGGTCCTGGGGAGGGGCACTGCAGTAATGGCAGGGGGGTCCCAGGCCCTGGACTCAGGCCTGTGGTCTCAACCCATCTGCTGGGTCCTGCCCCCCAAGGAGGGGTGAATAGTAGACACCTAGAGGTGCTCTGACGGACAGGGTCTCCTCACCAAGGCCCACCTGCTGCTTGCTCTGTCCGAAGGTGAAAATCCCCCCTATGTGTGGGCCACAAAGACTGATGTCTCCAAAGTTTGTGTCCCAAAGCCCAACAGTTTTCCAGCTGAGGCCTCTCATTCCCTTCATTTAGGAGCTCTCCCCTGACCCCTCTCTTCTTTCTTCTTCCTTGACTGATGATGGCTGATGGAGGCCTGTAGCTCCGGCATGCCCATAGCCCAGCCTTTCTGACTCAACTGTAAGTAAAGATGATTCCCATGCTTTTTGGTCCTGAGTAGCCCAAGCCTTTCCTTCAGTATTTGGGCTCGTGTTCTTTCTGGGAGGTCTGTGTGCAAGGTGCCCCTGTGTTCCCTGTGCTAGACTTAGACGGGAACTTCTGTCCTCAGTGGACCCGACTTGCCCTGATAGTCTTATTACAGAGGTCATAGCTGTCTGAGCATTTCTTTGGGCTTATCTGGAGCTTCTCCAGGGCACAGCAGTGAGGGCTGGGATCACTTGCCTTTCTTTTTCTGAGGTTAAATTGGGGACTGTGCAGTCTCACAGGGACCCTGGAGCTCCCAGGAGACCTCAGCAAGTTAGACTCTCTTCCCTCACTTCCAGCTCCAAGCCCTGTCCTTCATGGTCAGCCTCTCAGTTATCCTGCATTCCAAGCCCTCTCCCTCTGCCTTCTCTGGAAATGTGAAGGGGTCTGGCAGAGCAGGGACTGAGGCCCCCTCTGCAGACGCTTTTGTTTCTATACTCCCGCCTGGTCTGAAAGGAGCCAGAGCTTCAGTCTGCAGTTTGTTGTTCCTAAATAAAGCTTGGGATGCATCTCAGGGTTCATGTTGGCCTGACAAAGCCGTTATTGCAGTAGGTGGTGGGTGGCCATTTTCAGTAACTAGAACAAACAGAATATTCTCACCAATAGGGGTGTAACTGGATTTTGTCTAGGTTCTTGACTATGCTGAAGAAATGAATTTCAAGAGCACATCAAGTAAGGCCAGTAATTTATTAAGGTAGGGAGGGAAGAGAAATGGGAGAAAATAACAGGTCATGGGGCTTGGGTAGTGAGGAAGGGGCTGAAAAGTGATAAAGCAGGCTAATTTACAGACTACAATTCCCATTGTAGATTATAAATCCCTGGGTTTACTTGCATATTGATCCAGGCAGGGATGAAGAAACCAGAATACGGCTTGAACAGGCACTGAAACTGGGTGAAGGCGAGAGAGCAAGAGAACGTAAAACCCTTTGCACTAACTTTTTAAACCATTAATTATTCTTCCCCTTTGCTAATGGCAGAGGAGGATTCCCCGCTGTTTGCTGTTTTGACTGATTACCCACCCATCAATCCCCCAGGAGGACCCAATGGTAAAGCCCTTGGGGAATATCCAGGGTTTCTCCTGGCTTTCAGAGGAAATGTCATTCTAAATGGCAGAATCTTGTTGAGGGTCTTTGAGCAGCCATTTGGGGGTGGAGGGGTACCAAATGAGACGTGGATTTCTTGCTGGGTTCCAGATTGATCTATTGATTCCCTGTCTGGCCTACTTCAGGGACTCTTCATTCAAAATGAAAGAACTCTGCGCCCATCAGTCAAGGCTGATGCTCAGAGGGGCTCTTAACCAGACACAGATACCTCATGTGTTTGACTATCCAGGTATCTTCCTTTGGAGAAATTCCCAGAGGAAGCCGCAATGGCCTCACCTGCCTTCTAACAGCAAACACCACTGCCAGCTAATAGCTGTGAGCATACAGAGCCCTGGCTGCAGGGCAGAGGGGCCCTGCTTCCCCAGCATCACCTCTGGCTCTTTCTGCTGCAACACCCCCCACCCCAGGTTCTAGTCCTACAGCAGTTACAGGTTAGAAGTGCCCATGGTAGACACTCAGGCCCTACTCTGTTGACTTCCCCAGAATCCTGTTCTGCTTGGAGTGTGAGGATTCCTTCTACTCCAGTCCCTCAACAAGGCCCTTAGACACAAGCTGGTGTGGTGGGGGCTGGGCAGCCCCTGGCCCAGGAACAAGGAACAAGGGCTATGAGTACCCATCTGATTCTTTCCCTCAAGGGAATTCTAACTTCCAGAGACTTCCTTCCTCTAATGATCTATGTGGAGGGAGCTTCCAAGAAAACCTGATGCCTCCTGTTCTGGAGAAAGAAGGCTCCTCCAGCCCAACAGGTGTTGCTTCAGTGCCAGTTTGTGTGGGGGTCTGTACATATCATTCATTATTTAAAAACCTTCCCACACCCAAACAAGCAGATCTGAGGCAGGATAGAATAGGGACCCTAAGGAAAAGGGGCAGAGAGCTCAATGAACTTGTACACAAATACCACCCAGTAGAAAAGATGGAGGCAACATCCTGCTGAACTCCTGCAAACAAGTTATCAGGGTAACTTGCAGCAACATTCACCCATCAGTTGCATAGTCAGTGCCATAGCTTGTGCCTGCTGACTTGCACAAACAAGTCATCGAAATACAGCTTGCAACATCCACCCAATAGAAAGAAGGAAAAAAACAAGAAATTCCTATACCACTCACCTATTTTCATCTGCCCTTCATGTAGCAAACTCCAACAGGGCTCCAGAACACCGGCCAGAGGCTAGTCAACATAAGACAACTTGGGCCTCACTCAGGTGCAGTAGCCAGAAGCCAAATTCCACTGGACAGCAACCCATAGAGTCCAAACCACCCAATAGATTCCCCCCTTTGTTGCAAATACACCAACCAGCACAAACCTTGACCCTTTATGGTAGCCCATAAAACCAGGAACCCCAGAACAGAGCATGCATCCCTATTTTGAGCATGACTGTTCACATCTGCGTGTGTACTTTCCCTTTAAACTCTTCTCTTACTTTCTTATAACTGTGTCACATCTCTGAATTCCTATGATGTAATCAAGAACCTGGAACTCAACCCAGCAACAGATCCAGACAGGACTTTGTGAGGAGGCCATGAGGACCTCTTCCAAACCAGTGCTGTTCACCATGCTTGAGTAGAGGGACATGGCCTGAAACTTCCTGGGTGATGCTGCCATGGGTGGCATTCCCTGGAGTAAGGACATAGTTGCCTGTTTGTGACCTTCCCCCATTTTTAAATGAAGAAAACCGAGATTGTCAAGAAATACTAGAAGCAAATTCCAGACTGGCAAATAGAACATCATACAGTGTGTAGAAGATCCACAACTATAGGATTAAAATTCTGAACAAGTGTCATCTCAGGACATTAAAGACTTAATGGAGGCAGCAGCGGAGAGTTGAGGGGGCTGGGAAGAGGTGGTTCAAGTATGGACACTGATTTCTATGTCACGTGCTTAAATTCTTTAGGAAGAATGTGCTTGCTCTAATTCTAAGAACTTTATAGTGATGCAATTCACATGCCATAAGATTCACCCATTTAAAGTGTACTATTTAATGTTTTTAGTATTTAAGAACATGTACAGCTAATCATTTGAAGCTACAGATCTTCCAGAGTAGCAGCCCAAAGGGGCAGGGTGTTTGCAAGATGTATAGTATGGGGCTGGAGTTCAACACACGTGGGCACTTGAGGGTCTCTGAATTCAGGGAGGGGCAGGAAGCGCTCCTACCAGAAGGAACTCTGCACATCACTTGGTGATGAAAAGTTACCTCACAAACTAGGTAGGGAAAGAGGTGCTTAGCTTCCACCAATAATCATGGTGTGATAGGAAGTTCAGGAGAGAAATGAGGGTCTCTGGGCCCTGACAGCAAATTATTGCCAGCAGGAACTAATTAGGAAGGTCTGTTTCAGAGGGACAAGTATGTGTAAGACATCTTGTGTTCAAACTTCTTGGTCTAAGGCGGCAGTACAGATGTTGAGTTAGAGGTTTAGCTTTGAAAATCTCATGTATAGTCCAGAATTGAAATGTCACTTCAATATTCACTTCACAAGAAGAGGCTGATCCTTGGAACTATTTGGTTAGAGAGCGTAAGACACCTCAAATTAAAACATACTCCCAGGGTTGGCTGCCTGCTTCCAGATCAGGAGAAGGGTTCCCATTGAGCTGCTCTAGGAGAAACCAGATACCTATTGGCACACAAAGTGGCCTATAATCTCCTTTGCATCATCTTGAATATGGGATTAGAAGGAGGAATTCAGTTGACAATCAGATGATTCAGGGAGAGAAATTGACTGGGCCTTAATACAGCATTCTGGATGAGCTCGATTGGCCTCTCCCACCGAGATACCATCAGTACTGAAGAACGGTTCAATCACCTATTAGAGTGTAGTAACCAAAACAAACTGTCTCATGAGTACAAAGGGGGTGGGGGGGAACGACACATCAGAAGGGTGTCACTTCATTTCTAGAGTGTGTATAATGAACTATTTGGCTATAATTTGAAGCAGCTCAGGTGATTTACTATGGGTTTCAGTGTATACTAGGTAACTAGATTTACTAGAATTCTTGGGTCCCATGAAGCTTCAAGAATATTTAGTTTTATAGGTTATCCAGTGAACTGGTCAGCTTCTCACTGAACAGAACCATAGCACCATTGTCTTGGACTGTGAATTGCCCTAAGTCTTTGGAAATGTTAGGGATAAACTGAGCTTGTCAGGGTAGAAATCTGAAGGGAATCCCCAATGTGTGTCAGTAGTTGTCAATCGCCAGCTGCAGCCTGGGCTCTGTGATTAATAGACAATGTCTTCCTGTTCCTCAGACCTATTGCTCCCACAGTCAGTGGGGACTGAAGTTGGAATTGCTACTATGGCCATACAATCATAAGGGCAAAACTCCTGAACGCCTCGGGTTAATCCCCACATCACCCAAGGTGGACATGGTCAGCTTGTTCACTCCCTCAGGGACTCCTTGTAGAACCAGGAATCTGAATTCCTCCAGGCACTAATGAAACAAGAATTTTTACATAAGTGAGTATACTCGGTTCAGTATAGAGATATAGTAGAATTTTAAAAGATAGTAATCCATACATCAAAACAAAGAGATATTAGGTCTGAAAGAGTTTTTAATAAAACCGTATGGAATGGGATAAGTACAAGTAAAGCTTTATCTAGTGAGTTGGGAAATAAAGAATATTTCTAAGATAAGATGTTAGGAAACATAAAATTCCAGGTTCGGAGAGGGAAGATAGAAGTGGAAGGGTTAACATTTAGATCAGTCAGGAGGAGAGAGATGCTAGAGGCAGAAGGGGACACTGTGGCTCGAGTGGGGTCAGGTGGTACTCTGCTCCCTAGCATTGGGGCTCTAGGATGGCAAAGTCAGCAGGGGGTTGAAGAGTTCCTTAACTCCACCCACTAGGAGGAAATAGAGGTCCACTGAGTCAAATGCTCAGAATAGACTAGCAATGGACCTGAAATATATGAAAGCAGGATATTTTGGGTCAGCCTGAATTTATCTTAGAGTTTGAGAAGCATTGTTAGTCTCTAATAAAGAACAGGAAATTGGGTATGGAAGAAGGAACAATGTATCCAGAAACTAGGAAAGGTCCTGGGATTTTGATATGAGACACTGAATATTATTCTTGTCTCAAAAGCCCAAATCTCAAGAAACTAGCAGTTCCCCAGCTATCTATCTCTTCATTCTCCAGGTAAAGAATGCAAGAATCACTGGTAGTTCATCGAAATTCTATTAAGTCACCTAAACACCTGTGACAACTGCCAGAATGCCTGCAAATACTTCTGCATATGTCTAAAGTCAAGACAAATTTGGAGTGGTAAAGTTGAAATGGGCAAGGAGTGCCTAATCAGTATTTAGCAATGCAATAAGCTTTATAATTTCATTACCAAATGGTAATGGAAATCGGTTTCCTTTGCCATCAGTGATGACGTTGATAGTAAACCCCAAGGGTGGACTAGGAGGATTGCCAGGTATCTACCTGCCCGCAAAATGGTAACTATCCAAGGTGGAGCTATGTGCAAGAGAAAAATGGGAAAACCTTGTTAACTGGATGTGGTTTCCCTGCATGCAAGGGGCAAAAACAGCCCTGACTACCAGAAGAGACTCAAAGGATGAGTTCCCTTTTCCCAGATGACCCAGAAATTAAGGTGCATTGCCTTGGCACCAGCAGTTTTCTTAACCATGTGTGAATCAGAGAACACTGCTTTTGAGTGACGAGTTAAGTGCTGAGGGTGTAAAAAGTCTGGATATGGCTATTGAAATCTGTTTCCCTTTGGTAAACAAACCAGATGCTATAAGGAGTTTCAAACTCATGCTAGTCCCAGAGTCCTTGAAATTCTATAGGCATGGGTTCTAGATAGAATGATCTGGCAAAAGATCATATTAGAGAATGAGGATTATTCTGGTTTTCCTATTAGGAAGACTCATTCAAGGAAATGTTCGAGGTCTTTAAAAAAAAAAAAGACGTGCAGTATGTTAGAGGCATAGCTGAGAGCATTGGTGACAGCACCTGAAAACTTAACCACAGGGCTATAAATATAGAAGGAGAAAAGGAAGAAATGGCAACTAGTTGAAATGGTTGAGAACAAAAGCAAGAATTTTCTTGGACTCAGCATAGATAAATTTGGGCAAGCAAAACTATGTATACAGGAAGGAGATATCCTGAGAAATATCCAATTTGGGCATTGTAGCCATGGGATTAGAGAAGCAGGAATTAAGGAGAACAGACCATGGGAAAAGCTCATCTACTTTGAGCCCCAATTGGATATTGAGAGTGTCACTCTAGCATGTCTGATAATTTTTCTAAGGTATTGCTATAGGAGGCAGTCTCTGAAGCCAGAGCCAAAATGAAGGAAAGAATGAAAACCACAATACCTAGAACCTCTAAAGAGAGGAATAATCTTGTTTATTCTATTCTGGATGCCCCCAGAAGATAGTACAACGAGGATTCCATTTTCAAGTCTTTACGATCCACTGACACAAGGCTAATTTTACTAAAGCTGTTTAAGTGGATTTTGTGTTTAGGGGCTACAAAGGCACAGGAAGGAGCACATGCCCAGAAATGTCTAGGCTGTGAAATGCTTTAGGGATAATAGTCTGTGAAGGGAAGGGGAGGAAAAAGGATTGGACAGTAGAGATGGAAATGGTGATGCAGGTGCAGTCTCTGCCAACACAGCACAGGACCCTGAGCTACCACTGTCTGTCACCCTGCCGTAGGCTGAAAAGGCTAGGCCTTTATTCCCCATCTGGCCAGGGACCAGGTACTGGTGGTCCTGGAAAGGCAATTTTGCTGCTAAAGCCAATCCTGACTGTGCAGGAAACAGGAGTTGCCAGTTGACTGCATGCCCCACAGTTAGGCAGCAAGCCCTCCATGAAAGTGGTCTCAGGGTGCCTCTCCATGTTCATCGGGCACAACTCAAACACTGTGTAGCCAACTCCTTCACTTCAGAAGACAAGTGACGAGAGAAAAGGGTATTTTCTAGCAATCTTTAAAGTGTGTATTTCATTTTAAGCCAAATGTCTAAAAGTCTCAAAATGTCTTTAGGGAATGTATCACTTGACAATCCCTGAGCCTTTAGTAATCCCACCACTCTTTTGGGGAGACAGATGAGCTGAGGTCCATGTCTACATGATCTAAGAATAACTGTACCTCCACTTCTGGTCTTTGGCACAATCTTAAAGGTGGTAAATTGTGTCCAGACATAATATACTAAGTGTGTTGTAACTGATATGGTTCCAGTATATGATATTTGACATGCTTGGTTATTTCCTTGCACCTGCTGACTTGAGGTCCCTCTCTATTTAAGTTTGGACCTCTATAGCCAGGCTGGCTTGAGGAGCATCTTGCAAAATAACCTGGCAGCAAACTCTACAGCAGTTCTCAATTTTCCCTTCTCCGTTGGCACAATGGTTTTTGGCTCCTCTCGTTAACTGGTTTTCAATTGTCTGGCATGACTGGATTTTAGCTGACTAAGCTGTTTTTTGTTTTGTTTTGTTTTGTTTTTTAATTCATTTTGTAAAAATATTACATTCAAAAAATGAGATCCCATTCAACCCCACCACCCCCACCCCACTACTCCCCCCCCCCCAGCAACACTCACTCCCATCATCATGACACATCCATTGCATTTGGTAAGTACATCTCTGGGCATCTCTGCACCTCATGGTCAGTGGTCCACATCATAGCCCATACTCTCCCACGTTCCATCCAGTGGGCCCTGGGAGGATTTATAATGTCCAGTGATTGCCCTGAAGCACCATCCAGGGCAACTCCAAGTCCCAAAAACGCCTCCACATCTCATCTCTTCCTGCCATTCCCCATACCCATCAGCCACCATGGTCACTTTTCCCACTCCATTGCCACCTTTTCTCTGTTGACTTTGGATTGGTTGTGTCCGTTGTACCTCCATGTCAAGAGGCGGCTCAGATTCCACATGGATACTGGAGGCAATCCTCCTACTTTCAGTTGTAGGCACTCTAGGCTCCATGGTGTGGTGGTTGACCTTCTTCAACTCCATGTTAGCTGAGTGACTAAGCTGTTTAATGCTCAAACTTCTGGGTATGGGGAAGAATCTGAGGGCTTGGTGTCTGTGAGGTAAATCTATGCTCACTTGTCTCTCTCCAGTTTTAACTTTGATCTACCTCCTCCAGTCTGAATGATCACCTAGAAGAAAGAGGATATCACTTCTTACACAAGGCTGCCATGCCAAATTCTCAAATGGTGAGAGACTGCAGTTAGTACCCAATACTGAGATTGGGTGAAGGCCTCCTTTATACACGATTGCTCCTACATCAACTGTTGCCTTCTGGATAAGGCCAGCCAATTTTGGTAGTAGTTATGATAGAGCTCAGATCTTTCACGTTATGTAATCAAATCTTAGATTAAGATTCATCAGTCAAGAAACAAAGCCTCAGGGTAATTAAAATGGAGACCCCTTGTCTCTGTCACACTGAGCAGTCATTGTCTGAGGCATCTTGTTACAGGGTGTCTTGGCTCTTCCTGGGATGAGCTTCAATTGTGACCCAGTCCAGGCTGTGACCACTCCCGGTCTCTAGTGGCCTGGGAATGACAGAAGCTGTTTGGGTTGGTTAGTCTAGGTTCATACATCTTAGTGCTGAGGGGATTATTCCTGGAAGCCATCAAAGGGGTGGCCAAGATCCTTTCTTTGGGAAGTTGAACTCCCTCCATCTGTGTGCCCTCTCTCTGCTTTGCCTGCTGGTCATCACTGGCTGTGCTGACCTCCCACTCAGTACCGCTGCCTCTGCTCCCAGGCCAGCCCCCCAGCAGCAGGGCATGGGGTTGCCAACATCAGGTTCCTTCCTTTGGACACACAATAGGTTGGAGAAAAGATGTTCAGATGGGCAAGATGGCGGCTGAGTGAACATCCCTGTTAGAGTCTTCTGCAGGGAATCGGCTGGGCGGCGTTGGAGACTCTTTGGGACCGGATTGTTTCGGGATTTTTACTGGTCCGGAGGTGTCTGGACATCGATTTGGAGGGAAGTTTTTTTTTTTTTTTTCGGTTTTCTCTTTCCCTCTTGTCCCTCATCTTCCACTTATTTTTACTTTAATTCAAGTATACAATAGGTGCTACAGGGAACACCTCACATTTGCTGGGTTTTCCCATCCTCCACTGCCTCATTTCTGTGTGAACTGATTTAGGCTACCTACACTATCCCCCTTCCCCTGCATCTTGATATCCACTATCATCTACTGTCTCTCCTATATTCCACCCCCCACCTCCCGTTCTTTGATCCACAAAGTGTCTAACTCTTAATTTCTAATACCTTTGTTCTGTTTTCTGTCTATTATCCACTCTTGAAACTATTACCTTTCTTTTCTTTTTCCCTCTCTCATGAAAACAATAGCTGTGTAGTTCATACCATATTCCTCCCAAATTCAGTCATCAACTTCATAAAAGGTACTCTACCTACAGCTATAACTCTATACAATCTACATGAATCTAATCTCCATCCTTCCAGATCTCATATTCCTGCTTTATTAACATACATCACCAATACAACTTTACACTTTTCCCTTGCTTACACAATTGCCTTTCCCCAACACTAATACTTTCCTCTAAAGTGAACTTAACCAACAACAAGTAACTAGAATAAGAAGAAAAAAGTGACAAAGAGAAGATATAACACCTGTGCAAAAATAACAACTAATTAACCTCCAAGAGCAGACAAAGAAGCTAAGGAACTGATTAAATTCGTCAAAATAAAGAGATGACCAGAAAGCAACAAAAATCTACGAACCAAACCAATAATCAGGAAAACATGGCTGAATCCAATCAACAAACCAATAATCACGAAGGGGAGCAAAACTTGGCACAAGCAATGAAAGATCTCAGAACATTTATCACCGACAAATTTGATGCAGTAATGAAAGAGGTTAACAACATGAAGACATCACTTGGAGGGGAAATTGCAGACATACGCAAAAACATAACAGATATGATGGGAATGAACACCACAGTTCAAGAAATCAAAAATACACTTGCAGCAAATATCAGCAGACTAGAAGAGACAGAGCAGAGAATTAGTGATGTGGAAGACAGTACATCAGAAATCAAACAGATAGTAGAAGGGGTCAATAAGAAGATAGAAAAAATCCAATTAGGATTTAGGGACCTGAATGACAATGCAAAACGCTCAAACATACGTATTATAGGCATTCCAGAAGGTGAAGAGAAGGGAAAGGGGTCAGAAAGAGTGTTGCAGGAAATAATGGCTGAAAACTTCCCAAATCTACTGAAAGAGACAGATGTACATATCCAAGAAGCACAGCGCACTCCACAAGTCATAAATCCCAACAGGCCCACCCCAAGACATATACTTGTCAAATTATCCAATGCTCAAGACAAAGAGAAAATCCTAAAAGCAGCAAGAGAAAAGAAAACCATCACATACAAGGGAAGCTCAATTAGATTAAGTGCTGATTTCTCTTCTGAAACCATGGAGGCAAGAAGACAGTGGTATGATATAGTCAAGGTACTAAAGGAAAAAAATTTCCAACCAAGAATACTCTATCCAGCTAAACTAGCATTCAAACATGATGGAGAGTTCAA
This sequence comes from Dasypus novemcinctus, assembly GCF_030445035.2. Taxonomy (NCBI): domain Eukaryota; kingdom Metazoa; phylum Chordata; class Mammalia; order Cingulata; family Dasypodidae; genus Dasypus; species Dasypus novemcinctus. The sequence continues at coordinate 102,441,228 of NC_080686.1, forward strand.
AATATTCGCAGACAAACAGAAACTGAAAGAGTATACCAACAAGAAACCTCCCCTTCAAGAAATTCTAAAGGGAGTTCTGCAGGAAGAAAGGAAAAAACAGGAAAGGCAAAGTTGGAGGAGAGTATAAGACCAACAACAACAACAAAAAAGACAAAAAAAAATATATACAAACAAAATATGACAAACACAAATCCAATCAAAATATGGCTAACACAAATAAATCCTTGATAGTAATAACACTGAATGTCAATGGATTAAACTCACCTATCAAAAGATTCAGACTGGGACACTGGATAAGGAAATATGACCCATCCATATGCTGTCTACAAGAGACACATCTTAGACCCAGAGACGCATGGAGATTGAAAGTGAAAGGCTGGAAAACAATCATACAAGCTAACAATAACCAAAAAAAGGCAGGAGTAGATATATTAATATCAGACAAAATAGACTTTAAATGTGAAACAATTGTGAGAGACAAAGAAGGATACTACATTTTAGTCAAAGGGAAAATCTGTCAAGAAGATCGAACAATCATAAATATCTATGCCCCTAACAAGGGTGCCTCTAAATACGTCAGGCAAACGCTGGAAAAACTAAGTGAAAGAATAGATACATCTACAATTATAGTGGGGGATTTTAATACACCACTATCAACTCTGGACAGAACATCTCAAAAGAGAATCACCAAAGAAACAAAACATCTGAATAGTATATTAGAGGAGCTCGATCTAATAGACATATATAGATCGCTACACCCAAACACAGCAGGATATACATTTTTCTCAAGCGCACATGGATCATTCTCCAAGATAGATCATATGCTAGGCCACAAAGAAAGGCTGAACGAATTCAGAAAGATTGAAATCATACAAAACATTATCTCTGACCACAGTGGAGTCAAGCTGGAGATTTGCAAGGGAAAGAAGCCCAGATTTCACACCACGATTTGGAAATTAAACAACACACTCTTAGAAAAACAGTGGGTCAAAGAGGAAATCTCAAAAGAAATCAATGACTACCTTGAAACAAATGATAATGATAACACAACATACCAAAATTTATGGGATGCAGCAAAAGCAGTACTGAGAGGGAAGTTTATAGCCATAAATTCATATATCAAAAAAGAAGAAAGAGCAAAAATTGAAGAACTAACTGCACATTTGAAGGAATTAGAAAAACAACAACAAAGTAACCCAACAGGAAGAAGAAGGAAGGAAATAACAAAGATAAGAGCAGAACTAAATGAAATAGAAAATAAGAAAGCACTTGAACAGATAAACAAGACCAAGAGCTGGTTTTTTGAGAAGATTAACAAAATTGACAAACCTTTAGCAACACTAACAAAGAAAAAAAGAGAGAAGATGCAAATACACAAAATAAGAAATGAGAAAGGCGATATCACCACTGACCCAACAGAAATAAAGACTATCATAAGAGGATATTTTGAAAAACTATATTCCAACAAAAATGACAATCTAGAGGAAATGGACAAATTCCTAGAAACACATAAACAGCCCATATTGACAAAAGAAGAAATTGATGATCTTAACAAACCAATCACAAGCAGAGAGATAGAATCAGTTATTAAAAATCTCCCAACTAAGAAGAGCCCAGGGCCAGATGGCTTCACAGGTGAATTCTATAAAACATTCCGGAAAGAACTGACACCAATCCTGCTGAAACTATTCCAAACCATCGAAACAGAAAGAACATTACCCAACTCCTTCTATGATGCCAACATTACCCTAGTACCAAAGCCAAACAAAGACATCACAAGAAAGGAAAATTACAGACCAATTTCTCTAATGAACCTAGACGCAAAAATACTTAACAAAATACTTGCTAATCGTATTCAACAACACATTAAACGAATTATACACCACGACCAAGTGGGATTCATCCCAGGTATGCAAGGATGGTTCAACATAAGAAAATCAATCAACGTAATACACCATATAAACAGATTGAAGGAAAAAAATCACATGATTATATCTATTGATGCAGAAAAAGCATTTGACAAAATACAGCACCCTTTCTTGATAAAAACACTCCAAATGATTGGAATACAAGGAAATTTTTTGAACATGATAAAGAGTATATATGAAAAACCTAAAGCCAATATTGTTTACAATGGAGAAATCCTAGACTCCTTCCCTCTAAACTCAGGAACAAGACAAGGATGCCCACTGTCGCCGCTCCTATTTAACATTGTCTTAGAAGTACTTGCTCGAGCACTGAGGCAAGAACCAGAAATAAAAGGCATTCAAATTGGAAAGGAAGAAGTCAAAATTTCATTATTTGCAGATGACATGATCCTATACATAGAAAACCCTGAGAGATCTACAACGAAGATTCTAGAACTCATAAATGAGTTTAGTAAAGTCGCAGGTTATAAGATCAATGCGCAAAAATCAGTAGCATTTCTGTACACCAATAATGAGCAAGATCAGGAGGAAATCAAGAAACAAATACCATTCACAATAGTAAATAAAAAAATCAAATACTTAGGAATAAATTTAACTAAAGAGGTAAAGAACTTATACACTGAGAACTATACAAGATTGTTCAAGGAAATCAAAGAAGACCTAAATAAATGGAAGACTATTCCTTGTTCATGGATAGGAAGACTGAACATTATTAAGATGTCTATCCTACCAAAATTGATCTACACATTCAATGCAATCCCAATAAAAATCAATGCAGCCTTCTTTAAGGAACTAGAAAAACTAACTATGAAATTTATTTGGAAAGGAAAGAGACCCCGAATAGCCAAAGACATACTGAAAAAGAAAAACGAAATTGGAGGAATCACACTACCTGACTTCAAAACATACTATAAAGCTACGGTGGTGAAAACAGCATGGTATTGGCATAAGGAGAGACATATAGACCAATGGAATCGAATTGAAAGCTCTGATATAGAACCTCACATATACAACCACATAATATTCGATAAAGCCACCAAACCCTCTCAACTGGGAGAGAGTGGCCTATTCAACAAATGGTGTCTGGAGAACTGGATAGCCATATGTAGAAGAATGAAAGAGGATTACCATCTCACACCTTATACAAAGATCAACTCAAGATGGATCAAAGACCTAAATATAAGAGCCAAGACCATAAAAACCTTAGAAAGCAGTGTAGGGAAACATCTACAGGACCTTGTAATAGGTAATGGATTTATGAATATCTCACCAAAAGCACGAGCAGCAAAAGAACTAATAGATAAATGGGACTTCCTCAAAATTAAAGCCTTCTGCACCTCAAAGGAGTTTGTCAAGAAAGTAAAAAGGGAGCCCACACAGTGGGAGAAAATATTTGGCAATCATATATCTGATAAGAAACTTATAACTTGCATATATAAAGAACTCCTACATCTTGAAAATAAAAAGATAAACAATCCATTTAAAAAATGGGAAAAAGACTTAAACAGACACTTCTCCGAAGAAGAAATACAAATGGCAAGAAAGCACATGAAAAAATGTTCCAAATCTCTAGCTATCAGGGAAATGCAAATCAAAACCACAATGAGATACCATCTTACACCCATAAGATTGGCAGCTATGAAAAAAACAGAAGAATACAAGTGCTGGAGAGGATGTGAAGGAAGGGGAACACTCATCCACTGCTGGTGGGAATGCAGAAGGATCCAACCATTCTGGAGAACAGTATGGCGGTTTCTCAAAAAACTAGCCATAGATTTGCCATATGACCCAGCAATACCACTGCTAGGAATATACCCAGCAGAACTGAAAACAAGAACACAAACCAATATATGTACACCAATGTTCATAGCAGCATTGTTCACTATTGCCAAAAGTTGGAATCAACCCAAATGCCCATCAACAGACGAGTGGATCAATAAAATGTGGTATATACACACAATGGAATACTACTCGGCTGTAAGAACAAACACACTACAAACACATGTGATAACATGGATGAATCTTGAGAACCTTATGTTGAGTGAAGCAACCCAGACATTGAAGGACAAATACTACATGACCTCAATGATATGAAATAAACAAGCTGCCCTAGATAGCAAGAGACTGAACGATAGGCTTGCAGGAAATCGGAGGGTGGAGGAAGGATATGAGCCGATGTCTGCAGGGGTGGAATTTAAGACGAGATGGTGGTAAGTATGAACACAAAGAAGAGATAAAAGGGGGGCAAGGGGTTGCCTTTGCTTGGGGCTTTGCGGGTTTGAGGGTGGCTGGGGAGGGACGGGTGGGTAACGTTGCCCAAAAGTGGGGGGAGGGAGGGGTAGCATACGAACCAGGAGAGGGTCAGGTGTTGGTGGAGAGTAAAATGCCGAGAAAATCATATCAAAATATAATAAAGAGGGTTACCTGTTTAGAATGCTCGGAGGGGAGGGTCTGATGCAGGACGGGCTCCTGGGGAATGTCTAAATGCTCATTCTGCCAGAGTGGGTGACACCATGGGGTAGAAACCCAAGTAGTGAGAGTGGGGGTGGACCCACATCCTGGGGAGGACTAATGCCATCCAATAGAGGGAACTGTATCCCTCGAGAGAAAGGGTGGCTCCCAGGGCATTGGGGCAGTTGAGCAAGTTAGGCCCTGAACACTATTCCATCTATCTCTGGAAGCGGCTCCTCAGGAAACGGAGGTTGGCTATCACTGAGGGCACCAAGGTGGAAGGGAAAATGGACGTTAAATGTGTGGAACCAAAGTAAATGGGGGGTAAGAGAGGAGTTTCTTGAGAGTACACAAGGATGGATATAAAACATGTAATATTACACCATAACATATAGGAGATGACAGACTGATAATGTAAACCATAATGTAAAACATAGGATAACTAAAAATGTAAAGAACTGTGTATCCTAAAGTATGCACCATAATGTAAACACAGATGTCACCTTGTTAGAAAGCTAATGTCTCAGACACTGTACATCACTTTAAGTAAATATGATATGAATAGGGCGTAAGAGTATCACTGTGGAAGGGAAAAGGTTTTCTGGTGGATGTGTGGGAGTGCTGTATATTATATATATACATTGCTGTGGTCTAGGACTCCTGTGAAGAAAAGCTGAATAATTAGGGGGGGGGGGAAAAAAAAAAAAAAAAGAAAAAAATAGGATGTGGAATTTTTTCAAGTCAACATTCTTTATCTAAGTTCTTTATCTAACTTTATCCAAGTTCTTTATCTATCCTTTAAACTCATCGCGATATGCCATTCCCTAGTAAGGGACCATGACATTATATTGGGCTTCAAATTTCGGGGAGTTCTGGATCACAGAGTGTTTCAACAATGGCAATGGAGGGATACTGGTATGGGATACCAATGACAGGTGATATATGACTGACAGGGAGCGGTACAGAACATATGTCCAGGGTGCATGGTAATGTTTGGATATACTCATAGTGGCAACAATTAAAAACCACAGTAGGGGGGGTACTGGGTTCCTGGCCAGTGGTGCTCTGTCGTGGTCCCTAGGGGAGCAGCGACAGTCTCCCAGGTACAGTGGTGGGGACCGGGAGGGAGTGAGGGTTCAACAGTGAGCCCCTGATACTAATGACTATGCTTGTGAGCTGATAAACCCAAAATAATAACAAGGCCTAGAGCAACTTTGTGCTTGGGAATTTCCTTCTGTCAGCCTTCATGTTACTCAAATGTGGCCAGTCTCGAAGCCAAACTCAGCATGTAAATGCAATGCCTTCCCCCCAGCGTGGGACATGACACCCGGGGATGAGCCTCCCTGGCAACGAGGGACCACTATCAACTACCAACTGATGATGCAACTGGAAAATGACCTTATACGGAAGGTTCAATGCGGATCAGCAGAATATCCATGTCTACATAAAATACCATGACTTTAAAATGCTGTTTGACCTAAAGTAAGGGGGAAATGGAAAGGAGAAATGAGTTTATATGGCTACGAGTTTCTAAAAAAGAGTCTGGAGGCTGGCAGAAGGTTTGCCCTCATGCACAACTGAGCAGAGTCAGAGAGACAGATAAAGCAGATACAACCCCCAGATATTGGTTCCTTTGAGGGCTAAAGAGACCCATGGGAGTTATGGTCATGGCCGATGGGGTTAACTACCAGGGCAGATGGCCCCTCTTTGCAAATGGTGTTTATGTGTGATGAATCTGGACTCAGATGGGATCTCCCTTCATAAGACTTTCATGCTAATGTGCTGGAGGTGCAGTTAATGTTGGGGTTTAAGATATATTTAGGGGATTTGAATCTCTGGACTGACAATGTGATAGCCAGATCCTGAGCCTCAACAGACTCCAGCACCTACAATCTGATTTATTGGACTTACCACACTCAGCTAAGATGGAGGTGAAGAAGGACAACCACCACACCATGGAGCCTAGAGTGATTACAACTGAAAATGGGAGGATTGCATCCAGCATCCAGGTGGAATCTGAGCCTCCTCTTGACATAAAGGTGCAATGGACACAACCAATCCAGTGTCCACATAGAAGAGGTGGCATTGGATTGGGAAAAGTGGACATAATGGACAAAGGGTATGGGGAAAGGCAGGAAGAGATGAGAGGTGGAGGCGTCTTCGGGACATGGAGCTGCCCTGGATGGTGCTTCAGAGGTAATCACCGGACATTGTAAATCCTCACAGGGCCTACATGATGGAATAGAGGAGAGTATGGGCCATGATGTGAACCAATGTATATGAGGTGCAGAGGTGCCCAAAGATGTACTTACCAAATCCAATGGATGTGTCATGATGATGGGAACGAGTGTTGTTGGGGGGGGGGAGAGGGGGGGTGGAGGGGTGGGGTTGAATGGGACCTCACATATATATTTTTAATGTAATATTATTACAAAGTCAATAAAAAATAAAAAAATTAAAAAAAAAAAAAAAAAGATGTTCAGAGTCTAATTGGTCCAGTCAGCTGTGGACCTGCCTTCATGCTCATGCACTGCTGTGGCTATCGACTCCCCTTCTGCTTGTCCACTCCAGCTAAATTCTTCCTTTTTGCAACCCTGCAGGAAAACTATATTTTATGTAAACATGACCCCTCCTGTTTGTTCTAGAGAGAACCAGACGTGTGATTTTGATGTTTGCCAACCCTGTCTCTGTTGAAGACACTGGGCAGGGTTCATAGAACCAAGTTCTTTTCCCGCCTCTGGGACACAGGTGGTCCTCAATCCAGAATCAGGCTCTGGTGTTGGAGATTTGGGCCAAAAGGGTATCAGGAATAAAAGAAAGAGGAAAAGGAGAGAGAAAGAAAAAGAAAGAACAAGAGAGCTGGGATGAGGGGGTCTGTAAGTAGAGATTCATCAGACAACTTTATTGTTTACAAGGGGCTCTATATATACACCAGTCTATGGAGACAACAAGCAGCAACAGGCAGTTAACTATCAACATTACTCATAGTCTAAGGAATTTTAAAAATCTTATCTCAAGGTACAAAGTCTAAGTGTTCTATCTACTACAAAATGTTATCTGCTCATCTTTTCTTTCAGCCTTTAACTGCTTCATCCTGTTTGCCCCAACTTTTAATTACTGCATTCCTTAGGTTGCAAACCTAGCCGCGGAAACAGCACATCTCTCCTTGCAAGACCACTGTGCCTCAGTTTCCAACACTGGTTTTTCCTCTTGCTTCCCATGCAAGATATTAGATACTTGGACACTCTATTAAATGTACTTGAAGAGAACAGTGTTCTGGGACTTCTACCAATAATACTTTGTCTTCTTTGTTAATGGAAAAACTCCTTAGAATATCCTGGCTGCTCCACCCAACTGAAATGAGCTGCTCACTACTGGAACTTCGAAAAGGATGTGTGTCAGACTCATGGAGGAATCCCACATTTTGTTCAACTCCTGCTGATGTAGTGGCTTTCTGGCCAAGTTTCTGGGCAACATTGTCCTCAGATGATGGCAGCATAGCCAAGTGCTTCCCTGAAGTAATTATGAGTAGGAGAACAAAGTAGTTAATCTGTAGTCCCCTCTTTCATTGTCTCTGACAGCTGGTGTTCCTGAAATTGGTGTTTGTGAAATATATTATGTACTTACCAAATTCCAAGACAATGAGTGGGACAAGAACAAGACCATGCGTTCAGCTGTGACTCACTTTGACCAAGAGGCTAAGAATACAGTGCTTGAGGACACAGATTGTTTTGGAAGGATGGGATTGAGACAAAAAACTGGAGTTACATGAGGCTTGAGGAAAGGAACATAGAAGCCAAACCTTCCAGGGAAGCCAACTTACCTACCAAATCCTGTAAACCAGTGGTGCTGATAGTTATGGTAGTTGCCCTTGCTGCTCCGTCCAGCTAATATTATTTGATTGGGTTTTTTGGTTAGCACTTAATGTTTTAATGTGTCTGTGTTTAACAAATTGCAGCTATAACCAGTTCTTCTGGCTACTTTTAAGATTTTGTCCATATAAGAGCCCATGGGAGGCACTGGCAGGAGACTGAGGGGACTTCAGGACTCAGACCCGGGTACTTCATCCCCTCCTCAGGCATCACTGAAGAGCCTGCTCCCTGGCTCCACTTTCAGCACAGGATCAATATGTTTCCATTTCCTAAGGAAGACCCTGGCTGCTGGGTCCAATTGTGTATTCCACCTTGGAGTGGCCAGAACTCTGTTGCCCTGGAGGCAAGGCACCCTGCTTGGCATCCTTGTGGATTCTTGACCTACAGTGCACTGTATTACTATCGTCATGTCTCATACCAGGGCAGGTATGGGAGTGTTCACTTTTCCCTAATGCTTACATGAAACTCCTTCATGTTTGGCATTTCTCTAGTCACACAGTTTGTTCATACACCAGGGACACCTGTGGTCTTCCATCTATGTGAAGCATGGAACTCAGGACTCAGGTAAAAAAAAAAAAGGATGTCACTTGGAGCTACTTCAAACCCTAATGTTGCTCTGGGAAATTCTCCTCCATAACTGTGGCTTCATCTCCTTTGTGCCTCACTCTGTGTTGCCCATCTGAGCCTGAACACAGATCTTCATTCTCTTCCCTGATTGGAGGTGGTTGAGGCTTCAAACTGCTTTGATCTGCTCTGCCTGAGACAGCAAATTAAAGCTGACATGAGTGTCACTCTCAGAAGGCAAATTGGACCAAGGAATTACTTTGGACCTAGTCTGTCTATAAAGAAGGCCATTTTTCTCATGGTGGTGCTTTTTTCCTTTGTTTTTAGTCAGAGCACCCATGAGCTGGATACTTTATGAGGAGCAATGCTGTGGGAATGGGAGATGGCTCGTTCTCTCCAGGGTCCCTTGAAGCCCAAATGTGGCCATGCAGGCTCAGGGCTCTGGGACCAGGTCTTTCCTCAATTCAATGTACTTCTTCAGGGTGGAAGAATGAGGTCAAGTTCAAAGAGGCTCTTTGGTAACCACCCAGGGATGGGGATGTGGTCACTGCAGACAACGTGGGGAGAGGTTATGTTTAGGAAGAGATGATGATTCTGACATATCTGCCTAAGCCAGAATGGGCACCTCCTGCTCTGCCAGTGTGTACCTGGGTGGGAAGGGGACACCTGCAGCCTTCAATGAAATGAAAGGCAGTAGATTCCTGGATGGATTAGACTGAGGGACACAAAGGAGAGTTTGGACATGCCGTTGTCTGCACATAGTACAGACTTGATCTATTTTATTCTGTTTTATATTTTTTTTTCCTTTTAAATGTTACATTCAAAAAATATGAGGTCCCCATATACCCCCCACACCACCCATGCCACCCCTCCCACACTGATCTATTTTAAAGCTGGGCTTTATTCCATACAAGAGACTGAGGCCCTTGGACCGGGGCTGGTGCAGACCTGCCTGGGGAAACCACAAGGAGTCTGTCTGCTCACAGGATGATGTCACCAAACAAGGTGTCAGTCTCATTGCTGTAAACTCTGATCTGTAGGACCCTCCCTTGCCTGGGGAAGTGAGAGATCCCGCAGCCTTGTGCCCAGATGGCTAGAACATGATAAAAGACTGAGGAGATGATCTAAAACCCTTTTCTCAAAGAGACCCATATGTACTTTGGCCCTTGTCAGTGGCCACTTTACCCAGTCCATGCTGATGGTACTGGGGAATTTTCTGCCTCTCCAGTGAGATGAACACATAGAAGGCACAGCTTTAATATATCTTTTGGCTTTTCAAAAGGATAAGACAGGAACTAATCATCTTCAAGGTGGCCAGTGTAAACCTGTAACCACAGCTGTGCTCATGCAGTGTGCCCACCCAGGATGGAGGCTGATGGTGGGAGTCCCCGTTGCTCATATGAGGTGCTGATCCCATGAACTCTACTGCTCTCTTAGCTCCTGACTCGATGTAGATGCCAGGACTGGGTCTGCATCCTGTCACTGTCAAAGTACCCCAGGGTAGGAGAATCTCTCTTGGCCTTGCTTCATCCCTACCCAGATTCCTGAAGCAGGGAGGACAGCAGTGTGCAAGGAAGAGTTACATGCCTTTGTTTCCCTGTGACCTAGAGAGAGGGGAGGTCAAAGCTCCTTTTAGGTGTCCTCCAGAATAAGGAACCTTCTGCATCTACATCACTTCTGGTGACTTTGCAAAAGCTGCAGCCTTTCCTTGGCTCCCCTGAAAGGTCTTCTCTAGTTGGACCAGTCCTTGGAGAGCAAAAGTCCTGCTTCCACTAAAGAAATGATAGGGAAGGAGAACCTGGTTCTGACTGCAGATTTTGGTGACTTCATCTTATAGCTTTACAATGTGCTCATCCCTCAAAGTGACTGCAGGAAATGTCCAGCGTCCAAATCCTAGAGGGACTGGAGCATTAACTGCAGAAGGAAGACTAAAGGTGTCTGTTCTTGCAGTAAGTGCAGCAATTTGAAGGACAAAGAATCTGAAGTTTGGAAGAGCCAAAGCTGTAGAGGCCCCTTTTCCTCTGAGGCCCCTCTTTGTCTCTTGGAAAAGGACCTTGGGAAACGCATAGCCTTCAGTGAGCCAGGATAAAGTGTGGGTCACCTTATTCCAAAGGGGTCCTAATTCCTCCTAACCTAGGGAATAACAGGTGAAAGTCATGGAGGCCTCTCATCTCCATGGAAACAAGGCTGGGTGGGGACATATGAGGCTGCTACAGAGCAGAATTTGGGGAGGTACTTGGAAAGGAAGCTTTGGGGAGACATGGAAGTTCCACTAGGGAAACTCTTCCCAGTGTTCTTTGACTGTGTTGAAGGAAGATGCTCATAGGGCTGGGCTGCCTCTGAAAGCTCTGGTGGGTTAAAGTGAAGCAGCAATGATGAGTTCTGAACTGGATAATTCAGAACCATGGTTTATCCACACTCCCCTCCCCTGTGTAATGGGATGGCAGCTGCCATCTCAGTGCCCAGTAAGCACCTGGGGGTGTTTTCTGAGTCCTCCTGATACTTCTCGAAGTGCTGAGATTGAAATCAGTGATGGGAGAAGCTTTCTCACCAAATCTTGAGCTCAGCTATCCTCAATGCATGTTGATATAAACTCTGACATGGTCTATGTGGCCTTTTCTAGCAGATACCCTCTAGAACTGAAGTTCAAGACTCAGAGATCCTTTCTTAAGCATATTGTCAGGAGGAAGTCCACACTCTTGGATGTAAAGACTACAAGGATACTGTGGGTGTGCAAGTGGCTTCTAGTGCATCCTGCTGTCCCTGTGGAATCTCTTGCATCTAAAATTACCCACAATTCATATTGGCAAATGCCTCTTGGGAACAAAAACATTACAGTCCAGTAACCTAATTCTGCATTAAAATTAGGTTTGGCAAACATGTCTTCATGTGACTTTAGTAATATTTATGAGCACTCTAGGACCGAGTATAACATGAACTATTATTTGGGCATCTAGAATCTTGACTCAAGACCAAAGTTTTAACTTCTTACTTCCAGTGTTGCCCATTACTCAGCGGTGAGTGTGGTGTGAAATACTGTTCTGAATTATCCTTCTCCACTGGACAAAGGACATGATCTTTTTATTTCTGAAATGTTTAACAAAATGCTGCTGTAACTTGTTTTGCTTTTTCTACTGAATTACAGTATATTGTTGCTGTTTAAGAAGGGAGAATATAGGCTTGTCTTGGAATATACTCAGTGCAACACACCTAAGTTTGGTGTAGAAGACATGTTGGCCCAGCTTTGATTCGGTCTAATACCTCAGTGTCCTGTTGCCTATAAACAGGAAGGAGTTCTAGTCTAGTTTTACCCTAAGCCTTTATCCTTAGGTCATATTCCTAACACCTGGTCCAAATCGTCTTCATCTGTAAATCAAAGCAGGTGGATGACTTTTGAAGCTCTTGTGCAATGACTTGAATGAGACCGTATTAGTCAGCCAAAGGGGTGCTGATGTAAAATACCAGAAATCGGTTGGCTTTATAAAGGGTATTTATTTTGGTGCAGAAGTTTACAGTTTTCAGACCATAAGGCATAAGTTACTTCTCTCACCAAAGTCTATTGCCACATGTTGGGGCAAGATGGCTGCTGACATCTCTGAGGGTTCAGGCTTCTTGGGTTTCTCTCTTCCTGGGGCTCTGTTTCTCTCCAGGCTCAGCTGTTGTGCTCTCTCCACAAGGCCAGCTGTAGACACTCAGGTGAACAGCTCTGTCTCTCTCTCTGGGGCTTCTGCTGTGTCTAAGGAGCCATCCCTATTCCTCTGCATTCTTCTCCTGTGTTCACTTCCCAGGCTCCTACTAGAAATATCAAGTGCTAAGACCAACTCAATAGGTTGGCTTAAAGGGAGGGCAATGCAGAACTTCAGAAATAAAGAACAGAGAGAAAGACACAAGAGAGGAAATAAAGATGGGACCAGGGGACACACAGCTTCTGAAGCTGAGCACCTCAACCCTAGTTTCCTCATTACATTTATTGGGAACTAACAAACAGCTATTCATTACTAGAACTGCAACATCTATAATAGGGAACAAGTCATACAAAGTTCAAATACAATTTAAACTATTTTCCCACAACTCAACATCAAAACTCCCAACTCTATCCTTTACCGTGTCTTTTATCTGTGACTCCCCACCCACCAATGCGCAGGGACTCAATGCCCTACTGACATGGCCCAATCAAAGTCCTAATCATAATTTAATCAATTAAAAATTATATCTCTGACAGACCAGTTTACAAACATAATCCAGTAACTCTTTTTGGAATTTATGAAAAATGCTAAACTACTACAGAGACTAAATCCTCTTAGGAGATGCTGCTGGCTAACTGACCCTAACTTCTGGCCTGGACCTTCTCTTAGGAATGTCACACAAAGCCAAGGGTTAGAGAAACAGGCTAAAAATGATGTCATAAGAAAAACCACCAGCTTCTCTAGGTAATATGAATGGCGTTCAATATTGAAAACTTTAAGTGCAGGCAAATTCTATAATATGGCTTCCGTGTAAGCCTGGAGGCAAACGCCATGGGGCAGGGCTTTTAAAGCAGTCTAAGCTGCTCTTTACATACCTGATCACCTCCACTAATCACTGCTATCCACTCAAGCCCTCCTCTGTCAAGAATGTGCAGTTTCACTCCTTTGCCTTATGCTGAATTAGAAGTCTACCCAATTCCCCTGGTTTTTCTGCTCTCTTCTTGGGTCCCACTCATTGTCTACTCTAGAACACTGGTGCTTCTGGAACTTTTGTTTCTAGTCAAAACATGGATTTCAGACACCACTAAGGGGATGAATGCCAGTGCGAGTCTCCTTATGACTCGGTGAAATTCAGAACTGAGAAATGCTATTACTTGTTAAGCTGTCCTTCATTTTATTGAGCACTATGCCCTTTCTCTTAGTCAGTGTTTCTAATAGAAAGTTGTATATTTTCTACTCTCATATCTACATCTTATGTTGTTCCTGGACTCTCTGTTCATTAAAATGCTTCTTTAAAATCCCAGGAGACTTTCTTCATTGAGTGCCATGCCTCAGAGCTAAACTCTGCTGCTAACCTATACTTCTTAAGAGGGCTCACAAAGGGCTCTTATAGTCAAGTGGCCCCTGCAGAGTCCCTCTTTAACAGAGACAGTGGGCACCTGCCGATCTGGGGGACTTGAACTCTACAGGTGCAGCCCAAAATACATTTACTCTTGAAGTAGAACTTTGAGAGAGAAACTGAAATTTGGATGCCTGCCACACAGGAATCCAAAGCAGCAAGTCCTACTTATTTCTTCATCCCTAAATATCATGTAGGAATTAGATGAAGGACCTCATATGAGGCATGAGAGAACAGACTTCCTGTCGTTGGAGCATATTCTCCAGGCTGGCGTGTTTGGCTCCACAGATCTGGTTGTGTGCCTTGACTTAAAATGCAGCTCTTATTTTAAAACTTGTGATGCTGTGTTAACCTTTATGGAAAGGTCAACACAAGGATCTGCAAAGATCCACAGACATTTTCAGCAAGGCAGGTGTTGGTACCACGTGAGGAACTTTCTAAATTTTGTGTGGCCTATCATGAGAATGAGATGCCATTTGGGAACTTTCCCCATGTCTGGAGGTTTTGGCTGTGAGACCCTTAGGGAAGGGGGAGGCCCTTGAGATGTGCACAAGCCAATGGCCAGTGGGTACAGGAGGGTCTCCTGGGATCGCTGTTCTGGAACTCCCCCTCCTGACCTCAGGCTATACAGCAGGAGGCCCGCGGGTTCTCCACTGAGCCCCAGTGCTAACTGCTGCTCCCTGCAAACTTGCGCTCCTACTTGAATCTCCACCACCAAGGGCCGGCTCTCTTCTAATCTGTCAGGTTACTCTGAAAGCAGGTGTGACTGTGAGGTGGACTCTGTGCTTGGAAGCAACTATGCTCTCCCTTCGGAGGCCAGGTAAGGCCAGGTGGACATGGAGAGTCTCCCTCCCTCCTGGGCCTCCTCCCGGCACTCTCACTTGCCTCCCTCTGGACCCATCTGCTCCCTCTGTCCATTTCCTCAATCACACACTCCGTGTTATTTCCCTTGTCCACTAACTATGGTGACTGTTTGCAGGCACTGTTTATCTACTGGTGACAGGGCCATAATGATAGACAAGGTCCCGGCTGTCCTGCCCTCTAATGTGAAGGGAACTGCTAAGATGAAAGTATTCCAGGTGGGGTGTGTCTCTAGCTTTCCTTTTTTAAAAAAAATTGTTTTTAAATTAAGCTCTTTTCACCACCTTACTTCAATCCAGGTCTCTCTGTTGTCTCCACACATTCCCCAGCCTTGTTCAACGTGTTTGCTTTATTGACCTCCTCCTCCCCTGTCTCTCCACAAACTGGCACTAACAGACCTCTCTGGCACATTCTAAATGAGTCCAGCAGCACGGCAGGTCCTCAGGAGGGGACTCTCCTCTTCATGGCCTGTCCCCCTACAGCCCACATCCTCACTAAAGGGGGCACTCTCAGTCCTATTGGAGCAGGACACAAGGAGCAGCCAGGGCAGAAGCAGAAGTTACAGGTGGATGGGATGGCAGCAGTGTCTAAACTCCATTCCTCCCCCCAACAGTGTTCTTGGGGCAGAGTAGAAAAAGGTAAAAATGTCTGGTTACCTTTATTTTCTTATCTGTCACTGAAGTCAGCTATACAGTTGAGTTAAATCTATTTAAATCATATTTTCTGGATACGTACTTTCAGAAGTATTCTTTTTTGTGTGCGAGTGTTTGGGGGCTTACATGGGGTCCTTGTCTGTGGGTGTGGTAGCAGAGAGCATTTTCTGAGTGCAGTTGTCATGCCTACTGAGCACTTGGTGGGTCTTTCTACTGTGGTTGCTGTGTGCAGGTGAGGCAGAAGCAGAATGCTAAAAGAGTGCAGCACGTTGCTCAAGATTAAAGGAACACCAATGCCACATTTTCCTCGATTACTAATCACAGTACTTCATGAATAGATTATCAGTAAGTCCACTCTAATCCATACTCTATTCCTCCATCCTGTGGACCTTGGAATGGTTGTGTCCACTCCACATCTGTAACAAGAGAGGGCTTAGATTCCACATGGATGCTGGATGCAATCCTCCTGCTTTCAGTGTGTGGAGAAAGTGGCCATGGTGGCTGCTGGGGGTAGGGAATGGGAGGAAGAGATGAGATGTGGAGGCGTTTTCGGGACTTGGAGTTGTCCTGAGTGATGCTGTAGGGACAGTTACCAGACATTGTATGTCCTCCCATGGCCCACTGGGTGGAACGTGGTAGAGTGTGGATTATGATGTGGACTATTGACCATGAGGTGCAGCGGTGCTCTGAGATGTATTCACGAAATGCAATGAATGTCTCATGATGATGGAGGAGATTGTTGTTATGGGGGGAGGAGTGGGGTGAGGAGAGTGGGGACCTCATATTTTTTAATATAATATTTAAAAAAAATAAAGACAAAAAAAGTCCAATGCAAGAAAAAAAAAGATTAAAGGAACATACTTTAAAAGCACGGCAGGGTGTTCACGCCTTCTACAGAATGCTTTGATTACAATCAAAAAAGCAGATGCTTGCATTGTTTATGTAAGGAGGTAAAGGTCAGATAGCTACAGTTTTATTGACTCTAAGATCTACCAATTCTCAGGCAGTTGTTTCCTGAGGCATGACTTGTGGCTAGCTGAATCTAGGTTGCAGCAGAATTTAAGGAAAGGGCAGTAAAAATTGGAGGATGCTGAGTTACCTATCCTAACCAAACGTTCCTCAACAATACAAGGTATTGGTGGAAGGGGGGGTGTATGGGAATCCTGTGCGTTTTTCACAGTTGTTATTCACAACCTTTCTAATTTAATAAAGTAGTTATACAATCAAACTCACATGCCCAAAGAGAGTCATTGCTAGTATTGTGATCCCAAAGCCATAATCCCATTATGGGAAAAGCCCCCATGCCAAGATTGAAAACCTGATGATTCTTTCGACTTTAGTTACAACATTCTACCCTTCCCTTTCCAATGATGTAGATACAACCAATGGAAGATCTAAGAGCCAACTGCCCAGGAACAGCAATACTATCGATCACACAATAGGTGACAGGAGTAGTCTCTCATTTACATGCATTCAAAATACCCTGTGAGATTGCTATTATCTCCACTTTGATTATTATGAAACTAACTGGTATAGGATTCATATGCCTTGACAAAAAACGCAAAACATCTATTGGTGTAATTGTCTTAAATTTCTGTGAGTCTGGCCCAAAATACTGGACTTGGAACACAGTTTAAAGTTATTTATGTCATCTCAGTGCTCAAAATACTTCTGGAAATAGGAACACCAGATGTATAATCACTTGGCAGGAAAGAGTAAATAAAATGACATGGGGTATATACAGAAGAATGGGACTGAGTCATGTCATGCATCACTTCCACCAGTCAGTGGAAAGCTTTTGGCTAGAAATGAATGTGGTCAGTGGATGACTTCTTGGTGAACCCACTGGAGCATCATTTCCACAGATGAGCCTTAGCATCTTCTTTCCACTGGACTCGTTCAGCCAGAGGGTTTGGAGTCTGGGTGCCTTGTGGCAAACAGAAGCTGTGAGTAGTAGTGGGGAAGTCTTCACTGGAGGAAGGACCATTTAGTCCCAAATGCAGGGAATCCATCCTCTAGTTGAGAAACAATCCTGTGGTTCTAAGCCCATTCACATTGACAATGAGCTTCTTAGTTCCTGAAGGGGGTGGCCCACTACTTGTAGGATCCCATCTGCTGAGAAGCAGCAGTTCACCAGTTTTAGGTTTAGGGGACTTCAACTTCAGAGGGCCATCAAGAGCCCCTCATCAGCCACTAGAGGAAGGTCCACCAGCTCTAGGGAAAAAAGTGCCTTCTTCCTGGGTAAGGCCTTTAGCCGCCTGTCATTGAACGCAGGGACATAGTTTAGGATAAGGTGCTGCAAGAATGATAGTGGGGAGAAGTCACTTTCCTTGAAGCCATAACTTGGAAATGTCATACCTGTACAACTCCAGTGTTTTCAGGGACTGGAGTAGTTTAGTGATTGGAAGTTCCTTCAAGTATGCAAAATGTAACTCCAGTTTGATCAGGCGGGGACACCTCTTTCCAACACCATTTATGACACAGATCCGGTAGCCTCCCAAACCTGATGACTAGAGCCCTGATCCCATGTTTGTCTGGAAAAGATGCCTCACAACAGGGGCATTTACCATCACTGATGTCAGGTCCACATGCCTCCATAGTGAAAAGTCCTCCACGAGCATCTTCCAAAGCTTACAAACTCTGGAAATTAAAATCCCCTCTGGAATGCACAAGCAATAAAATATCTTCAGCGTCACATAGGCAGGCAGTGTTAAGATGGTTACCAAGCTCTGCTCTGTATCCATTGTTCACACAGCTTATGAAGAAAAATTTGGATCCTGTTGGAGATTTGGTCCTGAAGGTATTGGGAATGAAAGAAAGAGAAAGAGAAAGAAAGGAAGACAGATAGAAAGGAAGAACGAGAGAGCTGGGATCAGGGGGTCTGTGAGTAGAGACTCCTCAGACAACTTTATTGTTTACAAGGGGCTCTCTATATACCCACGTGACAACAAGCAGCAACATGCAGTTGACTATTAGCTACTAAGGAACTCTAAGGAACTCTAAAAAATCTTATCTCAAGGTACAAAGTCTAAGTGTTCTATTTACTACAAAAGGTATGTGCTCATCTTTTCTTTCAGCCTTTAACAGCTTCATCCTGTTTGCGGGGAACTCCTTAGGGTGCAAGCATAGCCATGGAAACAGCATGTCTCTCCTTGTGAGACCACTGTGCCTCAGTTTCCAACATTTTCCCCCTTTTTGTTTTAGTCGAGGTGACGGTGCCTGTCTCAGGTTGCCCTCCTCTAGAGAGTCTTACCCGTCATTGACTACCAGCCAAGCTCTTTGACTTGAAGAAATTGAGTGCTTTTGCTAGCACCAGATTATTCACATGTCCCATGGCTGTTATGCTTTGCAATTTTCTTCTAAAGCACTGTCCAGCATAGGTGAAAATTATGAGCAACAGAACAAATAGGATTAGCCCTATTCCTAAAGCTGACAGGAAATGCTGTGATTTCCACCAGTTAACTGGATTAAACTTTGTAATATGTGAGATCAGGTCTGAAAAAATATCCTTATCATTGGGTATATGAATTTGATTATTAGATATTTCTAATATTTTTCTTTGTAATTCAGTTATTTCCAGAGAGATATTAGTTTTATGGCCTAGCAAATGATTAACTTTTTTTTTCATTCTATATTGGATGAAATATAGGCAAGAGGAGTAATACAAAAGTTTTCATTCCAATCACATTTCCATCCTCTTAACAAGTTTAAACTATACAATTACTCTCCAATATGCAAAACAGCTGATTCTGAATCATTAACCTGATTATTTAACTGTTCATCAACGTGTTCTTGGCTATGCCACAAATCACTAGCATTTTTATACCAATCATGTACATATTGTTGTGTTTGTACTTTCATGTAAAGCTACCACAACAGTAGCAGCAGCTGTATTGATTCCAGTCAGTCCCAAAATGCTTATAACAAGCAGTCCAATAAAGCATCTAGTCTGTTTCAAGAATTATTATACCATATGTAATGATAACTGACTTTCAGGAGATGGCTGCCAAATCCATGTCATTCTCACAGGTATCCAGATGACTTTCCTTCTTCTGGCCATTGCTATTGTTTCTCCATCCTGCAGCACACTTCCTGATATATATACAAGGCACCATTTTCATAAAACAATGAGTCATTCTTTTTTTTTTTTTAGATTTATCTCTCCTCTTGCCCCCCCCCCCCCAGCTGTCAGTTCTCTGTGTCCATTTTGTTGCATGTTCTTCTTTGTCTGATTCTGTTGTTGTCAGTGGCACGGGAATCTGTGTCTCTTTTTGTTGCGTCATCTTGCTGCGTCAGTTCTCTGTGTGTGCAGCACCATTCCTGGACAAGCTGAACTTTCTTTCACATTGGGCGGCTCTCCTTATGGGGTGCACTCCTTGCGCATGGGGCTCCCCTACACGGGGGACACTCCTGCATGGCAGGGCACTCCTTGTGTGCATCAGCACTGCGCATGGGACAGCTCTACATGGGTCAAGAAGGCCCAGGGTTTGAACCGTGGGCCTCTCATGTGGTAGACAGATGCCCTATCCACTGGGCCAAGTCTGCTTCCAGTGAGTCATTCTTAATAGTTATCTTACCAGTTATGAAAACAAATGGATCTCCAACACAAGCTTTAAAATGATATGTTTGATTAAAGGTCAAATACTGTCCTGTCTTATTTATATTTCTCAGCCATTCATATGGAGGGGCAATTCCAAGAAATACTTTCCACAAGTTTTTTTGTAGGTTATGACTATGAGGGTCATTAGCCCAAGGGGTCGGTATCCATTTTCCTTCATAATGCTAACAGTTCCTGCCACATTAGCATAAGGAGAGAGCCCACAGGCCCAAAGTCCATAGGCAGACACAAGCTGCAAGTTCACAGTTCCAGAATTTGTAAAGTTAACATGATGCATGGCAGCAATTGCCACAGATCTCAGTGAAGTATTTTAACCTCTGGCCATATTTTCACATTTCCCCCTTTTTGTGTTTATAAAGCAATGAATACAGCTCGGGTGGTTTTTTGTTGTATTACTCCCCAGAGGGTTTGAATTGTGCATCTGAGGCCTCATTCCTCTCAAGAGCAGGAGGGATCTGATGTTATAGTCATTGAAGTGGGCACAATGGACACTCAGGAGTGAAGTCCATGAGCTGTTGGCCAAGTAACAGGCAGCCGGAACTGCTGGGCTCGGCACCACAAGGTCTGGTACTCACAATGTTTTCCTTTCTGGTGGAGCCATTCTGCCTCTCCTCAGAGTTCAGTGGTAGGACCCTGGATCTTCACAAAGACATCTGTATTAGCAGTCCTATAAGGGATGTTAGAGGAGTGGGCAGGGACATGACAGACAGTTACCTGTTACTACTATCAGGTACCCCGGGTGTTTTTTCATAGATCTGAGGGTGATTTACAATAGTCAATCATTTCTGTTTTGCTTTTAGTATTTGCAATCTACCCCTGAAAAGGAATGGAAGTCTTTAGAGTGACCAAACACTGTTGGGTTAAATCTTTCACTTTCAGCAGGGCCTCCCATGCTGCACACAACTGCTTTTTCATATTTTGCTTTTAGCCTCTTTTCAGAATTGTGATTAAAACCTAAGGGGTACTTGTTTAGAATTTTGCCTTTGCCACAAACCCCACCCAAAGCCCATATTGGTGGCTTGCCACATCCAATTCATAGGCTAAGTTAACGTCCACAATTTACCTTCCTTTTATTATTATTGAAAGTGGCTTGCTGGAAGTTTTCCTACTTCCATGAAGGACTTTTCCCAATTAATTCATACAATGGTTTTAATATTTGAGCTAAATGAGGGATGAAAGATTTTCAGCAATTCAACAATATTACAAACTCTATTAACATAAGAAGACATTGTACTCCATCAGTTACAACAGAGAGCATAGTTTTATCCCACCCAACCAAACCACATTTAGGAATTTAATAGAGCAGCAGGGACTTTGCAGCCTGTCCCAATTGTTTGCCTAGTTCAGGCTCTTAAGATAACATACTATTGTCTCTGATGTTTCTTTTCATTCTGAAATAAAGGATTACTGGTTAACATAATGTCATCAGTAGAGTTTCAACCACCGATTTTTTCTATGCAGCTAGATTATTATCACCATGCCAGGACAGATGGTTGGGCTATGTACATAGCCCTGAAAAGCACTGCAAAAGTCCATTGTTGGGTTTTCCACAGATAGAGGAATGCAGGCTGGCTTGACCTGTCTAAGAAGGCACTAAAGAAAGTCTTAGCAAGTTTTAAAGCAAAGTGATAGCAACACAGCTGGACATTAACTTCTTACAACAAACTAGCAATAGTTCAGACTGCTGCATACTACAATGTTGTTACTTTAATTTATGATAAGAGGTTGTTTCTGTGACACATATCCTTTTATAATGATTAAAACCGTAATTAACCACATTGTACTTCTGTTTAATATTATGCTGAAATATTGGTAAATTTATACACTCTTAAGTATTCATTTGAAATTTTACTCATACAACTTAACAGAGGGTTAAAAAAAACTTAATTTTATAACACTTTTAAACACCTTCCATTCAACTTATATTAAAAGAACTCAACTGTTACTTTAATTTTTTCTTTCAAGGTAAAAGAGCAGATCTCTTGTAATTAGTTTGTAATAAAAGGCTACTTTTCAGGATTTGATTTTGAGAAAGCAGGTTTGAACATTATTTTCCTTTAAAAGAGATAAGATCTTTCTTGGAACACTGAGGAAATGAGGTTAAAGCACAAGAAGCTATTTTGATAAAACAGAGTTTCTTTGTATACTGATAATTTGGGATAAAAACCTTTTCATAAACTTTTATTAAAACAGACTAATGATTTGAGAGACTTTGAGAAAGGACAAAATTTTAATTTTGCATCAGTATACTACTTGATACTAAACCTTTAAAACTTTATAGACAGACCCATCAAATTTTAATTTTAACCATAAAAATTATTTTTCCACGAACCTTTTGCACTTTCTATATGTATTCAGGTTTAGTCCCACATTTTATCTTTTCTTAGTAACCAATTATTTTTTTTTTAGGACAAAGTTATTTTCTGTATTCTTAATAACAAAAACACATTTTATACATCCCACATACATAAGTTACCAGGCAAACTTCTTACAACTTTTAATACCATCAACACTAAACAAGCTTGTTAAAATAATGAACTTTTCTTTACTTTAAATATTTAGTAGCATGCAATACCATAAACAGTCCCCTAGAAGCAAGTTGGCAGGGAGGCTGGCCACTGACAAGTTTTCCTGTTATAAAATTACCTTTTATTATTATTATTACTAATTTAGGTTTTGTTTAATAATGACTTTTTGGAATTAGCCATTTAAACACTTTGATTTAAACAAGGCTTTGTTAAGCTTCTTATAATTATTTATAACTATATAGACTATAATTATATTACTTTAAGACAAATTTTACCTTCACAGAACACATTCTCTTACTTAAAGTTACCACAATACCTTCTACAACTTGCCACATGCTTTTAAGTCCCATGAATTTATGAAAATTAGCCATGCTATACTAGGACAAAACACACTTTTTTGAAAAAACTTATTAAATTTCAGCCAGCATTCCTACAAACTTTAACCTTCTTAATATTCCTTTAAGTTTTACATTCTTCATTTTATCCTGTGAAGAAAAATAAACTATTCATTTCAATCTAGCAAGAACAACTTTTTATGAAAAGACTTATAGCAATTTTTTTTTTACCAAGACTTACAATTTTTATCATTGTAGAGGTCTTATTAACATTTAAACTTATGTATTAATATAAGTGCTTATTTAATTTTTGGCCATTTGAATAGAGCTCTTTTAAAATTTTTTATTAATTTATATTACCATCTGGGGGTATCAAAATATACACTGACATTGAACAAACACACAAACACAAAACAATTAAAACATATCAGTACCAACATACAGTTTACAGTTGACTCATCAACAATGCTTTTGTATTAAAGCACACAATTCTAGTAATTCATAACTTTTAACAGGCACCCCATTAACTTTCAGTAAAGTTTTTAACACTTGCAAATATGCTTCCACACATCCCATTTGATTACCCATTACCCTAATGACTGCACAGAAATGTTACATAATCTGGAAGACTCGAGGCTTTGGACATCATTCACGACCCTCATAGGAGTCCTTTCTGCAGTTTCTGATACTATTTTGGAAGACTCACTTCTTTGGGCCCCATGTTGGGCACCATATGTTGGAGATTTGGGCCTGAAGGTTATTGGGAATGAAAGAAAGAGGAAAAGAAAGAAAGACAGAAAGAAAGGAAGAACAAGAGAGCTGGGATCAGGGGGTCTGCGACTAGAGACTCCTCAGACAACTTTATTGCTTACAAGGGGCTCTCTATATATCCCAGTCTACGTGACAACAAGCAGCAATATGCAGTTAACTATTAGCATTACTAAGGAACTAAAAAAATCTTAAGGTACAAAATCTAAGTGTTCTATTTATTACAAAAGGTATGTGCTCATCTTTTCTTTCAACCTTTATCAGCTTCAACCTGTTTGCTGGGAACTTTTTTTAAAATTAATTAATTTTTAATGTTACATTAAAAAATTTGAGATCCCCATATACCCTTCATCCCCCTCAACCCACTCCTCCCATAACAACACCTTCTCCGTCATCATGGGACATTCATTGCACTTGGTGAATACATCTGTGAGCACTACTGCACCACATGGTCAATGGTCCACATTACAGTTTACACTCTCCCCCAGTCCACTCAATGGGCCATGGGAGGACATACAATGTCCAGTAACTGTCCCTGCAGTACCACCCTGGACACCTCCAAGTCCTGAAAATGCCCCCACATCACATCTCTTCTTCCCATTCCCACCCTCAGCAGCTACCATGTCCACTTTCTCCACCTCAGTGTTACATTTACTTCCACTACTAATCACATTAGTTCCAGAATAGAGTATCAGTAAATCCACTCTAATCCATACTCTATTCCTCCATTCTGTAGACCCTGGGATGGCTATGTCCACTCCACCCCTCTGTTGAGAGAGTGCCTCGATTTCACTTGAACGATGGATGCAATTCTCCTGTTTGCAGTTATGGCTCCCTGATGTGGTGGTTGACCTTCTTCACCTCCCTGTTAGCTGGCTGGGGTAAGTCCAATAAACCAGAGGGTAGGAGTTACAAGTCTGTTGAGGTTCAGGGCCTCACTATTGCATGGACAGTCCAGAGATTCAGGTCCCGCAAGTATACACTAAACCCCAGTGCCAACCACAGGTCTGGTAAACATGACAGAGGATTGTGAAGAAAATTCATATCTGAGTCCAACTCCATCACACTCAGGACCACAAACTCCATAGTAGGGCCAACTGCCATGGCACTGAAGTCCATTTGCCATGACCATAGAACCTCTGGGTCTCTCTAGTCCTCAGAAGAACCAATACCTGGGGTTGTATCTACTTTAGCTGTCTTTGGGACTCTGCTGAGGTGTGCACAAAGGTGACCCCTCTGATGACCTCTCAGCTCTTTTTTGGAGACTCATAGCCATATAAACTCATTTGTCCTTTCCATTGTCCCCTTTTATTCAGGTCAAAAAGCATTTTTAACTCCTGATATTACATGTAGTCTGAGATATTCTGCTGGTCTGAGTTGGCCCTTTTATTCAAGGTCGTTCTCCAGCCACATCATCAGCTGGTCCTTGGTAGTAATCCCTCGGTGCCAGGGAGGCTCATCCCTGGGAGTCATGCCCCACGCTGGGGGGAATTTACATGCTGAGTTTGGTTTCAAGACTGGCCACATTTGAGCAACATGGAGGCTCTCAGGAGATAACTCTTAGGCATCCTGCAGCTCTAGGCCTAGTTCTTATTTCAGGTACACAGGTTCACAAGCATAGTCATTAGCATCAAGGGCTCATTGTTGGACCTTCCTTCCTTATTGGTCTTAGCCATTGCACTCAGAGGATTGTTGCTGTTCCATTGGGGAATGTGACAGAGCTCCCCCCGCCAGGAATTCAGCACTCCCCCAGCCATCATTCCCAATATCCAAACATTTTTATGCACCCCACACATATGCCCTGGAGAACTCCCTCCCAACCATGAGATCTCCACCAATAACACCCCACAGAAGTATTCCTCCCCCACCACCATCAAACCTCTCTGTGGTCTAAAACCTCTCTGAAAATGAAGCCCAATGTATTGCCAGGTTCCATTAATAGTAAAATGGAATATAATGATGGGTTTAGAGGTTAGATATGGAATACATACTAATTTAGAAAAATTAAAGTAAAAATCAATTTAAAAAGCTTTGTTTTTGATATTTTGCCTTCCATCACTAGTGTTGGAACAAATGTTGCCCTGTATGCACATTGGCAAGGCAACTTCTTCCATCTCTTCCTCAGGGTCTATGTCCTTTCTTTTTCTTTTTTTTCCTAATTATTAAGCTTGTCTTCACAAAAGTTTTAAACCACAGTAATTCATATTTACAATATACAGTACTCCCACATATTCAACATCAGACACTTTGTCCCTTGCCCAGCAATAATCTTTTTACATGTTCGTATTTACTGCAACTGATGTACAGATATTGAGGCAATAGCTTTCCAACAAGGTTACACTTGGGTTTGCATTGTGGTCTATATTTTAGACTATACAATTTTCCAAATTTTTGGTTATGTTTTACGTTATGATTTACATTTTAGCCTATAGGTCCCTATACGTTTTTGGGTGTAATTTAACATGTCCTATATCCATCCTTACATAATCTTGGGGAACACTTCTATTGCCCACCCAGTTACATTGGTGCCATCTATTCAATACCTCTTTCCCCCTCCCCTCAGGGCCCACAGTGACAATCATTCTTCATTGCTTGAAGGGCCATGTTCAGAAATACTTGCAACGATGTTGAGGGCTTGACATGCTCAACTGCCCTAATGCATTGGGAGCCACCGTTTCTCTTGAGAGATAAAATTCCCTCTATTTGAGAATTTCAGTCCTCCCCAGGATGTGGGTATACCTTCGCTCTCATTGTATGGGTTTCCATCCTATGATATAACCCACTATGACAAAATGAGCACTCACACATTCCCTAGAAGCCTGCCCTGTGTCAGATTCTCCATTTGCCGGGAACTCTTAACTACCACATTCCTTAGGATGCAAGCATAGCCATGGAAAGAGCACGTCTCTCCTTGTGAGACCCCTGTGCCTCAGTTTCCAACAGATCCTTTGCCTTCTAGGCATTGAGGGGTCTGAGAACTGGAGAGTTGCTTGGGTGATAGCTGGTCTGGTTACTGTTTTCCTTCTCAGAACCTGAAAAATTGTAGGAGTTGGTAAAGCCACCTGGATTCTGAGGTAGGCTCCAGGAGAAAGCAGCCCTTTGTTCTCCTCCCAGAGTCCTGCACTGATCAGGTTCTTCTCAGGCCGTATCAAAGTATTCTTTTATACTTGTTTTCCCTAGTTCCCAGAAGGATCTGAAACACAGACCAAGTCCTGAGTCCTTGTAACAAGACAAGGCCGTTAGGCATTTCCCTGAAGTACCCACTTGAGCTCAGCCATAGCATGGCACTGATAGTTTTCCTTTGTTTTGTTTTGTTTTTTGTAGTAAAATTTCAAGTTTTTATGTCAGCATAATTGTAACAGTTGCAAATGATGTAAGCATTATCTTACAGAAGAAAGACAAAAACATATCACAATGTTAAATATCAAAAATATATCATATCATATTCATGTGGGCTATGGGTGGAAGGCTCTTTGTCTCTTCAGAGATAACTAAGTTGTTTGACTTGTGGGTGTGGAACGGTAAGAGGCTGCAGTCCTGCCCTTAGGGACAGTGGCAGCGGCTCCAGTCCCAGGAAATGTTTAACAGTGCAAGGGCTATAAACTTTAAGTATTTAGGGGAAATGCAAAAAGCAAATATGCTAAAAGCTTATCTAGAATATCTGGAGTCCATGCTAAAAGTTTACCTAAGATGTGGAAGAGATATATGCTAATTGAAGCCTATTGAGAACTGAAACAAAGGGACCATTTGGCCTTTCCTCTCTGTATAAAAGACATTTGAAAATCTTGTTCAGGGCTCGGGATTCAAACAGAAGTTCCCGAGTCCGGCCGGCCGTCAATAAACCATTTTTCCTTCTCAAAATCATTCCTGAGTCCTGGCCTCTCTATACTCAAATAATTGAACTTCTCTCAAATTCTACAACATTTTTGGTGACTCTGGTGGGATACAAAGGAAGGCCAGAGATGGTAGCATTTTGCTGCCCCTTCCAAATCCCCGAGGAAGCCGGGAGGACTCGGGTGAACCCCAAATCTGGGCGCCCCTGGATTAAATTTAATCCAGAAAAGATGTGGGCTCCACCAGAATCTTCCTGACAAAAATCGGGGGCAATGGAAGGTCTGAAGAGAAAGATTCTGGGAACGAAAAAGAACTCCAAACTTGGAAGAAGGTAAGACTCCCCGGGTGAGCACAGTCTGGAAGGCCCTAGCTTTAATTGCTAGGAAGGGGAGGCTGATCACCTCCCGAGAGAA
Organism: Dasypus novemcinctus; assembly: GCF_030445035.2. NCBI lineage: Eukaryota > Metazoa > Chordata > Mammalia > Cingulata > Dasypodidae > Dasypus > Dasypus novemcinctus. The sequence continues at coordinate 102,469,138 of NC_080686.1, forward strand.
CCCTAGTAGCCCCAGAAGGCTGGGGGGAAGCCGTTCTCTCTAGGCTTGGGAAAAGGAGAAAAACCGGGGAAAAGCCCTGGTGTTATGGGTTTGTCTAACTGCATGTTAGAATCTGGTACTGGTCTTATATCCACTAAAGGAGTGGAGTCTCGATTTTAATAGGAAGGGCTATTTATAGGTTCAAGTCCTAATGTCCTGGAAATTGGTCTAGATTAAGGAAAACAAAACTTGGTTACAGGAAAATGGATCAGCTTTTCTGGTGGAGCTTGGTCTGGGTGTAAAGTTTAAACAGTGGAAAAGTCTAGCTGAAATCTTTTGTTATGGTGCTAAATTGTGAATGAATTCACTTTATACCAAATGTTAAGTGTTCTGAGGTTTGTGATGGCTGTGGGGGCAGCCATGGTGAAAATAAATATATAAACTTGTGGGTCAGATTAGTGACCTTTGTGCTTCTGTCTGTGTCAGCTCAATGCTAGTGTTGGAGTTGTGTCCTTATGTAAAGTAGAATTACAGCTGAGCTGGAGCCTTCCCTTTGCCATTGGCAAGGGGGTGAAATGATTCTGGGGCAAAAGCTGAGGAGTCTGGATGTTTGCGGAGTCTAGATGTTTGTGCATGCTCTGCTGTCTTGTCTCTGGTCTGGCCCTTTGCCGGGGCTTGGAGGCCATCTGTGTCCGCGCCAAGCACCCAAGCTTGTTGGGAATGTCCCAGTCAGGGTGGCTAGGTTCCTGGGAGAGTTGCCAAATTTGAGTAGGTTCTGTCTGCCCATTTTGGCTGAAAGCTGGAAAGCGGGAAGCGGCTTGCCCCTTTCCAGTGAGTCCACCCTTCTATTCATAAGCCGCATTCCTGTTTGTTGTGCACCCGACTGCCTGGAAGGGGGGGAAGTGAAGGGGGTGAAAAGCAGAATCAGAATAAATGCAGTAAAGTTCCCTCCTTAGGGTGTCAAAGCCAAAATACCTTTGCTTTCTGCCCAGGTTCTTAGAAGGTATTGTAGTAACTTTAAGTAAGAGAATGTGTTCTGTGAAGGTAAAATTTGTCTTAAGGGTATAAATAATTATAAAGGTTTTACAAAGCATTGTTTAAATTAAGGTATTTAAATGGCTAATTGCAGAAAATCATTATTTAACAAAACTGAATTGATAATAATAATAATAAAAGGTAATTTTATAACAAACTTATTCGGCAGCCAATCTCCCCTGCCAACTTGCTTCCAAAAAAAACTGTTTCTGGTATTACATGCTACTAAGTATTTAAAGTGAAGAAAAGTTCATTATTTTAACAAGCTTGTTTAGTATTAATGGCAATTATATGTTGTAAGAAGTTTGCCTGGTAACTTAGTATGTGGGATATATGGAGTGTGTTTTTATTGTTAAGGAAACAGAAGATGATTTTGTCCTAAGACAAAATGATTGATTATTGGAAAGAGTAGAGTGTGGGACAGAACCTGAATGAATACTGAAAGTGTAGAAGGTTTGTGGAAGGAAAATTTTTATGATTAAAATTGAATAAGATCAATATACAAAGAAAATCTTTTATCAATAGCTTCTTGTGCTTTAACCTCATCATTTCCTCAGTGTTTAAAGAAGAGTCTTACCTCTTTTAAAAGAACATTTATGTTCTAGAAATCAAATCCTGAAAAGTAGCTTTTTATTTCAAACTAACTGCAAGAGATTTATTATTTTACTTTAAAGAAAAATTAAAGTAATGGTTAAGTTCATTTAATATGTTATAAGTCGAATGAAAGGTATTTAAAGGTGTTATAAAATTAATAGGTTTTTTAAAAAATTAATAAAAACTGTAACTAAGAGTTAAAATCATTTATAAATGCATTTATATTATAAAACAGTGGAAAGACAATAACTGAAATTATAGCTGGGTGAATTTAGCCTGAACTATTATTTAAGTGTAAATTCTAAACTAACCTTTCCTTTGTTTATGGTTACTTCAAAGCTAACCTCACCCTTTGCCTTTGCCTATGGTTATTTCATAATTGAGAAGAGCTGGGACATCACTGTCTCCTCTCCTGGTATTAGTAACCCTTTCTCTCATGAATTCAAGTGTAACCTAAATAAATGGCTGCCTGATAGAATAAGGTTAAATGACCACTGGAGTTTTATTATCTCCAAAGTCAAAAAGGGGGGTGGAGGGGGAGAAGTCTCCTGCCTTGACGGTCAGTGTTCCTAAGAGTGGCAATTCATGAGAGAAAGCAGTCTGTCTCCCTGAGGCTTCAAATAGCCTCAGTAAATATATATAAAATTAATCTTGTTGCTTATCCAAAATTCTGCTAATTTCAAGGTAAAATATAAAGTTCTAAAACAAAATGGTGCTAAGGCATTGAGAACATTTTGGTTATTACAGTCCATTAAGTAAGAAGGAAAATTCTTGTGGTAAACTGCATGGTCATAGTGCAAATTAAGAAGAGTTTCAAGAGTCTTTGAAATGTTTGCGGTCACACTTGTTTTATAAAGATTAGAAGTTTAAAGTAATTAAAGTTATGTTTTTGTCTCAAACTATTTATATCTGCCTATTTGCTCAAATTGTTGAGGTTAAATATGCAGTTATATTTATAAATATTCTTTTTTTTTTAATTTTTTTATTTTTTATTGAATTTGTAATAATATTACATTAAAAATATATATGTGAGGTCCCATTCAACCCCACCCCCCCACCCCCCCTCTCCCCCCCCCCCCCAATAACACTCGTTCCCATCATCATGACACATCCATTGGATTTGGTAAGTACATCTTTGGGCACCTCTGCACCTCATATACATTGGTTCACATCATGGCCCATACTCTCCTCTATTCCATCATGTAGGCTCTGTGAGGATTTACAATGTCCGGTGATTACCTCTGAAGCACCATCCAGGGCAGCTCCATGTCCCGAAGACGCCTCCACCTCTCATCTCTTCCTGCCTTTCCCCATACCCTTTGTCCATTATGTCCACTTTTCCCAATCCAATGCCACCTCTTCTATGTGGACACTGGATTGGTTGTGTCCATTGCACCTTTATGTCAAGAGGAGGCTCAGATTCCACCTGGATGCTGGATGCAATCCTCCCATTTTCAGTTGTAATCACTCTAGGCTCCATGGTGTGGTGGTTGTCCTTCTTCACCTCCATCTTAGCTGAGTGTGGTAAGTCCAATAAATCAGATTGTAGGTGCTGGAGTCTGTTGAGGCTCAGGATCTGGCTATCACATTGTCAGTCCAGAGATTCAAATCCCCTAAATATATCTTAAACCCCAACATTAACTGCACCTCCAGCACATTAGCATGAAAGTCTTATGAAGGGAGATCCCATCTGAGTCCAGATTCATCACACATAAACACCATTTCCAAAGAGGGGCCATCTGCCCTGGTAGTTAACCCCATCGGCCATGACCATAACTCCCATGGGTCTCTTTAGCCCTCAAAGGAACTAATATCTGGGGGTTGTATCTGCTTTATCTGTCTCTCTGACTCTGCTCAGTTGTGCATGAGGGCAAACCTTCTGCCAGCCTCCAGACTCTTTTTAGAAACTCGTAGCCATATAAACTCATTTCTCCTTTCCATTTCCCCCTTACTTTAGGTCAAACAGCATTTTAAAGTCATGGTATTTTATGTAGACATGGATATTCTGCTGATCCGCATTGAACCTTCCGTATAAGGTCATTTTCCAGTTGCATCATCAGTTGGTAGTTGATAGTGGTCCCTCGTTGCCAGGGAGGCTCATCCCCGGGTGTCATGTCCCACGCTGGGGGGAAGGCATTGCATTTACATGCTGAGTTTGGCTTCGAGACTGGCCACATTTGAGTAACATGAAGGCTGACAGAAGGAAATTCCCAGGCACAAAGTTGCTCTAGGCCTTGTTATTATTTTGGGTTTATCAGCTCACAAGCATAGTCATTAGTATCAGGGGCTCACTGTTGAACCCTCACTCCCTCCCGGTCCCCACCACTGTACCTGGGAGACTGTCGCTGCTCCCCTAGGGACCACGACAGAGCACCACTGGCCAGGAACCCAGTACCCCCCCTACTGTGGTTTTTAATTGTTGCCACTATGAGTATATCCAAACATTACCATGCACCCTGGACATATGTTCTGTACAGCTCCCTGTCAGTCATATATCACCTGTCATTGGTATCCCATACCAGTATCCCTCCATTGCCATTGTTGAAACACTCTGTGATCCAGAACTCCCCGAAATTTGAAGCCCAATATAATGTCATGGTCCCTTACTAGGGAATGGCATATAGCGATGAGTTTAAAGGATAGATAAAGAACTTGGATAAAGTTAGATAAAGAACTTAGATAAAGAATGTTGACTTGAAAAAATTCCACATCCTATTTTTTTCTTTTCCCCCCCCCCCCCCCCTAATTATTCAGCTTTTCTTCACAGGAGTCCTAGACCACAGCAATGTATATATATAATATACAGCACTCCCACACATCCACCAGAAAACCTTTTCCCTTCCACAGTGATACTCTTACGCCCTATTCATATCATATTTACTTAAAGTGATGTACAGAGTCTGAGACATTAGCTTTCTAACAAGGTGACATCTGTGTTTACATTATGGTGCATACTTTAGGATACTATAAATATTCTTAAAGCCCAAATTAAACTAAGCAGGATGAAAAAGTCATAGAAATCTGATTATGGAAACAATTGGGAAAGGGCCTCCTCTTTGCAAGAGCTTTTAAGGCAAGAGTAGGTGTGGCAGATTAAACCTATCTACTAGGCTAGGGAATTCAGAATCAGTTTGCCTGGTAATTTCCCAGTTTAAACCTTTGTCAGCCATAAAATGCAAAAAAAAAAAAAAAACACAAAGATTAGGTTAATTTTCACATAAGAAAAATGTTGATGTAACCTGGCAGCCTGCTGCCTCAGTCTCCCACTCCCAGGTTGGACAGCAGTGGAGGAGACCAGTTTAGGCCAGTCCTATGGGCAGTGGAAGGATGCCCAAGAAGGAGCTAACTAAGTCGGTGCCATTTCAGCACTAAATTCTATTCCTTATTTGACAAAGGGGGGAGCAGGTAAAAACTAAAATGGTTGGAATGTGATAGAAGAAGCAGTTAAATCAAACTTTTGCGTGGGAAAATTAAATCTCAGATAAGCTGTAACTTCTGAAGTATCCAATCTATGGAAAAACAGGAAGAGCTTGCATGCCAGGCTTAGGGGTATAAATTGTGTCATTTTTCTTTGTTCATGGCACCAGCCATATCTGGCTCTGCACCCCTTCTTGCAAGATTGAGAATAAATTATTTTCTTCTCCACAATCTGGTGAGCCTTATTTTCTTCCAGAAGATTTCTTTCCAACAAAATAAAGGTAATTAGTGGCTCTATTAACAAATTTCAGTAAGTAAAGGAAAGTCCATAAAAACTATGGAAAAGATCTTTCCTGGGTTATGATTTTAAAAAAATTAAGTAATTGTGTAATGTGTTTTAAAACCTGGTAGTCAGTATGCTTTTAAATTAATAATTTTCATAACTTAAAGAAAAGAAATTTTTAGCTTCCTGTAAGGGAAAAAGAGAACATTCCTTGCATAAACTATTATGGTTTCAATTTTATTTAACTTGAGTGTAATCTCCCATAGTTAATTTATAAACTAAATTAACATTATGTACGAAATCTTTAGAGTAATGAATATTGTAAGTTCACATTAGTGAAATTATGCTAAAGGAAAAAGATTGTAGATATGCTCTCTTAAATAAAGAGTGAATTTCTTTCATTGGTAATTGTAATTTAGTAAGTTTATTTAAACATGAGGTGGCTAGTCAATGTGGTTATAGTCAATTATAAAGAGTTTGTAAAACATCTTCCAAACTGAAAATGTTTAAATAGTTCTAGTTGTAGAAGTCATTGTTAACTAAAAAAACTTAGATTGGTATTGGTAGCAGAAATAACTTCATGATAATAAACCTGTCTGAAGGCCACTGCAAAGTACACATTTAAGTAAATGGTAATAAAAAGTTGTCTTGATTCTATTGGAAATATTCTGTTTTCATTCTAACAATGAAAAATAATATTTTTCCTCTTACTAAAGTAAACTACCTACTGTTATCTTCATAGTAAAATTGTGTAAGTAAACAGTCATTTGATATATGTGTTGCGTTAAGTTGTTTAAAATATATATAAAAACAAGGAATAAACTTTAACATTGTCAAACTCTTGTGCATTCAAACCAGGCCTTGAATACATTACAGGTGGCCTCTCCATGTGAGTTATTGGCTAGGCTGGTCACTGACCCCTCAATTAAAATATGTGCTATATCAGTCTCTGGTTCTGCTCCTGAAGTCGATGGAAACTATATTGCAGTTTCAAGCTCCTGCAGCAGCCAATAATGACTCGGTACAGCCAAGAGTACAATGGATATCGCCTCCAGACTGGCACTGTTCCATAGTGCCAGACAGCACTATGCACCAGGCTAGTGGAATACTGGAAAATCTCTCTAAGATGAAGGATGCTGCAACTTGCTCACTGCGTTGAAGAACATGCTAAGTGGAGCCATGATACCAGGATACTGTAAGTGAAACTTAAACACAATTGGCATTATGGCCTGCTCTCATGGAGAGATAACATGTAAGGTATTACAAACCTGAAACTCAAAACTAATAATTGCAACTTTGAATCCTTATGCATTAAGTAATACATTAGTTAATATTAAGTGCTGTACTTTTATCCTATACTAAATATATGCCTAATAATTGTAATGTTATCTTTTCTATTTTGGATCAAGTGCAGAAGTATATTAGACATGTTAAATTACTGGTAAAATCATTTTCTAAACAGTTAATAACATGTCTATAAAATAAGGTGGCAGTCTCAGCCAGTCTCAGTCAACTTCTATATTCTGCTCTACTCTGCTGTGTAGCAAAAGTGAGGCTTGCTTGCTGATGGTGAGTCACCTATTGAACAAGTCAAAATTGCTAGAAATTGTACAATGAAAACCAAGGTGTAAAAATCTTCATTCTGTAGTTCTGATCACTCCCACAGGTGAAAACTAAGAGTATTTCCAAATTAGTGTTCTAATCCTGAGTGAAGCCAGTTGCCCAAGGAGTGCCAGTTCACCAGGAGCATCTGACAGAGCGAATGAGTGTCAATCTTTGAACAGCTTGGAATGTGTCTTCAGACAAAGCTAAGTGTCTGTTGCAATTTCTCTCTAAAGATGGATAACTTAAAAAAGAATATATATACTGTTCCCACCAGCTTTTAAGGAATGCCATCTTTATAGGCACCTAACCTTGTCTACCTCTGTAATCCAATGTGTCCTCTTTTAAAAACAGGTATTCCAAATTTTTAATTAAGTTTGTTTCTTTCAGAGTGAACATCTTATTAACCATATGAAAACTTCATCCAACTTCGTACAGAATGCCAGATCCATCTTCCTCCAGTTAGAATAAATTAATAAGAGTTTTACACCTTATTAGGCAATGACTACAGCCCATGGCCAGCAGGAAGCAGTTACAGAAAAGAGATCATCTCCCTTCAGCATCCCTTTTAAATTAAAGGTGTAAACTCTTTGAGTAAAATAAAAGTAATAGATGGATCTGGAACCTGACTGGAAATCCATGTGAGTGCCAGTGGCAGCAGAATAACTGCAGGAGGCCCCTGCCCAAGATTCTGCTGTCCAGAATGAAAAGTTCTAAACTTCTAAAAACAGTCCTGGATGCTGTACTAAAGACTGATAAATAATCAGTCAAAACAACAAACAGCCATCCACCTCATAGCTCCAACAATAATTATGCCAAAGCTTAACAAGTTAAACTTTGGCAGAAGGGAGGGAATGATGTGGGCTATGGGTGGAAGGCTCTTTGTCTCTTTAGAGATAACTAAGTTGTTTGACTTGTGGGTGTGGAACGGTAAGAGGCTGCAGTCCTGCCCTTAGGGACAGTGGCAGCGGCTCCAGTCCCAGGAAATGTTTAACAATGCAAGGGCTATAAACTTTAAGTATTTAGGGGAAATGCAAAAAGTAAATATGCTAAAAGCTTATCTAGAATATCTGGAGTCCATGCTAAAAGCTTACCTAAGATGTGGAAGAGATATATGCTAATTGAAGCCTATTGAGAACTGAAACAAAGGGACCATTTGGCCTTTCCTCTCTGTATAAAAGACATTTGAAAATCTTGTTCGGGGCTCGGGATTCAAACAGAAGTTCCCGAGTCCGGCCGGCCGTCAATAAACCATTTTTCCTTCTCAAAATCATTCCTGAGTCCTGACCTCTCTACTCAAATAATTGAACTTCTCTCAAATTCTACAACAATATCACAAAGTTAAATTTAGGTACAAAATCCAACCCATTTAGAAAGACAACAGAATTATTAACAATTATAAAAGAATTTCTAGATATTATAATTGCTTACTTACCAAAGCACTTGTAAATAATAAAACCATTCACCACAGTATCTAGAAAACTATTGGGTTGCGTGTGAAGTTTTCCATTTATAAAGGATAAAACTGCAGCTGTGGCTAATTCTGATCACTTTGGGCAGATTCGTGAAAACTTGAGAACCTGTTATAATGGAAATCTGAAGGGAGTCCCCAAGGTACATTAGTGCTTTATTTAATCTCCACTCACAACCTGGGTGGGTATAATGATTGAAAAGGGGTATGATTTCCTGATACATACACCTAATAACCCCATAGTTAGTAGGAACTGAAATTGGGCTGCTGATACTGCTCATACATGCCGTGATCATACAACTCCTAGCACAGGTTAAAGGCATCTCACCCTAAAGCAGTCGCTCATCACCTGAAGCAGGCATGTTCAGTTTGTTCACTTCCTCAGGGACTTAGTAGGAGCAGGCTCTAAATGCCTCTAGGCATTAGAACAGTTTTTTGGCAGCAAGATGAGTAAACTTAGGGCAATACAGGAAAATAATAACACTATAAAATAATCCATACCTTGAAATGTGAAAATATTAGGTCGGAAAAATAACTTTATAAAACTATGGGAGATAGGACAAATATATGTGGTACAGGAAATGGTTTAGTGAGTTGAGGCAAAAAACAGATAATTCTAAGGTAGCTAGAAGTTAGGCCACATAAAAGCCCAAATTTGGAGGTGGACGATAACACTAGGAGGGCCAACCTTAGATAAGAGCCCTTGAAGGAGAAAGAAATTCTAGAGACAGAAGAGGAAGCTGTAGAGTGTAGTTCAGGGAGACCAGTTTCCTGGCATTAGGGCTTTAGGGTGACAAAGTCAACAGGGGGGATTTAAGATACCTTTTAGCTTAACTTACTTTGTGGAAATGTGCCCATTGAGTCTAATAATCACTCAGTAGTTCTGAAATCTATAAAACCAGAATTTGCTAGACCAGCACGGATTTCTTCTATTAACTCATAATAGAGTTTTAAACTATTGTTAGTTTTTAATTAGAATGAGAATGAAGGAACAAAGGACCTGTGATTTTTTTATATGACTTGTCTTGATAAATGCTCCTTTCTTGTATCAAGGTGCCAAATACCAAGGAACTAGAAGTTCTCCAACATATCTTCCTCTTCCAGGTAAATCATGCAAGAATCACTGGTAGCCATTGAAAGCTTCTTAAATCTCCTAACTTCTGTGGATACCCTTTGAATGCCTATAGTAAATCTCTGCAAATATCAAGTCAGATTTAGAGTGATTAAGTTGAAGTGAACAGTGAAAGCCTGATCTGCATTTTGACAATGGAAGAAATGTTTTTTTTTTAAGCTAGATGCCTTTCACAAAGTTGGTTTGCATTGCTATAAATGATTACACTGATAGACCCTAAGAGTGGGATAGAAGAATTGCCAAGTGTATCTCTACCATAGAGCTAGTGACTACCCAAGGTAGAGCAATGTGTAGGAGAAAAATGGAGAAACCACATCTGACAATGAGTTACCCAACATTGAAGGGACAGGAATGGAAGAACTCTCCTGACTCTTACCAAAACAGACTCAAAGGATGAGGCTGCATTTCCCAGACCACCCAAGAACTAAGGTAACACCCTGGTTCTAATAGTTTGCCTGTCCATGCATGAATCGGAGATAACTTTTTTAAAAATGCTGAGAGTGCAATTAGTCTGGATATAGCTGTGGGTCCTTTTCCCTTTAGTAGATAAACCAACCTAGATGCCAGATATTATAAAGGAGTTCCAGTTTAATGCTGGTCTGAGAGTCCTTGATATCGAGAGGTTTTTATAGAATGATCTGGTATGAAATCATTAGAGAATGATGGATTATTTTGATTTGCCTAGACCAGGGCATCTCAAAGGCACAGACCTCTATTCAAAACACATGTTCAAGAGAATGTTCTGTGTCCTAAAAAAGAAAGTGCAGTGTGTTGAATGATGAGGATGGACTGCTGTGGGCATTGGTGAGGGTGGCTGAAAACAATCACAAGAATAATGACTGGAGAAAGAGGAAAAGCAGAGAGAGTGACTGGGTTAGTGGTTAAGAACCAAATCTAGACTTCACAAGGACTCAGATAAGCACAGAGTCCAGTTTGAATGACACAGGAGGAAAGAACCTAAGAGTTTGCATCCAATGTGGGAATTGTGTGTGGGATTAGAGAAGCAGGGAACAAGGAGGAGTGGCCATGGGAAAAACTCATCTACTTCTGAGGAGTTGAGTCTACAATGACTCCTACACTTTCCAAGGCAGATTATGAGAGCTTATTTCTGAAAACAGAGACAAAGTAAAGGATATAAAGCCACCTAGACTCACCAGAACCTTTGGACAGATCTTTAATCTTGTTCCCTCTTGTCTTTCAGCTGCTGCAGAAGAGAGCGCAACAAGAATCCCCATTTTTAAGTCACTTCTACCCACTGACACAAGGCTAGTTTTCCTATAGTTTAAGTGGAATTTATACTACCCTAAGATCTGCAAGGTTGCAGGAACTTGTCCTAAAAGTTTGGGGTTGGAGATTTTTTTAGGGCCAAGTCAGTGAAGAGAAGGAGGAAGGAGGAGGACAGAGCAGAGGGCCCTGGGCTGCAGTGCAGGCCCAGCACGGAGCTAGAGTGGTGCATCTGTCACCCTGCAGCAGACAGAAGGCTGGCACTTTACTCCCTAACTGCCCCCAGGACGAGGTTCACGCGGCCTGAGAAGAGCAGGACCTCCCATGAGGCAGCTCTGCAGCTGAGGCTGACCCCTGGCACTGAAAGCCCGCGGCCACCTGCCACCTGCACCCCCCCATGCTGGGTAGCAAGTCTTCCCTCGAGGGGTCTGGGGGTGCCTCTCCATGTTTGCCAGGCACAACTCATACAGTTGCCCAGCAAACCACACATTTCAGCAGACAAGTGGCTAAAGACACTCTCCAGGTATCTGTAAAAATGCCTATTGTGAGACAAATGTGTCTTCAGAGAATTGGTCACTTGACAAGACCTGGCCATAAGGAACCTACCACACTTCCTGGGAGACAAGTGGGCTGAGGCCCATCTCCACGTGATCCAGGAAGAACTGTGCCCCTATTTCTGGTCTTTGGCATAACCTCAAAGGCAAATTGTATCCAGACCTCAAAGAATTTGCTCAGTGTTGGGACACTGACATGTTCCAAATACTTGGCTACCTCCTCCAGCTTTCCTGGGCAATGAGTTCCCTGAGGGCCCTGTTGCATCTGTGCCTGCGGACTTCAGGTCCTTCTCGGCTTCAGTCGGGGCTTTGCCGCCTCCAAGAGGCACTCGGGCTCCACTAGAGCCTCGGGAAATGACCTGGCTGCGCATTCAGCAGCAGCAGCTTTCACTTCTCTCCTCTCCAGTGTCAGGGATGTGGACTCTTCTGCCTTGGAATTCGGGGCATGTTTAGGTCTTGGCTAGCTGAGGTCTTAGTTCCTCAGAATCTTGGGGGAGGGGCATTCTCAAGGCTTGGGATCTATGAGGAAACTGTACTCTCTTGTGTCTCACCAGTATTACTTTTGGTCTAACTCCTCCAAAACGGCCTTTATCAGATGCGGTTCTAAACTCAATCCAGTTTGCCAGACTGTTCTCAATTTTAAATAAGTGAGCTTGGCCCTTCTTATGGCTGCCTCTAAGATGGCAAACTTTTTTAGATGGGCTGGAACATATGAGCCTGGGGGTTATCTCCATAGCTCCAACGTGCAACAGGTTTCCCAAAACTGGAGAAGACCCACCAGTGCTAGACTGGGCAAAGTGGAAAGCTTCTGACAAGAATGAGATTGGAAATACAGTTTTTCATTGAAGCTCGGGGTCTACTTTCTTCATGAAGGACACTGGGAAGTTTCTTTAAGGCTCCTGAAGGCTTGAAAAGAATCAAAGCTGCCTCAGGAAAAAGAGGCAGGTTAAGATGTCTTAAGTCCCAAGGCTTGTGCAGTCTTCCCAAATGTCCTGGTTTTGGTTTGGAAAACATCCAAGATGGTCTCACCATGTTCTCGCCGTGCATGTTAGTGAAGAGCAGGAAACAGCCCTTCTGTCTCTCCACTGGGACCACTGTTGTCCCCACCACACATGGAGCCCTTGGAGGAGCCGGTGCATCCCCTTCCCCTGGATTACGTCTCAGGCTCCCTCTTGAGCAACCTTAGGATATCAAGGCCATTTACACTGATCTGCTGCAGTTTCTGAAGGGGGTGGCCCACTGACTGGAGGATCCCATCTGCTGAGAAGCAGCTATTCACCAGTTTTAGGTTTAGGGGCCTTCAACTTCAGAGGGCCATCAAGAGCCCCTCATCAGCCACTAGAGGAAAGTCCACCAGCTCCAGGGAACAAAGTGCCTTCTGCCTGGGTAAGGCCTTTTAGCTGCCTGTCATCAAATGCAAGGACATAGTTCAGGACTAGGTGCTGCAAGAATGGTAGTGGGGAGAAGTTGTTTTCCTTGAGGCCATGACTTGGAAATTTCCTTTGCTATCTCTATGTGCATGTTGGTGCTATTGAGATGACCCCCAGTTCACCTGTGCAACTCCAGTGTTTTCAGGGACTGGGGCAGTTTAGTGAGTGGAAGTGCCTTCAGGTATGCAAAATGTAACTCCAGTTTGATCAGGCAGGAACACCTCTTCCCAACTTCCTTAATCAAACATTGAATGCATTTAGCACCATTTATGCCACAGATCAGGGAGCCTCCCAAATTCAATGACTGGATGTTAAGGCTGAAAACAGCAGGGTTATCAGCACCTACTCACCTCACCCCCAGCATACGTCCTTGTAGCTGGACCAGGAATCCCTTTAAGTGCATTAAAAATGCTTCAGCTACAGTGGGGGAGGCATCGACGTGGTTACCCAATTTCACCAGGCTGCGGGAAGCTATCCCATGGGCTCCCTGAGCTGGACAAGAGCAGCTGGGCAAGCCACTGCTGTACATGAAGGGATGAGGGCTCAGTCCCCAGGCTTTGGGCTAGGCCAGGAAAAGATTGGCTTGGCAATTCCCCTGGAATATGGGACTCTATGAAGCTCAAATGAAGAGTTCCAGAGGCCAGAGAATTGAAGAAAGTCAGACTCGGTTCAGTTGTATGGGGCTCAGAGAAGCTGACAGTCTGCAGAGAGCTGGTGCCTCAGTCAGAAAGTTGTTGAATCTAGTTAGAAGAACCGATTAAGTTATGGGGAACAGTGCGGTGGGAGTGGGTGGCACCTTGTGCTCTCAACGTACTTGAGTTTTGTTCACAAGTGGCGCTGTGCAGAACCCACTGCTGTGCCTGCCCAACTCTGCAGGCTCAGGGCCTCTGTGGGGCCAGCTTGCCCCTCCATGCAGTGCCATTCTGATGGAAAGGCCAAGGGCAGAGGGTAAAGAGGCCCTTTCATGACCACGTAGGTCCAGGATGTGGGAACTTCAGACAAGATGAAGATATGACCAAATCATCCCATCCCTCCCTAGGCAATACATCTGCCTTGATAGAAGAGAAGGGAGATAAAGGTGAATTCTGATGCCTCATAGTCCAGGATAGATTATTTCAGATATGAGTGTTTCTGAGGCCCCTTCATATAAGTGTTTGGCAAGATATTTAACATCTGATCTGGAATCTATTTGAAAAAATACCCCAGGCTTGAATTAAATTATCAAACTGCCTCTGCTCTAGCTGCTAGTTCTTTTAATGGATCAAAATCTGAATTATGGGATACTTTGCAAAAGAATAATGTGAATTGACAGGACCTAGAAAGTATAGAGTTAAGGCTTTAGCTCATTGTTACAAGGATAGTCTAAGAGCACTGAATACACAATATAAATGTATCGTATTACAACTAAGGCAGTTAGAAAAGCCCATGAAAGCAACTCACCAACATAAAAATTCTCTCACATATTAAGGTGTTTGCTGGTATGGCAAGGTTAAGGTCATTGGGCCTGACAATACCCAGCCTTGAAAAGGAAAGAACAGAACAAGTGCTCATACTGTGAGGAGCACAGAACAGTGAGTCTCCTCTGAGGAGGTTGCCCGTTTGTGCCCTCAATCGCCTTTAAATGCACAAGGGGAATTACATTGCAAACAATCCTATAATAGGCACAGGGCAGGCAGGCTGCTCATGCCGCCATCAACCCCTCCTCCCCTGCCCCGTTCCTCGGAGCAGGAAGCCTTCCCACTGGTGGGATCGGACAACCTCAGGGCTTGTCCCCTCTTAAACCTTTGCTATCTCTATGTGTGTGCGCTTAACCACCCCTGGCCCCTGAGTCTCTCCAAGACCATTAGGCACCACCAAGAGATTCTTCTCCATGCAAATGCACTTCTCCACGTCTTTCATTCCTCGGAACATTGCTGGGCTGGTTCCCCCTTAGCAATCAGCGACTAACTCTTCCCATGCCTGCCACGCTACTCCCAGCAGACCTTCTTCCCCAAGGTGGGTGTCTTATCGCCAGCACACCGATTCACTTGGAGAACCATGGTGGGTGCTTGACCAGATGTCTTGCCAGTGGCACCAGTTTTCATCCCAAACAAGGCACACCAAGGAGAACTAATAATGGATCCCTATGCACACACGTTCATTGGGTAAAACTCATAAAGACAGTGATGTGTGAGTGTGGACATTGTTCCTTATATTCTAAGACAACATATAACACTCTGGCAGGACAAACAGACTCTGGGGAAAATGTCTGTGGTGCCTGGGCTTTGGAGATTTTAAACATTAATAGGGATATACTAACCCCTCATCCATGTGCTCAGGGCTCAGGATTCAATTGCATAAACATCACAGAACCTTTGCTTCAGAACTAATCTGCCAGTGAAAAAGTCTGACTCAAGGGCTGGGGGCCCTTTCAGCTTCTCCATAGTGCAGGCAGGGGATGGGCTCAAACCTTTGTATTGAATTTGTAGATCTCACAACAGGATTTCTCACTTCAGCCTTCTTGGTTGAAAACAAACAGCCCCTCCCCTTTTGTGATTGTGGGGCCTAGAGCATAATACTTTCATCTAATCAGGATTGATTACCTTGAGCTGAGATGTAGACAGTTTTTATGAAGCTTTGCAGGAAACAGATTCCTTTTCTGGAAGGCCAGGCTATAAGACATCAATCTTAAAACAAGTTAACTTTTGCCTCTCATTTCCTCTGTAGAATACTTTCAAAAATTGTTAGCTGATCACTTATGATTTATTTCTTCCAAAAGTGCAGAGTCAGTCTCCTGGGCTTCCTTCCAAGAATGTCTGTGGCCTTGATAAATAAAAAATACAAAAAGTCTGTATCCCAGTCTAAAAATTGGAGATCTAGTATATACCAAAAATGTTTACTTCTGTTTCAGTTTCTGTATTTAGGATTGTACAGTGTTTTGATCCCTTAATTTGAGTACTATCCAACCCCATCCCATGCTTCCACAGAGGACTTCATTTGGAAGCTCACAGCTGTCTTTGTACCTGCTCTGCTTAGTCCTGTTGAGTTTGTCTTTCTGAGACTTCTTGACAATTATGCTTTTGTTCGGGGAAGCAGCATAGCTAGGTGCTTCCCTGAAAGAAATAGCCCTGAGAAAGGAAACACTTAGCAAATGTCACCCCCTCCTCCCTTTTTGTTGAAAGATAGCTGTTTGTTAGGAAATTGGTGTCTCGGATCTTATTCCTTCAATTACCAAGATTCAAATATAAGAATGGTTAGAGGACAACTCAAAGTTCATTAGCGATTCCAGAGCACTAAAAAATACTTCTCATGCCCAGGATTGAGAAACGTCAAATGATGTCCCCAAGTTCAGAATACCTCTTGCAATGAAGGGCTCCAGTCATGGCTGAGGTGTGTCCTGCTCAAGTAGGAGGAATATCTGGCATTTCATTGATGGATATTTGACTTTCTAAGGAGAATCATGAGCTCATTGCCTAGGCTCAGTAGTGGGAGCCTGCCCAAGTGAGAGGCTCAATGGTAACGTATAGGGATTAGCCGAGGAACTTGGTAACTAAGGAAGATGCTCACGTGTGCTAAGTTTGGTCATGATGCCATGACTATATGTACCTTTGGGAAACAATAATGAAAGAATCCATGTCAATTGGAGACATGAATCTAGAGTTTGGGGCCCTCCAGATAGATGGCATTGAAAGGGGTCTATGCCATGGATGTCATAAAGACCCCTAGAGGGGTGAATAAGGTATAAACTGAAGCCTGAACCTTTATCAAAGACTGGAATGAATCAGGGAATGTGTCAGTAGCAATGAAATGGTAAATCATATCTGCTGGGAAGCTAGACCCACCACTGTAGTGGGATGTTCATAAGCTGGTGATTGTTGTAGGGAATCCTGACTGTAGGCAGTGCCTCTTTTAGCCAGTAGCAGAAGTGTTCTTCTCCTATGTGATGAACTATAACTCTTCCAAGTCCTCAATTAACCCACGTGGGATGGTTCTTTCCTCATAGATGGTCCATATCCCAGGGTCAGAACTGGTGACACTTATTTTATAGTTATTTGAAAGGCAACAAATAGATTTCAAAATGAAAAGTTACTTATCTTTAGAAATCTATTGATTGTATTGTCATAAAATTATTAAATTCTCAGAAGAAAATGTGTAAATTTTCTTTGGGTTAGGCAAAAATTTCTTAGTTATGACACCTATACCACAAACAACTAAAGAAAGAAATATATAAATGTCACTTTATCAAAATTAAAAAGTATGCATCACTTAATCAAAATGAAAAGAAATTTATAAAAGGGAAAATACTGTCAAATCATCTGTCATGGGTCTAGTATCCAGAATAATAAGGAACTCTTACAACTCAACAATAAAGATAAATAA
Source organism: Dasypus novemcinctus (assembly GCF_030445035.2). Classification (NCBI taxonomy): domain Eukaryota; kingdom Metazoa; phylum Chordata; class Mammalia; order Cingulata; family Dasypodidae; genus Dasypus; species Dasypus novemcinctus. The sequence continues at coordinate 102,486,218 of NC_080686.1, forward strand.
GCCATTTTTAAAAATGGAAAAGGATCTAAATGCATTCTCCAAATAATATATAGAAATAGCCAATAAACACATGAAAATGTTAATTAAAAGTTACTCACTATGGAAATGCAAACAAACAAGTGAGAACACTTTGCGCTCACTAAGATACCTACAATTTTAAAAATGGGCAACAAGTGCTGGTGAAGATCTGAAGAAATTGGCAATTTTACATTCCCACCAGCAATTTAGGAGAGTTTCAAACTATTTTAGAGGTGCTATATCATTCCTCAAAAAGTTCAGCATATAGTTCATATGACCAAGAAATGAAATTCGACTCCTAGCTACATACCCAACAGAATTGAAAATGCATATTTCCACTTATTCAGGGATAGTTAAGCAACATTTTATATAACAGCCAAAAAAATGAAAAAATCCAAGTGTCTATCACCTGATGAATAAATAAAATGTGGTATATATATACAATGGAATATTTTTCAGCCTAAAAGCAAATAAAATGTCAATGCTACAACATGGATAAATCTTGAAAACATTATGCTAAGTGAAATAAGTCAGAAATGTATATGAAATGTCTAGAACAGGAAAATCCTGTAGAAAGTAGATTAGTAGTTTCCAGGGCCTGGTATTTAGAAATTTAGGAAACTTAGGTATTTAGGAAACTAAATTAGTAGTTTCCAGGGTAAGGGAATGACTGCTAATGGGTACAGAATTTCTTTTGTGGGTCATGAAAATATTTTGGAATTAAATAGTGGTGATGACTGAACAACTTTGTGAATGCGCTAAAGTCCGCTGAATTATGTCCTTAAAATGGTGCCTTATTACTTTTATGGTATGTGAACTATATCTCTTTTCCCAGATATCATACAGATAGCAAATACTAATAGTTGTAGAATTCATGTTTACATCAATCATAACAGTGAAGTTTAAAATTATGGTCTATTTAACAAATAAAAATAAATGTTCCAATAGTCAGCAAAGTAGTACTGTCCTCCAAAGGAGGAAAAGAACCAAGAACTTCTCAGACTGCTCCCAATAGCTATTACTGGACGCAGATTCAGAATCTACTGTAGCCTGTGGTTTAGCAGGAAAACCGGCTGTGTGAGGGGAGCCTATTATACATCCAGACTTAGGGTAAAGGGCAGGAGGACCATGATGTACGAGAAAATACAGAAATGATCTTGAATTATTCTTTAAAATGGTGAAACAAATGCAGTAGAATAGAGATGACTACATTGATAGTGAAAAGGACAACACTGGCATAAACCCGGTGGGATCTTGAATAAAATAGTATGGTCACGGGAAGCAGATTTGGCTCAATGGATAGAGCGTCCATCTACCACATGGTAGGTCCAGGGTTCAAACCCAGGGCCTCCAGACCCATGTAATGAGCTGACCCATGCACAGTGCTGATGCACATAACGAATGCCATGCCACGCAGGGGGTGTCCCCCGTGTAGGGGAGCCCCACACGCAAGGAGTGTGCCCCATAAGGAGAGACACCCAGTGGGAAAAAAGTGCAGCCTGCCCAGGAGTGGGGCCACACACACAGAGAGCTGATGCAGCAAGATGACACAACAAAAAGACACGGATTCCTGGTGCCACTGACAAGAATACAAGCGGATGCAGGGAATGGACACAGAGCAGACAACTGGGGCGGGGGGGAAGGGGAGAGAAATAAAATCTTTAAAAAAGAGAATATTTTCAGTTCCTTTCATTGCTGGACAGCTGTTGGTCCATTCTTCTTTCCTACACTGACCCACTGACTCAAGCCGAGGGCAGGTAAAGTAATGTGTAGGGAGCAGTTATCCTATAGAAAGGGATGTGTGGACACATACAAGATGAGAAAAAGATACCCTGCTTTGGGAGGGTGAAGAGCGTTTCTGTGGTATTTTCCCAACCCCAGCCAAGGAAAGATGTTTTACCTTAGCATCCTATGTTGGTTGTGATTTGAAGCTGCATGTACCCCAGAAAAACACTTGTTCTGAAACTTAATCCATTCCTGTGAGTATGAACCCATTGTTAATTTGGGCCATTTGGTGAAGTTACTTCTGTAAAGGCAAAGCCCAGGATTAGTTTTGATCCTCTTACTTAAGTCCTTTATAAGAGCATGACGTGCAAGCAGAGAGAAAGAGCCATGGAAGCAAGAAGCTAAAAGAAATGAAGCCCAGAAGAAAAGGGAGAGACCAGAAATTGCTGTCACGTCCCTTGGCATGTGGCACAGGAACCAAAGATGGCTGGGAGCTGAACTTCGGGGAGTAGCGTAGCCTCGATGCCTGGGTTTGGACACTTTCCTGGACTCTAACCATGAGCAAATTCCTGTTCAAGCCAATCCATTCCATGGTATTTACTGGAACAGCCTGAAACTAAAACAGCAGTTCTGGAACTGACTACCATTGACACCCAGAGGACCAAAGTCAATGAGAAATAAATTCTAGCATGGAATAGGACTCTCCATACAGACATCACAGATTTGGGACTGTAATCATCTGAAATGGGATCATTTGGATTTAGTCAAACCAAACATATTAAGGATGAGTCGTTGTCCAGGCAAGGCTTAATTTTGGTCAGTTCACCTGAAAGTTCATAGTGTAGGGCTCTGCTTTTATTCACACTGTGTCCTTCTGTGGGAATATAATATGGCTCTTTCCTTTCTGTTATATCCAGATATACTGCTTGGGAATGTTACTGGACAGTTCCCCTGAAAAGAGTCCCTATTTGCCTCAGAAAATGATAGACAACTGTGCAGACAGTTTTTGGGCCTTAACTGTCTTGCCCGTATTATAACAGCATTAGCGGAGTTCTTTCAGGGTCCCATTGGAGTCATTCTGTCTTGGTGTTTGTGCCTCTTCCATGGTGTTTGTTCCCCGGGGGGTGTTAACTTCCAATACAAAAATCTCCACGCTTCATGTCATTTTCATAGGCGCATTCACATTACTGTTTCCCAGAACTTCTTGTCCTTTAATTTTTAATTTTCTAACCCCCAAACAACCCTCCTAGTAATTTGTCACAGCCCGTAAGTCTATGTATACTTGAACCTTGGGGCACTCCTGTTTCTGTACAAAGTAGACGACTGAGCGTACCCTCTGGATCTCTGTCCATCAAGAGGAGTTGCCCTCATCAATGTCTTTCAAGGCTGACAGGGTCAAAACGTCCTCCCCATGCGGGTGAATGTGTCCCATGGCCCTGCTGGTGCCCAATACCACATGCCACTTCCAGCTCATGATGGCTGGCTACTATGTCCAGTTTGCTTTAGGATTTCTTGCACTTGAAAGAGTCCAGCTAATAATTTTGGACAATTCTAACCACGTAGTCACTTGATATCCCATGTGCACCCTCTCTCCCAGGGACCAGTTATGTGTGTTTTTATTACAAGTTGTGAGTTTACAAACAATCATGTATAAAACACAGGATTCCATATACCACCCTATTAACACTTTGCATTGGTGTGATGTATTTGTCACAATTGAAAGCACCTTTATATAATTGTCCTGTTAACTATAGTCCATGTAACTTAGGGTTCGCTGTTGTGCAGTTCCATGGATATTTTTAAAATTTTTATTATGTATTATACACAGCCTAACATTACCCTTCTAACCACATTAAGATACATAATTTCAGTTCTTTTAATTATGTTCAAAATATGCTACCAGATGGGTATAATTCTCTGTTACAGAGTTCTTTCTTTAAAATCCTAGGGACTTAATGTTTAATTTTTTTTAGTGGGGAAGGAGCAGGGCTAGGCAGGGAGAGCCCTTAGACAGCAATGCAGTTCTAATGCCTGTAAAATTAGTGTGGTTGCTGAAGCTGTGTGTACCCCAGAAAAACATGTTCTTAAATCCTACCCATTCCTGTGGGTGTGGACCCATTGTAAATAAGACCTTTCCATGAGCGTACTTAATGTGTGACCTACCTCATTCAGATGGGTCTTAATCCTATTACTAGAGGCCTTTATTGAGAGAATGAAATTCAGACAAAGAGAAAGTCACAGAAACAAGAAGCTGAAAGCAATGAAACTCAGAAGGAAGACCAGCAGCTCTCACCATGTACCTTGCAATGTGGCAGAAGAGACAAGGATGCTGGCAGGAGGTCTTCAGAAGAAAGCAATGCCTTGATGATGCCGTGATTTGGACTTTTTCCTGACACTAACTATAAGTGAATAAATCCCATTGTTTAGCCAAACCATTTAATGGTACTTTGCTTAGAGCAGCCTAGGAAACTAAAACAAGTAGAGAGGAAAGAAAGAAAGAAGAACTGCAATTGGAGCAGACCTGCAGGAATTGTCTTGCTCTGGCAGCAGTGCTGTGCTTTATCACTGGCTGGGAACAGCCTGGAGGAAGTATGGTCCTACTGAAAATCAGGTAGCGGGTCCAGGACAATCTGTCAACTCTGCTCCCTACAGCCAGAGTTTTGCGTACAGTGATTCCACGGCAACCATATTTGGGGCCAAGGATGAGCTCTTGTGACCCATTGGCTGACCTGTGCTCTGTTGATGCTGCAGAGGAAGTAGTGTTGTGGTAAAGAATATAATTCAGCATCAGAGAGATGTGGCTAGTAGCTCACCTCTCACTTACTGATTGTGTTGCCTTGAGCAAAATTGTTACTCCCTCTGAGTCTGTGTGTGCTTTACCTATAAAAAGGGGCTACTCATCTCTCTGATATTGAGAACTGAAAGATGAGATTGGGATGGCATGTTTAGAGTAATACCCAGCACAGGGAAAACACTTAATAAATGGAAGCTATTTTACTAGTCAACACAGTTCTTTTCAGCACTCCATATCATCATACTGTCTTCCCTTAGCCAAAGACTTGTCCCACTTGTCATTAAAATTAGCCCTTTTCATAAGCCAATGAAAATGCAGCCTCATATCTATAATGAAGTTTGTAATAAAAACTTCATAATATTAATTAAATCCTGCCTATCTTTAATTCATATCAGTTGGCACTTAACATATATGTAATACCTTCCCTGTCACAAGCTATATGCCAAGTACCTCATATACCCAACTCTATATACTTAGTTCTAATATTTAAAGCAGTTCATCCCTACCCACCACCATCACACTTACATAAAATTAACCCCTAAAGGCATTCCATTGGAGAATGCTTTAGTTCCCTGGGCTGCTCAAGCAAATACCATGAAATGGGGTAGGTTGAACAGTGGGAATTTATTCACTAATGGTTTGAAGCTGGGAAAAAGTCCAAATCAAGGCATCATCAATGGTGATGCTTTCTTCCCAAAGACCAAAGCATTTTGGGACTGGCTGCTGGCGATGCTTGGTCCTTAGTTTGTCACATGGTAAGGCACACAGTGGTGTCTCCTGGTCTCTTCCTTCTCTTCTGGGTCCCATTGACCAGCTTCCTGAAGCTTTTTCTCCATTTAATTTCATCCTACTTACAATGGGTTCATACCACAAAAATGGATTAAGTGTAAGAACATGTTTTTCGGGTGTGCATGCAGCTTCAATCCACCAGAGAGATTTTTAAAGCCCACGAAAGCAGGGAATATTGTCTCTTCACATATGACTCCATAACCAGAGTGAAGAAATACCTGCACATGACAGCATCCCGATAAATATTTGTTGGCTGAATACTCAATATAGGAGCAGACACGGGTGGAGTCTATGGCATTTGTAGTGGGAATGGTGGCAAGGGACCAGAAGGGACTCAAGATGGCAGGGTGGACAAGTCTTGGTTGAATGTCTGGGTTTGACAGTCACATCTGGAATCTACTGGACCCACAGAACCAGCTGGATGGTATCACTTTCTAGAGGAAGACGTAGAAAGGTCCACACAATAAAGTCAAGATCCCTTGTCAGATGGGATGTGCAGTGATTCCAGCAGAGACATTGAGCCTTTGCAAGAAAGATCTGTCTAGTTCCGGGTGCTGGTTAATAAAAAACTGGGGAGTTGACAAAAAAGTATGTGCTGCCTACCCCAGGGAAATGGAAAATATTTCTCCCCCCTACCTATACATAGTTCCCTCTACTTACTTCTAGGATTTCTTACAGAAAACCCCAGTTTCTAAAAAGATGGATGAATGGTTTTCCCTTGAAGTCTTGAGATATTTAGGACGCCCTGGTAAATTACCCTCAGAATTTGAAAGCAAACCAAGAGTTTTTCTGAGTTAACACTGAAACCAGGATTTAGAACTCTCAAAAATCCATAGGAAAGTGTCAGAGAAAAAGAGAGGGATTCATTGTTGTACAAAGAAAATTATTAAAATGCCAGAGTGGTTTTGGAATGCGCACTTCAGTTTCCCATCTCCCAGGTGACCTAGCAACCTTCTGAACAATGCTGTGCAGCACTGGACTCAGCTTCCAAGTTCAGGGTGGCATGTCTATTTAACATTTTTATTAATGTTCTCAGTGAAAGAGTATCTAATGGCAATGAAATGTGTGAAAGACATCAAGTTGGAAAAACGCAAACAAATAAATCCAGAGAGGAAAGAAATATGGGCAGGCTGGAAAGGGGGAAAAAAAGGTAGTTACACAAGACAAGTACAAAATAATGATCTGAGGAAGCAAATGTTATGCACTCCTGAGTTTTCAGCCAGGTCAAAAACTTTTAAAAGACAGCAAGGCAGGAGCAAAGAGGAAAAGAAGTCTGAGCTGACTTGCAACGTAATAAACAGGAGGGAATACTCTCTTCTTCTTGCCCATGAAGAAGTTTCCCGGAGAGAAGCGGCAGGATGATGTGGCTGAACCCTCCAGGGTCTGAATTTATCTTCTCTCCACCCCATGCTCATCTCAGCCTGTGGGTGCAATCTCTTCAAGCCCCCCCTCAGGCCCGACAGCCCCACCACGGGAGCCAGCTCTGCACATCCAGTCCCTCAAATGGGCTCTTTCCCTCTGGACCCTGCTGAAAGGCAGGTGTGGGCAGGTCATTCTCCCTGAGTTGCAGAAGCCGGCTGGAGCCGAGCCACCCCACATCTTCTGTTCGCAGGGCCACCTCCTACCTGTGAAATAAAGTTCAGCTTCCTTCTTCAGGAATCCTAGGCCTTTCTAGGCATTAGCCTGCTTTCCCCACCCCTTCTCCTGTATGCCAGCAAAAGCGGGTGGTTTCCATTCCCCCCACTGTCCCTGGAAGTTTCTAGCTTCTGTGAGCTTGCCTGCTATGTTCTGCGATACTCCCCCCACAACCCCAAGTTGAAGGCCACCTTTCCCGTGAAACTTCAGTAATAAAATGACAAACCATTACGGCCAATCTCCATCAGCCAGGTCAGAACCCACAACCATCAGGCAAAAGGAATTACACTGATCTATGTTTGTAAAATCTTCCAGCTGATCCTGGCAGGGAAATAGCGATCCTTGTGACAGCTCACAAATAACAAATTAGATGGGTGTCCAGCTGGCGTAGGGAAGCACCGAGTGAAATGCAGATATCATGGGGTCATGTCACCAGGACGGTGCTCTTCCTATCTGGCAGGAGGAGGAGAGAGGCTTAGCGGTGCCCCCAGGACCACAGAGGGTGTGTCAGGCCCCAAGGCCTCTGCCGTAAAACCCCATAGGACCTCCACAGACGAGAGAGCCTGGCCTCTGCAGGCACCCCACCCTCGGGGTGCACCTGTCTCACCACCTGCCCCCTCTGCTTTGCACTGAGGTTTAAGCACCTGCTCCCCCTCTTCCTGGCATCCAGGCTCTCCCTACCTAATCTCCATCCCCGAGGCTTTGCCTTAGCCTGGCACATTGTAGGTGCTCAGAAAAATGTTACTGAACTGAATTCTCTGGTCAAAACCCACTTTCCTGAAGCCTGCTAAGAACTGCACTTAAGAGCTTCTCTTTCAGAAGAGGAATGTGAAAGAAAGGGGGGAGAAAATAGAATTTTCTCTACTTGGTCAATACTTTTCCTCAAAGTTCTGTGTAAATACATTTGGCTGTAGCATTTCATTAAAGTCTAGGCAATCATCAGTGTGTTCTGGTCTCTGGTCTTTTCCTGCATAGCACAAGCAATGGAGGGAAAGGTTTCCAAATTTGAGGTGGACATCCTACAAGGATGGGTAAGAAAAGTCACTCCATCTTCCTGAGACTTTAATAGAGAACTTTCCAGGTGGAGGATCTAAGTATCTAAAAGCATAATGGAAGAAAAAAGTCGAAAACAATCAGTAAAGGATAAGACTATACAAATATAATAGACAATAATGAGAAGGTTAAAAGTAGACAAGAAAGAGGTTTGCAATGCTAGCTTTTTGACTGCTCTGGGTTTCTGTAGTATGCTACATCACAGATTTGGTGCCTGTTGTATCTCTGTTTGAAACCCAGAGAAGCCTCTTATTTGTGTGAACATACTAAGTTAACTTTTCTAGCTTGAGTTTCTTCATCAGTAAATGGAAAAGGCTCAAACTAGTTAGCATCTCAAAGGAGTATTGTGAACATTTGACAAGATGATAGATGCCAAGTTATCAGCACGGTGTCTGCTGGATACATAATAATTATAATATTCCTTGTAGACATAATAGCAAATGATAGAATGTGTTTTGGACCCCTTGGATTCTAGTTGGCTGTAGTGATTTGACAAGTGGTAGTCAAAGCAAGCTTTGCAAAAATAAAAGAACTGTTTTGGTACTCACGAGCTCATTCCTTGCCATTGTTTTTTCTTATTTAATCACATGCTCTGTAGGGTAGAAGTTTAAAAGTTTGTGACTTATTATGAGGACATGTATTTTCAGACCAACCTGATTGCCAGTATACTAAGTGGAGTTGATAGTTCAAAGGCAGGCTTCTGCACCCTGAGAAGATGGAAGCAGACAATTCAAAATCGATTCTTTGCCCGTCAAGAGAAGTTCATAAGGTGAAGTGCAGGACCTTAAACAATGAAAAGATTGCTTGTATGAGAGATTCTAACATGCCTCCTATCTTTTGCTTGGTTCCTGTTCCCCATGCCTCAAAGTCAAATAGCATCCCATTCTGGTTATTGCTGAAGCCAAGTGCTTGGGAACACCTAAAATGTCCCGACGTAAAGCCCAGGCAACCTTTCACAAAATGCATCAAACCTTCCTCTTCATTCCAGATGCTGCTGTGACCATCTGACTGAGCACGAGAAGGGACTGAGCAGAGGTCTTCTCAAAAGAGGAACAAATTCAACATAAACTGCGGCTGACAGGAGACCTCCTGTGACCCTCCTCCCAAGGCTGAGCACTGATAACCCCTCGGCTCTCACACTAATGCGTTGGAGGGGTGTGAGCCAGAGAACAAACCAGCACGTACCCAACATATCACAGGGAATGGGTCTCGCCAGTCACGGAGGAGTCAGATGCTTCCGTGGTATTCAGTTTAGAGTTTGGATGTGTGAGAGAACACACACATACACACCCTCCACTCAGGTACATACACACAGGCAGCATCCTGAAACATAAAGAGGTTGTTGTTTTTTTTTTAATTTTTATGTTTTAAAGTTAATAGATCACAAGGAATGTTACATTAAAAAAACATTAAAAAACAAAAAACATAAGAGGTTCCTATGTAACCCACTCCCCATCCCCAACACATCATTTTTGTAAATTGTAGTTTTTTGAAGATACATACATCACACAAAAAAGTTACATTAAAAAATATAAGAGGTTCCTGTATGACCCCCACCCCCCACCCAAGAGGTTTTAATGCCGGCAGAGACTGATTCAGCCCCCGCCCTCCACATATGCACCGCCGATGCTTCCAGCCAGTCACCTCGCTTCCTTAAATCTCAGTCCCCTCATCTGCAGAATGGGGGTAGCACCGCCCGCGACACGGAGCCCCCGCCAGGCCTAAATGAGAGAAGGCTGCAAAAGGCAACCTGCAGAGTGTGGGAGACCCGCCACAGCTGGGGAGTCCCTCCTGTGTCGATTCTCCACTAATACAGGCAGGTTCTCCTTCAAAAGGGAGTCTCGGGGCAGCTAAGCAGAGGCTACAAAACGTTTGCGAGGGACCTCTATCTTTTGTCACAGGGGCTGCCTATCCTGCAAGCTTTCCTCGGCTTAATTACCGCTCACCCCGCAGCTGTCCTACCAAGGGGTGGAGAGAGCACAGGCTCAGGGTCAGGGCTGGCTCCACCCATTGCAAACCTGGGGGACCTCAGCCAAGGTCTTTACGGGTGTTCGTTTCCTTCTCCAAACATGGCCAATCTTGGGGATCCATTCCCTGGTGAGACTCAAGACTCTAGGTTATTTCAGGTGAGACTCAGTTGCACAGAGCACGGCGAAGGCACAGAGAAGGACAAAGCCTTACGATGTGTCTTGAGCCCCTCCGGGGGTTAGGAGCCCTGTACCCAGACTTCTGGCCGAGCCTGGCCTCCTCTTGCCCTTCAGAGAATTCTCTGGCATCCAGGGCACAGGGCTCTCCTTCCTGCCTTCCGCCATCCACCCTCTGTCCTCCCCTACCTTCTTTTCTTGCTCCCTCCCTACATTCTACTGACAAGTATTTATTAAACGCCATCTATATGCAGATGCTCTTCAAAGGAGCATGGGAGGGGGTTAGCAATGAACAAAGTCCCTGCCCTTGTGGGGCTTCCAAGAATCTTCCATCCTGTTTGTGGTGGACAAGGAGGCAACACATCGATGCTAATACAACACAGTATTAAATAGTGATAAGGTCTCCTTAAAGAAGTAAAATACAGCCCAGAGAGAGTGACTGGAGTGCAGCGTTCAGGAAACCTCAGGGTAGGACACCATGGCAACTGAAGACTATAAAGTGTGCCAGGAAGTTTGCTCTGATAAATTCGTGTACCGCGCCCCACCCCCATGTCATACACCTGCACACGCACAGCAGTGCTCAGTCTACTGTTCTGACATTCAGTGGCTGCAGCCACACACGCTTTCCCTGGGGACAGCACCCTCTAGCACATGCCCTGACCCCCACTGTGCCCAGCAGCCCCTGCAGAGTGCCAGGAGACGAGTCAATACACGGCAGAGAAGCTCGCAACTGCCTTGCCACGTGGCTAAGGTCGAGAAGGAATTGAGGCCGCTCCAAACAGATCCACGTTACGAGTTCATGGGCCCAAGGAACTTTTCCTTCTGTGGCCTGCTTCCTCCTAAAACTGTATTAAAAATTACATGTTATGACTGTATTGGTATAAAGATGAATGTAACCCAGCTTAGATTTATTAGTCCTTATGCATAATTAATTATTTAAATTAATTCAATTTAAAAATGAGTAGTTTAGTCTCTGTTCCTCAGAGCAGTTTCCTGAGGCTTGTCACTGTTACCAGTCAATAAAACAAAGTTTCTTGACCTGACACACATGCACAGGGGCCATATAAATGGATGAGATGTTTCAGTAAAAGTTTGCTTCCATTACTAATCACAATAGTTCTATAGTAGAATACCGGTAAATCCACTCTAATTCATATTTTATCCCTCCATCCTGTGGACCCTGGGATGGTGATGTCCACTCCACCTCTATATCAAGAGGGGGCTTGGATCCCACATGGCTGATTGATCTGGAGAAAGTGGCCATGGGAGCTGCTGAGGGCAGACAGAGGGAAGACAAGATGCAATGGTGGGGTATTTTCGGGACTTGGAGTTGTCCTGAATGATGTTGCAGGGACAGATGCTGGACATTATCTATCCTGCCATAACCCACTGAATGGACTGGGGGAGAGTGTAAACTACAGTGTAAACTATAATCCATGCGGTGCAGCTGTGCTCCAAAACGTATTCACCAAATGCAATGAATGTGCCACAATGATGAAAGAGGTGGTTGATGTGGGAGGAGTGGGAGTGGGGGAGGGGTGGAGTATACGGGAACCTCTTATTTTTTTGATGTAACATTTTTGTGATCTATGTATCTTCAAAAAAAATACAATTAAAAAAATTAATTAATTTAAAAGTTTGCTTCCTCCTCACTGACACCCAGGGCAGAGGAGGGAGGCATGTTGCCTTTTAAATGACCTTCAGTCCCCTGCTTCCTTGAACTCAGCCTGGAGGCCGGCTGCCGTCCTGCCTGCGGGGCTCTTGGCTCCTGTGCTGCCTTTTCACTGGAGCCACCACCCAGCCAGCCGCGTCCAGGGAGGGAGCGCAGTGCGGTGGCTTTCGGCCCCGCATCAGTGATGGTCAGTCATGATCCCCGGAGTCACCAATGAGCCTTCACCCTCCTCGCGTCCCTGAGGAGAAGCCCCCCCAGCTCCCGCCGCTCCCCAGGCAGCTCCCACGAGCAGTGACCCCCGTCCTGTCCTGTCGCTCCTGGCTCACTTCCCAGCTCTTCGCTGGGCTGCGCGCCCTGCAGGGAAAGGCTTCTGCCCTCTTCCCCTGGACATCCCCCGGCCCCGGCCCAGGGTAGATGCTGCCGGCCGTCTGCCTGTCCCCTGCCGCTGCCCCGGTCTGAGTCACCGCTGCACCCACCTAGAGGGCTGCAGTGGCCTCCAGACTGGCTGCTGCCCCTGCCCCTCCCACCACACGTTTTATTCCCCACAAGCCCCACCGATATCACTTTAAAGCCTTCCTCCAGCCACACGATGCACTGGCCTCTTGTTACACTCAGAGTAAAATCAAGTGCGTTAGTTTCCTCCGGGGGCTCTAAGAAATTACCACACACTTGGTATCTTACAGTTCTGGAGGTCTCCAATTCAAAATCAGATTCGCTGGGCTAACATAAGGTGTGGGAAGGCTGGCTTCTTCTGGAAAATCCATTTCCTTGCCTTTTCCACCTTCTGAGACACCTGCGTTCCTTGACTCGTGGCCCCTTCCTCCGTCTTCAAAGGGCAGCACTCCACCTCCGCCGTCACATCTCGTCCACCTCTGACTGAACCTCCTGTTTCCCTCTTACACCGATCCTGGTGGTATGTTGGGCTCACCTGGAGAATGCAAGGTGTTCTTCTCAGTTCATCCTTAATCATATCTGCAAAGCCCCTCTTCCCGTGGAAGGTAACATGTTCACAGGTTCTGGGCAGTGAGGCAACAGCTTGGGGGAGGGTATACCCTGCCCACCACAGTGGGGTCTTTGCAGGGGCCTCCAGGCTGGGGGGGATGCAAAATGGTAGAACCTAAGCTCCACGAGGTCGGGAATCTTGGCGGCTTTGTTCACTGGAGAATCCCAAGTACCTAGAAAAGCACCTGGCACTTAGTTGACGTTCAGTAAATATTTGCTAGATGGATACATTTGCAGAAGGAAGGGGATGGGAAAGGGGCTTTTCAAAGGTTGTGGCAAAGCTGGTAAAAGAAAGGATAAAAAATAAAAATAAAGGAAAGAGACTTAGAATGTGCTGCTTTTAGGCTGAGACAATTTCAGGCTGAGCATCCAGGCGAGAGCTGATGCAGGGTAGACTCTTGGTGAGGGCGTCGCTCCTTCCGAATCACCTCCTCCCCCTTCCCACTCACTCCTGCCAGAGTCTGCACATCTGGCCCAGCCCTCCCCTGTCGCCACCTCCGTGCGCCTTCCCTTCCACTGTTCTTCCCAGCTCCCAAGCCTGTGACCTCTTCCCTCCCCTGAATGGCCATAATTCTTTATCTGGCCTCTAAGAGCTGTGAGTGGTTCCTATGTTGCATTAGAACTATTTGTGTCTTTGTGTATCAAAGATGGAATAGAAACATTCTTGGTAAAACCCACAGCCTTTAGAGGGGCCAAGCATATTGAAGGTGTTCAGCTAACGTCTCCTTGAGGGAGGGGGAGACCTTGGACAGAGGTCAGAACTGGGCCAGACAGCTCTGGGTTTGAATCCCAGAGAAGCAGCTTACTAGCTGGGCTGACTCAGGATATCTTGAGAGGCAGGTTTTCCATTTAAAGTAAGAACAATGCAATCTCTTTCATAGGATTGCTATGAGGATTAATTAAATGTATGTATATAGGAAAGAAAACAGTGCGGGTATGTGGAATGCAGTGGGTGGAGTGGACGGGGGATCATTTATTGACCTTTGTTCCACTGCACCACTGTTCAAAACTCCAGGCCTGGTGCATTTTCCTCAAATTGCCAAACCCCAAGGGCTCCTTAACGCTGGCCTATGCGTTGGTGATGTGTATTGCATGGAACAAACACACTCACATGTGTACACCCACAAGCGTGCACATTTGCCAAGGATAAGAGAAGAGAGGGCTGGGAAATAGCCCAATAAGCATAAAATTATCTCCATATATTTGTTCACCTCTGCAATTAAGCTCTGTAACCCTATTCCTGTCTTAATTATCCTCCCTCTCAAAATTTACTTTATATGAGTTTAGATAACCTTAGGACCATCTTTTGAAGAGTTCCAGGCACTAGATTTTTGAAATCAATGCTTGCAGTAGTCCAGTGCAATATAAATATGCTTCACCCCAAAATATAAATGTATCAAGATTGTTGTTTGCATACTGCCATCCCCTAACACGTTGATGGGATCAGCCGTTTGGGAGTCACTATGGGTCGTCTGGTTGCCATGTCCCAGACCTTCAACTAAGCCCTCTTGCCCATCTCGCAGGCAGGTATTACCTCCTCTACGAATCAATAAACTGGCTCTAAAAAGCAAAGTGACTCTCCCAGGTCCACACAGCCGCCGAGAAGTGGAGCTGAGATTCCCACACCGAAGCCCACCTGTTCTCCACTCTTCAGAGGGAGAAGAAACTGGGGATGGTTTGGTCCAGCTGCCTCCCTTAGTTGAAGGGGAAGTTGAGGCAGGAATGGTGAAGCAGAGATGGGATGTCACGTGCCCATTTGCATAGGTGTGTTGGCGGTAGCTTGGGACTAAGGGGCTGGCTTTCATCTCTTCACCCACAGCTCCCCCACAGCTCTGTTCTGCCTCTTGCCACTACCGTTCAACACAGGTACCTTAGCAGGATCCTAAGTTGACCAGTAGCTCAAATTGAAGACAGAGGATCTGAGCCCTGATCAGGAGGATGTCAGTTCTAACCCTTTTGGACAAAACCAACACACAGCCAAACTCCTACAGAATCCTTAGATTTTCTGACGTTGCATTATGATTACCTGCTTGCATGCCTGCCACCTCAGCTAAACTGCAGATACCTTATAAGGTCGTGCAATGTTTGCTAAACTGAACCAAACGCTCACCTTGATTCCAAAGTTCTTTCCAGACTCAGACTCCTAAGGCTAGCAGTCTCTCCTCTGAGCTGAAATGGAGGACTTTGTGGGTAAGTTAGGGGCATCAAAAAGGAAAGACGGTCTATTTACTAGGAGACCTTGCAAGCCAGGAAGCCATCCTTGCCTTCTGGCCCCAGTGGACACTGGGGAGTGGGAAAGAATGGAAAAGAAAATAAATCATGGTGAATGCAGTCATCAACCATATATTTTACCCCTCTCCTAACAAGTTACTAACAAATGAATAGATAAATATGGGAAAAATGAGGGAGGAAGGGGAAGCTGGTTAAAATATCAGCTCGAGTCCAGATGCTTTTAACTCTAAGCCTGATACCCTCTCCCTGTGGCTTGCAGGCTCAGAAATGGCTTGAATTTACTTACTTGATAGTTTGGTCAAATGTAAGAAATTGCCAGAAGGAAGATCAATTTCAATTAAGAAAGCCCCAGGGGAAAATGCAGTGCAGTTGCAGGTGTATGGACTGGGAATGAGACTAATAAGAACCCTAACAGCTGTGTCAACCTGCACACTTTACTTCCTCCTAAGCTTCAGATTTTTATCTATAAAGGGGGGAGGTGGGGAACACTATACCCTGAATGATTTTAAGGATGCAATGAAAAATAAAGATCTTTGAAATCTCACCTGAACCTCCTTTCAGCAACCTGACAATACTCCAAATTATAGTGCTTGGGATAAGACATGAAAATGTGAGTAGGTAAGCAAAGCCTGTACCTCTAATTCTGGACTTTGCTGCGAAATTTATGATTTAATGTAGATGAGGAGATTGAGGATCAGAGTGTTTGGTTCTGTTTTACATAATGGGCCTCTTACTATGTGTCAAACACCGCTAGGCACTTCTTACAGGCTCGAAGGGTCTCAATAAACGAATGGACAGGAGGGGACCTTGAAAGGCTAGTACCTAGCTAGTAAGTGGTAGAACTGGAAATAGAACAAGATGGCTTTTTTCTCAATATGAAATGAAGAAAAAGTGAATTAATACTGTATCATAATAAACGAAGCGCTTTGTTCCCTCCTCCCAGTGAAGAATGCACTCAGCTGAGCTCAGCACCATCGGGGAAGGGTCCACGTGGGAAGGCTTCATTTAAGCTTCAGGGTCCCTATGCTGGGCCACACGGTCACCCCTTCTTTAATACACTCAACAATCTGATATCACCAAAGCTCTCGTATTTTGATTTGGGTACAGAATGAAAGATAGAGGACTATAGGGTATCTCTGTGGGAATTCTAGAAAGACTGCTCCTCTGCAGGGATTGATTAGGGAATGCTGCCCATCTGGATGGGTGAATTGGAAAGGGCACCTCTTCTTAGTGGTGATAAGCCTTTGGGCCCCACCCAAGCATAACTGCCTGGAGGTGGGGAGGGGGCAGGATGCTCAAATTCAGCTAGGGTTTCCTATGTAGCCAAATTATACAAGCATATGCTACAGCTCTACTTTAGAGGGGGCTATGAAGGAAGAGAGCATTGCACATGGATCCAGGGAAGGGAGGCTCTCATCATAGGGTGGAATCTATGGTGAGGAGGACTTGGCTTCACATCCCCGCCTGGCTCCTGGTTATTTGTGCTGCTTTGGGAAAGTCACTCACTCAGAGTCCCTGAGATCATGGCCCCGCTTGGTCAAGACCAATAATAGCCTCTCTTTTGCAGACTTCATAGGATGAAATGAGAGCGAATACGTGAAGATGCTTGAAACCCAACAGCTGTCAATATTTGTCACTTGCAGACCTGAGACAGGAACAGAAAGATAAGTATATATACATAGATAAATCTATGGCTATTCAAAGCTATATATTGAGAATTGTTGGTTTTTCCAGCAATATCTAGTTTGCTGAAGAAATTTAACATATATAACTGGAATATCAGAAGGAGAAAAAACAGCAGAAAAAATATTTGAAGTAATAATAAACAAGAGCTTTCAAAAGTTAGTGATGGACACCAAACCACAGCTCCAAGAAGCTCAAAGAACCTCAAGCAGAATAAAAAGTAAATTTAAAAATTTACATCTAGACATGTCCTATTCAAAATGCAGGCAAACAAAGAGAAAATATTGAAAGAAGCCCAAGAGAGGGAGGGGAAGCTTACCTATAGAGGAACAAGGATAAGAATTATACACTTACTTCTAGGAATTTTGGATATAGGGTCTGAGATGTCACAAGTTCTAGAGGTCCCAAATCTCTACTGTGAGAGAAAGGACTTATGGAGGCTGGGCGGCAGATGGCATTCTGAACAGCTCAGGTAAATAATCAAGCCAAAGGGTTCACAGACCCACCTATGGATTATTTTCCCCAATTCCCAAATGCGTTATCAAGATTGGAATAGTTAGCAGCTGGGAAAAATGCTTACAACCGTACTGACCAGTGAAATAGGGCTATTTAGAGTAGGAAAGGTGCAATAGAAGTACAGGGAAGTGACCCCACCCCCAATCAAGATGATAATAAAAACTGGGTCTACTTGCAGAATGGAAGAGATTAGTGAAGATTAGTGCCACTCTCAAAGATGTAAAGGAAAGCCAGGTGGATCACTGCAGATGAGTGGAAAATCTCAGTCAATGCCCTTGGGCTGCTGGAGCTGTTCTGCTCACCTCATAGATAGCTGAAAGTGGGGGGGTGACATCTGCCTGGGGTGACTATAGTCAATGACTGACGCTGGTTTTTGGAAGCCCCAGCACGTGCTCTGGGCCACTTCACTTCAGCCATTGTAGTGGCCTGAATGCAATACACCATGAACTCTTGAAGCTTCTCTGCTCCTTAGGGTGGGGAGGAGAAGCGTTCAATGTGCATATATTAAATTAGTCCCATTTGGGGAAGATACCATTATCAGCTTCATTTCAAAGATGAGTGAACTGAGATACGGAGAAGTTAACTGGCTCAAATTCACATTGCTAGTAAGTGTTGAGGTCAGAATTTTTTCCTTGCATTGTTTTATTCCTGTCATTTGGGAGGTATATTTTCATAATGACCACAATTAGCCAGGAAGTTAAACTGATCAAATTCTTAGCACTGTATAAAATTGTGGGCAGCCCGATATTTGGATCTGTGCTTCCTTATGTTATGCATATGATGATAACTTAAACCCAATGCCCTTGCCTGTAAAGTTATCTACTTGATGCCCTTGGAAAGTCATCTTAATTTTCTGTCTTCTCACCTATAACATGAGAGGGCTTTGACTGGATCAGCTCAAAGTACCCAGAAAGAGAGTCCCATGCACTCCCACTTCCACCCGTTCATTATCATGTTTTTATTCATTTGTTCCCCAAGCAATAAGTGTAACATATAGGTGAATGCATGACAAAGTGGTTAAAAAGTTAAGATGCATATATGCATACATATATGCATGCCTGCATTCAGCAGCAGTAACCAGAAATATAATCACTTTACCACATGACTTCAAATGAGACTTTATGTTCTGAGCTATCACCACCTTTCCCTGCCCATGAAAGGTTTCTGTATGTTAAAAACCTGACATGTCTGTAGATGTATCATGGGTCTCCAGATTAAAGAGCTATTCTTAAAATAGTAATACAGCAGAG
Organism: Dasypus novemcinctus; assembly: GCF_030445035.2. Classification (NCBI taxonomy): domain Eukaryota; kingdom Metazoa; phylum Chordata; class Mammalia; order Cingulata; family Dasypodidae; genus Dasypus; species Dasypus novemcinctus. The sequence goes on from NC_080686.1 coordinate 102,504,731, forward strand.
TCCCAGAGATAGATAAAGTAGATACAACCCTAGGTATTGGTTCTTCTGAGGGCTACAGAGACCCACATGTTCTATGGTCATGGCAGATGGAGTTCAGTGCCATGTCAGTTGGCCCTACTTTGGAGTTTGTTTCTGTGTGATGGAGCTGAACTCAGATGTGATCTTTGTTCACAAGCCTCTCCTGTTACTTTTACTGGACTTGTGGTTGGTGCTGGGGTTTAGTGTATACCCAGGGGACCTGAATCTCTGGACTGTCCATGTGATAGCCAGGCCCTGAGCCTCAACAGACTAGCAAATCCTACCCTCTGGTTTATTGGACTTACCCACTCAGCTAACATGGAGGTGAAGAAGGTCAAACACCACACCAGAGAGCCAAGAGTGCCTACAACTGAAAGCAGGAGAATTGGTTCCATCATCCATGTGGAATCTAAGCCCCCTCTTGATGTAGATGTGGAGTGGACACAACCATTCCAGGGTCCACAGGATGGAGGAATAGAGTATGGATTAGAGTGAACTTACTGATATTCTATTCATGAACTATTGTGATTAGTGATTGAAGAAAATGTAGCGTTGATTTGGAGAAAGGGGCCATGCTAGCTACTGAGGGTAGGGAGTGGAAAGAAGACACATAATGTGGGGGCATTTTCAGGACTTGGAATTGTCCTGGGTGGTACAGCAGGGACAGTTACCAGACATTGTATGTTCTCCCATGTCCCACTGGGTGGACTGGGGGAGAATGTAAATTATAATGTGGCCATTGACCATGTGATGCAGCAGTGCTCCAAAATGTATTCACCAAGGCAATGAATGTCCCATGATGATGGAGGAGGTTGTTGTTATGGGAGGAATGGGGTGAGGGGCTGGGGGGGTATATAGGGACCTCATATTTTTTTAATGTAACATTAAAAAATGAATGTTACATTAAAAAAATAAAGACAAAAAATAAAATAGTAATACAAAATACTGTACTAAAAATATGTAGAAGGAGAAAATAATTATTCCCCCAAGTTTAAATGGGCCAGGGGGCATGAAGGGATGTTAACACGTTCCAGGCTCCAGTCCTAAGCTGAGGCATGGATGGACTAGTTACAGCACGTCCAGACACCCTGGCTGCCTACAGAGGGTTGAAAGCAGTTTGAGAATATGCTGGTAACGAATCTGAGCCAAATGATGGCCTGCTCCTTGCACTCTGCAGTGAGACTGAGAAGTGAGGCTCCTCTGGCCTCGCTGCCCATTGTTGTGCTGGATTCTCCTGCACTCAGCAGTCTTCCATACTTCCACTCTGCAGTACCCAGTCTTCTAAAATGCCCAAGAATCTGGATGAAAACAATTCTCTTGCACTCAACACAGGTCTATGTCTCATTACCTCCTCCTTATGCTGACCACATCTTAATGCTGACCACAATGCTGTGCCTTCTCAGTCCCCATTAGCTGAACATGGAGGTTACTTAGTGTTGGGGGTTCCCATGCCCCCCCACAAAGGGCATGCGCGGGTCCCAACCCCTGGTCCTGTGTGCATGGCCCATTTGTAAATAGGCCTTTGAAGATGTTATCAGTTAAGGTGAATCACCTTAACCCACATTGGCTGGAGGCCTTATAAGCAGAGAAAAGTGGACATTGAGAGAGGCAAGTGACTGGGAGCAGCTGGAAGTAGAAGTCAAGGGAACCCAGGAGAAAAAGGAGATGTCACTGTGTGTGTTGCTGTGTGTCAAAAGCCAAGGACCAGGAAGTAGATGTGGCTCAGGCAATTGGGCTCCCGTCTACCACGTGGGAGGTCCTGGGTTCATTTCCTGGGGCCTCCAGGTGAAGGCGAGCTGGCCCCGGTGGAGAGCTGGTGCAACAAAAGAGACAAAGAGGAGAGACAACAAGAGATACAACAAACCAGGGAGCTGAGGTCGCTCAAGCGATTGAGTGCCTCTCTCCCACATTGGAGGTCCCAGGATCGGTTCCTGGTGCCTTCTAAGGAGAAGATGAAAAGATAAGCAGACAGAGAGAGCACACAGCAAATGGGCACAGAAAACAGATAGCACAAACAACAAGGGGGGGAGGGGGGGAGATAAATAAAATCTTATGAAAATAACCAAAATTTTTTCATTGTCTTTCATCACTGTAAGATCTGTTATCTCTTATGTACAATGCCAATTTCTTCTGTATTTTCCCTGTATGTCTTTTTTTGCTATATCTTCAAAGAAGCTTTAGGTTACAGAAAAATCATATAGAAAATATAGGGGAATCCCACATACTCAAACCCCTCCCACTCTCCCCCATTAATAACATTTCACATGTGAACGGTGCTTTTGTTACAATTGATGTACAAATATTGAAGCAGTGCTACTAACCATGGTCAATGGTTTACATTTTAGTTTACATTTTGCCTGTACACATTTATAGGTTTTGACAAAATTTAAAATGACCTGTATCTACCATGGCAAAATTATGCAGAATATTTCTATGCTCTGAAAATGCCCTATGTTCCATCTATTCTATTCTTCCCTTCCTTTCCCAGTGGAACATATGGTAGCCACTAAGTTTCAATTTTTGAAGAATATAATTCATAGACCAATATGTCAAGCCCTCGATATTTTTGCAAGTAACCATTTTCTTTTATTAGGCACTGCCTATGTTCTCAAGAGATCCTTGTCTCTCTATTAGAGAACATAGCTGGACTTCCCAGGATGGGAGTTTAATATTTTCTTTATTGTGTGGGTCTTGACCCACAGCTATAATACATTATGACAAGACAAACACTTACATATTCCGTAGATGACTACCCCAGGTGCTTCCTGTCCTGGATATTTCCCCACATCTGACCTGCACCATATCTGCCAAAAGAACATTCCCAACATTGTAGTTGTAACCAAAGACCTGCAAATCCCCAGGGTTCACCTACTCCTTCCCTTGACCACCCCCTCCAGTCCCATGGATAGTCCAACCCAACCTCCCCACTCCTCCTCACAGACCAGCACCACTGAACCCAATCATATCACCATACCACTGTCATGTCCATCCATTGCACAACTACACCCTTCCACCTTTATAGATTTTGCCCATTTGGGCATTGACTCACCACCCTCTACTCCCTTTCTGTCTCCTGTAAACCTATCATCCAGACTCTAGCTCTGAGTCTTCTCAATTTGCTTAATTCACAGAACAACTCTCAACAAAGTGAGAAAGATTGAAATCATACAAAGTAATTTCTGTAACCACAGCGGAATGAAGGCAGAAATCAGTAAGGGGCACAGAACCAGATTAGGCACAAAAATATGGAAGTTAAACAACACACTCTTAGACAATCAGAAGATCAAGGAGGAAAATGCAAAAAAAAATCTGTAAGTAGACCGAAACAAATGAAAATGACAACACATCAAAACCTATGGGATGCAGCAAAAGCAGTGATGAGAGAGAAATCTATAGCCATAAGTACCCATATTAAAAAAGAAAGAGCTAAAATCAAAGAGCTAACTGCATACATGGAGGAATTAGGAAAAAAGACAACAAACTAATCCCAAAGCAAGTAGAAAGAAGGAAATAACAAAGATTAGAGCAGAGCTAAATGAAATTTAAAATAAGAAAGTACTAGAAAAAATTAATAAAAAACTAGTTCTTTGAGAAGAATGATAAAATTGGCAAACCCTTAACTAGATTAGCAAAAAGAGAAAGGGCAAATATATAAAATAAACAAGGAATGGAATATTACCACTGACCCCATAGAAATAGAGTATTATAAGAGGGTACTTTGAAAAATTGTATGCCAACAAGTTGGCAAACCAATGAAATGGACAAATTTCTAGAAACACACAAGCAGCCTACATTGATGAAAGAAGAAATTGATGAACTCAACAGACCAATCACAAGTAATGAGATTGAATTAGTCATTGGAAATCTCCCAACTAAGAAAAGCCAAGGACCAGATGACTTCACAGATAAATTAGACCAATCATTCTGGAAAGAACTATCACTAACCCTGCTTAAACACTTCCAAAAGAATAGAAGAGGAAGGAGCATTGCCAAACTCATCCTATGATGCTATAGTAGTTTGATACTATTTATGAATTCCAAAAAGAGATGTTCCTCTGGGCATAATACTCTTTGATTTCAATTCAAAGGCTTTGCTTACTTGATTAAAGCAAGATTAGGGCTTTGATTCAACCATGTCATTAGGGTGTGCAGGGTTGAGTCCCCTCCCCCTTGGTGGGCTATATATACAGATGCTCAGTCAATAACACAGAAAAGCAGATTCAAGAGAAAAGAGGAAGGGAGCTCCATAGACACAGAAGAGATCCTGTGGCTCTGGGAGATGAATGAGGCATTTGCATGATAGTTTACATTAAATAGAACGGAGAATCTGAGCCCTGTGGCAGCTTGAGATGAGAAGAGGCTGGGCCAATGGAGCCTTAAGAATAAAGATGAAGGTTGAACCCTCACAGGTATCACCAACAATCATGCGTCAATACGTGGCAACAGTTTAATGAGAAAATACTTCTTATGGTAACTTGAGTTGGACTCTTTAGGGCCTTGTAACTGTAAGCTTTTACCTCAAATAAATACCCTTTAGAAAAGCCAGCAGACTTCTGGTACTTTGCATCAGTACCCCTTTGGCCGACTAATTCAGATGCCAACATCACCCTAATACCAGAGCCACACAAAGATGCCACAAGAAAGGAAAACTATAGACCAATTTCCCTAATGAACCTAGATGCTAAAATCCTCAACAAAATACTTGCTAATCATATGCAGTAACACATCAAACAAACCATATATCATGACCAAGTAGGTTTCATCCCTGGTAGGCAAGGATGGTTCAACATCAGAAAATTAATGTAATATATCACATTTACAGTTCAAAAGAGAAAAATCACATGATCATCTCTATTAATAGAGAAAAAGCAATTGACAAAACACAGCACTCTTTCCTGATAAAAACTCTTCAAAGGATAGGAATAAAAGGAAACTTTCTCAACATGATAAAGGGTATATATGAAAAAGCACCAGCTAACATCATATTCCAGGGTGAAATGCTAAAATCTTTCCCTCTAAGATTTGGAACAAGGTAAGGAGGCCCACTGTCACTGTTCTATTTAACATTGTGTTAGAAGTACTTTCTCAAGAATTTAGGTGAGAAAAAGATATAAAATGGAAAGAAGTAAAAATTTCACTATTTGCAGATGACATCCTATACACAGAAAGCCCTGAGAAATCTTCCATTCCTTTTTCTATTTGTAAACATACACAGATGTGTGAGATATGTGTGTATATATACATCTTTTTCCTAATTGAGATGGAGCTGGTTTTAATTGCTAGCTGAACAAGTTATTTCCTCTTTTGAGTTTAGTTTCTTTGTATAATAATTGGAGGTGATAGGCCTACCTCAGAAGTTACTCATGAGAGCATCATTATAACTTTGTATTAAAATGCTTATTGAGTGCTGAAAGGTCCCTGTAGGCTCTAACTATGGACACACAATTCTTCATATCATGCACTAGTCTTTAGTACGGTGGTCATTCATGGGCAGACTTTTGTGTTCCAAGCTAGTGTCTCTTCATCCAGTAGGCTTCTATCCTTGGGCTTATTAGACAGAGCTGCCTCATGTTGGGCTTTCCATAAAGCAGGCTCTTGGGTCGAGTTTAGAATGCAGAATCTTTATTATAAAGGGGTCTGGAGAGTGACACCCATGGGAAGAAGAGGAAGGGAGAGAGGTGAGGTAGAAGGAGAAATTGAGAAATTAGTTAATATATGTATCCTTAGCATATTGCTTGACACATGGACAACTAAGAATGACCTAAGAGAAGGAAAAAGTATACTATTCCTCAGATAGAATCAAGGAGCAGCTATTCAAGCATTTTGATGGGACTGTCTTCAGGGAGGAAACTTAGAATAGGAAGGCTAGAAGGATCAAATACATCCTCCAACACTGCAGCTGATCTTGAACCAACACTGGTATTCATGGTCACCTTCTACTATCCATTCCAGTCTTCCATGACTCTCAGTTAGTACCTTTTCTGGTATTGGTTGCTTACCTGGTGGCATAACTAAGACTTCATATCTGAAGGGTTTGAATCACTCATCACCATACCCTTCCTGGACCAGAGTTTGATCACTTGTCCATTAACCTTCACAACTGGGCAGAGGAATACCAAGAGTTAGTCAAATGGATCACTTGGGTGCCAGCCATATTCCTTCTTGCTGCCTTTGCATAACAGCAGCCCTATCTCCTCCTAATAATCAGGATTGATTACTTCTGTCAAGATGGTCACTTCTCTTCTTACCTGCTGGTCCTTTAGCACAAGCAGCCTGATATTCAGATGGTAGGTTTAGTTTATAGTTCAACAGAGCAGTTGCTGTGTCTGCTAAGAGAATTATTTGTCCCTTTGGGGATCAGGATATCTAATCCCACAAAGCCCAGACTTATGGGGTAGGGAAACACAAATTTTCTGAGTGGGTCATTGAGAGTGATATTAAGTGAGACCATACTGGCTTCTACCCTTTTATTCCTGAATCTATGCAATTTTCCTATTGAGAACATAACACCATTAATGTCTTTGAGTTAATGTGTGTACTACATCCTAGATGGGGGTGATGAATTCCCCTAAAATATTGTCTCAGCTGGTACTTGAGTGTGACTGCAGCTGGCTGTTTCATGCTTTATCAGGCAGGCAGCATTGGGTACTATAATATATGATGGTACGTGTATATTTTCATGATCATGAAGTATTGATCACTCCAATACTTCCTTTTATGTAAAAGTACCCTGGTCTATTAAGGTATATGTAGCATCTCAGGCCAGTGGAGCTCAGTAAGGCCTTGGATGGGGACACTGAATAAGACCCTGTGAGTAGGAAAGGAAAATCCATACAGTGTATATTCCACTGTCCCCTCCATGGTAAAAGGAGCCCAATATAGTCAACTTACCTGTATGTCTGTCTCCTTGAGTCAGGGTGCCATTCAGTGGGCTCTGCTACAGGCAGGTGGGCAATTAGAGGTCAAATCATTCTATCAGCCTTGTAAATGGAAGTTGTATTAGTTAGCCAAAGGGGTGCTGATGCAAAGTACAGAACTCTGTTGACTTTTATAAAGGGTATTTATTTGGGATAGACACTTACAGTCACAAGGCCCTAAAGAGTCCAACTCAAGGTACCATAAGAGGTACTTGCTCATCCAAAGTCATTTGCCATGTATTGAAGCAAGATGGCAGGTGATGTCTGCTAGGGTTCAGCCTTCTTTCTCCCTCTTAAGGCTCTGTGGTCCCAGCTTCTCACCTCAGCTGCAGACTGGCATAGACATGTCTCTCACCACAAGGCTCATTTCTTTCCAAGCTTAGCTGCTCTGCTCTCTTCATAAGGTCAGCTATAGACTGTGAGGCTCATCTCTCTTCCTGGGGTCTCTGCTGTGTCTAATGGAGCTTTCTCTCTTTTCTCAAGTATCTGCTTCTCTGTGTGTCTACTTCCATGTGAGAGTCTGTTTTATCAGCCCACCAAGGGAATGGGGACTCAACCCTGCATGTCCTAATGACTTGGTCAATTCAAAGCCCTAATCTTAATAGAATTTAATCAAAGTCATCTCAGCTGAATCTAATACAATCAAAGGGCATCACACCCAAAGGAACAGACCAGTTTATAAACATAATCAAATATCATTTTTGGAATTCATAAATAATATCAAACTGCCACAGAAGCCCATGCATAACTTCCATCTCTGCCACCAGGGTCACTTGGCCCATGTGTGCATCATGCCAGCATTAGGGTGGGTGACAGACTGATGTCAACTGGCTAAGTCATCTTGTGTGTTTGGTTGTTTAGTGCTTCATCTTGTGATGGAGATGGGTATCGGGAATGAAAGAGAAAAGGGAGAGTGAAAGAAAAAGAAAGAGAGAGAAGAGAGAGGGAAGAGAGAAAGAGAGAAAGAGGGAGAGAGAAAGAGAGAGAAGAAAGAGAGAAAGAGAGAGAAGAAAGAAAGAAGAGAGAAAGAGAGAAGAGAGGGAAAGAGAGTAAAAGAGAGAGAAGAGAAAGAGAGAAGAGAAAGAAAGAAGAAATAAAGAGAGCTGGGATCAGGGGTCTGTGAGTAGAGACTCATCAGACAACTTTATTGTTTACAAGGGGCTCTCTATATACCCCAGTCTACGTGACAACAAGCAGCAACATGCAGTTAACTATCAGCATTACTAAGGAACTCAAAAAAAATCTTAAGGTACAAAGTCTAAGTGTTCTATTTACTACAAAAGGGAAGTGTTCATCTTTTCTTTTAGCCTTTAACAGCTTCATCCTGTTTGCTGGGAACTCTTAATTACTGCATTCCTTAGGTTGCAAGCGTAGCCATGGAGACAGCATGTCTCTCCTTGTGAGGCCACTGTGCCTCAGTTTCCAACATCTCCCCCTTTTTGTTTTAGTCAAGGTGACCATGCCTGTCTTAGGTTGTCCTCCTCTCAGAGTCTTACCTGTCATTGACTACCAGCCAAGCTCTTTGACTTGGGGATATTATTGAAGTGCTTTTGCTAGCACCAGATTATTTGCATGTCCCATGGATGTTATGCTTTGCAATTTTCTTTGAAAGCACTGTCTGGCACAGGCGAAAATCATGAGCCACAGAACAAATATGATTAGCCCTATTCCTAAAGCTGACAGGAAATGCTGTGATTTCCACCAATTAACTGGGTTAAATTTTGTAATATGTGAAATCATATCTGAGAAAATATCCTTATCATTAGCTACATGAATTTGATTTTGAGACATTTCTAATATCTTCCTTTGTAATTCAATTATTTCCAGAGAGATATTACTTTCATGGCCTAGCAAATGATTCTTAATTTTTCTCCATTCTATATCAGATGAATTATAGGCAAGAGGAGTAATACAAAAGTTGCTTTCATTCCAATCACATTTTAATCCCCTTAACAAGTTTAAATTATACAATGATCTCCAATATGCAAAACAGCAGATTCTAAATCATTAACCCAATTATTTAACTGTTCATCAATATGCTCTTGGCTATGCCACAAATCATTAGCATTTTATGCCAATCATGCATGTATTGTTGAGTCTGAACAGTCTCATGCAAAGCCACAGCAGTGGTTGCAGCAGCTGTGATGATTCCAATTAGTCCCATTATACTAATTATTAGGAGTCCAACAAATCTTTTTGTCCATTTCAGGATTTCTTATACTATATGAAGCAATAGCTGACTTTCAGGTGATGACTGCCATATTCAGTTCATTTGGACGGGAATCCATATACCTCCTCATCTTCTGGCCATTGTGATGGTGTTTCCATTCTGCAACACACTTTCTGACAGACATGTGTACAAGGCAGCATTTTTATAAAACAAGGCATTATCTTTTATAGTTATTTTTCTAGTAATGAATACAAAAGGATCCCTGACACATGCTTTCAATTGATAGGTTTGATTTAATTGTAGATATTGACCTGTTTTTCTGTAATTACCAATCCATTCATAAGTAAAGGCAATTTCAAAAAATACTTTCCACAGTTTTTATGTATATTAAGATTATAGGTGTCATTAATTCAAGGGGTTGGTAACCATTTTCCTTTACATTTCCAAATAGTAAAATTGTTAGTATATACCACTTGTTCACCCAAGAATAGAGATCCTGAAAAAGGATATTGCATATTACTAACACATTGACCCTTGTTGTTAAGTCCATACCATATAAATCTGCTGTTATATTCTTTGGAGGTCTCCATAGGTGCACTTTCCCACACTATTCTGTAGGAATCATTAAAAACGACAGATCCTCTTCCTATATAGCATTCCTGCCATCCCTCTTTCTCTTCAGGTTCTCGGGGTGGACAATTATAATTTTGCTTTTTAGTTATGAAAGAATTATATGATGGAAACAAAGTTATTAATAATTTGGTACCATTACTTTTCATGATAACCACAGTCCGATTTTTTGTTTGCATGCAAGGGGGACTTTTTCCAATACATAATGGTCTATAATTAAAAGGAAGGGTAAAATTATATATTTCCTTCCCTTCTTCATCAGGTTTTAAGGGTAGTCTGTCATCTATAGGCCCAGAAAACACGTATTTTATTCAAAACTATAGGAAATAATGGATCTCTCCATGTTAGAGCACGTACTAGAGGTGGGTTAAGAATATTTGCCCAATAAGTATGATTTTCACCTGCATGACCCATAGTTACCATTAATATGATCAGGAGAGGAGAAATCATTGTTAACATTCTCTTTCTTCTCCTCTATACATGGTTTAATCCATCAACCTGGCAGCCAAATTTGTTCCCTGTCTTCTGTAATGACAAGAGCATATCTTCGCCCCCATACTTTAAACTTTCCCTTTTGCCAAGTGTTAATTAGTACATCTTTCCAATATATTGGCTGATATTCAGCTGAGTCACACAATACCTTTTCTTTATTCTTTTTTTTTTAAGGTTTATTTATTTCTCTCCCCTCCCCCCCCCCCCCCACCCCGGTTGTCTGTTCTCTGTGTCTATTTGCTGCATCTTCTTTGTCTGCTTCTGTTGTTGCCAGTGGCATGGGAATCTGTGTTTCTTTTTGTTGCATCATCTTGCTGCATCAACTCTCCATGTGTGCTGTGCCATTCCTGGGCAGGCTGCACTTTCTTTCATGCTGGGCGGCTCTCCTTATGGGGTGCACTCCTTGCGCGTGGAGCTCCCCTACATGGGGGCCACCCCTGCGTGGCATGGCACTCCTTGTGCGCATCAGCACTGTGCATGGACCAGCTCCACATGGGTCAAGGAGGCCTAGGGTTTGAACCATGGACCTCCCATTTGGTAGACGGACTCCCTAACTACTGGCCAAGTCCACCACCCTTTTTCTTTATTCTTATTCAATGCATAATACCGTTCAGCAGGCATTATTGAATCATATACATTAAGGAAAATAAAGTGAATAAAGCTTTTGTCAATTGGTCCTTTGGTACTATAATGCCATCATTTCTGTCTTGCTTTTAGTATTTGTAATCCACCCCTGGATAGCGATGGCAGTCTTTAGAGTGACCAGGCATTATTGGGTTAAGTCTTTCACTTTTAGCAGGGCCTCCCATACTGCACGCAATTGCTTTTTTATATTTTGCTTTTGGCCTCTTTTCAGAATTGTGATTAAAACCTAAGGATTACTTGTTTAGAATTTTGCTTTTGCCACAAATTCCACCCAAAGCCAATATTGGTGCTTGCTACATCAAATTCATAGTCTAAGTTAACGTCCACAATTTACCTTCCTTTTATTATTATTTAAAGCAGCTTGCTAGAGGTTTTCCTACTTCCATGATGGACTTTTCCCAATTAATACATACAATGGTTTTAATATTTGAGCTAAATGAGGGATGAAGATTTTTAGCACTTCAACAATATTACAAACTCTATTAACATAAGAAGACATTGCACTCCATCAACTACAACAGAGGGCATAGTTTTATCCCACCCAACCAAACTACATTTAGGAATTTGATAGAGCAGCAGGGACTTTGCAATCTGTCCCAATTATTTGCCTACTTCAGGCTCTCAAGATAACTTACTATTGTCTCTGATGTTTCTTTTCATTCTGAAAAAAGGATTACTGGTTAACATAATGTCATAAGTAGAGTTTCAACCACCGATTTTTTTCTACACAGGTAGATTATTATCACCATGCCAGGACAGGTGGTTGGGCTATGCACACAGCCTTGGGGAAGCACTGCAAAAGTCCATTGTTGGGTTTTTCTACAGGTAGGAGAATGCAAGCTGGCTTGACCTGTCTAAGAAGACACTAAAGAAAGTCTTAGCACATTTTAAAACAAAGTGATAGGGACACAGCTGGACATTAACTTCTTGCAACAAACTAGCAATATTTGGGACTGCTGCATACTATAGTGTTGTTTTAATTTATGATAAGAGGTTTCTGTGACACATACCTTTTCATAACAATTAAAACCATAATTAATCACATTGTACTTCTGTTTAATATTATGCTGAAATATTGGTAAATTTATACACTCTTAAGTATTCATTTGAACCTTTTACTCATACAACTTTAATTAACAGAGGGTTACAAAATACTGTTAATTTTATAACATTTTTAAACACCTTCTACTTATATTAGATGAATTCAACTATTACTTTAAATTTTCTTTCATGGTGAAAGAACAAATCTCTTGTAATTAGTTTGAAATAAAAAACTACTTTTCAGGATTTGATTTTTAGAAAGCAGTTTGAACATTATGTTCCTTTAAAAGAGATAAGACCCTTTCTTCTTCAAACACTGAGGAAATGATGAGGTTAAAGCACAAAAAGCTATTTTAATAAAACAGACTTTCTTTGTATACTGATTATTCAGGAAACTTTTACCAAAACAGACTAATGACTTGAGAGACTTTGAGAAAGAACAAAATTTTTAACTTGGATACATACTACTTGATACTAAAGCTTTTAAAACTTTATAGATAGACCCATCAAATTTTATTTAACTTTAATCATAAAAATTTCCTTTCCACAAACCTTCTACACCTTCAATTTTCACCTAGGTTTTGTCCCACACTTTACTCTTTCCCAATAATCAATCATTTTATCTTAGGACAAAATCATCTCCTGTTTCCTTAACAATAAAAACACATTCCCACATACTAAGTTACCAGGCAAACTTCTTACAACATATAATTGCCATCAACACTAAACAAGCTTGTTAAAATAATGAACTTTACTTTAAATACTAGCATGCAATACCAGAAACAGTCCCCTAGAAGCAAGCTGGCAGGGGAGGCTGGCTGCCAACAACTCTTCCTATTATAAAATTATCTTTTGTTATTAGTATTATCAATTCAGGTTTTGTTTAATAATGACTTTTTTGAATTAGCCATTTAAATACCTTAATTTAAACAATGCTTTGTTAAACTTCTAATTATAATTTCAAGACAAATTTTACCTTCAGAGAACACATTCCCTTACTTAAAGTTACCACAATACCTTCTACAACTTGCCACATGCATTTAAGTCCCAAGAGTTTATGAAAATTAGCCATGCTATTTTAGGACAAAACAACTTTTGAAAAAATATTAAATTTCAGTCAGCATTCCTACAAACTTTTAACCATTTTTAATATTCATTTAAGTTTTACATCCTTCATTTTATCCAGTGAAGATAAATAAACTTTTCATTTCAATCTAGGTGAAAACTATTTTTTATGAAAAGACTTACAGAATTTTGTTAAGACTTACAATTTTCATCATTGTAGAGATCTTATTAACATTTAAACTTATGTATTGATATAAGCACTTATTTATTTTTGGCTATTTGAATAGAACTCTTTAAAAATTTTTATTTATTAATTTATATCACCATCTGGAGATATAAAAATATACACTGACATTGAACAAACAGACAAACACAAAACAATGAAAACACACCAATACAAACACACAGTTTACAATTGACTCATCAACAATGCTTTAGTATTAAAGCAAACAATTCTAGTAATTCATAACTTTTTACAGGCACCCCATTAACTTTCAGTAAAGTTTTTAACACTTGCGAATATGCTTCCACACATCCATTTGATTACCCATTACCCTGATGACTTCGTGGAAATGTTACTTACTTAATCTTGAAGACTCGAGTCACTCTGCTTTGGATGTCTCACTTGACCCTCGACATGGTCTTTTCCACAATTCCTGATACTGATTTGGAAGACTCACTTCTTCAGGCCCCATGCTGGGCACCAGTTGTTGGAGATTTGGACCCAAAGGGTATTGGGAATGAAAGAAAGAGAAAAGAGAGGAAGGCAGAAAGGAAAGGAAGAAAGGAAGGAAGAAGGAAGGAAGAAGGGAGGAAGAAGGAAGGAAGAAGGAATGAGAGAGCTGGGATCAGGGGTTCTGCAAGTAGAGATTCATCAGACAACTTTATTGTTTACAAGGGGCTCTCTATAATCTTGGTGGATAATCCCCAGTGGAGGTTAAGAAATAATACCAAATTCTTCATCCTCCTTGTACCTCCAACCACCTACCTCTATTCCAAAGCTCCATTTTGATCTTTTAATCTTTCTCCTTCCATGTCAGGCTCTTTGCCAGTACATGTGAGTCCTTGTATATTCTAACCTTGGATTACTGGTCTGTTCACACAAATGGTGCACCATCTGAATTTCTGCCCATTGGGAGGATTTCTTTCATCCTAAGTGAAGTTGTAATGCACCTGCTATCCATTTTCATCTTTCGCCCACATGAGAAGCTGACCTATCTATAAACCAAGCTTGAGATTTTTCTCCTTCATCAGCTGGTCAAAAGAGATTCCTCATAAGGCCAGAAGTGTGAGCTGAGGGAGGGGCAGTGTTCAATAACAATGGATGTCCTCTTGGGGATCTGGGCTATGTGCACATGCACATTGTTTGTGCCCACTGGCTCTGCTCATGTTTTATGCCAGGTTTCAATATTATGAATTATTGCTAGGCCCACCTAAACATACTTCAGTCAATTATTTCTTGGTATGAAAGCTGGATCAGGTCCAGAAAGTGAGCAATGGGTTATAAAATTTAGATAATGGGACAACAGCCATCAGCTTCTGATCATCTGCTTTTGCTTTCTTTTTTCTGGACCCATGCTTTATTAGTATAGATAACTTAGCAGACAATACTGTATTTTTTAGAGGAGCTCCTCAGTGTTACACCAAAGGGTTGACTTCTGACCCAGGCAAAACTGAGCACCATAGTGTACAAATAAGACCATGCTTGAGGACAAGAGGAATTCACAAAGGATGCACAATTTATTCAGAGATGTTACATTAGCATTGTCAACTTCTGTCAGAGCCAAAGTTAGCACCATAGTGTATGACTAAGACCCTGACAGTAGAAGTTCATGAAGGATGCATAATTTATTCAGAGACATTCTTTAGCCTAGTACTCACGCTCCTCCTCCTCAAACTCCCCATGTGTGTCAGCTGCAGTGTCCTGATACTGCTGATACTCAGATACCAGGTCGTTCATGTTGCTCTCCACCTTGGTGAACTCTGTTTCATACATGCCTTTGCCCAGGTACCAGTGCAGGAATGCCTTGTGCACATGGCTGTCTTGACATTCTTGGGGATCCACTCCATGAAGCAGCTGCTGTTCTTGCTCTGCATGTTCAGCATCTACTTGTTCACCTCCTTCAGGAACATGCAGCCATGGAAGATAGTGGCCTCCATCAGGTAGTGGCCATGGTGGGGATCACAGGCTGCCATCATGTACTTGGAGTTGAACATCTGCTGGGTAAGCTCGGGCATGGTCAGCACCTGGTACTGCTGGTTGCCCTAGCTGGTCAGAGGGGCAAAGTTAGGCATGAAGAAGTGCAGGCAAGGGAAGGGCACCATGTTGACAGTCAGTTTGCACAGGTCTGACCTGGGAAGTGTGGACAAGTGGAGATGCCACTCAAGGTGGCCAACACAAGGTGGTTGATGTCCTTCTAGGTGGGGATGGTCAGTTTCAGGGTGTGGAAGCAGATGTTGTACATGGCCTCCTCGCCTATGTAGTAGGCTTTGTCCATGTTCTCCATCAACTGGTGGATGGAGAGGGTAGCATTGTAAGGCTCCAACATGTCTGACACCTTGGTCAAGGGCATGACTCTGAAGGTGTCCATGACATGGCCTGGATGCTCCTCACAATTTTGCTGATGACAAATGTGCCCATCCCAGAGCCCATGCCATCCACCAGAAAGTGGGTCAGCAAGAAGCCCTGCAGGCAGTTGCAGCTCTTTGCCTTCTTCTGGGCCATATCTATGACTGAGTCCACCATAGATTCTCTATAGTGGCCCTTTGCCCAGTTATTCCCAGCACTACTATAGCTGAACATGAAGTTATCCTGCCTGAAGATCTAGCCAAATGGTCCAGAACAGACCAGTCCAAGTCCATCATTCCAGGCTCCAGAACTACCATGATGGCCTGAGATACACATATTTGTTACCAAAAGCTTTGTTGTAGTAGACGTTGATTCTCTCTAGCTGCAGGTCATTGTTGCCATGGTAACTACTAGCTGAGTCAGTGCCATGCTCATTGCTGATGGCCTCCCGAAACTTGGCATGGATCTGGTTGCCGCACTGGCCTGCCTAGATGTGAATCATCTTGTGTATGGTGCCAGCTGCGGAGCAGGGAGTGCTGTGTACCATGGAGCTGTAAGTGCAGGGGGCCTGGCTATAGAGTGGGGGCACCTTTTTCTTTCTGGACACATGTTGGGGAATACGTATGTCAAACCTGTGCCCTTATCAACACCATGTTCTGGTAATCACTCCTTATCACTCTGCACATCAGGCCATCTTGGCCCCCCCTCTAACATTGGCATTCATTATAACTGCATTCAATGAGCTTTTTTTTTTTTAGTAGGTACTGGGAATTGAACCCAGGACCTCGTACATGGGAAGCAGGCACTCAGCCACTTGAGCTACAGCCATTCCCCATCAATGGGCTTTTGATGTTTAAGTGCCACTACCTGACCTCTATGTTCCAAGACTTATCATCCTTAATGTTATCAGTGAACCTAGTTCTAAAATATCTTCTACCATCTATCCTTTCCTTCTGAGCAGAGCCACCACTGAACTCCTTAACAGTGCTGGTACTCCATAAGAACAAACTTTATGTCCCTCTCCTCTTTTCTGGGCCTCTGTTTCTTCAATCTTAAAGCCAGGAAGTTGGGTAATAAGATCAATGTGAAAACATTGATCCTCACACCCTAGATTGATGGGAAACCATGTACTTAGGCAGTAGATTAAAGGGTGTTCAAATGCCTTGAGCACCTTTGAGGTTCTAGTTCTTAAAGTAAAAACTTATATACATGGGTGGCAGATGTGGCTCAAGCAGTTGAATGACTGCCTCCCACATGGGAGGTCCTGGGTTTGGTCCCCGGTGACTCCTAAAGAAAAAAACAGACAATGAGCAGAGAACGAGTGCAAACAATGAGCAGACAGACAAGGGAGCCATCTTGGGAGTGGGGGTGGACAAATATGTACATTATTTCCTTTAATTCTTACAGCAATCTTATGAAGAATAATTTTCTATTTTTGGAAAAAAATAAGCCGACAATTACAGTCAATCCTGAGTCTGCCTCTTGCTTGCTGTGTAGACTTAAATAAATTACTTAACCCCTCTGAGCCTCAGACTCCAAGTGCTCCAAGCAAAGGCTCAGTGCCTTCGTCCAGCTAAGTTCCAGTAAGTCCACTTGCTGCATCTCTGACTCTTTGTCAGCAGAGGGAACTCACAAACCACTTTGAGCAATCAACTTTGGTTCCTCCATTTTAAGCTGGTATGTTTCTGTGTTTTCCCATATTTCTGAATTTGGGATGTATCTTGATTGATATGAACCTTTGTATGGTGGCCCATATGTGGGTGACAGTTGCATGTGAATTTTGTATGCACAGGTATCTGTGTCTTTATCTTCCCTCACCTTAAAGGACAGATGTTAATAAAATTGGGCATTTAATAATCACTAGCATATTAGAAAAAATGCCCTAAGTCTTTCCCAGGTATCAGCTGCAATTACTCCTGTCCTAAGCAAGGTTTCCATGATGCAGGAAGGCAGGTCTAGCCTCTTATGCCTCTTTTCTAAGCCTGTTGTCCCAGTCCCAGTCCAGGCCTCATCCTGCCCTGTGTAAATCACTGCTGCAGCCTCTGAACCCCTCTCCCTGCCTCCAGATTGCTCTTACTGTAGTCCAGTTCTGTCCGTGACTTCTCACAGACACCCAGTGCTCCCATTACCTTCAGGATGAAACCCCTCAGCCTGTCACAGAGGGTCCTCTTGGGCCCAACACAGCCCCCCTCTTTCTCACTCTGCTGCAGTGCAGTTGTTCTCCATTGAGCACATCGTTCTCTTCCTGCCTCCGTGCCTGGGCCCATGCCTGCACTCCATCAGTGTCCGCCAACTAAAGCTGGAAGGCAGCAGAACACAGCAGAAGGATCATTTGTGTTGGGGACAAATAAACCTTGGCTCAGATTCTGTCCTGTCCCATATGATCTTCATGCCCTTGGACCCATTGCCTAACATCTCTGAGTTATGTCCCCTCGCTCATAAAGAGGAAGTATCTTAGTTACCCATTGGAGGGTTCTGTGGTCAGAATTTGTGCAATAACCTACAAAAATTGCTGGCCATTTAATAGCTAGCAACACAGGATGCATCTGTTATTACAACCAAATTCAAGGGCACATTGAAGCTGGTTAAGAGCCTTATTCCACATCACCCCCGTCTCATCCAGAAGTAATCGCTCCTAAACCCGAAACTTTGTCAGTTTTTCTCTCACCTGTCTTGTCCTATGCTGCACTTTGATGGCTCACCTTCCTTATGAGACTGTGAACAGGATCCTCAGTCGATTCAACTGTATAACCTCCACGGTTGTAAGGCAGGCAGGAAGGGCTCAAGCCACACTTGTGAAATAAGCAAGTAAATGGATTGCTTTGGTTGATTACAGTAAAACTGAAGAATTGTCATTCCATAAATCAATATGACACAACCATTTTTCCCCATGTTCCATAGAATTCTCCAGGGTTACAATGATAAGTTAGAGACAGCTTTACCCTAGGAATACACATAAACCTAATTACAGCCCTGGAACATACAAACTAAGGAAATCTGTGCTCTTACTAAGAGGCTTCAGGATTGGCCCACAGAGTTTTTGGAAGGAGTTGTGTGTTAACTAGGGGTACCTTGGCTGGCCTTATCCTACATTTTCACAAGCAAACCATATCCATACCCAACAAACTCCAAATAATATGCTATCATAGAAATGCTTTGTTTTCTCTGTTGAAATTGTAGAATGAACTACTTATAAAATAACCTTTCCTACAAGTATGGACAGAGTTGAATAACTCAGGATTTGAGATCTCAAGTCATCCACCTCTTGGTTTTCTGACATCTGAAATCCCTAGCTGAAGTGACAGGGATCTTGTTAGACAAGGCATTCTTGACCTTTTCTGTTCCACAGATCCCCTTGCCGGTCAGGTGAAATGAATACTACTGTAATTTATTTATTGCATACATTCAAAGTGAAGGAAATGCTAGATTTAGTTAGAGGCCAGAGAAAATAAAGATAAGTTGATTATTTTTTCCGATTCAAGCTCACAGACCCCTGGTTAAGAGCCCCTGTGTTAGACTGCTCCTAGACCCCATCCCCAGTGTTTTGGATGGTGGATTCTTGGGTCAGTAAATATTTAATGAATGGACAGATGAATCAATCTCTTTTCAGGACTAGGCCCATCACCAAGCAAACAAAAGGTATTTAATAAATACTAATTAAATTAAGACTTCTTTGAAATCCTGCCAAGACTTAAAGAATAATGTGACTGCCTTGCTGATGAGAACAGCATAAGGCAGAGTTGGAATCACCCACAGCGGCAGGATGCATCACGACTTTAGTCCCTTTCAAAGTGGAATTCCTTTTTGCTAAACATTTATGAAACACCAGGTGCCAACTCCTGTGTTCTTTATTTCACACTCATTTAATTTGATCTCCAGAACTACTCTCAAAGGTGAGCATTATCCCTAATTTTGAAAGGGACCTGACATCATTCAGTAGATTGTCCAAGCCAAGACCTAGAAAATGGCAGGGTCAAAAGAGGAGTCCAGTTTCTGACACCAAAAGCCAGTGCTCTTAGCATTTTACTAGATTTTCCTTTCACCAGAGCTTCCTATCTCCAAACTGGAGCTGGACACATGGGAAAATCTCTCAGGAGTCCTTGTAATGCTGTTCATCAACCATCCAATCTTTTTCAGACAGGATGTATTTTCCTGGACAGAGCTGAGGGCCACAGTATCTACTGTTTAGGCCCATTAGTGAATAGATTGCTTGCTGAGGCTATTCACAAGGCCAGGTTTCATGGTGCTTCACAGTTAGCAAATGGATGCGAAGCTTGTGATTCCCTCAGCCCCCTGCCCAGGCTGCATGGCCCCTGACAGGATGATAACCTGATCACTGATCACCTGGCTGGCCCTGAGTGCCTTGCTAAAAGCCTGGCACGTGAGCCGGGCTTTGCTCCTTAGCAGCCGGTCCTGACATGGTGCTGTTGGGAAATGGACCTAGCGATGGACCTGACCCTCTCTTCCCAGCTCTCATTCTCTTCCAGGGGAAGATAAAATCTTCATCTTTGCTGATGTATGAGCAATCAAAACTGCTTCCGTGTAAACATGTGCTGTCAGGACCCCTTCCCACCTCATTTGACAGCTAGGGAAACTGAGGTACAGAGAGGGAAAAGGATTTCCTTTCATTGCTGGGCACATTAACTGCAGGGCTGAGGATTGTGTCCTACCCTGGAGCAGCCAAGCTCCTGCTCTATGTCACCATGTTGCCTCCCTGCTCCCAGAGGGCAAACCGGGAGCATCAGAATGGGAAGTGGCCATGTGCCACTAGGGTCGTGAGCCACACTCCCTTTCTGAGGGCCAGTTGTTCTACTGCACACCCTTCCCGGAGAACCTGAAGGACCACTCTGGATTGAGGCCAATTGCAGGTAATAAAAGTCCTGCACTACTCAGGGCACTTAGGGCCTGATACTGAAAATGGGCAAGCTGTCTGATGAAGGGCCCGGCCTAGTGGAAATATGTGGTCCATCAGCCTCTCACAGCACTCCATGGTCAGGTCGCCCCCAGAGGGGCAAACCTCGGGCCTAGGGCACAGGGGATTTGGAAGGGACAAACTCTGGTATACCTTATACATCTTAACATGGCACTGAGCAACAGAAATCTTTGAGCTGCTGTTCCTCCATCTCCAAAGTTTGGGGATTTAATTAGATTTTCTTTAACATCCCTACCACCTTATCATAATCCGATTTATGACTTCAAAATACTATTTTGTCTATGCCAAGCCAATTAACTATAAATGCATAGATTTAATTCCTGCTGAAATATAAGACGAGAAAGGGAAGGGATGTTTATTGAACTGAAATTAAGTACTAGACACTTTGATGAATTCTGGGAGGCACCTAGATCTTCTTTATTGAACTTGGTGCCTCAGCTATTGGCAGTGTTGCCAGCAGCAGCCAGCCAGTATTCACTGCAGAGATTGTGTAAACTACCCAATTCCGCATCACCTAGGGTCACATCTTGTCCTGGGGTGCCCCACGTCCAAAGACTGACCACTGTAGGGATACAAAAGCCCTGCCATCCTCACCCAACTTGGAACATCTCTGAATGATCATTCTAGTTCAGGTCATTCTAGAGCACCACCTGAATTGGGTGAGGTTGTCACTGAACCTATATTACATCTCACATTCTCCTTCTGCCAAGTCCTGCACCCTCCCCCTCATACGTGTTGATCCCAAGACTCCTCTTTAATAAATGTCCTGGGTGCCAATGCCATTTCTAAGCCTCCTTCTCAAGGAATCTAACCAGTTGCATGCTTCACTTCTATCTTATAAAATGCATCCAACGGTACAGTGAGGAAGAGGTAAGTGTATCCATTTTACAGATGAGGACAAACAGTTCAGGGGAGTTAAGTGACCGCCACAGCAAATGGGCTTCTAGCCAAAGTCTGTTCCAAAGCCAACTTTTTGGCACTAGGCTGGCCTGCCACTGTATTTCATGAAAGCATGGGAATAATGCTTAGAATGATTTTGACTTCTCTAGGCAGCCAAATCTCACCTTTCTTCAGAAGCCTGTGCTCTTCCTCTTGGAAGCTTCCCAGATCATTCATTCTTTCAGAGTGACTTTTTCTTCTCTGAACAATGCTTTCTAGGTGGCCCCTAATTAATTTGTGGTGTGGGCACAGGACTTAATGTTCTTTATTGTGATGCTTCAAATAAAATCGCACAACTCAACCTACCTTTGAAGACACTCTGTATTTTGAATTCAACCCTTCTTTCATGAATCATCCCCCACTGATTCTTTTTTTTTTTTTTAATTTTTTTTTATTGACTTTGTAATAATATTACATTAAAAATATATATGTGAGGTCCCATTCAACCCCACCCCCCCACCCCCCCCTCTCCCCCCCCCAACAACACTCGTTCCCATCATCATGACACATCCATTGGATTTGGTAAGTACATCTTTGGGCACCTCTGCACCTCATAGACAATGGTCCACATCATGGCCCATACTCTCCTCCATTCCATCCAGTGGGCCCTGTGAGGGTCCACGATGTCCGGTGATCACCCCCGAGGCGCCATCCAGGGCAGCTCCACCCCCCACTGATTCTTGATGCACCCTGTGCTAAGTTGATACAACTCTGTATATGTGCATTATTAAATGTGTTCTTGGTGCTAAATATAAAATGCATGGATCCACTGGGGAAGAAGACAGTTTCTACTTTCAGATAATAAATGGAGTTTGGGCAAAAGTCTAGTTGACAGTGGATCCATCGGTACTGCTGACACAGGATGTTCATTTCCCCCCTTCCCTCAGAATACAATTAGGATCAGCCTACTTGGTGACTGGAGTAACCCTGACACTGAATCACTGGTCTGTGGAGTGAGAGCTACCATAGTGGGCAAGGCCAGGCGGAAGCCCCTGGAACTGGAACCCCCTTCTAGCCATGAGAGCAAATAAAAAGCATTACTGCATCCCAGGTGTGATGGTGGAAACTACTGTGTCCCTTAAGTATCTTTTTTTTGATACTTAAATGGTAATCCCTACCAAATCTGCAGTTAATTTGCCAGTCTGGTTTCTGGAGCAAAACTGTAGACTACAGCCAGCTCAATCAAGTAGCAGCCCTAATCACAGCTGCTGATGCAATATAGATGCTAGAACAAATTAACATGGCCTCAGGTACATGGCAGGCAGCCACTGATTTAGCAAAAGCATTCTTTTCAGTCCTTGTTAGGAATGGAGGGCCAGAAAAAGTTGAACTTTACGTAAAATAGCCATCCACATTCACTCAGGTAAGTTTTGTCCCAGGGCAATGTTAACTCTGCCATAATACAGTCCAGAGTGATCTGGACATCTTGTGGGACATTACGTTGGCCCTTTACATCTGGGACACCAGCTGATTTGGCAGAAAAGCAGAATGTGGCCAGCATGCTGGACGTCTCTGCCTCTTGCTTAGAATCCAGTCATTTTCTTGGGTCCCTGAGGCTTGGGGGCTCACCCCCTCTCCCATGGCTCCTCACTGGCCTCAGGGTTTGGAAGATGTAAGTCCTGAGTTTCCCTTCTGTGTCCAAGTCATAACTGCCACCTTCTCCACCCTATTCAGCTTAATTCACATCGCAGGCTCTCTACCTTGGTACTCACACCCTTGGTTCCTCTTAGCCTCCACATAGTGCTCTGGTTCTAGGATAGGAAACTGCACCTGTGCAAGCCATCCAACTGTCCATGCATTACCTGCTAATTAATTCGACAAATGCTTACTGACTAGGTAGCTTGTGCCCAGCTCAGTGCTAAGCCCTGAGGATGGAGACAGCCCTCCAACCATGGGAGCATTTGCTTTGTGACACCAGTCTCTCCCACTAAACCCATGGGCTGTAGCCCTCAGTAAACACTGGGGAGATAGGTGCTCAGTGGATGTCCAAGAGAATGAAGAGACCCCTGCTGCAAACCCCAGGTGGGGGGAAGGGCTGCACCTTCAGCAATGGCCAGTGTTGGACCTTGAATTGCAACTGAGCACAGCCCACGCTCTGGACCCTTTGCTTCAACCCTCCGCCTGCCCCTCTCTGGTCAGTTTCCCAAATCTGCTCACTCCAGAGCCTGAGGTTCAGATCCTCACCACCACGGGACTCATTTGTGCAGTCAACCCTGACTGCCTTGTACCCAATTGAGTCTTCAGTCATGCCAGGTACCACTTAGAGGGCCTCATATTTAAAGAACAGAGGATTCATGGAAGCTTTGCCTGGGAAGCAGATAGATGTAAAAATGTCAAATCTCATTTAGGAACAAAGAAATCCAAAGCCAAACAATGAAATGGTGTTTTGGGTTTTTTTGTCTTTATTTATATTTTTAACATTACATTCGAAAAATATGAGGTCCCCATATACCCCCCACCCCCCTCACCCCACTCCTCCCCCCAAAACAACAAATTCTTCCATCATCATGAGACATTCATTGCATTTGGTGAATACATCCCTAAGCACCACTGCACCTCATGGTCAATGGTTTTGACAAGCAAAAACAAAACCAAAAAAACAAACAAACAAAAAAAACCCTGATGACTAAAAGAGAAAACAAAAACACAGCAGCCACCATTACTGGTGGGGTTGGGATAAAACTCTCTCTGGCCCTCTTAATTATAATTTGCCAACATCCTTCCAGAGCCGTAGAAATATTCATATTCTTTGGCGCGATAATTCACTTCTGGGAACTGAGCCTAAAGATATAATTCTATATCTGAGAAAGAAAAACAAACCTTTATGTAAAAACATTGCCTGAAGCTTTCTTTTTTAATAGGAAAATCCTGGAAAAAGCCTTAAGTAATAATTTACAGGGAAATGGGCATATAAACTACAGTACATACACTCAATGAACTAGCTACTGTTTGGATTTCATTTTAAATGATTTAAGAACATTCTAGAACAATATGGAATAATACTTATATCCTAGAGTAATTGGGGGGAAAACACACCAGGATACAAAATTGAGCATACAACATTATTTTATCTCTATAAAAAATGAAATCTGTAAGAAAATGTCCTGAAACCGATACAAATAATGTAAGTGTTCTGATGTATTGGCAGGGGAACAAGGAAAGATAGGGTTATTGTTTGTGTTTTCCAAATATCTAACATGCAAGTATATTACTTCAAAGTGCTTAAAAATAAGTTAGTGTACTTAAAAATATATAAATACGTACTGAGAAGGCTTACTGAGGGGTTAGGGGAGGAAACTTTCACTCCCTGGAGAAACAGCTGCAAAATTTCCTGAACAAAAAAGTCCGGTGATACTAACTTCTGACTCAGAGTTCACCACACAGGGTGGAATGTCCTCATTCTGGCTAAAATTTGGTTCTGAAAAAACGGACTCATCTTGTGATCAGACTCGGAAGGAAGATCATGTTTAAACATGAATCATTTCCTTTGCGTTTCCTTGATCTACAGAGACTTCATTTTAGACCTAAGCTTCCTGATCTTTCACACCTGTTTTAGTGCTTGCTTAGAAAAAAAAAAAAATAAGACAACAACAGACCAGCCTACTTGGGAAACAGAAAACCCCCGTCATGTCCTAATGGTATGTGTCCATCACCTTCAAGTTCACAAAACGCTTTGCCTCCACCGATCTCACAAATATCCCTCTAAAAGCAAACACTTTCTCAGTTTCTGTACAGGTGAGGGCATCCAAACTGTCGGGAAAAGTGACCTGTCCAGGATCACTTAGCGACGAAGTGGGAGAGGCAGTTCTAGATCCTTGACTCAACGTTCAGTGAGGGAGTTGGGGTGAGTGGCTGGGTTTTAACTCTCCTACCATTTGCCACCTGTGTCCGCAGCAAGTTGCTTCATCTCTGAGCACTACAAAGGGCTCATGGTGACATGCTCTGACAAGCTGCCAGCACGGCCTTAGCTGTGAAGTCACAGCTGGTCCACGCAGGTGCCCACAGGCCAGTGCACCATGTGCGACCCTTCCGGAAGGCTGAGAATATGACTCACTCTGGCGAGCTTCCGGGGGTCCCCCCCTTCTCCTCATACCCCCAGCAGAGGCCATTGAAGGAGTCAGGGCTTGCCAGGGCCTGCAGCTCCACTGATTTCAGTTCTTCTCTCTCTCCCAAGCATAATTCTGCTTAAGCTTCAGCCCCCTTTATAACATCAGATGCAGCAAAAGGTTGAGGTGGCAGAGGGAATCCACGCTTGGCGGGCAGCTGCCCCGCAGGACTCACTGTCTTCACTGCATGCACTACCTCCTCACACCACAGTTCTCCCATGTTCTAAGGGATGAGGGAGCCAGCAAGAATAAGTGAAGTGCCCAAATGCGCAGTGATTCTTCATTTCATTCATTTATTCATTGCCAGCCACTCAACAAATCTCTATTAAGACATGTTCTGTGCTAAGCGCTGGGTTATGAATTGTCATTTGGGGTAGTTTAACTCAAACACTTGGGGCTTTGGAATCAGAATCTTCGGCTTTCAAAGCCGGGCTCAGCTCGCCTCTTGTTAACTGTACGCTAGTGAGCATTCCTGAATTTTCCCCAAGCCTTGGTTGCCACATCTGTTAGTTGGGGCTACAAATGCATTTCTCAGACTATCCTTGTGATGTGTAAAAGAGGATCAGGTAACAAATCATCTCATTCAGACACAAATGAACTGCATATTAATGTTGCTTGATGCTCTTATGTTATTAGACTTAAGCTTATACATCTTCATACTGTAAATACCTTTCAAAATTTGTTATCAGGGAATGTTGGAGGATATTGGAATTTATTCTGAAGCTCAGTGAAATTCTAATAGTAACTCTTCTTCGAAGAACAGCCTGCTTTGGAAAATATAGTCTAGATCTAAAGCCAGGACACAGTCCAAATTCAGCATAGATAAATAGAGAAGGGGATCAGATCACAAGAGAAGGGAACTGAGGCAGGGCTGGGCAGAGGATGAGGACAATGTTCTGACAAAGGAACTCAAAGATTAGAATCTGATGGAGAGAATGCAGAAGTTTGCCCATAACAAACCACCCTCAAAAGTTCAAGGCTTACAACAACAGGGACTTACTCTTACCACCTTTTCCATGGGTTGACTTGCCAGTTCTTCAGCTGCTCTTGCCTTGGCTTGCTCATGAATTCAGCTGGCAGGTCAGCTGGGAGCTGGGCATAGCTGGACAAGGGTGGCTGGGCCTCTTTCTCCAGGTGGCCTCTCTTCCTCAGAGCATCTAGATCAGGTTTCCTTATGTGGGGATGGCAATATTCCAAGTAGGCAAGAGCAGAAGCTGAAGTCACTCTTGAGGCTGAGCTCATCCAAGGACAGATTCAAAGGGTGGGGAGGTAGAGGCACACTTACTGGGAGGAGTTGATGCCATGTTTAACCAACAGCAGAGATCCAAAGTATGTGTGGCATAGAGGAGGAATGAGTCAGGAGAGGGCCCTTGCTTGGAACTTTCTGGCTGCAAGGCAAATGGCTCTCTGACAGCAGGTGCATGCAATCCCTAATCTGGCCTCTGAGCACCTTGCCTGACTCCCCTCCCTGGTCCCACTCATATTAGCCACATGGATTATCCACCCTTCCCCCGCCCCCCCCCCCTCCCCCCGCTGCCTTGTCCCCTTTCCCTCTGCAGATGCTGTTCCTTCTGCCTGGAATGTGGTCCTCTCCATTTCTCCTCCCCACCCCAATCTACCAATGTATTTGTTTGTTTCCTGAGGCTGCTTTAACAAACTCTCACAAACTTCATGGCTTAAAACAGCAAAAATTTATTCTCTTCCAGTTCCAAAGGTCAGAAGTTTAACATCAGTTTCTCTGGGCCACAGCTGAGCTCTCTGCAGGGCTGGCTTCTTTTGGGGACCCAGGGAAGACATTATCCCTAGCCTCTCCCTGCTTCTGGTGGCTGCCAGCATTCCTTGGCTCATGGGCGCATCCCTCCAATCTCTGCCATCACCTGCATATCACCATGTCCCCCTCTGTATCAAACCTCCTTCCAGCTCCCTCTTATTTGTCATTGGATTTGGGCCCACAGGGATAATCCAGGATGACCTCCCATCTCAAGGCCCTTAATGTAGGCACATCTGTAGGGACCCATCTTCTCTGTGAGTAAATTTGCAGGTTCCAGCAATTAGGATCCCCCCAGGGGCCATTATTCAGCCTATGTCATACAGATCAATTCAGAGACTTATAAAACCCAGTTCCAGCTCCTCTCCTGTCCAGCATTCCTTGACCACTGTCCCATCCTCACTGGCATGACTGCTCGTCCCTTCCTTTGGGTCACCAGAGCCTTGCATTGGACAGATTGTGATTGGATTACATTTACATCTGTCTACTTTGAGTGTAAGCTCCTTGAGGGCAGGGCTATTGCCACCCCCGCCCACCTCCCCAGTATCTCCCATGGTCCTAGCAGATAGGCTGTGGCTTATGGACAAAAGCCATACCAGTGGGGGAGGGAGTGGGGCTAGAGGTGAGGAGCAAGGAGGCAGTAGCTCTGCCCAGAAGACGCCAGCCTTTCAGTGAATGCCCTGGTGCATCTGAGGCCAGGGGTGGTTCCTAGGAATGTGCATTTCTATCTTAAGCATCTCAGCTCTCTCCTGCTAAAAATACTTATCCAGGGTCCGAAAAGAGGCACACGTGGAGCCAAGAGTCAGACCCCCACAGAGCCATGGCCTCTGCGATTTGGTCTTAGATGAATGGCACCTCGCTGATTTGAGCTGCAGGTGTTAGCCAGGGAGAACTGCGTGCCTGCGGGATGACCAAGGCAGACGGGGTGACAGCACCCCTTAGGGCTTCAAGCCGTTGAATGAAATGATCACAGGGAACAAATGTACTTCTGGTCTCTCTACAATGATGGCCAAATACACAGAGATCAGAGACCCTGAGGGCAGAAAGCCTCGCTGGCTTCATCGTTGGAAATGGACCATCTCAATTCTTGGAGATAACATCACATGGTTGACATGGAAACCAGGAATTGGGCCCTACCCTACAACATTATTTCCCTTGTTATCCTGAGAAATCGCCTTGCTTCTTTCTTATCCTGCTCCACGCACACCAGGATGGGCAGGGAGAGGCCATGTCTGCTCTCCAGGGATCTGACAGATCAGAGCAGATCTTCTCCGTGGGTTTCTTGGATGTTCCACATCAGACTTACCTGGACTTCTAGTTGAAATGCAGACATCTAACCCATGACTAAAACTTCAGAACTTCTGATGGCCAGGACCTGGGAAGGAACATTTTAACACGTTCTCCGAGTGACCCTATGCATCCTAAAGCCTGAGGCCATCCTTGCAATGCAGTGTGCTCTTTTCCCAGGACGCCCATCCTAGGATGTGGTCACCTGCTTCTAGCGCTGCTCTTCCTGCCCAAGCCTCTTCCCCCCTCAAGCATCTTTACTTCAGGTCTAACCTGCCCAGGCAATCAAGAGAAAGAGTAGAAAGTTGGGGGGAGGGGTCTGACCCTTGCTACATGCAATCCCCCTCGAACCTGCCCTGTGCCCCCCGACTTTTCCCCTTGTCTGCTCAGTGGCGTCTCTCATCCAGTGTTTTGCATGCAGGTGTTCTGGGCACAAATGAAGAGCTGAGCCCTTGTCTCTGAGCCATCGTGGAGTAAACGCAGTGTTTCCCATTTCCTTGTGTCCTGTGCCCTGCTTGGCCTGCCAGTGAGTTAGGCTGGATGCAGGTCATGCTGCAGGGACTCAGGTCTCAGTCCTTGAGGTTGACCAGGATTCCAAGTTGAATGCTGCAGACCTGAGACCTCTCGGAGGCTCGTGACTCTGGATTTCCACCACTTTTTGGGAAAGCTACTTAGCAAGACCTATCAAAATTAAAAGTGCAAAGCTTTCCACTTTTCAGAAAAGTCCAAATACAGGCACACACACACTTTGAGAGGTTGTATGTGTGTTTGTACCATGTCAGTGCCTCTGTGAGACCCAGCACTTTATCTCTATTAACTGGAAAGCATGATGATTGCCCGCTAAACGGAAAGGACAATTTGCAGAATAATATGTCTAGAAGGCTTATTTATCTAACATGTTGAGAAGGGTGCATGCAGGTGATTAGAAGCATATGCACGCAGGATTGTGTGTGCTGTCCCAGGGCTGAGGAAAGGCCTGCCGTCACCGCTCACTGCCCGCCTAAGTCAGACTCTCATCAGGTTTGCCAGAAACTCAGAGCAACATCGAGGCATGTGAGAGCAAGGTGGTTCTCAGAGGGACACTGACCTTCAGGCTAACTGCAGCCTCTGCACAGTTTGAGCCATGGTCACAGCCCTGCAGGGCCCAGACCGCCCCTACCTGGTGCATGTGCTCTGGTGCAGAAGCCTGTGGCCCATGGGTGGCCTGGAAGACAGGAGAACCTCACCCCAAGACGATGTAACCATGGTGACGAGGCCCGGGCTGGCCCTCCACGACTTCCTGTGGGCACTGGGGCTGCGCTCCTCAATGCAAGGCTTTCTTCGCTGGGCACTGCCCTTGCTGCCTGCAGGAGCTGGCAGGGGAAAAGCCCAAGTGTGGAATCCCACCTCCTTCTACATTCCACGCCTGCTTGTGAACTGCGTGGCTTCGGGGAGATTACATCACCACTCGGTTCCCATGGGGTGGGGGACCTCTGAGACCAAGAGCCCCTGGCCCGGTGCTGGAAAGAGGAGGCACAGAGGAGAGGGGCCAGTACTAAGGAAAGAGGAGGCACAGAGGGGCCGGTACTTGGCTCTGGGCTGCTGCGAAAGGAATGCAATAGGAACAAAACATGCCCTAGAATTTTCCCTGTCATCTCTTCCAGGGAGTAATTGAAGAAACCCATAAAAAGAGAGAAAAGAAAATTAAATAGTAAGGACAAAGCTTATGGAATAAGCCTGGAGATCCAGTGACATGAGTTTATAGACTATTGGAGCCATGAGACACACAGGGCCTCCAGATATGCAAACAGGCAGTATGCATATATATAGATGTGTGTATTTAAATGCACATGCATATATAATATATATGTATATATATGCATGTGAGGGGGGCTGGCACTGTGGCATTTACCCTCTAGAAGAGAATGAACATTGCATTATTGCGCTCCTCTCCACGAGCTAGAATCTTGATCATCAGATGTACGATTAGGTCCGTGACTGAATGGAATTCTTCCTCTCCAGGCACACCACAGCCAGGAAAGCAATGCCTTTGGACAACGGGTGTGCGTCTAAAAACCTTGTGTGATGGCCAAAGGGGAAGCTTCCCAGGAGGCGCCTGCCTCTGTTGCTCATTCTTCCCCGTCTAAGTGAAGGAGCCCCAGGCCCTGTGTTTAAGTAGCAGCAACATGCCCTGTGGGAGTGAACTCTTGAGCATGACACTGCAAGGCTCCAAGCCAAGGGATGAAAGACTAAAATAACACTCTGTGCCTTCCCTGGCCAGGGCGACTGTCTGCACAACTCTCAGCATTCAAACAGGAATTTCTGGCTAAGGGGGCGAGCCGGGCTCCCGAGCCTGGATGCTGTAGTAAGTGTGGGGGTGTGGGGGGCTCCAACGTGGGAATGAATGCTGACCCCAGTTCAGCTGCTTTTACAGATGGTCAGAAAGGCAAATGTATGCTTTCTGAGTCTGCAACACTTAGATTTAAGATCTGTAAAATGGAGACAGTAGTGTCTAACCTGAAATGTTTGTGTATTTTAGAGTGCCCCAGAAGAATCCCAAACTTCTACTGCATGGAACAGTACTTATATTCCTTGTTGATGGAGTAAATGAGGAGGAAAGCCAGGCAGGTGCTGTGCTCAGATGGGTCTGGTGGATGCTGGGTTAAACAGAGGAGCGCCTGGTTCCCACAGCAGGCTGACTTAGAGATTTCAATATGCAAGTGCAGATGGGTCCCTTCCCTCCTTCCCCTGCTAACCACTGGCCCTTCCTTTTTTTAAAAAAATTATGTTTTTATTACTGAAGTTGAGAACTTACAAAACAATCATGTTCATGCATAGAATTCCTATACAATATCCCTTCACCAGCATGCTACACCGTGGTGGAACCTTTGTTACAGATTATAAGATAATATCACCAGAGTATTACCACCAACCAAGGTCCATAGCATACATTTGGCTCACATTTTCCATACTCCCCCATTATCAACCCAGTACATCTTTGGCATAGAGGCAAGAATATTACAGTATTGCTGTTAACCATAGGTGACTCCAGTCCTGCAAGTAAGGCATATCTGCTCTAGCTCACAGAAGGACACTCTTGCATCTGTACCATCAACCACAATTCTCATCCACCTCTAAGTTCTCTGTGTTATTCAGTCCCTAGATTATTCTCTAGCTTTCTTTCCTTTGACATTTACATCCCTAGACTACTCTTTTCAGCCACACACAGGCCCTTCCTTTTGGGAGTGCCTGATGTGCACAGAGGAGACTGGAATTGGGGCACATCTGACATAGGATGGGATGAATGTTTGGGGTCTGTGAATGTCTTGCTCAGCAAGATGGGTGTCTTAAGAGTGTCTACAGGAAAGCAGATTTGGCTCAACTGATAAAGCATCCACCTACCATGTGGGAGGCCCAGGGTTCAAACCCAGGGCCTCCTGACCAGTTTGGAGCTGGCCCATGCACAGTGCTGATGCACACAAGGAGTGCCATGCCACACAGAGTTGTCACCCACGTAGGGGAGCTCCACGTGCAAGGGGTGCACCCCCACAAGGAGAGATGCCTGGCACAAAAAAAAGTGCAGCCTGCTCAGGAGTGGCGCCGCACACACAGAGAGCTGATGTAGCAAGTTGACACAACAAAAGGAGACACAGATTCCTGGTGCCACTGACAAGAATGCAAGTGGACACAGAAGAACACACAGTGAATGGACACAGAGAGCAGACAATGGGGGGGGGGGAGAAATAAATAAATAATAAATCTTTAAAAAAAAGTGCCCACAGAACCTGCCTAAGAGAAATTCGTTTATTGTATTTATCAAATATTTACAAAGCACTTAGAATGTACCACATATTATTGCTCTGTGTTCTTTTACAAATGTTAACTCTCTTTCCATAACCTGTGGCACAGGTACTATTGAGAGGCCATGTGACATGCCCGTGGTCACACAGCTTGTAGCAGAGAGTAGATTCCAAGCCAGGTGGGCCGTGTGCTCTGGTGGCCATGCCATGCCAACCATGACCTGCCGGTCCATCAGCGTGGTAGGACAGGGCAGAAGAATCCCCACATCTCTGACTCCATGGGGAGGGGACCTCAGAGGTCACCCACAGTTTCGCAGTTCTAGTCCAGTCCCTGGGCCCGCAGCAGTGCCATTCCCCCAGAGCTTGTTGGGAACACAGATGTAATGAATCAGGATCTGCATTTTAACAAGTTCCCATGGGATTCTGTGTGCAGTCAAATCGGAGACACTGCTTTACAAGAACCCCTCTGAGTTCATATGTGAAAACTGAGACCCAGAAGGAAAGTGGCTTGGCCACTGTCACACTGTGTAATGAGCAGAAACAGAAAGTGACTCTCAGCCTAAATGTTTCCTCCCAGTGGCCAGGTTTGGCCAGACGTGATGACTGAAGTGTGCAGGTTCACAGCGGTTAGCGGTGCAACGCATAACAGGAGACACACCAGCTACCCTCTGGCATGAGGTTCATGCGGGGTATTTCATGGTGTGGGTTCAACTGGTCACTCTTTTGTGTGCTCCATTGCAAAGAGAAGGCCTTGGGGGCTGGTGGGTAGGTCAAAGAGCTCAGGAAAACCTTTTCCCTTTCCCAATAGTGTCTATATCCAGACTTCTAGATGACCTTTCCATCCTGCTGAGCCTAATTTGGTCTCCAAGTGTATTCGTTCATATATATAATGCACAATCAACTTTTAACAATTTGAATGGAGCTCTTTCAAGAATTTTCACTTGTTAAGTTTATATTACCATCGGATGTATGAAGACATACACTGAACAAATGGGCAGACACAAATAGAGAGTTAGACACAAAAACACAACTTGCTAAAGTTATGTAAAACTTTCATTGTTTTACAAAATAAGTTTTACTGTAAAATAACATTTGAAAGATTTCTTTGAAGGCTATTTCTAATTATTCTAATTTGCACTGTGACCATGCAGTTTTGCACCAGAATTTCATTCCTTTTCACTATTGGCTTACAACCAAATTGTTCCCAATGCTTTAAAATCCAATTTACAACATTTTCCTTTATTTCAGAGCTCTGCTTATTTCCCATTTTGACTTTGACAGACATTGGATGGCCAAGACTAATTCCAGGGTATACTTATGAGGTCATTGAAGTCTCAGGGAAACCTGGTTTATCTCATGACTTGCTGCTTTTAGGAACATCAGCACTTGAGGTGGAATGCTTCCCTTCCCAGTTCTCAGCTGCTGGACTGGAAGAGTGGATGTCCAACCCTGAGGGTCGAGAATTCCACTAGGTAGCAATTTAGGCCACACCTGAAGGCACAAGAGAAAGCGAAGTCATTAGTACCAGTGGAAGGACAGGAGACGGGGTGTCTCAAAGTTGCCTTCCCCTGAACCATGGGACAAAAATTTTCATGAAATTACCAAAAGCAAAGGCAGGGGGTGAGGTTAGACCTGAAGTAGCCATAAACAAATGTCGCCTTGCCACTCTTGCCATCAGGAGTTCTCCAAGGGTCTTCTCCAGGAAACAAGGCGAAACTGGGAGTCAAAGGAAGAGGACTGAGGCAACCCCACACCTAGCCCACATCCCTGCAACTCCAGCAGGACAGTCCTTTCCATCAAGGACCTTCAACCCCCTTGGTTCATTCATTGTCCTCCCCATCCATTGAGTATAGGTGGCCCCACAGACTGCAAGCCCCTGCTGCTCTTGCCCTTCTTTTTTTAGAAGGTACCAGGGATTGAACGCAGGACCTCATATATGGGAATCAGATGCTCAACCACTGAGCTACATCCACTCCCCAATGAGAGTTGGTGTTTTCATTTGTTTGTTTTTAGGAGGCACAAGGGATCATACTCAGGACCTCATATATGGGAAGCAGGCATTCAACCTCTTTGAACTACATCTGCTGCCCTGCTCTTGCCCTTTTGCTTCCAGTTGTCTTCAGCCAGAGAGCTGAGGGTGTCTTAGTTTGCCAGGCTGCTGTGGCAAGCATCCTGCAGGGGTTGGCTGTTTAGAGCAAGCATTTTTTAGCCCACAATCTCAGGGTCTTGAAGTCCAAAAAGAGGTCCTCCTTGAAGTCCGTAGCATTCTCACATCCCACCCATGGGGTTCCTGGGCTTGCATCTCAGCCCCCCATCCCAGGGCTCAGTCCTTGGTTCCCTCCCTGTGTCTGCTTTTTGGGAGTTTGCAGCCATCTGGCTCTGGCCCCTCACTGCAGCTTTCTCTTTATGAGACTTCCAGCAATGTGGATTGAGGCCTGTTCTGAGTCAGCTGACCACACCTCCAGTAATGACATCTTCTAAAGGCCCTAGTTACATGTAAATCCATGTGCTTGGGAATGGGGGTGAAAGTATATAAGAGTTTGAGGGATACAGGCTTCCATCCAGCACAGAGGCTGGGCATTTCTTATCTTGCTGGCTCCTGGCTTGGGCATCGGCCTCTGGAAGTAGCCGTATCCCTCACCAAGAAAGCCCCTGCCAGCAGCCCCAGGTCCCAGCCAAGCTCTGCCAGGACCCCCGTAACACCAGTTCCTCCCCTCACTCACTTTGTTCTCTGGGATGATAATGGTCTCTTGCACTGCTGGTCTCTGATGACGGCGTCACCCTGCTGGTTCCCTAACATGGCCTGACCTCTGTAAATCATTCGTCCATCATTACACACTGGTGTCAGTGAGTACTGCCCAACACTTGTTTGTATGCCTGGAACACTTTGGAGAAGAGCATTTTCTGAGCCATTGAGGATAACAATTTCTAAGACCATCTCATTTTGAGTCTAATTTTATCCACTCTTCCAATAAACATGTACTGCTAAAATTTCATCTCCAAGTTTTCATGAGATCCAGACATTTTATTAGATGAGTTCCTGCTCTTATGAAAATTGTGTCCCCAAGTAAAAGTCAACCTGACCCAGATAGTCCATGTGTTAGTATCACCACAGGAGTAGATCATCTCAACTCTACTCTACTCATTACCCCAATAATATTGCCGCCCATCTTCTCTCCTTGGATTCACTGTCTGCATCTCAAATGCTTGTGAAAAGCGACAACTGGTATAACCCAGGGACTCTCCAACCGGGCCCTATCTCAGAATTATGTGGAAGGCTCCTGAAACTTGCAGATTCCTGGGCTCTCCACGTAAAACATTCAATTAGGTCCAATCTCCATCCAGTAGGTTGCAGGTGGGGCATGCCCATGAGCATGTAGGAGGGAATCTGCACACAATTTTAATGAGCAGCTAAGTGTGGGACCAGTGAGTATATAGCATTGGGAGGTTAGAGAACTGGGTTCCTGGATTACCAGGGAGAAGTCATGTTTCTCTTTTGAGTTGCAGTTTCTTCATTTGCAAAACAGAATTATAATGTGCTCCCAGCTACTCCTGAAACCATTAATTTCATTAACACACACACGACACATGTGCCATTTGCCAAGCATGTTTTTTGGCTCTGTTGTTCTTGATCTCAAAGACCTCACAGCCTAATGAGAAGCTAAATCTGTGGGGGAAAGAAGTGGTTCTGTGTGCAGTGCTGTGATGAAGATGTGGACAGGGTGTGCTTCACAGGGGCAGCGGCATGTGGGAACAAGCTGGGCGGGAGAACAAGGTGCAGAGGCACTTGAGACATGATGGGCAAAGGTGAGGAACAGCAGAGCACCTTTGGAAGGGCTGCTGCATTGGACTCCAGTGCTGGTGACTTAAGACCAAAAAAAATCTTCTCTCACAGTTCTGGGGTCCAGAAGTCTGAAACTCAGGGGTTGGCAGAGCTGTGCTTCCCGAGGGTTGTAGAGGAGACGACTCCTTGCCCTTTTGCCTTCAAGTGGGTCCCGACATTCATTGGTTGCCACTACAATCTCTTCCTCTTCACCTGTCCTTGTCCCCTCTGCTCTGTCTCAAATCCCCCATCCTTCCCTCTTAAATGGATGCTTGTTGGATTTATGGCCCAGTCAGATAATCCAGAAGGGTCTCTGTGCTAGATCCTTAACTTTGTCCCATCTGCAGTTATTGTTCAAGTAGAGCCACATTCACAGTTTCTAGAATTATAACCTGGACCTATCTCTTTGGGGACCCCAAAGAGTTTCAAGCTGCAACATCTAGGGAGGTGAGGAGGAGAGGGGTGGGAAATAAAGTTGAGAGAGGTAAGCAGGATTCAGGGGTCATTCATTAGTGGATGAGAAACCACTGAAGAATTGGAAACCAGGTAGAGTGAGGGGACCTGGGCAATATTTTATGCGGCGGCTTGCTCAGTCGGTGGCGGTGGGGGTGCTCTGCCCCACGTTGGGCGCCAGCTGCGGCGGCTTGCTCAGTCGGTGGCGGTGGGGGTGCTCTGCCCCACGTTGGGCGCCAGCTGCGACGGTTTGCTCGGTCGGTAGAGGTGGGGTGGGGTCTGGCTGCGGACGAGGGGTCGGTCCAGCTCTGGACGAGGGGTCGGTCCAGCTCTGGACGAGGGGTCGGTCCAGCTCTGGACGAGGGGTCGGTCCAGCTCTGGACGAGGGGTCGGTCCCGCTTGGGACGAGGGGTCGGTCCGGCAGCAGACGAGGGATCGGTCTCACAAGGGGTTGCGCGGTTCGGCTGACGGGGTCGCGCGGCGAAGCCGGCGACGAAGGGGTCGCCCGGAGAAGCAGGCGACGAAGGGGTCGCCCAGAGAAGCAGGCGACGAACTGGGGACAAGGGAGGCCAGGCCCTTGTCGGGGGCTCTCAGGACTGGAGGGCGCACGGCAGAAGAACTACCGCGGAGACAAGGTAAACACGCAAGTCCACTTTACTGAGGGAGAGGCAACAGTTTTATAGGGGCTGGGGAAGGCTGATTGGTCGAAGCCACGCCCTGTTCTGATTGGTTGCCGGCAAAAGGTCAGTGGGCGGTACTGGACGGGGGAGGGGTGGTGGTTAGGGATTGGCTGTCGCTGTTGCTGGGGGAAGGGGCAGGGTTTAGGGATTGGTGGCTGCTGTTGCTGGGGTGGAGGGCAGACTTGAGTTTCCCGCCCACGCCTGGCTGTTGCTGCTGTTGGGGGAAGGGAAAAGGGCGGGCTGGATTTTTCCGCCCACACCTGGCTGTTGCTGCTGTCGGGGGAGGGGAAAAGGGCGGGCTGGATTTTTCTGCCCACACCTGGCTGTTGCTGCTGTCGGGGGAGGGGAAAAGGGCAGACTGGAATTTTCTGCCCTGCCCCTGCGCAGGGAGAAAGAAGGCATCGTGTGGCGCCATCCGGGAGGAGGGGCGGCCGCGGAAGCATGGCTGCCGAGAAGGGGAGACCCGAGGGCACTCTGCGCCCATGCCGAGCTTCCTTCAGGGGTGGCGGTGAGTTCGACCAGCCACCCTATTATGGGGGCAGCGGCTTGGCCTACCGCGGCCGCTCCCCCGCCAGGCCAGCAAACCACGCTTCAGCCCGAGGGGTGACCGCAATTTTAGAAAGAACATGCTGGCTGCAGTGTGAAAGATGAATTGGAGAGGGTGAGACTGGGGAAGCTGGGAAAAGTGTGTAGCACTCTAGGTACAGATGACCTTAAGATAATGGTTTTAGGAAATGGAGAATGGGTATTAATAATTTACATAAATGAGATTTGGAATACTTAATTGGTCTAGTGATGGATTGGTGAGAGAGAAGCAGAAGTGAAGCCTGTCAACAGATGTTGAAGTCACATACATAGGACTGGCAGACAGTATGCACATGGAATGGGACGGGGATAATTTGTTCTTTCCAGGTAATTTTTTATGGAAAGCCACATAATCAAGACACACTTATGCTCTGACTGGTACATTATCCCCAAGAAACACTTGGGTTTTAATCCAAGCAACAAGGAAGAGTTCCTCACTTTTTTCAGATTATAGAGTGAAGTTATCGCATCACATGGTCCCCTGCGTGCCAACTTCTGCAGCATAGGAGTGCTACCTGGCTAGCTTCATGCTTCCCAAGTCCAAGCCAGGGTCTGATTAAGATGCATGAACCCATGTTATTGACATGTCTCTCTTCCATGACATTAGTTCAGTTAGAAAATCTGGCCAGTCCTACCCCTGCATTGAAAGTCCCATCTGTCTCTTCCTTTCCCCAACTCCTCCTTTACTTCATGTCTGCTCTAAATCTCACCACAGCTAAATGGTCTCTCTGCTTTTTTTAAAATATATTTTTTATTTATTTTTAAGAGATACATAGATTACATAAATTGTTACATAAAAAAATATAGTGGATTCCCATATGTCCCACTCCCCACACCTCCCACTTTTCCCACATTCACAACTTCTTTCATTAGTGTGGGACATTCATTGCAATAGAGGAACACATTTTGGAGCCTTGCCTCACAGTATGGATTATAGTTTACATTGTAGTTTATACTCTCTCCCAGTCCATTCTGTAGGTTGTGGCAGGATATATAATGTCCTGTATCTGTCTTTGTAATGTTATTCAGGACAATTC
Source organism: Dasypus novemcinctus (assembly GCF_030445035.2). Lineage (NCBI taxonomy): Eukaryota > Metazoa > Chordata > Mammalia > Cingulata > Dasypodidae > Dasypus > Dasypus novemcinctus. The sequence continues at coordinate 102,543,668 of NC_080686.1, forward strand.
CAAGTCCCGAAAATTCTCTCCTTTCAATTCCTGCCCCCAAGTAATCAAATAGAGTAAAAGCATGTCAGTCTTCTTCCTAAAAGTTGCTGTAGGAAGTGTGATTTGGGAGTGAAGGAGAAACATCCAAGAAAAAAAATTGTGGCATGTGTGGTGTATTTATGTACAAGTACTATTTGGCACATATGGTGGTTCTTAAACTTCAATACTTGAATGCATAAGAAAATTGCTGGTGAGCTTCTAAAAAGCAGTTCCCAAGTGTTGCATCCCACTGAACCAGCAGCAGGACTTACCCCAAGAGGTGAAATAGGTGCAGATCCAGCCAGGACGACTCCAAACTGCCCTGCAATGAGGCGGGTGGCAGTTCTGAAGAAAGAGGCATAAAGCACCAGGGTGATCAGTCCAGAAGTGATGGAAGTGAGAAGGTCACTCAATCATGCCTGCACCCATGGCAACCGCTTGGCAGATTATATATGGTTGTGAAACAAAGGTGGCTAGGTGCCAGGGGCTTGCATGTAAGTACTGGGAAAACATTTTGGTGTATGCTCTTTTCTCAAAACAAGGTGCAGTTGGGGATGGGCTGCACCCAAGGCTAAAGCTACCAAAGCCCTGTGGGCTTCCAGGTCCTACGGGAAGGGGTGAGGTCAATCTTAGCCAGGTAGGAGATGCCACATGTCTCACGCACCAGGCTCTACCCAAAAGATTCTGATTGTTTGGTCTTTGATGGTACCCAAAAATCAGTGTGTTTAATGAGCACCAGAAATGAGTCTTTGCAGGTGGTCAATCTTTGGACTATCCTTTGAGAAACTTTGATACAGAGACACATAGACTAAGAAGAATTGTGTTCCATTTGGACCTCTAACCTTCTACCTCTGTGCCCTTGGGTAAGTCACTTAAGCTCGCCGCATTTGCCTCATATATAATAAAATGTGGTTTACTGTTGCTTTAAAATTGTGCACGATTGTGGCTCGTAGAGCATTGCCCAGACTGTCAGAGCTCCTCACAGAGAATGAGGCACCCATCTCCCTGTTGGCAGTAGGGTTGAATGGACCCTGTCAGCTGGAGGCAGCTCAGTGGCAGGCAGAGGGCAGTGACTGGTGGGCTCTTCATGACTTGATAAGGTTAGTCATCACCACTGGCAATGAGAGCGGCTGAGGGTCAGACAAATGCCTTCGACACGAGCCTTTAATTAAAGGCGTTGTCTGACTGACCATCAATAACGGCTCTGAGCCTGAAGAGAAAGGGCTGCTGCCTTGCTGGCTCCATCCCGTATTCGCTGCATGGAGTAAGTCACCTGACCTCCCACATGGGTTCTGCTGGTGAAAAGAGAGTTGGCGATGCTTCCCAAATCTCATGAACATGTTTTAGATACTAATATTGTGAATGCCTTCAGGTCATATTATTATGGGAAGGATGCTGCACCTCCATTTCCTCAGTTGTAAAATGGGGATCAGTATTTCTAATTAGCCTTACTCATGAGGTTACTAAGAGGATTGACTCAGACCATGAATGTGAAACATTCTGGAAAGTAAAAGGAGCTGTGCAAGTGTAAGGGGGTACTCTTGTTAGCCCAGAGGCAGCAGAGGCTCATGGTCTGCAGCCTCTTCCCAGGGTCGCATGGCCAGCTAGGACACACACTCAAAACTGACCTCTTTCCTCTGCCCACACCCTTGACCTCTCCAGGCCCCCTATGGCTCCAAAGTCCCCACCCCACCACCATGAAGGACTCAGATCAGGAAAGATATTCACTACCTGGGGCTCCAAGGATTTTCTGCACCCACAGCTACCTCACAGGGCAGGACCCAGAGAAAACAGACAGGGCTACACCTGGTCTCACTCAGGTACTCATCAGCTCTCATTAAGAAGTCATAAAGACATTTCTTCATTATTCACACACAATTATTACATTATTATACCGGAATTTGTCTCATCCATTTGGAAGAAGACACACTGAAGGCCATTTGGGTGGTAATGTGTGAAGAAGCTACAGTCCTCTACTTGGTAACTGCTGGGTAATACAGCCTAAAGCATGGCACTGACAGTAAGAAAAATCTGAGGTCAAATCCTGGCCCTGACATTAGGAGTTTGCAGAGATACTAAGGCTCAGTTTGCTCACCTGTAGAATGTAATATCTGCCTCATGGCATTGCTACAAGGATTAAATTCACGGTATGATATATGTATAGCATGCGAGGGACAGACAATAAGTAGGAAATAGAATTGCCTATACCTGGATTTAAAGTAAATAAATGCTTGTGGAGCAAAGGGAATTCAACAAACGATGGACTGAAGAAGGATGTGCCTCTAAAACAGTTCACCTAGGACATATTTTCTAATAATATTCTCTGGGTCAGTTCTTTTCATCCTTTAACGTGGGTGCAGATCACCTGGAGTTCTCGTTAACGAGCAGATTCCAGCCAGTAGGTCTGGGGCAGGGCCTGAGATTCTGCATCTCTAACCCCTCGCAGGTGTTGTCCATGCTCTTGAGAATGAACTGTGAGAGCATCTCCATAAAATGCCCACCTGGTTAAGTACATCAAGGCTTGAGGAACGGTGCTGCATCTCAGGAAGCTGTGCACACTGAAGAGAGCCCCTTCTGTGTGGCTCTCTGAGAGCTATGACAGTGTCAGCTGTGGGCTGACCTCTGGGAACAAGAAACATTGACTCAAAGGGTGCCATAGGACGTGGCTCGGTGTATACCAATTTGAATACTGCTCTGGGGTAATGGTAAATATAGCTAATGTTTCCTGAGTATTGATTATGTCATGGCCTTTTATCCTGTCTTTCCTAATCCTCACAATAACTCTCCAATGTCTATTATAATTGCCAGTTTCTACATGAAAGAAACCAAGGCTCAGAGTTAAGGCATGGTCTTTAGGGCTACACAGCTAGGATTAAAAACCCTGTTGCCTTCACTCTCTCCATCCTTAGGCTCCCACTCTGACAATTACAGCAGAAGCACAGAGGTGGAGGGCCCATGCAGAGGGCACGGTGCCAGTGACCTTGTGCTGGCCTCAGTCCTGGACATGTCTGGGACATGGGTCTGTGCCCTGCATGGCTTTTCCTTCACTCTGCTGGGTTTGAGTGTTGAAGAGCTGAGGCCCTTTTCTCCAAGACAAGGGCACAATCCCTCTTCCCCATTACCTCCCTGGCCCATTGGACTTGGCAAGCACCTGCGTGTCAGACAGAGTTTGAGGAGAAAGTGCAAATTTTCCTATTCTGTCTCCGCCTGCGGCTGTGAGATGCCGTGAACTTTAAAACTTCCCCAGTGCGTCCTTCAGCACCATGGACAGGACCGGTGGCACCTTTATTTGTTCTCTCTGGAATTTACCCTCATCTGACAAGGCTATTTGAGGGCACATAAGCAGCTAAACTTATTTTCCCCTAAACCCTTTAATTACTGTAAAAATAGAAGGCACTCAACCACAGTTATCCAACTTGATAACCATGAATAATGCACATTAATGCACAAGCTAAGAATAGGAGATGGGGGCGCTGATTAAACCAGTCGTGAGCAGACAGGATCAGGGGGCAGTGTATGTGTGGGGCTTCTAAGAGATATTTATCCCAACACATATCATCAATCTTTTCACCCAGGTGCCATCAAAGAGGCTTCTTACAAGCTCTGGACAGCGGCCTCTGTGTCACCAGGGAACTTGTTAGGAAGGATCTCTGAGGGTGGTTTAACAAGTCCTCCAGGGGAGTCTTCTGTTTTAATAGCCGCAATTTTATTTTTTTTAATGAATTTAAAGGTCAATAATTTTCTCAGACCTTGAAAATGTGTATCAGGGGAAGGGGCCTGAACAAGCATCATCCAGAGAGCACACTGGTTAAAAGTGGGGGGTTTAGAGTTCGGCAGATGCAGCCTGAGTGGCATCTATGTCACCAATGTCACTAGTTATCTTGGGCAAGTTGCAACCTCTCTAGAGAGTGTTTGAGAAGTTGGGAGCAGGTTTGTTCATAAAGAGACTAGAATGACACATTATATCAGCTCAGTGGAAGACAGTTATTAAAATTCTCTCCTCCATAAGATGCCATCTTTTAAGCAAGAAATCACTGTCAACACCATGTGAAATCACCAAGTGTCATCCAACCACTTGTGCTGAAATCTTTGTCCGGCTATTGCCAGTGCCATTTTATGCATTCAGAAAGAAGGAATAAAATGTGTACCAGGTGTGCATTCTACACCATCTAGTTCACCTGGACCATTTCCCCAGGGAAGGCTAAATCCTCTTCCAGTGTAGAGAGCCACGCATAGTCACTGCTGAGGATCAGAAGCTCTTTGAGGAAAATATTCACTTGTCAGAACTCCTCCCTGCTCTTCATAACTCATCAACTTAATAATGGGCCAGACAACCTCCACTGCCCACTTTTCTATCCAAAATCTTTGAATCTCAACATATCAAATAAAGTCTCACTTTGAAAAGCATCAAAGATCCAGCTTCCAGTACAAAGTACCTTTGCTCATGTGCCATTCACTGCAGGAGGAAGCCCATATTGCGTCAAAATCAGGAAGAAAACTGGCACGATGGAGCGCTCCCAGCTAAGTAGGAGCTGCAGTGAGACCCGAGGCATCACGGAGGCTATTTTGCAGGTGGGACACCTGGGGCAGGATCACACCAGTGGCTGGCCCACAGTCTCCTGCCTAATTAGAAGTCAGCTTGAGTGGGGACATCACCACTACCTACTTGCTCTGCACTACCAGCCACACACCAGCAGTACAACCTTTCCAAAACGCATTCCATCTGTTACAAATTGCATGAGAACTTCCTACTACCTGCAGAGAAAGGCTAGGTTCTCAGGTTTTCCAGACACTGTCCCACATGCCCTCATTTAGGTGGATCAGATGTGCACAACTGGGGGTGATTTGCCCTCCTTATCCGGTGGACATTTGGCAATGTCTGGGGATGTTTCTGATTGTCACAATTGGATAGAGGGCAGGTATACTGCTAAACATCCTACAATGCACAGACCAGCCAGCAAAGAATTATCCATCCCAAACTGTCAGTGACCCTAAGACTGTGAAAACCAAGTGCTAAATTCTTCAGAGCTAAAATGTTGTCTCCTCCAATGAATGTTCCCAGGCCTGCACCCTCTTCCCTAAGGGGATTAAGATAGATCACTGGGTTCCCTTTACAGGAGCCCAGCACAAGGGTGTCGGAGCTCTCACCCAGCTGAGTTAATTAGGCTGCTGTTCCTGGCCACTGCCTGGTTCTCCTCCTAGGCTGGGAGGTCCTTCCAGGCAAGGACCAGGATCAGGTCCTTTGTGTTTTATTTATCCCAGGTGTAGAGCACTGAGTTAGTCATACTACCTAATTGATAAAACTTATTTTCCTTCCTCTGCACGGCATCTAACAAAGGTTTGGCACAAAGTAGTTGCTCAGTAAACATTGGTCCATTCAAGCGCCTACATCCAGAGCCTGCTGCAACAAGTTAGCATGAAAAGTATATTCATAGAAGCCATCTGGGGCCATGGGAAATGCAGGCCCCTGGCCCACTGTGAGAAGTGGAGTTAGGGCCTGGCTAAGTGATGTGGGGGCCCAGTGCCCTTGAAGCCACTGTCTTTTGTTTCTGCCAGCGGCTGAACTGGTCTCTCAACCTCTGAAATGGCATCTGCCTCAAGGCTCAGAGTGGAGCAGGGAGGGTTCCACTTTGTCTCTGATGACTTGATGACATTGCAGTGTCCCTTTGGTACTGGGCGAAGATGCTGTAGGGACCTCACGTGGCCTGGATCTGGGACAAAAGAGCCCAGAACTGCGCTCCTCTGGTGGTAGCCATACACCCTGAGCTGGGAGCTATGAATTTGCCCCTGGCACAAACTTTCTTACCTGGAGCCTGATGGCCTGGGGTTCTTTCCCCTGCCATCTGATTGACCTCGTTTGTGGTCAGCTGCATGATGAGCCACTCCCTGGGACCTCTGGGACTCTGTCATGCTGCACTGGGCCTCGGCCTCTCAGTTTTGGAATACTCAGAGAAGCCACAAGAAAATATCATATCTGGCTCAAAGTCTTCTCTTTCACCCCCTCTTATCTGCCAGGTCTGTGGGCCTGATAAAAATGGAAGGAAACCATAAAAGACAATGAACTTGTGTTTGTGCAATTCAAAATTGTCTGCTGCTGAGTCAATGGACTCAATAAAATTCAGCTGAATTCATTTGCTTGCTGAAATCTTTTCATCACCAAAACTGTGAAATGAGCATACGATCCAGCCAAAGGTTTACTTAAGTAAAACTTTGATAGCACTGTGCCCCCAACCAACCAAACGTCTGACTTTTTGGTTGCTGACACACGCGTATCTTTATGGGATTGTTGTTTAGCCCCAGGTCTTCCCTGGGGGTCTCCAAGACCCCAACAGCATAAATCCAGACCCTGCGAGAGCACTTGAAGCCTTGCAGCACTGCCTTTTATCGTCACCTGTCACTCCCCACTCCAAGGAAAGCCAAATTGCTCAGGGTCTCACTCTCTTGCACGCATGCTCCTGCCAGTGTCTGGCTAAAAGTTCCCATACTAGACTGAATTTTGTCTCCCCAAAAGACATGCTCAAGTCCTAACCCCAGCTCCTGTGACTGCAACCTGATTTGGAAATTAGGTCTTTATAGGTGTAATTGAGTTAAAACGTGGTCCACTCGTCTGCGAATGGGTCTTATAAGAAGAGGACGCACAGATCCTCAGTGCGGAGGAGGCTGTGCAAAGAAGGGACAGAGGCCAGACGTGCATCGATAAACCCAGGACAGCCGGGCCGGCCAGCATCCTCCAGCAGCCGGGAGCATCTCCTGCGGGGCTGCACCTGCCATCATCGTGGACCTCCAGCTTCAGAACTTGGGAGAACACATCGCTGTTGTCCTGAGCCCTCAGGTGTGCATGACTCTGTTCCAGGGACCCGGGACACAGAGCGGCCTCTTTCCACACCTCCTGACTCTAATCACAGCCCAGATGGCAATGAGAACGACACCAAAAATGCCGGCTCCTGGTACATTCCACCCTTTCCATTTAGTGTCTAGCATCATCTTCACAGGAACCCTGTCCTTCAGGTCCTATTATTATCCCAACTTTACCAATGAGGACTTTGAGTCACAGAGCCTAGAACTTACTGCAGGTAGAAGGACAAGACAGTGCCGATGTAGGTCCAGGCGTTTTGGCGCCGGATTCTGCGCTTCTCGCCCCTGGGCTGTTCTCTCTCCTCCGACCACTGAGGCCTTCCTACCTTTTCTTACTCAGCTACGGGGTCCTCAACTCTGAAATGTCAGCAAGGCACTCAGCTTGGAAGAGATCGCTCACCGTTCTGAAATCTCATCACATTTTGTCTTTGCTCTTGCACAATTGAGAACAAACTATGTTTTTAATTTTGTTTGTTTTTTTTTTAACTAGGATTAAGATTGTTACATAAAACATAAATATTTATATAAAACCTTAAAGTTTCTCTCACTTTTATTATGATAGCATGACTTTAAGTACCAAATCACATTCTCCTAATATTACTAGATGCTTTCATTTTGCCTACCTTCTTTTAAGGTATAAAAGTGCAATTCTAGGAGTATTCTGGTCTATTTATAATTGCATACATATCTCCATCTTCTGGTTGCCTTCCTATTTCTAATTTTAAATGGCTACCTAATAGTCTATCTGGCTGATAGAATACTGCTTACATTAGGTTGTTTCCATTTTTTATGTTCTTTACAAAGTCCTGTTGATAACAGCAATATTTTATGCATATACTTTCCCTTTTTATTCTCATCGAAGTTTACTTGGAATAATTTCTTAGGAGTGCAAATAGTGGGTCAAGTCTATGGCGTACTTAATTTCATTCCCTAATTATTCTCTTTGAGGTGAAGTAGAATTCCAAGGGTTCTAAGAAACCCCAAGGCCCTTTGCTCATGTAACTTGCCACCTCCTTTCCTGATGAGCTCTGAGGACTGGACACAGTTATCAGAACATGTTCACTCCTTTTCCATCTGTGAAACACGGCTGGGATAATAACACGAATGCAGCCTAGCTAGCTTAAAGGAACATGCAGCAATCTTAAAAAACAGTTATTTTCTTGCATAACTCCTTTTCTCATTTGGGTTTATAAGTTTTGCAGCAATAGCACGTAGGATTTAGAAATCTGTGAACCACCCCCCCACACACACTGCTCTTTAGCATTTGATTAACATCTATTGAAAGAATAAAAGCTTCACTTTATCCTGTAATATAGAACTATCTTCTAGGATAGAAAGGGAAAAAATTAAAGGCAAGTTAACTTTTTTTTTTTTTAACCAGCAGGTCCCAGGGATCGAACCCTGGTCCTCCATACAGTAAACAGGAGCTCAATTGCTTGAGCCACAGCCACTTTCCATAGTTAACTAACTTTGTAATGTGAATCTACTGGGTTCTAGAAAACGTTCAAGGTATTTGCAAATGCATTATCTGTATTCTTTAATCTCACAATACAGCTATGAGGAAGCTGAGAATCAGAGCCCAGACAAGTTAGTAGCACAGCTGAGATCCATCACAGGAGCTCACCTTTGACCCCAAAGGGGAGGACTCCCCTTCTCCTCCTTCCCAGAGCAAGCACGGGACTCTAGGGGAAGCAGGACAATTCCAGGGATGCGAGAAACCAGAGCTGACTTTCGGCTTGGGGCCACTAGAGGGCGCTGCGGGTCCAGGAAGAGGTGATGCCGCAGCTTCCCCTCCACTTCCTCCACCAGTCTTGCTCTGGACCCCTTCAAAGCAGAGGGTCCCTCAGGATTTACCCAAACAGAAGTCAATGGAACAGCACAGCTTATAAGCGATGACAAAATACACCCACGTAATTTTGGCCTCAGATTGCATAGCCCAGTGGAATCTACCTCCCACATCATCCCAAACTGGAGTGACTCAGCTGCCTGCCTAAAGGAAACCTTCCCCCAATGTCCACGCTGTCGCTATTGTTTCCCTCAAGGTGAAGTCTAAATAAAGAGCTGGAAAGGGTCTCCTGGAGACCTCTGCAGATCTGGCTCCCACCCCGCCTCTGATGGGCTTAGCCAAATCAGCCGGGCCTTTGATTTCATCACTGCTCTCCTCTTCATTGCATACTGAAAATTATTACAACAGTATAAAAGCATGCACAAGAGGTAGCATTGATTACTTGCTCGGTGTCAGGCACTGTGCCAAACATTTTAACCCTCTCAACAACCATACCGGCCAGCACACTATTGCCCTCTTGTAGAAAAGGGGAAACCGATGCTCAGAATAGATACGTAATCCATACAAGTCCAAACCAGCACTTGGAGTCATGGGTTTGGTGTCAGAGTCTGTGATCTTTCAATCCTCTGATCACTCCAAGTCCCCAGTGTGGATGTGTGCAGTCACTGCTTTCTTTCATTTGCTCATTTATTCAACAAATATTTAGTAAGCATCTACGGTGTACCCCTACACTCTAAATGGGTACACAAAAATCTGACATGGAGTCTTGCGCTAAATTATGGCAAATTTCATACCAGAGCTGTTTTCTGCATTCTATGCAGAGATGAAAAAGACAGAAGGTACCTCCCAAAGACAGGCAACGAGGGAAAAGAAGGTGACACTAAATTACAGGATGCTCAGAACTGCAAAGCTGTGAAGAAACAAAAGTCTGGAGCTTGGTTTGCAAATACTTAGGAGAGCAGCCTTCAATCCAGCTCCTTCGTCTCACCAAAGCCCTGGGATTCAGTCCTCCCTCGCTTTCCACCCTCCCAACTCAGGATGCCGTGGGCTCTTCAGGAGCATTCCAACATCTTGGATGTGTTAAGGTATTGAGGCAAATCGCCCCAAGAAGCCTTGGGCACCACTGGACACAGGAGAAGAGGGGACAGAAGCAGCTCAGGGACAAGCAATCTTGGAGCAGGTGATGAAGGATGCCAAGGATCTAAAAGAGAAAGGGAGCCTGACACCTGGAATTTCTACTCAGCTGTGTGCACAAGGGTCTGTCACAGTCTCTAAACCTCAATTCCTCACTTAGAAGAGGAAAAATTGGAATTCAATAAACTTTCTAGCTTCCCCATTTTTTTAAGGAGGTACTGGGGATTGAACCCAGGACCTTGTACATGGGAAGAAGATGCTCAACCACTGAGCTACATCCACTCCCCCCTCTTATTTTAATAATAATTAGCTACTGAATTTTACAGCCTTCTCACTCGTCTGTGACAACAGTTTCTTGCTGATCTCTAAATGACAGCATGCTCATCCTTGAAATGGGGACGGCATGCATGTCCTTGAAGGGTTGATGTAAGAATTAGGGATAAAGTATTAGCATACCTTGTACTCGTTTTGCATAGACTACCATGCAACACAAGATAGATGTGACTGTAATTAGCAAAATCAGTGTTGATAACAGGCAACTAGAATCGGAAATACGATTCCTCGTTGCATCAGAATCCATCCTGACGAATTCCCCAGACACACTGCGGTTCTTCAGCAAAGAGCCTGGTGATCGAACCCCCCCCCCCCCCAAACCATGGCCGTGAGTCATCCACTGCCTCCTTTTGTGCTTGTGATACTTTCTTTTGTAACTTGGAGTCTCCGCTCCTCTGGGGGCGGGGGTGAGGATGGGCCACGGCTGATCAATGAGGCTGTAGAGTGACTGGGTTGGGGGCGGAGTGATCATTTGCTCATCTGAAAAAATGTGGAGGCTGGACAGGATGATGCATCCAGGCCCTCCCAGGTGGGGAACTCTCCCTTTTGGCAGAGACCCAGAGACAGGAAATGACTCACCCCAAATTGTACAGCTAATACTAGACAGAGCTGGAATTTAAAGATGGCTTTAAAAAAATCCCAACTGCAAGAGCAAGTCGGTGAGGACTGGGCTGCAAGTTACCGGGACTGGTCCACTGTGGGTGTCTCCTGCCCGCACCTGAAGTAGGCGGTTCACAGCGGGCGCCGTGTCGATGACCCCCCGTTTTCTGGCTGTGGGGATAAAGCAGTCTTTGAGGGCGTCAGGGAGGCCTCTTCACAGTGCAGAGAAAAGAGAAACGAGAATGGGTCAGGGCGGGGGCCTCCTGTTCCTCTCCAGGAGCCGGTCACCTGGCTTCAGGTATCAACAGGTACTAGGCACTGGCGGGGCAGGAGAGCGGATGGCCCTTGGGGATGCTGGGAGAGGAGGCGCAGGGCAGTGGAAGGCGAGCCCAGCCCGGCTGCCGAGGGTCCTGCACCCTGGCCGAGGATATCAGCATCCCCCCCGGGCCAGGAAACTTCTGAATCGTCCAGGCTGCCTGCTTGGCTCTGAGCCACATAATCGCATCTGCAGGAGCCTCTGCACGGAGGAAAACCAGAGCAGCAGCAGCATTGTTATTAAGCAGGAATAAAATAAATAGCTCCCACCTTTGAGCACCGAGGATGTGCTAGGCACTTTACATTTATCTCACAAATATCATTCAAGGTCATGCTCATTAATCCCCATTTTGAGTATAAGGGAACTGAATTCAGATTTTAAAAATCAGCTTACCTTTCATTAAGATCCAAGAGCTTGAAACTGGCAGAAATAGGAATAAAACCAAATCTGTCTGACCCTAAACTTTTTTTTTCTGGTATACTCTGCTGTCGCAAACTTCTTTCATATCTGCGTGTCACGTCTTAATATGCAATGCATAAGCATGCATATTATCAAATACAAACATACAGAACATTAGAATGAACTTATGTTCATTGTGGAATAAATGGAAAACTCAAACAAATACAAGGAAGAAAATGAAAACCATCCTGGGATAAATAAGGTTTACTTTTTAGGGTATTTTTTTTTTCTAGTCTCTCTCCCTCTATAAACACACACACATGCACACACACATTTCAGTAATGGTCCATACTTTTTTCAATCTGTATTATAAAATGAATACACTGTCTGCATTGCAAATATTAATTACTTTACCAAATATAAATGTAAATCACTGCATGCTAGTCCATTATTTATTTATACCACACTTTATCAATTTTTTTAAACTGATTCACCCACTATAGGACGTTTTGATTGTTTCCAGCTTCACTTGCAAATGGCACTTTAAGTAACTTTTGTGAGTGTAAGTATGCATTCATATCCCTTATTATAACCCTGAATTAGTAATTCTGTTTCTATGGATTTATTCCTAGGTTCTGGACATTTTTACAACTTCTGATGGGTCTGCCTGTAGGGAGAGAATGAGACAGACACCCCATGAATCTGCTAGTGTCGCCGTGCTGTTTCCCACTGTGATTTATGAAAGTACCCTTTGGTTTGCGCTCCACTCCTATGTAATTAGCTCACATGAGGGCCCCTCTGAGCCATGCATACCCCCTGGGGGTGGCTGAAATCATCTCTCTAAATCTGCACATCCCTGTGCTCTGGTGAATTAGTCAAGGTGGATGGTCCCAGCAGTGAGCTGGCTCTCCTGAGAAAAATGCACATTTCAACAGGCAAGGGATTTCAGACTTCTACCGTCTTCCCAAAAGGACAGCAAACACTGACTGATGGTGACAATGGTATGAATGAGAAATGACACTCTTGGGAGTTCCTGCCTTTTCTAAACTCTTAGAAACCCAGGCAGTTCTGTCTATCTCAGAAAGACTTACAGATGTCCCAAAATCCATACCACTCATGAATGTGATGCTATTCATAAAAGAAGATGCAGCATTAAGCTCAGGAAAGAAAGTACAGGAGTCTTTCGAGGCTTCTCCACTCCTCTCTTCTAGACTCACTGTAACCACCCTGCAAACCCATCATTTCCAACTCCATAAATGCCCCTGTCAGCCTCGTGCCTCTTCCAGAGGCTGCCCTGGTCTCTCCAGCCTCAGAGCCATCGGGCAGTTCACTGTCAGAACTATCTCCTAAAAGAACTGTTCTCGAAATTCCAGCCATGGGCACTGGTCTCCCATGGTGAGGGGAAATAAGCTCAAACTCTTGGCTTTGTAATTCAAGGTCCCTCAAGGTTGGCCACCCAACCCCATGGCCAGCTGCTCTCTCAATCCTTAGAAGGATTATGAGATGCCGTCTTCTCCATCTACTCTGAAATACTCAGTCCCTGACTCTGCTCTCATCATTTCTCCCCGCCATATTTTATGCTTTTTACTCCATCTAGAATGAACTTCCTATATTGGCTCCATTTCTAGAGTTCATCAGAAATGACACCTCCCATATCCAACTCTTCTCGGAGGACTTCTGCTTCTAGCCATGAGGCACTGGCTTGAAGCAGAGCACAGCATCCACCAAGAACAAATAGGAAAGCCTAATAAAAGGCTAAAATCCATTTGAAGGCACCAGATAGCTATAGAAGTAGCCAGGATTTGGGGAACAAGATTCTTGAGAGAAAGGAAATGCAGAGAAATAATCTGGCATTCTGCACCTGTCTTTCTCTCCATGTGTTTGCTAAGTCATGCTTCAGGGGAGAGTCTGAACACCCTGCATGATGGCGCAGAGAGAGGGCCACCAGGAAGCAAAGGCCAGCAGAATGCTGGCAACTTCCTCAGACAGGAGAGACAAAAGAGAAAGGGGAGTTTGGTGCTGCCAGAGTGACAGGACTTGGGGCTCAAGACCTCAGCGAGAACCAGGCACAAGAAATACTTAGCTGGTTTCTCAAAAAATCCCTGATATTCAAGCCAGCAGGGCAGTGGTCTAAGTTCATCAAAATGCCCCTGGCAAGTGGAATAATGTTAAGCACAACTCATAGTGCTAAGAAGACAAAGTTTAGTGTTCACAACCCACAAGGAAGAAGGATCCTAGTAAAACCCCCAGGATATCCATTGAAGGGTCATGGGCTGTGAGTGAGGAAGAGCACAGGGCCAAAGTAACCTTATAGACACTACAAATCCATCAGAGCAATCTTGGGTGATTTGACCCCACTCTGTCTCACAGGACAACATCCTCAGCATCTCAACCATGTTCCATATGAAATTTGAGACATTGATTTTAAAATGTCTCTAGGTATGTCAAGAAATACAATAGGAATAATAAAAACAATAGGAATATAAATAAAGACAACAGGAATAGACTCAGATGACATAGTTACTGGACTCCTCAGACAAGGTCTGTAAAAGAGTTTTAATTATTATGTTTCAGAAAATACATGACAAGGTAGAGAATTTCATCAGACAGCTGTACTGAATAAAAATAATCAACTTGAAATTCAGAAATGGAAGAAATGTAAAATTTACAATTGAGAACTCAATAGATGGGTTAACCACAGATTGAGGACAGCAGATAAAAAGAATTAGCAAACTTGAAGGTAGAACATTAAGAGAAGAGAGAGCAAAAAGGATGGAGAATGCAGAAAAGAGTGCAAAACACATATGGACAACAGTAGAAAGTTCTAATGGGTATAATTGGATTCATAGACCATGACAGAGAAAAGAATACACACATATGTATTATATATACATATATACAAATGTATGCGATATATACTATACATACACTTACATACATACAGATATGAAATGTGCTGCACTGTTCATTGAGAACCTCCCAATGTTGCCCCTTGGTATCTATATGGCATTCAAGTTGAGGCCACACTTACTCTTCCCAGCCAGTGGCTGAGCACAGAGGGAGTTACTAGCAGGGCTCATTCCTGCCTAATGCAGAAATCGTCCTCTGGGCAACCTTTGTTCATGAACTCTCCATCAGCTTGCACAAGACTTTGTCAGAACTGTGCTCCTGTGTGGGATTCTTCCTACCTGCATACTCTCCAAATCTTGCCTTATGTTTCCCCCTCCCCCTTTATCCTTCACAAAATAGGTGTTTCCTCCACAAATCACTAACATGTTCCTTCTTAGCATCTGCATTTTGGAGGATCTGCACTAACAGAATAGATAATGATACAGAGTATGAAAGGTCAGGAAAGACCTTAGACCACAAACTTTGGCTGCCCTAAGGAGCATATGTGGGATAGATACAAATAAAACTACAACTGGGGTTTTCTGGTTTTTCACATATATGTACAAGCTGGGAAGTTGTCACTCCCATCATTACAACAAGAAAAAGCAGGACAAACAAAATTAGTGACATTTCTTGGACCTATCAGAGAACTAGGTCACAGAGCAAACAACCATTACAAAACCTGGAGACATGGGCACCTCCAGGGAGACATAAGACCCTGCCATGCGCTTACCCAGTGCAAGATGCCATAGGAATGAGAAGTAGCGTCAAGTTAGAAAGGCTGATGTTTCTGGAGGTCTGAGAGTGTGAAGCTCGTGGGGCCGCACAGTCTGGGAAGTGGCTGTGGAGCAGTCATCCCAGTATTTTCAAGTTTTTCCTCCATGAACCTCAACAGGTTCTCATAGGGAGGATCTGAAAGAATCCTGAGAAAGTTCCCATTGTGGTACTAGTTGGGCATTCGAATAGTAGACATGGTGAAATCTGTCCAGACCCGTTTTCCTTACTGAACAAAAGGCTTAAACTGCAGGGAGAGGATGTTACCAGAGGGCAGTGGTGACATCCCATCATAGTTAGGGGGAGGGAATTCCACCAAGCCCAGGCTTACTGTTTTGCCTAAGGAAAAATAAAGCCTCAATCTGTAGGAAACAGGGACTCAAAGACATAGATTGAGAAACACTGGAGAATGGGGGGTCTAGTGAAGAAAGTTTTATCCCTGTAGAAAGAATCGAAACACTTCATCAGAAGAACAGAGAACATGCTCTTGCCCCACACTATACCACCACACTAGTAAGAGTCCAGGAACAATCGTGGATTACTCCTGGGACAGCTGCAAGAGACAGACTCTAACTAAAGAGTAGCCCAAAGGAAGCCTCAAAGCCAAGAGGGGACAGACCAAAAAAAAGTGTACTAGAGGAATTGGAAGCCACACAAAGAACAAACAAGTAAAATATATTAAACACAGTCCAACTCCTGCCAGATACACACAAATCATCATGAGAGGTCTGTTTACCTCAGTATCTGCTGGCCCTATACAATGTGTCTGACTTTCAATGAAAAATGATGCCAAAGGGCAGAAAAAATCTCTGACTGAAGAGACATAATAATCATCAAAATCAGACTCAGAGGTGTTGCAGATGTTGGGGTTATCATGTAGGAAATTTAAAATAAAGATTAATATCTAAAAGTTTTAATGGAAAAGGTGGACAACATGCATGACCAGATAGATAATATCAAAAGAAATGCTATAATACAGACTTGTTTACCATACTGAAAGCTATCCAAGTTAATTTTTAACTTGAGTGAAACCATTTGTCTGTCTTATTTATTTTTCCCAGTGGAAAGTATATTTTGATGAGGGCTTTTCATTTTATAAATACACAATTTTAAAGTTCTTAAAAAATGAAAAGAAAAAGAAAAAAGAGTAAAAGTTAAAAACACTAACAGATATGAAGAATACCATTAAAGGCTGATTAGTAACCTCGACACAGCTGAGACAAGATTCAGTAAATTTTGGTTTGTAAATAGAAATTACTTAAATTGAAATGCAAAGAGAAAAGAGAATGAAAAAACACATGCAGAATTCACCATCCAAGAATTTTAGTACAGTTTCAGAAAGTGTAAATATACATAAGTACAATATCAGAAGGAGATGAAAAAGAGAACAGGGCATAAGAAATATATGAAGAAACTGAAAATATTCCATGAGTGACAGACACTAAATGACAGACCCAAGAAGCTTAAAAAGCATCAAACAGGATAAATACCAAAACAAAAACATGCCTTGGCATACCATATTCAAAGTATAGGAAATCAAACACCAAGAGAAAATATTAAAAATAGCCAGGAAGAGCACCTTATTTACTGAGGAACAGGATGAGAATTACAGTAGACTTCTCATCAGAAACCATGTATGCCAGAGGAGAGTGGAATAAATATTTTAAAGTGCTGAAATAAAAATCTGCCAATCTAGACTTCTGTATCCAGTGAAAATATCCTGAAAATTTAAGAGAAATAAGGGACTCATCGACAAAAACTGAATAGACATTCCTTTCAGAAATTGTTAAAGTTCTTCAGGCATAAGGAAAATGCTAATAGATCAGAAACTTGGATATGCATCAAGAAAGAAAGCGTCAGAACAGGAATAACATAAAATATGATCTTTTCCTTTTCTTATTCTTAATTGCTCTCAAAGATAGCTGACCACTTAAAGGAATAATAGGAACAATGTAGATTGTATTTATAACATATGTGAAGGTAAAACTAATGGCAAATTTATAAGGGGTGGGGGCCAGAATTTAGGAACATTGTTTTAAGGTACTTGCATTACATGTGAAGTGGTAGGATAGTACTTGAAGGCAGACTTAGATTATTTCAAAATGCATATTGTAAACCGTAGAACAACGATTTTAAAAATTTGAAAGAGAAGAATAAGTGATAAGAGAGGAGATAAGGAATCACATTTTTTTGAAATAATAAAAATAGTAATCTCAATTAAAATCAGAAAAACCAGAAAAAGAAAGAAACAAAAGAAACAAAGAGCAAGTGCCATGAACAGAAAACAATTTCTAAGATGGTAGATTTTAAACCAACAATATCAATAATTGCTTTAAATGTGAATGGTCTAAATATACCTTTTAAAAGACAAATGACTAGACAGGATATAGTTGCATCTTTTTTTAATCCAATCTATAAGAAACCCACTTTAAATATAAAGATCAGGTAAATTTTAAAAGGAAAGGAGAAAGATATATCATGCAAAAGCTAATCAAAAGAAAGGAGGAGTAGCTGTTAATCTTCCTTTTTCTGAGGTCTACTTTGTTTAAAATTGTCAGAGATAAAGAGGAATATTACATAATGATAAAGAGGGTAATTCTAGAAGACATAACCATCCTAAATGTATATGCACTAACAACAGCACATCAAAATACATGAGGCAAAAACAGTGGGCCTAAAAAATAGACATCTCTACAATTATATTTGGACACACAGACAGGAAAACACAGAGACATGTGAGCCAAGGAGCACCAAGATCTGCCAGCAACTGCCAGGAGTGAGGAAGAGACAAGGAAGCACTGTCTCCTACAGCTTCCAGAGGGAGCCTGCTCTGCATACCTTGATTTAGGACTTCACCTCTGGATAGAGTGAGATGACACATTTCTTTTGTTTTAGGATACCTAATTTGTAGTACCTTGTTAGAGAAGCCCTAGGAAACTAAGATAGGGCTGTAAAGCAAACTTTAACATGTTTGAAACAAGAGCAATTCTACAGAATATATTGTCAGGCTATAAAGGAGCCAAAACAGAAATCAATAACAGAATGATAGCTGGAAAATCCTCAGATATTTAGAAATTGAACAGTATACTTCTAAGCAATTACATGGGTCAACAAAGAAGACTAAAGGGAAATTTTAAAATATTTTAACAAAATTAAAATAAAAATGAAACTTACAAAAATGTGTGGAATGCTGCAGAAGAAATATTTAGAGGGAAAATTGTAGCAGTAAATGCATAAAGTAAAAAAGAAGAAAGATGTAAAATCAATAACCTATGCTTATACCATAGGAAACCAGAGAAAGAAGAGCAAATTAAATCTAAAGCGAGCAGAAAAAAAGGAAATAATAAAAATTAAAGCAGAAATCTGTAAAATTGAAAACAGAGAAAATAGAGAAAATCAATGAAACAAGAAAGTGGTTCTATGAAACGTTAAATAAAATTAATAATCCTCTAATCAGACAGAACATAAAATAGAGAAGGGAAAGACACACATTACCAATATCCAAAATGGAAGTGAAGTCACACCTACTGACCCATGGCCATTAAAAGGATACTACAGAAATACTATGAATAGCTCTATGCCCTTTAATCTGATAACTTAGATGAAATGAACCAATTCCTTAGTGAACAAACACATAAACTACAAAAGCTCACTCAAAGAGAAATAGATAACCTGATAGCTTTATGGCTATTTAAAGAATTGAATTAGAAAAGTCTTTCAAAAAAGAAAAAAACAGACCCAGATAGTTTCACTGGTGAATTCTACCAAACATTTAAGAATAAATAATCTCTTCTGGAAAACAGAAGAGGAGGGAATATTTCCCATCTCATTACATGAGACCAGTATAACCTTAATACAAAAACAGATGAAGACATTTGAAGAAACGTAGAGGTAACTTTTAAATAAAATAATAGAAAATAGAATCCAGCAATGTAAAAGGATATTGTATCACTACCAGGTACACTTCATCCCTGAAATGCAAGGCTGGTTCAACACTCATAAATCAATCACTGTAATTCATCATATTATAATAACATACTAAATAAGAAAAGCCATATAATCATATCAATAGATGCATAAAAATAATTGACAAATGTAATACCCATTGATGAAGGCTCTTAAAAAACTAAGAAGGGGGGGCAGAACTTCCTTAGCTTAGTAAAGAGAATACACAAAAACCCTACAGCTCACATCATACATCATAATTATGAAAGACTGGAAACTTTCCACCGAAGTCAGAAAGAAGGGAAAGATGCTCTCTCACCTCTGCTACTCAACATCGCACTAGGAGCCCTAGCTAGCATAATCATGCAAAAACAAGAAATAAGAATCACACAGATTGGACAAGAGTAAATAAACGACCTTCATCCACAGACAATATGTTTGTCTATGTAGAAACACCAAAGAATCTGCAAAATAATTTCTAGAGTAATAAACAAGTTGGGCAGGGTCACAGGGTACAGATGTCAGTTATTTTCCCATATGCCAAAAATGAATAATTGGAATTTGAAATTTAAAAACATTATCAGATATGATAGCTCAAATTAAAAGTACTTAAGTATAAACCTAACAATACATGAACAGCAACGTTATTCAGGAAATGACAAAAGACGGTGGAAAAAATCAAAGATCTAAATAAATGAAGAATAGAATGACAAAACAATTCTGAAAAAGAACAATTTGGAAAAGTCACATAACACAATTTCAAGACCTACTGTAAATCTGCAGGAATCCACAGAGAGTGGTATTGGCAAAAACACACCCGTATGTATCAATGGAACGATACAGCCATATATAGACTCACACAGAGTCAACTGATTTTTGTCAAAGGTGCTAAAGAAATTCAAAGGAAAAAAGTCTTTTCAATAAATTGGTGCTGGATCAATTGGATGTTCATATGTAAAAATTTAAAAATGAACCTCAACAAATATCTCACACCTTGCACAAAAATTAACTCAAAATGGACCATAGATGTGAATGCAAAACACAAACATGTAAAATTTCTGTTAAGAAAACAGGAGAAAATCTGTATAACCTTGGGCTTATCAGTGTTCTTATATATGCAATACCAAAAGCACAATTCATAAAAGACAAAATGAATGAATTGGACTTTATTTAAAGTAAAGAAATTCAGAAAGACACTGTGAAAAGAATAAAAAGGTAAACCAGACAAGCAACAGACTGAGAGAAAATATTTACCACACACACATCCAAGAAAGGACTTGTATTCAAAATATACAAAGAAATCTTAAAACACACAATAAGAAAACAAACAACCCCACTTACAAATGAGCAAAAGATCTTAACAGCCATATCACCAAAGAAGATATACAGATGGCAAATAAGTATTGAAAAAATTCCCAACACCATCTTTCATGGAACACGTGTAAATTAAAAATGCAATGGGATACCACTGCACAGGATTGGAATGTCTAAAATGCAACCAATACCCCAAAACGTGCCGATACCATTTTCTGGCTAGGATGCTGAGCAGCAGGAACTCTTCTTCAATACTGGCGAGAATGCAAAATAGTACAGCCACTTTGGAAGACAGTTAAAGTTTGCACAAAAGAGTTGGCATACGAGCAAAATGGTTTTCCTTCCTGTGGCCATTTTTCATTTCTTGTAATGCATTAGAATTTTGCTCTTACTGTTTGGCAGAGTTTAAGGGTCATTATTTTATACTAAACAGAAGAACAGAAGAAAGAGCTGCGCTCACAGTTCTGCATCAATTGAAAGATAATTTTTAAAAGTCTTAACAGAGGACGTGATGTGCCTGGGGAAGGGGAGAATTGCAGCACCACGGGCTTTGGGAGGTTGGCAGACAGTTGGGATGCTGGCCTTGTCTCTTAACCAGCTGGATGACATGGCTTAGTCACGTAACCTCTCGGAGCTTGCGAGCACTCTTCTGATGTGGTGATGAGTGCCTACCTCACGGGCTGTTGCGCAAATTAAGTGAAACCAGGTACGAAGAGCAGTTATTACTATCCAGCCATCAATGGAGCATAGCAATTGTTTTTATTGTAACTTTTTTTTATTTAAAAAAAAATTTAGCCCTATTTTTTAAGATACATAGATCACAAAAAATGTTACGTGAAAAAAATAAGAGGTCCCCATATACCCCACCCCCCACTTCTCCTACATCAAGAACCTCTCATCATTGTGGCACATTCACTGCATTTGGTGAATACATTTTGGAGCATAGCTGCACCACATGGATTATATTGTAGTTCACACTCTCCCCCAGTCCATTCAGTGGGTTATGACAGGATATATAATGTCCAGCATCTGTCCCTGCAATATCATTTAGGATAACTCCAAGTTCCGAAAATGCCCCCACATCACATCTCCTCTTCCCTCTCCCCGCCCTCAGCAACTACTGTGACCACTTTCTCCACATCAATGATACAATTTCTTCCATTGCTAGAGGCACAATAGTTCTATAGTAGAACACCAATAAGTCCATTCTAATCCATATTTTATCCCTCCATCCTGTGGACCCTGGGATGGTGATGTCCACTCCACCTGTAAATTGAGAGGGGGCTTAGATCCCACAAGGTTGATGGATGTAATTCTCCTGCTTGCAGCTGTAGGCACTCTCAGTTCCCTGGTGTGGTGGTTGACCATCTTCACCTCCCTGTTAGCTGACTTGTGCAAGTCCAACAAACCGGAAAGTAGGAGTTACAACTCTGCTGAGGCTCAGGGCCCAGCTGACACATGGCCAGTCCAGAGATTGAAGTCTCCTGACTATACATCAACCCCAGTGCCAACCACAGGTTCAGTAAAAGTGACAGAAGAGGCATGTGTAGAAAGGTCACATCTGAGTCCAACTCCATCACACTCAGGAACACAAATTCCAAAGTAGGGCCAACTGACAAGGCACTGAACTCCAGAGCCATCTGCCATGACCATAGAATCTGTATGTCTCTGTAGCCCTCAGGGGCACCAGTATCTGGGGTTGTATCTACTTTGGCTGTCTCTGGGATCATGCTGAGATGTGCATAAGTGTGACCCCTCTGATGACTTCCCAACTCATTTTGAAGTATCTTAGCCGTATAAACTCATTTGTCTTTACCATTTCCCCCTAATGTCATTATTTTTATTTTCCCTCAAATGTGATGCTGCTATAAGAGTTTCCAAAACAGTCTGAATTTTTCTGGAGGAAGAGAGGGGCAGACTCTTCTTGAAAAAAGCTGAAATTCATTTCACTTTGTTTCTACATGCAGCTTCCCCACAAAACTCACTTCTGAATTTTTTTATAGAGGTTGCTTGATAGAGACCATATAGACATAATATTCTTTTCAGTGAAATTCACTCTGTGTAGTGTGTATTTCTGCAAGATTTGGTCTCAGGACTTGTTTGGCATTGCTCTGAGATGCAGACCTCAGGTCCATTAAGAATGGGCAGGGAGCAACTGGCCTTAGCGTGGCGGTGGAGGTGTGAGCGTGGGCTACATTTCCTAGCCATCCCTTCCTGGCTATGCAGGCTGGGCAAGTTCCCCGACTTCTGGGCACTGGTTTTCACATCTGCAAAATGAGAATAATAGTGATATGAGCCCCATAGGATGGTTACAAAGCTTAAATCAGGTGACACAGAAAAACCCCATCATAAAATGCCCAAGACTTGGTTAGAGACAATCGAGGATAGTTTTCAAAATAATTGTTGCCATTGTCAGTATCACTGTCATTTTTACATAAAGAAGTTTTTTCCTACAACTAAGTTCGTACCTTGACATTGTTCTTTCACTTCTTCACTCAACTTTTTCTGAGCAGCGCCGTGGAGGTGGAGAAGAGCGCAAGCTAAGGCACTGCCGTCACAGAACTTACAGGCTATGTTTTGGGGAAGACCAAAAATAAGGTAACAAACGCTTACATAACTCAGGGTGAGTGCCATTCAGTGGGATTGGGCTTTGAGACGGACTGGGTGAGGCTGGCCAGGGAGGACATCCCAGGGACAGGACACCACCCTGCCCGCCGGCCCCTGCCCACCCCTGCCCGCTGACCTGATCTGACTCTGAAAATGACAAAAGGCATCTCTGCGGGGTGTTACAGTGTCCCCAAAGTGCATGCCACCCAGAACCTCGGAATGTGACCTTATTGGGAATTAGGGTCTTGGCAGGTGTGATCAGGTTAAGGTGAGGTCAGGCGGGTTAGGGCAGGTCCTAAATGCAGGGGGTGGAGCCCCTGTAAGATGTCCACGTGGAGACACGGACGCACGGGACAGAGGCCTTGTGAGGACAGAGGCAGGAGCTGGATGATGTGGCCACAATCCCGGGAATGCCAAGGCACGGGAACCCCACACGGCAGACGCCAGCAGGAGCCCCCAGGGAGCCGGGCCCTGCCAGCAACCTGTTTCCAGACTCCCGGCTTCCAGAAGGGAGAGAAACAAACATAGCATCCTTTTAAATAGCCCCATGGAAGCATTTTTTCCACATTGTTCTCTTCCCTGATGGAACTCATTATATATCATGTTCCATAGAATGTGGCCTTTAACCTCCCCAAACAGAGCGAAGCACCGGCTGAGCTCATTTCCCTCAGCACACGTTTAGGTCCAAACTTGCCCTCAGTTGTGGCCTGCGTGCAGCCGGAGAGGAGAGGCACGGGCCCCTCTGTTTCACAGCCCCAAGAAATGGCTCCAGAAATTGCCACCTTGTGCTAATTTTTCACTCCACATGGGGTGGGGGGAGAATGCAAGAAAAGAAAACCAAAGCTATACTTTCTGGCTGCTAAATAAAAAAGTAAACTTAAACATGCACTCTGAACAAGCAATTTGCTAGAGGCAGCAAAGGGCACAGAGAAAAACGATGAACTGCCTAAAATAAATAAGGACTTGGAAGAAAATTATAAATGTTCCAGAGGTAAATGGACTATAACACAAGGCACCAAGATAAAGGAGCAATTGTGGAGCAAAAAACAAGGGGCAGCATGGCATTCGGGCCCTGGGGTCAGCCGCGCCAGGGGGCTGCGTGCGCCAATCAGCAGAGATGGCAACCGCCGACTGTGGGTTCGCCTGCTGCCCGCGCTCTGTGCCAGCCCCCGCCATGCGCTCCTCTTCAAAGTCTCCTTAAAAGTCTGCCTGGACACATGTCTTTGCTGACCTCCCAGGCAGGGTTAGTTGCAGAGATCTTCCATGGCTCAGCTCAAGGTGAGCTAGAACGGAACTGCCTATTTGCTGCCTCTCACGAGATTCCCAAAAATGTTCCTACTGTTTGTCTGATTGAGGCACACTCTGTTTAAAAAACAAAACAACCTGGGCTCTGCAGGCATCAGGTGGAGGACCAATATTCATGAAAGGCCTTCCGTGATTAGTTCAGATTCCAGTAATGAGCAAAAGTGACACCTCTGCTCTCCGTGCACTTAGTATCTAGATGGAGAAGTGGACACACAGACAGAATAAGGTGGGCATGTCCAGGAACTGCAGGAGCACATGGGATAGTTCCCATTCCCGGCTGAGGGGACGTCGTCCTTGAGATGGGAAGGCCTGACCTAGGACAGGTAAGAGGTGACCAGGTGGAGGGATGCCATGCAGCTGTGTGCACTGAGGCACAGGCCCAAGGTCTGAGTGCGTCATGTTCCTTCTGAGACTCGCTGCTCTTTAGGGGTATCAGGAGCTCAGAGTGAGGTGCAGGGGTGCAGGTGTGGGGGGACCTGCCTGGGGGAGGTAGCCAGAGCCCAGATCAGTCTGTTCTATCCACCACAGGGCTGGAGTTTGCTCCCCTGCCCCCCACACAGAGAAGGGCATTGTGGAAAGCCTGGGGGAGGGAGCAGGACCAGTGTGGCATCTTAAGATGTCATCTGGGGACCAGGGATGCAGTGGACGGGCAAGAACGTAACAAAGCAAGAGACCCGCCAAGAGGCTGTTGAAGCAGCGTGTGGTGACACGGTGGGAGGTTTGTCCTCGGCGGGAGTGGGAGGAATGGAAATAAGGTTTTGGATTGGAGAAAACTAAAGAATAAAATGACTGTGAATTAGGGAGCCAGGCCCTGTGGGGTTCAGAAAGGAATCCAGGAGGTCCGGAGCTAAATTAAAGATTCGAATTTTTACTTAAACTTGAAAGAATTGGCATTCCATACAAGTTGTGCAAGGCTTTTAGGAACTGTTCTAGAATATAAATAAATAGAGTGGAGTCTGCTCCCCTATTTTGAGCAGAAGCAGGGCCAGTTACATAATTTTCAGGGCCCAATGCAGAATTAAATTTGTGGGACCCTTTGTTCAAAAAACAGGAAAAAAGTGCCATGTCATATTACTGTATCTTTTATTTGCTATTTAGTGTTATTCTAGGTAAAGAAAATGATAATTCTCAATTATTTTAGTATGAATTTTACCAGCTACCATTACAATGCAAATATCAAAAAACTTATCTCACATGCAGAACCCCTGAAATTACCGGATTTGTATTTTGCAGTTTGCACATGCCCATATTTCTCTGACCAAAACTAAGGAAACTAACTCAACTGTGCTCATTTCACTTCTGAACTTCAACATTTTACAGCACGCTCTACCTTCGGCTTGCAGATGAGTAGGGACAGACTGGAAGGACGAGGAATGCTGGGCTTTCTCTTCCTTTCCTTCTGTGCCATTTTCCGTGTAAGTGGTCGGCTCACGCAGGATGCATCGTGAGTAAGAAAGGATCTGGCCCATCTCCTCGGGCCTTCGTTTTTCTTAGAACGTCACTGTCACTTTTTGCCATCCAAGCCCATTCTGGCTGCAGCAAAGCCCGGCCCAGGGCTCTCAGTGCCCCAGCCCCTCCTGCCCGCTCAGCGCTGGCTGCAGCACGCTGACCTTGCCCTCCCTCTAAGCCACGCTGCCCTCCCTGCACTGTGGGTCGAGCAGCATCCCGTGCTCCTCCAGCTTGGTGGGTACTCTTGCCGGCAGTGTGGCAAGGAGCAGGGGACCCACATACTGCTCCTATCAGCTCTGCTCACACACATGCTCCATGGTCCCCTGGGAAGAGCAATAGCCATCATGAAAGCAGGCACGGAATACCCCTGACCACTGGACAGGATGAACCCTCGTGACACTGCCCCGCACTGCTGGGAACACAGAGCTTCAAGGTCACGTAACTGGTGAGCAGCAGGGCCCAGCTGAGGGTCAGCTTTTGGTTCCCAGGCCTGGACCCCACCTCTGTGTGCCAGACCAGACAAGGTCCAGTGATAACCTCAGCTATTTGCTAGAAACAAGCTGAAAGCAGATGCTTCTGGGGACTGAATCCCCTCCAATATGCAAAAGCTGCCCCTCCTACCCAACTGTCTCTAGAGGGACAAGGGGAGACCCCAACCTGAATGCGCTTTCCCTGTTCAGATGGGAACTAGAACTGATGGGAGGTCCCAGGCCCTCCGTGCGCCCGGAGCTGCAGAGAGGTTCCCGCTCCGCTGCAGGGTGCCCACTGCAGCCCGTGGATTATTTTCCAGGAGGCTCACGGAGGGGGTGGGTTGCCCAGCACACACAACCGAATGAGCGCCCCATTTCTATCCAGGCACCAGACGGCCCCTCCCCTGGGGCCTTGTCCCAGGTCTGAGGGTAAAGATTAGAATCCAGAAAAAGAATGAGAGGGGGTCTGTGAAGAGTTTGAAACTTAGAAATATAGCAGACCAATTTGTTTTGCTTTTCTTTTTTTGAGAATTCACGTTTATTGAATAAATCATGTGATACAATCTGGAATTTCTGCATCCCAAATAAATTTCATTTTTTGAACGTTTCACCTGTTGGTTCTTAGCACTAAGAGGCTTGGCACCAGCCTGATGTCGCCCTGGCAATGGATTGACCACCTTCCCCCACTGGCACTTTAGCCTGCCTGACAACAAGTCCCTGCGTCTGTCATTCTCCCAGCAAACGGCCCATTGCCTTCCTTTCTGTACCATGTGGGCACCAACTGGTGATGGCTAGGGTAGTATCAGTGAAGTGGTCCACACAGCTTGAGGGGCAATTTTCAGTGCTGGCGTCTAGGTGATTCCCGGCTTCTGCACACACTTATCCCAACGTAGCTTGGTGAAATAACACATTCGCACAGTGAACTGCACCTCCTGCTGTTGGGCTGCCACCTGGGGCTGCAATTCCCCTTCATCCACCTCACCAACTCTGCCATTGTCTGTGTATGGCTCAGGACCTTCTGATGAGTCCAAATTTGTTTCTTCATTTGCCCACCCATCTTTGTCCATCCATGCATCCTTTCATTCATTCATGCTTGCATTTATTCCTATATTATCCTTTCAACCATTCATCCGTGTTCTTAAGTATTCCTTCATACAGGCATTCAACAAACATTTCTGCAATGTTTGCATTTCTCAGTCCACAGAGATGCAGGTCTGCACAGAGTGGACACAGCCTGGAACATCTGAACAGCTGGGTGGGGCCACAGATGGGGAAGTGAATAATCACGATATGGTTGGGGGTGTTATCGGTGTTAATAAAGTGGTAGCAGAAGTCATCTGGGGCAGGTAGGGCTTGAGCCAGGCTTCCAGGGTTGAGTAAGAGTTCACAAGGTAGGTGCAGTGGCAACGTGTAGGGAAACAATAAGGAGAGGCAAGTATTGCTTCTTGGGGTCTGTGCATCGTGATGCTGCTCCAACAAGACTTGCTAGCAGAGGTGGGGCCATTGTGCTGGGTGTAGGAGCCTCTGCATGATATAGTGAGCCCTGGGGGGCAGGAAAGAACTTTATCCTCAGTCAGGGAAGACCAGTGGGGCAGTGTGGTCTGGAAGAAGGAGGCTTGAGCGGAGGCTGGAGCTACCCTGGAACATTCTGGTTACAGGGTTCTTACAGCACTGCCGGGGAGAGACTGAGGGGCAGCCGAGACTGAAAGGATGCATCAAGAGAGAACTTCAGCATGTCAACTTCGAGTTACCTCCTTCAGCTCCCAGATGCAGTCCTCCTGAGTGCACCTCCATGGACTGTTCTCTAAGCCAGAAGCCGGGGGCTCTTTTCTTCTGGTCGATATATCACTGATTTTTTTATTGTATTTTTTTTTAAGATACATAGATCACAAAAAATGTTACATTAAAAAATATAAGAGATTCCCACATGCCTCACCCTCCCCAACCCCAGTCCTCCCATATCAACAACGTTTTTCATCATTGTGGCACATTCATTATATTTGGTGAATACATTTTGGAACACAGCTGGACAGCATGGATTATAGGTTACACTCTAGTTTACACTCTCCCCCAGTCCATTCAGTGGGTTATAGCAGGATATATAATGTCCAACATCTGTCCCTGCAATACCATTTAGGACAACGCCAAGTCCCAAAGTTGTCCCACATTTCATCTCTTCTTCCCTCTCTGTCCTCAGCAACTACCATGGCCACTTTCTCCAGATCAATGCTACAGTTTCTTCCATTTCTAGTTATAATAGTTCTATAGTAGAATACCAATAAATCCACTCTAATCCATATTTTATTCCTCCATCCTGTGGACTCTGGGATGGTGATGTCCACTCAACCTCTATATCAGGAGGGGCTTAGATCCCACATGGCTGATGGATGCAATTCTCCTGCTTACAGTTGTAGGCTATCTTAGTTCCTTGGTGTGGTGGTTGTCCATCTTCACCTCCCTGATACGTGACCTGGGTATGTCCAACAAACAGGAGTTGCAACTCTGCTGAGGCTCAGGGCCTAACTGACACATGGCCTGTCCAGAGATGGAAGTCTCCTGAGTACATAACAACTCCAGCACCAACCACAGGTTCAGTAAAAGTGACAGAAGAGGCATATGTAGAAAGGTAACATCTGAGTCCAGCTCCATCACACACAGGAACACAAATTCTAAAGTAGGGCCCACTGACAAGGCACTGAACTCCAGAGCCATCTGCCATGACTGTAAAACCTGTGTGTCTCCGTAGCCCTCAGGAGCACCAGTACCTGGGGTTATATCTACTTTGGCTGTCTCTGGGGTCTTGCTGAAGCATGCATAAGCGTGACCCCTCTGATGACCTCCTGACTCTTTTGAAGATGCTTAGCTATATAAACTCATTTGTCTTTACCATTTCCCCCTTTTATTCAAGGTATTTTTCTAGTTGCATCACCAGTTAGCGATTGGTAGTAATCCCTTTCACCCCTTTTTATCATCTTCTATCCTTGTTGAGCTTTGTCATCTTCTATAGCCTGATTCCTTCATGTCCTCACATGGTTTTACTAAAGAACTCTTCCTCAGTAAATTCCTCCCTCAGGCTATGCTTCTAGAAAACCCAACCCAAGAGTTTGTAGCAGCAGTGGTCCCAGGAGGCAGGCCATGCCTGGGTGCTGGAGGTGGGCCGCACAGCCCTGGGAGGTCAATGAGAAGCCATGTCTGCAGTAGGAGGGTCATGGGACCCAGGAGTGACAGCCACATGGACGCTAAGATGTTCACCTATGGTGAGATGGTGAAATGGGATGGAACACAGGTGGAAAGGCTGCAGGGGCTGTGGAAATAGTCATGAGAAAGACTGAAATTGTGTGGCTGTTTCTGAGAAAATTGATGCATTGAAGGCTAAATGACAGGCTTGGGTCAGTTAATGATCAACTCCAGTAGTGGGCGAGTCAGAGGGCATTCTGGGCAGCATTTAAAGACACTCATGGCTGGCAGCTGGAGGGCAACAACCGATGAGCAGGCGCAGGACTTCATTTTAAGTGGGACAGAACTTCAGAGAAGCCTGATTTACTGGCCTCCTATGGCAATGTCAGGGCTCTGCTTGGGAAGAAGTTGGTTCTGAGATGGGGAAGGGGACTGTGGGAGATACATTTGGGAACCTTGGATGCTTAAGTTCAAGGATCTTGCTGTGGTCTGCAGAAATGGCCCAACTCCCTTGTTTGAAGACTATAAGAAGCAGCAAAAAAGGGGAAGTGCCCTATAGGACAATATTTGCCCTCCTTGATAACTGCCTCCACTGCCCCTACCAGCAGACCTGCATCTAGGACAAATTCACAGCCTGGTTCACAGTGGATCACATGGAACCTGCTATGGATGAAAAGCATTCTATGCTAAAGGAACTGCAGAAAGACATGGCTGTCACATGTCAGTAGGAAGCAGAAAGATACACCTGGGAGTACAGACACACCTTGAGAGGCTGGATATTGAAGGACAGATAATAAGGCTAAGAAACAATATATCTAAAGAGCACTCTGCTGTGATGCAGGATTTAATACCCTGGCAAGGGCTTTGGGACATGTTGTGGAATGCCACTTGGAAGCTGGAAAAAAATAATGGCCCACCTTCAGTGCCAGAACTGCAATGAAGACTGAAGAGGAAGAGAGCAAAGGGCTTAGATGAAGGGCATGCTGTAAGATGGGAAAATTCAAAAGCTGAGAGCTCTCCCCAGGAGGGGTCAGGACCATTCCATCCACCAAGGCATGGAGGACTAAGTTGATGAGGAGGCACCAGCTCTGCTACAACCTTGGCAGTAACAGTTGCTGTTGGCCAGGCTGCTTCAGAACCAGCCTCCCCACCGGCAATGTGTGAAACAGAATTCCCAGTCAGTGGAGGCCAGGATGGCATGTAACCTTCAGAAGTCAGGAGGACATCATTGCCATGAAGGACAGAGAGGTTGGAGTACAAGGTGACCCGACTTCAGGGATGTATGGAGGTGGATGCCAGGACATGAAATCTTGGGGCAGGAGAGATGGACAGCCAGCAAAATCATTGCTTAATTTATTTTATCACAGGAGACCAAGAATGGAGAAGAAGCCTGGGTTAGCCACCCCAATGGAAAGTCCAGATCCCTTGCCCATTTTGGAGCACTACTGCACCTCATGGATTATAGTTTACATTGTAGTTTACATGCTCCCCCAGTACATTCAGTGGGTTATGGCAGGATATATAATGTCCAGCAGCTGTCCCTGCAATATCATTTGGGACAACTCCAAGTCCTGAAATTGCCCCACATCTCATCTCTTCTTCCCTCTCCCTGCCCCCAACAACTACCATGGCCACTTTCTCCACATCAATGCTACACTTTCCTCCATTACTAGTCACAATAGTTCTATAGTAGAATACCAGTAAACTCACTCTAATCCATAATTTATCCCTCCATCCTGTGGATCCTGGGAGAGTGATGTCCACTCCACCTCTACATTGAGAGGGGACTTAGATCACACATGGTTGATGGATGCAATTCTCCTGCTTGGAATTATAGGCACTCTTGGTTCCCTGATATGGTGGTTAAACATCTTCACCTCCCTGTTAGCTGACCTGTGCAAGTCCAGCAAACCGGAGGGTATGAGCTGCCAGTCTGCTGAGGCTCAGGGCCCAGCTGGCACATAGACAGTCCACAGATTCAAGTTTCCTGGGTATACACCAACCGCAGTGCCAACCACAGGCTCAGTGAAAGTGACAAAAGAGACATAAGTAGAAAGGTCACATCTGAGTCCAACTCCATCACACACAGGAACGCAAATTCCAAAATAGGGCCCACTGACAAGGCACTGAACTCCAGAGCCAACTGCCTTGACTGCAGAACCTGTGTGTCTCCGTAGCCCTCAGGGGCACCAGTACCTGGGGTTGTATCTACTTTGGCTGTCTCTGGGATCCTGCTGAGATGTTCATAAGCGTGACCCCTCTGATGACCTCCTGACTCTTTTTTGATGACTCTTAGCCATATTAACTCATTTGTCTTTACCATTTCCCCCTTTTATTGAAGGTATTTTTCTAGTTGCACCACCAGTTAGTGATTAGTAGTAATCCATCAGTGCCAGGGAGGCTCATCCCCAGGAGTCATGTTCTACAGTGGGGGAGAAGGTAATGCATTTACATGCTGAGTTTGTGCCACAATGATGAAAAATGTTGATGTGGGAGGAGTGGGGGATGGGGTGTGGGATATGTGGGAACCTCTTATATTTTTTAATGTAACATTTTTATGATCTATGTATCTTTTTTTAAAAAAAAGACAATTTAATAAAAAGAGAAGAAAAAAAGATCCCTTGCCCAGTTCACACCTGAGCCATTTCTTAGCCCCAAAACCTATTGCCTGAAGGAGATGCAGGGCCCTGTGAAGAAAGGACCTATTATACCAAGTGAGTTTGGTAAAGAGTCCTTGTTCTTTCTCAAAGTGGCTTGTGACATTTCTATTTCCTTTTCCCCAATGTATGGTTACTAGCAAAGACCTTCCAGAAACTGTTGGATTCAGGTACCAAGTTGACCCTGATACCCAGGAATCCAAAGTACCATCAAGGGTCCCTGTAGAGTAGGGGCTTCTAGGAAATCCAACTCAAGGTGGAAATCTTCTCTAGAATTCTGTATGGAAAACATGGAATTTCTTTACCATGAGATGGTCCACTGGTCAGCATTAATGTCCACACACAAAAGTACTGAAATACTCTTATAATCACTTTTGACAAAGACAAGGGTGAAAAAAGGATCATTGACGCTAAATCCAGGTAAAGTCATTGTTAGAGTCAGAAAAATATTATGCAAAATAAATAGTATGTGGGGGAACAGATGTACTCAGTGGTTGAGCACTTGGTTCCCATGTATGAGGTCCTGGTTTAAATCCCCAGTACCTCCTAAAAAGAAAAGTAAATAGTATGTGAGTTGCTGATTTTCTCTCACCTATACTTTTCTCAGTTTCTCCACTAGAATGCTTACAAAGGTCTGCAGACACTAAGGTAGACGTATCTGAGAAGAGCAAAGAAACACACAAATGGATGTATAAACATTACCTGTCACTTTGGAAAAAGATAGCAAATTGGTCCCATCCCAACATACAGAACGTGAGGACTGTTTAATTCTGGTAGCAAAGGCAGAGGAAGCAGAGGGCCCACATTCCTCACCCTTTCCCTTCTCTGTGCATCTGTGGAGCTCACAGGCAAGTCCCCTAGTGTGATCTAGAAAGGGAGGTCGAGGCTGCTATCGCTGTCACCTGCTCCAGGGCTCTGACTGAACTGCAGGCAGGAGGCCTGGGGCGTACAGGCACGTCTTCCTGGAGAGGACATTTGTGCTTTGTCTTAAAGCAAGAGTAAGTATTGGCTATAAGATAAGGAGGACAATATTTCAAGGACAATTAAAGACAAAGAGAATTTCGACTAAATTGGAAGGTGTTGGGGAGACAGCAGTGGCAAACAAAGTTGGAGAGTGAGCTATACTATAAACCTGTTTCAAAAGCTTGGGTGATGGAGACAATCATTATAATCATGGGTATAACTCAAAGTGATATGGGAGTCTTTGAAGAGCTGAGACAACTTTACACCTTGGGGTGGTTTTAGCACTCACCATTATTCTCAGTATAGATAACATTCTTGTTCATGGCAACTGCCTTCCTGAGAAAAAGAACCTAAGCTGAATTTATCCAAATTGATCCAGATTTTCCATTAGGTAAAATGTTTCAAAAGTAACTTATGTTCTGCTTTAAGAAGTAATGACACATTTTGTAGCCGTAAGGCCACAAATGACATTTTAATCAACCAAAACTCATATTCTCATAAAACTTTCCAAATTACACAAAGACCCATGAAGCAAATCAAAATGACAGCCAAATACATTGAATTTACCATGACAGAGCCTTACCTCCTCATGATTCCTCTCCTTAAAAATGGTTGGACATCATAGAATCCCTTTTATATGCCACATAAAATTCAGAAAAAAAATTGAGTCTGGAGTGCAAAGGCTTGAGTTCAAGTCCTAGCCCCACTTCTCATTGGATGAGCAGCCTGGACAAGCCTTGTAGTCTCTCAAGCCTTGGTTTAATATAAAATGATGATCTTAGAAAATAAAAAAGGTAAAAGAAACGCTCATGACTCAGGATCATTTTGAGAATTGGGCAAGATACTGTACCTGCAGCAAATTGTGTTCCTTCAATCACACAGACATTTTGGGACAATTTATCCATAAGGGGAATGGCCTCTTTTCATCTGCCTTTTGGGGTATTATTATTTCATTGAAGACCTGTTTGGAACTTCTTTATACATATGCAACTGGGAAAGAGTATCAGGTCATTCCTGCTTTGGGAAGTGATTTCTTCAGCCTTTACCCTAAAAGGTGTAAAGATGTGGCAAACCCAAGGAACTAGGATTATTTTGGCAATAGCACTGAGCTGCTTTTCCAAACCTAATGATCCAGGTGGACTGTGCAATATTTAATTAAGCCTTGGGACCCAGTAGCCCAACAGCTTTGGCTGTATGTCCACTGTGACCATCAATTGCTTTAAACATGGTGGATGGAAAAAATGACTTGGGATCTAGTATCACTCATACAGCACTTGGTTGGAAGTTTCCTTTCCATGATCACAAGCAAACCTTACAGGCTTTAGCTAGAGACCTCATTCCAAGAAGAGCCAGGGTCATGCTTGGTACACTTCTGAAGAATGGGCCCCAGACCCAGGCCTGGGGTGGGGTGGGGGATGGGGATAAACTTACCAGAAAGGCAAAGAAGCTGGAGAATCTTTCTAATAATTCTAGACCTGGCACTAAAGCAGTTCAGCGTTTCAATACTGACATGACCTGCAAATTTCTTTCTCCTTTCTGTAGCTCCCGGTAAGCATCTAACTTCCAGCAGCGGGCAATTTGCAGTGGCCTTGGATGAGTCAGAACAAATGCTTCTTGAAATACACCCTCCACCAGGTTTCCCAAGTTTTCTCTTGAGGTTCAGCTGGGTGGATATTTAGATATTTGGCAGGAAGATAGGATTAGCATACAAAGCCCCTCTTATTCTATAATTACATGCTATTTTCCTATACATTTTGTCCAAAACTTTGAGAGCAGAAATAACTCTCCAAAGCTTGGATAATGATCCCCGTATTCCCTCATTAATTAATTTATTCAAGCATACCAAAAGAAAGTATTGGACATTGATCTAGGGCAGGATACAGGCTAGAGGGATGCATACCAGCCAGCGGCACAGAGACAAGTCACAATTACAGTCCCCGCCCTCAGGAGGCTCTAGGGCTGGTTGGCGGAGAGGCCCAAGAAATAGGAGTAACAGAACAGTCCAGCCCTCGTGACATAAGATGACAACTTCTCAGTCTTAGGGCCCAGCTCAGTCCCTGCCTGTCCCAGGGGCCTCGCTCGGGCCCCCCTTCTCTGTGCCCCTTATGAAAGCGACTGATTGGAGGGTTAGCTCCACCCCTGGACCAGAAGATCCTCAAGGACAGGGCTGGGTCCCCTCCTTCTCTGGACCTCCAGGGCGATCCAGGTACATTATCGGCTGCAGCAAATGTTTGGTTGGGCAGAACTGACCTTTGTGAGCCCTGAGCTGATAGTTAATAGCTGAGCAAAGGACAAGGGATGGGCAGAGGGGAATTCTAGGCAAGCATTCAAATGAGCAGCTTCCCATGTGAAGGGAGAACCTCAGAGAAAATGCCAAGTCATTATTTCTGCAGGGAAGCTCTTGGAGAGCCCCTCAACCCCTGCCACAAGCGTTACAGGCCAAAGTCCAGTCCCAACTCCCAGAAGGTCACTGTGCCAATCCTCAAGAGACAAGTCATGGTTGGTCTACGTCTATGCCAATCATGATAATCCCAGTCCTCGCTTTCCCAGCTTCTCTTGCAGCCAAGGCTGGCCATGTGACCTAGTTGTGGACCACACAACATAAACAGGAGATTTACTTCTGGAGTTTTACTGCATTTACTGCAGAAGCTGAACTCTTTTGATGAAAGAAAATGAAAGAGACTGGGCATGGTACCCTTCCCCCTTTCTCCATCTTAAATGTAGATGTGATGCCTGGAGCTATAGCAGCCGTCTTGCCACCATATGAGAAAGACACAGACAACCAGGAAGGTGTGAGCCTTAATGCGATCCGATGTCAACAACTATCCTTAGACTTTATGATATGTGAGAGAGAGAAACCAACCCCTCTAAGTCACTGGAGTTGAGATGTCTGCTGCTTGCAGCTGAATGCATTTGTAGTCTTGTGCCCATCTGCTTCCTCCGAATCTCACTTCCACAAGAATGGACCTGGGTACGAGAGTTCCTCCCGGATTTCAGAATCCAATTAATGAGAGTCTGGAGACAAGAGGAGCCTTGTTTTCCTGCTGAAGTCACTGATTGGCTGGAATAACTTTGTCCTTCATTAACCATGGATCTGTCTGGCCATCATTTCGTTTCAACCTGGGAAATATTCCTTTTGGCGAGGCAGGGTGAGGCGTCAGAACCCAGGCTTGGATCTCCTTCTTGGTGGGCTGGTTTCTCCTTTGAATTATGAAGCAGCGAGGATGACCACTGGGGAAAGCCTCCTTTAGGGCTGTCGTCTTCCTCTACTCGGTTACTTTAATTTCCCTCAGTCCTTGTGTGACTAAGCCTGCCCAGAACCCAGACACCTCCATGCGGGAGTGAGCTCCCTGGTACTGGAAGCATTCAAGCAGTGGTAGGAAAATTCTACCACAGGTGTGAGGTGAGGCTCTTCTGTGGCATCTGGCATCAGCTACGTGGCCTCTGGCAAGTCGCTTTAACGCACTGGAACTCGTTTTCCTCAGTGGTCACGTGGGAGGGGGTGTGAGCTGAGAAGGTGGGTGGGGGGCGGTGTGGAATTGCACAAGACGACCCCGAGGACCTTCCAGATGGAGCCACATGGCCGCAGCGTGTCCGCGGAGCAGACAACCTGACCCAGCCCCTGACTCTTCGCCCACCCCATCTCTGAGTTGCCCGGATTTTCCTCCTCTAGCCGGGCAGCAGGAAGAGGAGGTGCCAGCCTGGCTAGAATGCCAGAGGCCCTGCGGCGGGAGCGAGCTTTTCTCACTGTGTATATGAGAAAGCTGAAGCTCAGAGGCTAAGAGATGGAGAACCTTGATTTTACATCAATTCTGACAAGTGGACAGTCACACGTTAAAATTCAAATGCCGTCCACACCGGGAAGTGGAGATGGCAGGGCCCGGACGGGGGGCCAGCAGGCCAGGGGGAAGCAGGGCCCGCGTGCCAGGGAGGAAGCCACCAGCTCCCATCCCTCCTCCTGCAGCTGCCGTTGAGTGGGATGGACGACTTTCCGAGGGGGCGGAGGAGAGGGGACAGAGCGACGCGAGGGCTCCGCCTGTGAGCAGAGGCTCTCGCCCTTCCATGCCGCCAGGCCAGCCGTCCACGCGGCGTCGGAGGAGGGTCGGAACAGCTGGGCCAGCCCTGCTGCCCGGCAATGGCTCTTTGGACGACACAGGTGGGAAAGCGGAGGTCCCGCAAGGTGGAGGTACCCGGGGACACGCGGCCGGCCCGCGGCAGCCTCTGGACGGGTCCGGCTACCTCCCACTCTGCCCTTAGATCTTTGCCCACTCGAGCTTGTCCTCACGGGCCATTCGGGTTTTGGTCCACACTGCCGACCATTCGCTCACGTATTCCCTCGTTTCTGCGTGGGCCGGGCGCGAGTGTGCGCCCTCGGAGCAGGCCAGGTGGCAGGGACGTGGGGGACAGTGCGAGGTGCCAGCCCTTCCGGAGGGAAGCGGAGGTAGCGCCCTCGGGCCTCGGAGATGCTGCGGAGCCAATTGCTGGTGCTGGTTTCTCCAGGCTGAGCACCCGGCCGCCTCAGCCCTTCTCTCAGACACGCAGGCTGTCACAGAGGACAGGTGAGAGCATCCACACCTGAGGAGCTGTTCACACCCATGCCCCGCAGAGCGCGCCTCTGACTCCCTCCCCGGTGCTCCACACCTTGCTTTGGGGGAGATTTCTACAGACCCGAAGGAGACCCTTTCAGCCGAACTCATGCTCCCTCTCCCCCCTGGGGCCAGAGAAGGCAGGCCAGGGCGGGTGCTGGAGAGGAAAGGGAGTCACCCGACAGGCAGGCTGGGGCTTCCTCGTGGGCACCCGGGGCGGGCCCTGGGGCTGCTGAGCAGGAACCTTGGGGTTCCTCCGAGGCCCCCCACCCACACAGCAGGGCCAGCTGCAAATGCGCAGGCTTCTGTAGCCAGCAGGCCGAGAGGGTGTCAAGACACAGCATCCTGGCCGGGAGGAAGAAAGGGCGGGAGGGGGAAGGAGCTGCAGAACAATGCCCGGCTGCAGAAGCCCCAGGCACCCGGCAGGAGCCTGAACTGACCACAGCGGAGCACAGCGCACGTCCACGTGTAAGCTGTATGCACCAGCCACTGGGTTTAGCCCTTTACCTCAAATCATTTTCACAGCATTCCTTCAGGTAGGAAATTTGAGGCCAGAGAGGTTAAGTCATTTCCCCATGTAGCAGTTTGATATAATTGATGAATTCCAAAAAGAAATACTGGATTATGCTTGTAATCTGATCTGTACCTGGGCTTAATTGAGTTATGATTAGGGTGATAAAAGGCATGGCAAAGGACAGAGTTGCGGGCTTTCAATGTTGGAGTTTTGATGTTGGAGTCTGATGCTGAAGAGTTAAACTGGAGCCCTGGGAAGTCAGCACCCAGAGGAAAGAGAAGCCAGCCCTAGCAAGGAAGGAACCTTGAAGCCAGAGAACAGCAAGCCCAGGAATGTAGGAGCCCAGGAAGCCTGAACTCTCGCAGACGTCGGCAGCCATCTTGCTCCAAATAGACTTCGGTGAGGGAAGGAACTTATTATGCCTTATGGCCTGGTATCTGTAAGCTCCTACCCCAAATAAATACCCTTCAGAGGAACCAACCAGTTTCTGGTATTTGGCATCAGCACCCCCTTTGGCTGACTAATACACCCCAGGAGCACACAGCTGGAAGGACAGAAGCATTCCAGACCCAGGTGCTGGCTCTAGAGGTGGCCCAGCCCAGCAGCAGCTGCTTTCTGCCCCTGTCCACTTCGCAGCTCTACTATCACTGAGACAATCCTCACCTTCCCCAGAGGAAGGTGACGTCACCAAAGTCTTTAGGGTAAGGAAGTCGGGGCCCAGAAAATGGAAGTGACTTGCTGGGGATCACGGCCCCCCTAGAGGCAGGACAAGGGCAGCCCAGCCCCCAACTCATGGGGCAGCGCTTCTCCACACAGACACACGCAAGGCAGCCTGGGGGGCAGTGGGGAGGCAGGGGTGGCAAGGAGGGAGGGGCTTTCCTTGAAGGGCCTTTCTTTGACACGGGCCTGGGCAGGTCAGAGCCTGAGCTACGTGGGGGGGCACCCTTCTGGCCGTGTCCTGTAGCCTCCAGGTTGGAAAGCACCGAAAGAGCAACTGAGCACCAGCTTCAGATTGTCAGCCAGCTTCCCCGTGCCCGCCGGGCTGCACCCTGTGCTATCAGACCTCACGACAGCCCTGCAGAGCGGGGGCTTTGGCCCGCAGTGGACACTCTTAGCTCCCCTTTCCTTCAGAAGCCGCTGCCATCTGCTTGCCCGGGCCACGGGGCGGGCGGCTGCGCTGGGAGGCCATGCTGAAGGCCAGGCCCTGAGTCTCTGCTTCGGTTTTCTCATGTGCAGCGCAGCCCCCAGGGCAGCACCTGACACACAGTAGGTGTGTTCAAGGCGTGGCTGAGAGCTGCCCTGCGGCCACCTCGAGGACATGCAGAATCCCTGGCCCAGCCTGCGGCTCCGGCCGCGGGCGTCTGCTGCCTCTCCGCAGGCCTCTCACGGCGGGGGCCTCCTCGGCTAGACTCATCTCATTCCCTTGAGGCCGGAGCGGGGGAGAGCCACCATCTCAGGCACAGCCAGGAGGTGGTGGGATTTACCAACGTCTCAGAGGCAGTGGGTGGGAGAGGGAGAACAGTGCCCCTGAGCCCACAGACAGGAGTAGCGTTTGTCCCTCGGTCTTCATGGTGTCTCTCTTAGGAAGCCATTCACGAGGGCTGCGGGCAGGTGTGGTCTACACACCTCGGCCTTTGCCACATTTGAGCAGACAGAGGGTGCTGGCAGCGCCCTCCCCTGCCGGCCCAGTGGACCCTGCAGGTGCCATCAGAAGGAGGTTTAGAGCCCTGGAAGTGGTGGGTGCAAACACAGAGCTCTCCTCTTACTTAAGCGACATGTCTGCAAATACTGGAGAAAGCCCTTTCCCATGCAGCATCCTTGTGAAAGGGACTTGACATCTGTTCTCTTGGCATGGCAGCCCGCACGTACCACAAGCTTCATTCATTCATTTGAACAAAACTATTTCCTAAGCACAGGTGAAGTCCCTGGTGTGGGCGATAAGTGCAAATCAGCAACAAGACCATGAGTCTCGCTGACCCCAGCCTGCCAGCGAGAACGACGTCGGTGTCATCCGCTGGAAGGGCACTTAAAATGAGCGTGGGCTGGGGCAGGCTGTTTGTCTCCAAGCCGTGGGTGTGCACCTGGACTCGGGGCCAGTATAAAAGTTTGGTGAGATATTGAGGCTGGAGCTTCTCCGTGCTGAAGTGACCCCCACACAGCTTTGTTCCCATCTGTTGCAACCAGATATGCCCGTATGGGTGAGGGGACAAAGGGAACTGCACACCCAGGCCATGGCTGGATCTCAGCAGGTGCACCTGGGCCGTGGCTGGACCCCAGTGGGTGGGCGCAGCTGGGCAGTGCCTGGACCTCAGTGGGTGCACCTGGGCGGTACCTGGACCTCAGTGGGTGGGTGCAGCTGGGCCGTACCTGGACCTCAGTGGGTGGACACAACTGGGCCATGTCTGGACCTTGGCAGGTGCAGCTGGGTTGTGGCTGGGCTCAGGGAGTGGGTACAGCTGGGCGGTACTTGGACCTCAGTGGGCAGGTGCACCTGGGCCATGGCTCAACCTCAGTGGGTGCACCTGGGCTGTGACTGGACCTCGGTGGGTTCAGCTGGGTGATGGCTGGACCTCAGCAGATGCAGCTGGGCAGTACCTGGACCTCAATGAGAGCACCTAGGCCATGGCTGTATCTCAGTGGTCGGGTACACCTGAGCCGCGGCTGGACCTCAGCAGGTGCACCTGGGCCATGGCTGGACCTCAGTGGGTGCAGGCACAACATTTCCAGCCCTGCTTCCCTCCACTGAGGCCAAGTTAAGGTAGTGTTAAGTGAAAGCCGCCTGCTACATCTAAGGATTTGTCATAATCATTTTTGTCAATGTGGAGACAGACAAGAGGGTCCCTGCCCTCTGGGGACTCACCTTCTAGCAGGAGACACAGATTTAAATAAACAAGTGTAACAGGTCCGCATTGTAAAGGGACCAAGCAAGCGAGGCATGGGTGGGCTTAGGGCACAGGGTCCATGCTGGGTGAGCCGGCAGGGAAAGCCCTCTTTGGGGAGCTGACTTGGGAGATGGGAGCTGAGAGATGAAGAGGAGCAAGCAGGAGAGGAGTTCAGGAAAGTGCTGAACTGGTGACCAGAACAGAAAAAAATATCTGTAGCTAAAGTAGAAGAAAGGGAGAGAGGAAGCAATCCAGGCTCAGAGCTCAGAATTAACAACGATTCTCCTGAGTGTAAGGAGAGGCCGAGGGCCGGCTTTAGACAGGGCCACCTTCTACCTCTGACTCGTGTTTTCAAGACTCCTCAGGCTGCACAGTACAGACTCGCGTGTGTCGGGTATGAGGGGGTCAGGGGAGCTGCGCTGTGGGGGGCCTTATGGAAGAGGAGGAGGCTCTTGTCCTGATGTGCACTGAGCCAGGGGTGGGCTCCAGCCCCCCAGGCCCTGGGGTCCGCGGGCCCCAGGGGTCCCTCCTCCTCTTGAGCCAAGCACCTGTAGGTGTCACCAGAGACTGAGCGAAGTTCTCACCACAAGCAAGATGGTGGAGAGATCTTGCAGAGCTCCTGCTGCATACCAGAGAGTTTTAGAGGGTATTAGCGCCACAAAAGTGCAGTGGTGGTAGGTTTCAAAG
This sequence comes from Dasypus novemcinctus, assembly GCF_030445035.2. NCBI lineage: Eukaryota > Metazoa > Chordata > Mammalia > Cingulata > Dasypodidae > Dasypus > Dasypus novemcinctus. Next base: position 102,585,328 of record NC_080686.1, read on the forward strand.
GAAAAGTTAAGGCTCCCTGAGGTTTCATGAGTTACCTAACAGGGATGAAGCAGAATTCAGACTTATGGTTGACACATAACCAGAGCCACCATCTTTCTGGCACATAGTGCTCGTGTGTGGACTGACGCCTCAAAGAAAAGCTCCAAACCATCGTGGGGTGAACGGGGTCCTCTTAGGAGGAATTGATGTCAGAGGGGGCACCTGTGGGCCCCATGAGACAGCTCCTTGAGAAGCAGAATTTGTGGGGCATTTACTGCAGATGGCGGTGACAGGCAGGAATTCCTGGCGATACCCATCAAAACTGTGACACATTCCTGTCCTATGGGGTGAAAGCCTCTCTGAAGAAGGACAGAGAGGAAATGGACCGACATTTCATGACACCCTACGGTGGGCCGGCACACACCGCATTGGAACCCTCTGGACTCTGTTCTGACAGTCTGCAGCTTGCAGGGCTCTCCCAGCTGCTAGGAAGAGCATAGTGAAGAGAGGACAGAAACCGCCCACTTGGCACCCCCCTTTTCACCTGCTCTAATTAGTCCAAGTGTCCCTTCAGCTTTCCAGGTGGAACTAATTATCTCTCATTTAGGGATGAGCAGGCTGAAGCTGGGTGGTCAGAGCCCACACATTGAGCCCAAGGTGTGCAGCTGCAGGTGGCAGATGCTGGCTCTCAGGGGCCAGGTCCCACTCTGCCACCACTCCCTCCTGGCGGAGGAAAAGGGCAGGGGTCAGCGATCAATGGGAAGGCTGACCTCCCAGAAGCCCCCAGGAACAGCAGTCCCACCTGTCTGAACTCTGTTCATTGCCCCCGCCCCTTGCAGCCCCCTGGAGTCCTCCAAGGTCTCCTCTCATCAAAGGGATGACCAAGTGGAGGGAGTAGGAGCCCACAGGACCGAGGACAAGGCAACCCGAGTTCTCACCCCAGCTTTCTTTTTTTTTTTATTTTTTTATATTTTTTTATTTTTTATTGACTTTGTAATAATATTACATTAAAAATATATATGTGAGGTCCCATTCAACCCCACCCCCCCCACCCCCCCTCTCCCCCCCCCCCCAACAACACTCGTTCCCATCATCATGACACATCCATTGGATTTGGTAAGTACATCTTTGGGCACCTCTGCTCCTCATATACATTGGTTCACATCATGGCCCATACTCTCCTCTATTCCATCATGTAGTCCCTGTGAGGATTTACAATGTCCGGTGATTACCTCTGAAGCACCATCCAGGGCAGCTCCATGTCCTGAAGACGCCTCCACCTCTCATCTCTTCCTGCCTTTCCCCATACCCTTTGTCCATTATGTCCACTTTTCCCAATCCAATGCCACCTCTTCTATGTGGACACTGGATTGGTTGTGTCCATTGCACCTTTATGTCAAGAGGAGGCTCAGATTCCACCTGGATGCTGGATGCAATCCTCCCATTTTCAGTTGTAATCACTCTAGGCTCCATGGTGTGGTGGTTGTCCTTCTTCACCTCCATCTTAGCTGAGTGTGGTAAGTCCAATAAATCAGAATGTAGGTGCTGGAGTCTGTTGAGGCTCAGGATCTGGCTATCACATTGTCAGTCCAGAGATTCAAATCCCCTAAATATATCTTAAACCCCAACATTAACTGCACCTCCAGCACATTAGCATGAAAGTCTTATGAAGGGAGATCCGATCTGAGTCCAGATTCATCACACATAAACACCATTTCCAAAGAGGGGCCATCTGCCCTGGTAGTTAACCCCATCGGCCATGACCATAACTCCCATGGGTCTCTTTAGCCCTCAAAGGAACCAATATCTGGGGGTTGTATCTGCTTTATCTGTCTCTCTGACTCTGCTCAGTTGTGCATGAGGGCAGACCTTCTGCCAGCCTCCAGACTCTTTTTTAGAAACTCGTAGCCATATAAACTCATTTCTCCTTTCCATTTCCCCCTTACTTTAGGTCAAACAGCATTTTAAAGTCATGGTATTTTATGTAGACATGGATATTCTGCTGATCCGCATTGAACCTTCCGTATAAGGTCATTTTCCAGTTGCATCATCAGTTGGTAGTTGATAGTGGTCCCTCGTTGCCAGGGAGGCTCATCCCCGGGTGTCATGTCCCACGCTGGGGGGAAGGCATTGCATTTACATGCTGAGTTTGGCTTCGAGACTGGCCACATTTGAGTAACATGAAGGCTGACAGAAGGAAATTCCCAGGCACAAAGTTGCTCTAGGCCTTGTTATTATTTTGGGTTTATCAGCTCACAAGCATAGTCATTAGTATCAGGGGCTCACTGTTGAACCCTCACTCCCTCCCCTCACCCCAGCTTTCTGAGCACCGGTTTCTTCAGTCATAAAACAGGGACATTGCCTCCTTCAGATGGTCTGTGAGGAAATGCGAAATGCCTGCGCTCTCCACTCCAGTTACCCTGTGCCAGGCAGTCGGCTACAGCTGGAAATATAGTACATCATTTAATCTCAGAACCCCTCTTTAAAGCAAACACAGCCCACTACATAGAGAGTAACGTGCTCAATGCCACACAGCTGGCAAAAGGCAGCTCTGGGATTTGAACCATGTTCGTTGCATTTGATTTCAGAGGCAATGCACTCCCTCTGGGCTCCACCATCGCCCATGTAGCTGGCGATCAGTATCGTGAGCTCCTGGGCCACTCTTCTCCTCTGGGGGTAGCAGGGCCTCTGGCCAGAAAGGCCTCTAATGAACATCCATCACCAGCCCCAAGCGAGTTGATGTCCACTCGCTGACCCTTCTTCCCGAGGGTCATCTTGCCTCTCCTTTGAACACACCTGGGAACAGGGCACTCCCTGCCTCCATTTTTCCAATCTGTTAACAGCTTTGCTCCTTTGGTGGTACAGTCACATGCCCTGCCACTGAGCTAGCCCCCATCCTGTGGTATTGAATTGGCCCCAGTTCTGCCCAGTGAACCTCCATGGAGCAGGATCAGTCCGTTTCCAAGCTCTTTCCCGGCACAGCACCTTCAGCCTCTTTTCCTTGCAACTGAGTTTTCTGACCCACTCCCACGTTGTGTCCAGTCCTGCTCGGTCACTTGATTGTATTTCACCAGAGGCACTGCAGGGCAGCTGAGGTGTGAGTCTTTTACTATACCCAGTAGGGACCAGGGGAGGTAGGTAGGATGCACTCATGCCTAGTTGTCTCCTGTCTGTTCTTCTCTTCCCACTTTGCTTTTCCTTCCCCTTAATCCAGCTCTTTCTCTCCTCCACCACTTGCTCTCTGTCTCTTCTTCCCTCCTTCTGCCCTCCAGTTCATCACCACCACTCTCCCTCCTTTGCAGCTTTCCTCTGCACTCTTTCCCTCCTCTCTCTACCTCCTCATCCTCCTGCCCTCCGAGCCACTCCCTGCTTTGTAGGCCACTTACTTGGACCCAGACACTGTCCAAAGGATTTTGCACATTGTGGTTGACTGAATGATGGTCCCCAGGATTTCCATGTCCCAGTCCCCCATACCTGTGAGTGTTGCCTTGTGTGGCAAAAGGGAATGTGCAGAAATAATTAAGGACCTTCAGGTGACAATACAGGACTCTGTATTGTCCAGGTGAGCCTGATGTAATCCCAAGGATCTTCATAAGAGGGAGGTAGGAGATCAGAGGACAGAAGGTGACACGAAAATGGAAGCACAGAATTTGAAGATCCTACACTGTAAGTTTTAATGATGGAAGAAGAGGCCATGAGCCAAGGAATGCAAGGAAGGCAGCTGAAAAGGGTGGGAAAGGAAAAAATATGGATTTTCCCCTAGAACCTCCATGGGGAGCACAGCTCTACCAAAATCTGGTTTCAACCCTGTGGGACCAATTTTGGACAATGGCAAGCTCTGAATCTGAAGTACCTTCCCAAGTACTTGTCACTTCTTGATCACATGATGTCATCAATATAGTTGACAATATCTAGATATCTTCCAACAACTTTGTTACCAAGAACAGCAACACAGGGCCCCTGGCTTTCATGTTTTGCTCTGAATTGGTGATTGAATGCTCTCATTTACCCATTTTTTCTCTTCAAACAATCAATGGCACTCAGCTACTCAAATCCGTATCCTTATAATTACTATTCCCCTAGTCCTGGTGGGACTCAGCTCAAACACCACATTCTTAGAGCCTGCTTCCTAGTACCACCTCTGGAATCAAATGTCTTAGATTGAGTTTCCTTACAACAGAGCTTGGAGCAGGAAATTTGGATAAAGGAATTGTTTTAAGGTATGTTCTTCAAAAAAAATCAAGAACCTCTTAGGATATGGACATCTTTGGGAGGCAAACAGTCTGTCTAATATAGGTGGCAATTACTATCATGATTAGTATAGCTTGTGGTTATAAAGACCTAGGACAGGGACCTGAATCTCTGGACTATCCATGTGATAGCCAGACCCTGAGCCTCAACAGACTAACAACTCCTACACTCGGGTTTATTGGACTTACCCCACTCAGATAACATGGAGGTAAAGAAAGTCAACCACCACACCAGGGAGCCAAGAGTGTCTACAACTGAAAGCAGGAGAATTGCATCCAGCATCCATGTGGAATCTAAGCCCCCTCTTGCTATAGATGTGGAGTGGACACAACCATTCCAGGGTCCACAGGATGGAGGAATAGAGTATGGATTAGAGTGGACTTACTGATATTCTATTCATGAACTATTGTGATTAGTAATAGAAGAAAATGTAGCATTGATTTGGAGAAAGTGGCCATGGTAGCTGCTGAGGGTAGGGAGTGGGAAGAAGAGACATGATGTGGGGGCATTTTCAGGACTTGGAGCTGTTCTGGGTGGTACTGCAGGGACAGTTACCAGACATTGTATGTCCTCCCATGGCCCACTGGGTGGACTGGGGGAGAATGTGAATTATAAAGTGGAACATTGACCATGTGATGCAGCGGTGCTCAGAGATGTATTCACCAAGCACAATGAGTGTCCTGTGATGATGGAGGAGGTTGTTGTTATGGGAGGAGTGGGGTGAGGGGAGTGGGGAGTATATGGGGACCTCATATTTTTTAGTGTAACATTAAAAAAATAAAGACAAAAAAAAAAGCCATAGGACAATGTGGAGTAATGATAAGGACATAATGGTAAAGAACAAACAAAGATGTTCCCAAACTGCTGATTAAAAGCTAGCATAGGAGAAAGGATTTGAAGAATACACCCAAAATATTTATAGTGATTGTGGTTTAAATACATGTGACTAGGAGTGTATTTCTTTCTTTCCTCCGTTAAAACAACCTTCAGGAAGTGAAAAAGCAGAAAGAAGAGTGGAAAGAGCTGAGCAAGGATGGGTTCTCAGAGAAAGTATAGAGGTGGCCCGATCCATGGGGCTCTGGAGAATTAAGGAATTGTCTCCTCTTTGAGGCAAGATGGCTAGCCTTTCCTAACTCCCCATCTGTGGGTAATGGGCTGCAGCTGCCCCCAGGGAAGGGGTGCTCAACTCCCACATGAGGTGGCTCCCCTCAGCAGAAGCAATTCCCCAGAGAAGGGGGCAGCTGCACACCATGGGTAGCCAGCGCTCCTGGAAGCTTCAGCTGAGTAATTTGCAGCCAAGCAGAGCTGGGCAGTGCTGGCAGCCACATTGATCCTTGAGCAAAACCCAGGGTCCCTCCCTCCCTCCCCTGCCCCACCTGTGCCAACCTGCATTAATACACTCCTTTGTGGGCGCATCTGCCTCCCTGAGAGCTCCCCAAGAGCAGGATCCTTGTCTGTTCACTGTTAGCAAAGAACATTCATTAGTTTGCAAGCTCCATCCATGACAGGAGGGATAGTGTCTGTACTAGAACAATACAGGGCACATAGTTAAGTCTGTATACCTATGGATAGAACAAAGGAACTTTTAAAAGTAATATATACATATATTCATATATGTGTTTCTTTCTAAAATATACATTATTGTGAGATGGGATCAAATAAAAGAGTCTCCAGGATTTAAAAAAGAAACCTGATGCAAAATTAGTTGTAATAGGAGAAACAACAAGATGGCAGCAGAGTAAGGAACTCCTGAGTCAGTTCTTGCTACAGGGCAATTAGTGAATACCCAGAGCTATCTGGAGTTAACTGAAGTACTGCTCTGGGGGCTCCAGGAGACCAGAACAGCATCCTTCCACATCCTTGAAGGAATGGAAGGAGGAGACTGCCCATCTGTAGAGAAGACTCGTAAGTACAGTACTCCATGCCATGGAGGCTGGTGGCCATCCTCCACTGGAGGCACAAGCCACCTTGGGAGCTGTTCTGCAGCTGGAATTGAAAGCTCCACTTCCCAAAAACAGGGGAGGAAGAGATAGTTCGGCACCAACTTCAGCTACTGATGAGTAAATTCAGTAGGCTAAAGTATAAGCCTGAGAACAGCTATAGTTTGAGCCTGTTCAAGTGAGAAAGAAGCCAGCAACTGCCATTTTAACTCCACATCTGGCACAAGGGAAGCAGGGCAGACTGAAAATCCCAGTGCTGGTGGGGACCGGCTTCTTTCCATCCAGTTCAGATTGCAGGTCTAATCTAAACCCCAGCCCCACCTCTGGGGGAGAGGAAGCTGGGGGAACCTGCACCAGCCTCTCCAGGAAATTACAATCAAGCTGCAGAAGCTGGTGATTGTCCTACTTTGGCAGCACAAGCTTCCCCGGGAGCTATTCTGTGGCTAGAATTGGAAGTCCATTTCCCAAAAACAGGGAAGGAGGAGATGGTTGGCCACTGATTTTGTCTACTGATTAATAGACTTGGCTGGCTAAGATATAACCTGGGAAACAGCTAGGGTGTGAATCTGCCTGAGTTGGAAAGAGGCTGGTGGCCACCATTTTGACTCTGCCCCCAGCCTGAGGGGAAGCCAGGGCCGAAAATCAGTGACAATAAGAACCAGTTTCTTTCATCCAGATTGGCCTACAGTCCTAGCCTAGACTTTAGCCTCACCTCTGCCAGGGAAGAGGTTGGCAGACCCTGCACCAGCCTATCCAGGTAACTGCAGGTACCTTTGGCTGGCAGACTGAATAATTGGAAGTCTACCAGGGCAACTGCAGTCATATTGGACTGCATAGATTGCTGCCCACACCTGCAGCTCCATCCCTGCCCCAGGAAGGGGAGAAAGGGGCATGAAGACTCATTAGTCTCTTTGGACAACTATAGTCTAGGCCTGTATGACTTGGATTATTCCACACAACTGTCACTCTGTTCTACCCCTGGCAAAGGAGAAAGTTGAGAGAAATTCATCAGTCCCTGGGGCAATGAGGGCAGCTTGAGTCACCACAGCTTATAAGCACCAACTACACCCTTGGCTCCTACTGCACAACCAGCAAGGGAGAAATGGCAGGAAGCCCTAAACTAAAGAGAAAAATTTCACCCAGAATAAATATTCTAGTAAGCCAGATGCAAAGACACCAACAAAAATTACCATCCACACCAAGAAACAGGTTTATGGCCCAGTTAAGGGAATAAGATAAGCCTCCAGATGACATTAAGAAGTTGAGACAACTAATCATAGATGTTCAAACAAATCTCCTTAATAAATTCAATGAGATGGCTAAAGAAATTAAGATATTCAGAAGACATTAGATAAGCTCAAAGAAGAATGTGAAAGCACACATAGAAAAATAGCAGATCTTATGGGAATGAAAGGCACAATGAGTGAAATTTAAAAAACATTGGAATCATATAATAGCAATTTTGAGGAGGCAGAAGAAAAGATTGGTGAGCTTGAAGAAATGGCCTCTGAAAGTAAACATACAAAAGAACAGATGAAGAAAAAATGGAAAAAATTGAACAAGATCTCAGGGAACATAAAGATAGCAAAAGATGTGCAAACATACATGTCATGGGTGTCCCAGAAGAAGAGAAGGGAAAAGGGACAGGAGGAATAGTTAAAGAAATAATGGTAGAAAATTTTCCAACCCAATTGAAGGACATAGATATCCATGTCCAAGAAGCACAACATACTCCCATCTGAAAAATTCCAAATAGACCAACTTCGAGACACATACTAATCAGAATGTCAAATGACAAAGACAAAGATTGCTGAAAACAGCAAGGGAAAAGCACTGCATAACATATAAGGAATACCGAATAAGATTAAGTGCTCATTTCTCACCAGAAACCATGGAGGCAAGAAGACAGTGTTCTGATATATTTAAGATACTACAAGAGAAAAACTTCCAGCCAAGAATCTTATATCCACCAAGATTGTCTTTCAGAAATAAAGGCAAGGTTAGAATATTCACAGATAAACAGAAACTGAGAGAATTTCTCACCAAGAAACCAGGTTTTCAGGAATTGCTGAAGAGTGTGCTAGAGCCTGAAAAGAAAAGACAGGAGAGAGAGGCCTGGAAGAGAGTCTAGAAATGAAGATTATATCAATAAAAGTAACCAAAAGTATCAAAAGAGAGGTGAAAATAAAATATGACAGATAAAACTCAAATAGGAATAAACTTAACCAACAATGTAAAGCACTTGTATTCAGAAAACTGCAGCTCTAAGTTAAATCAAAAAAGGCCTAAATAACTGGAAGAACATTCCATGCTCATGGATTGGAAGACTAAATATCATAAAGATGTCAATTCTACTCAAATTGATACACAGATTCAATGCAATCCCGATAAAAATTCTACCAGCATGTTTTAAAAAATTGAAAACATGATTATCAAATTCATTTGGAAGGGTAAGGAGTCCTGAACAGCCAGAAACATCATAAAAAGGAAAAGCAAACCCTCATCTCCAGACTTGAAATTATATTACCTAGCTGTAGTGGTAAAAACAGCGTGGTACTGGCATAAAGACAGACACACAGATCAATGGAACCAAACTTACAGTTCAGAAACAGACCCTCACATTATGGTCAAGTGATTGTTGACTAGCCTGTCAAACCCACACAACTCAGACAGAACAATCCATTCAACAAATGGTGCTGAAAGAACTGGATATCTATACCCCAAAGAAGGAAAGAGTATCCCTATCTCACACCTTGTCCAAAAATTAACTCAAAATGCATCAAAAACCCAAATGTAAGTGCAAGAACCATAAAGCTTCTAGAAGAAATTATAGGCAAATATCTTTAAGCCTTGGTGGTAGGTGGTGGATTCTTAAAGGAGATAAGAGGAGGACTGAGATGGACTACTGATGTTTAATACATGTAGAAGTTTTAATTCACTTTAAAGTAAAAGTGTGGAAATGTATAGAGTGGATGGTAGCAAATAGTGATTAAAAGCTAGTTTATAAATGGGGATGTGGCTGAAAATGGTAGTCTAGGTGTGTAAATGCCAGTTGACAGAATGCTAGAGAATAATCTAAGAACTGAATAGCACAGTAAACCAAGAGGTATATGAGAATTGTGGTTGATGGTACAGATGCAAGAGTGTCCTTTGTGAGCTAGAGGAAATGTACATCACTACTGAAGGGTGGTGGGAATGTAGAGAAGCATGGGAAAAATACAACTGAAGTGACCTATGGACTGTGGTTAGCAGTAATAATGTAATAAGCTTGCATCTATGCAAAAGATGTACTGTGTTGATAATGGGAGAGTATGGAGAATGTGTGCCAAATGTACACTATGGATATAGTAACAATCAGATGCTATTATTTTACCTGTAACAAATGTTCCACCACAGTGTGGTGTGTTGATAGAGGGGTGTTGTTTAGGAATTCTGCATGTTCAAGATTGTTTTATAAGTTTACAACTTCTGTCATAAAAAAATACATATTTAAAAAATAAATAATAGGGTGGATTGGAGGAAAAGCACACCAAATGTAAGATAAGGACTATAGTTAGTAGTAAGATTTTGACAAATATTCTTTCATAATCTGTAACAAATGTCTCAAAAAAATGCAAGATGTTGGTGGAGGGTTAATATATGGGACCCCTGTATAATGTTATGCATGTTTGCTTTGTAAGTCCACAACTTCTACTATACACTTTCTGTTTATGTATGTTCATATTTAAATGATATAAAGATAATCATAATAGGGTGTGTTGGGAGAAAATACTTTGGGGAGTAGTAATATTTTGACAATGCTCTTTCATCATTAGTTTAAAATGTTTAACAACAATGCAAGATGTTAGTGGCAGGGTGAGTTATGAGAGTCCTGTATGATGCTGTGTGTGTTTGTTTTGTAAGTTCATAACTATTACTATACACTTCCTGTTCATGTATGTTTGTGTGAGTGATATACTTCAATAAATTTTTAAAAATTAGTTGTAATATTTCTGAATGCATTTCCCACCCAGAGAGAAGATAAGCTATTGTAATTCAGCTTAATGGAGATAGTCAGGAGGCTTCAGCCTATCTGCAGGTCCTGTGATATTACAGGCAGGCGCCCTCCATGTGGGCTCAGCCCATGAGCTCGACACAGCCGAGTCCATGCCCATGTTACAGAGGACACAGAGGCATTGAGTCACTCACGCCGTCACACAGCTCATCAGGAGGCAAAGGTGAGGCCCAAGTCTGAATGGCTCAAACAGCCTCTCCAGTAGAAACCACTGGGAGGTTGCAAAGTTATTCTCTCACTTGCAAAAGAGCACATTGTATGTCTCTCTGCTGTGTGTGATCCACATCTCATAAAAGCAATCAGAACACCAAAGTGGTCAGAACTCCCAGCAAAACCAAAATCTAGCCAAGTGTGAAGGTACGCACAAGCGAGGAAGGGCAGGTGGGAGACTGAGGTGGCCTCAGTCTCGGAGCACATGGACAGGCGTCTTTCTGGTGCATGTGCCCCAGTTCAGGCTAACATCCCACAGAAGGTGGGACACCATGGAGCTCCTCCGTGCCACGGCTGGAAGGAAGGAGTGCCAGGGGTCCTTGGTCCTTTCCCAAGGAAACAATCAAATAAAGGCAAAATGCAGCAGGGATGGGTATGTTCATTGTGACACTGCTAAGGGATAAATAACAATTATGAAACAATCTGAATGGGAAGGATTAAATAAACTGTATGCATTCATGCAGTAGAATTCTAGACAGCTCTTAAAATGATGACTAAAAATGGATTTATTTTCATCAACGTGAGAAGATGCTTCCAAATATTAGTGATTGAAAAGCAAATTGAAAACTGTGCATATAACATGATCATCTTTCTTTATTAAGAAAAATGTACTTGTGTATCTGTGGGCGTGTGTGTATTTATGCTTGAAAGAATATGCAGGAGGGAAAGAGTGCCAATATCTAGAAAGATAGGCTTATGAGGAATGTTTGTCTTCATAGCCTTTGGCATTTTCTAAATATATCGTGCAAACAATTTACTGACTTTTAAAAAGAAAAAGCAACAGAACTACTTGTACACACACATCCGCATGCGTGCACACACACACACAAAATGCACATGTGTGAATGTGTATTTAGGAACTTTTCCTGCCAAGCCTAGACCATGCTCACTCTTCATTCTTCCCCTGTGAGCCTCCGTGCTTTGCTTTCCCCCACCCTTTAATAACTTTATCAAGGTATAGCTTGCATCAAATGAAATTCGCTCATTGCAATTGTATAGTTTGAAGGGATCTGACAAATATACATGCTCAAGTAACCACCACTGCAATTACAAAATAAGTATTTCCATTACTGCAAAAAGCTGCCTCTGATCTGTTTCCTGTCACTGTGTATTTAGAGTATTTTTCAATATAATTCAGTAAATCCACCATCTTGCCATTTGTTTTCTATTTGTTCTGTGTGTTTTTATTCCTTCCCCCTTTCTGCCTTCCTGTGGATCAATTTATGTTTTATTCTTTTCTTTATTCTGCACTAACATCTGAGATCGACATCAGCTCTTTGTGGTTGTTCATTTTAAAGAGGACACTCTAGGTTCTACAATAGTCATCTTTAACTCACCACCTTATTCACTGTCAAATAATATTATATCACCTCACATATAATTTTAAAACCCTATAACAGTGTACTTCCATTTTCCCTTTCCGGACCTTTACACTATGGTTTCTATACACTTAAATTCTACATTTGTTTTAAATGCCACAATTGAAATGACTTTTGCTTTAAACATTTAATAATATTTCAAAGGTATTAAAATGAGAAAAATAAATTTTATCTTTACCCATGTTTTTACATGTATACTTCTTTCATTCCTTTTGTGAAGATCCCTATTTCCATTTGGTATCATTTTACCAAGTCATTTGACTTCTGCCTCAAGAACTTCAGCATTTGTTGCAGTGCAAGTTGGTAAGCACATGAGAAAGTATCTTACTTACATTTTTTAAAGGTGTTTTTGCTGGTTATAGAATTCCAAGTTAACAGTGTTTTCTTTTTGTCTTCTGCTTTAAGGTATTACTGTATTGTCTTCTGGCTTGCTGATGTTCTGGCACAATGTTGGCTGTTAGCCTTGTTTTTTCTTTTCATGTGCAATTTGTAATATGTCTATTTTCTTTGGGTGCTTTAAGATTTTCACTTTATTTCTGTCTTTCACCATTTTATTATAATATGCCTTGGCATTGTTTTGTGTGTTTCCTTATTTGGGGTTTGTGGATCATCTTTGTGGGTTTATGGTTTTCCTCAATTTGGAAAATTTCCAACCATTATTTCTTCAAATATTTTTCACTGGCCCCTCCCTTCTAGGACTCTAATTGCCTATCTCTTAAACAAATTGATATTATGAAAAAGGCCCTTGGTAATCTATTCACCTCTTTCCCTATTTTTTTTTTTCTCTTTGTACTTCAGGGGCATAGCCCTGTGCTGCCTATTTCTACTATCTGGAAACTGTTATATATATTAAATCTATATTACAGTTATATATAAAAATGAGTATATATATATATAAATTCATATTCCTAGTTATTTACAGTAGAAAGTAAATTTGGTCCTGTTTATTCTGGTGATAAGTGTAAGTCTCCTGTATTTTTTCAATTCCATTTTCAGATGTGCATGCTTCTAAGCTGTGCTAATTCTGCCTTAGCAGAGTTGATTATTAATAGAAAGAGAGAATTTTGTTTTCCCAGTGTTGGACTGAGAGATAATTCTTGGGTGTTTTTCTTCATGATGGAATTGTTGGGTCATATGATAAATCTGTATCTAACTTTTTAAGAAACTGTCAAGCTAGTTTTCAAAGTGACTGCACCATTTTACTTTCCCATCAGCAGTATACAAGAACTCCAGTTTGTCCATATGCTTGCCAACACTTGTTATTATCAGTCTTTGTGAACATAGATACATCTCTCATGGGTGTGAATTGGTATGTCATTGGGGATTTGTTTGGCATTTCCCTAATCATAGTGATGTTGAACATCTTTTCTTGAGTCAGTAGGGTCTTGCTACATAACAAACTCTCTCTAAACTTAGTGGCTTCAGACAACCACCATTCATTTTGCCCACTATCTGGAGGACCTTTGCTTCCACAGTCCACTCCAGATCAGCTGGGGCTGGCTGGTCAAGGATGGCCTCAACAGGAGTAGCAGCTGCTGCTCGCCTGGCATCTCGTTCTCTGGCAGGCTCGCCCAGCCATGTTCAAGAGAAGTTAGGGAGGCTTCTGCGAGAATAGACAGAAGTGTATGAGCCTCTTCAGGTCTGAGCTCAGGACCCACAAAGCCTTACCTCTACCACGTGGGTCACAGCAAGTTCAAAGGCCAGCTCAAGTTCCAGGAGAGCAGAAGTAAATTCCCCTCTTGACAGGAAGACCTGCAGAGTTACAACGGGAAGGGCCTGGACATGGCAGGGACGAGAGCTGTGCCCTCTTCTTCAATCTGTCCTAAAGAGTTTCCTACCACAAAATGATTTAGTGTTCCAGAGTGAGAGACAAGGAATTTCTATTTTTTTTTTAAGATTTATTTATTTCTCTCCCCTCCCCTAGCCCCAGTTGTCTGTTCTCTGTGTCTATTTGCTGCGTGTTCTTCTTTGTCCGCTTCTGTTATTGTCAGTGGCACGGAAATCTGTGTTTCTTTTTGCTGCATCGTCTTGTTGTGTCAGCTCTCCGTGTGTGCGGCACCATTCCTGGGCAGGCTGCACTTTCTTTCGCACTGGGCGGCTCTCCTTATGGGGCGCACTCCTTGCGCATGGGGCTACCCTACGCGGGGGACACCCATGCCTGGCACGGCACTCCTTGCGCGCATCAGCACTGTGCTTGGGCCAGCTCCACACGGGTCAAGGAGGCCCAGGGTTTGAACCGCGGACCTCTCATGTGGTAGACGGATGCCCTAACCACTGGGCCAAGTCCACTTCCCAACAAGGAACTTCTAAAACCTGGATGAGCTCTGGAGAAAATTTTACAAGAGCTGTACCTAATGATGGGTACAGGTAAGCCAGCCTGTTCTTCCTTCTCACTCTAAGACATGTGGGGTTGTATCAGAAGGCAACATCAAACGCTAATCCACACTTTGTTTCTGCCTGCAACACATGCTCCTCTCATTTCAGATCCAGCCTCCAGCCTTATTGATGGGTGTTCTCAGAAGCCAGGGCTTCCATCACCAGAGACCCAGTCCACACTGGCCTTTCTTCTTGGGAGGTGCTGAACCACAGGCAAAGGGCTCACCAGTTCCTTTAACTGCAGTGGATGATTCCAGTAGCCCCGTGAGAGCCATGCTGTGCCTGAGTTATACAGAGGACACTGATGTGTAACCACAAAATGACTTGCCGAGGCACACGCTGCTGAGAAGTGGTAGGGAAGGGATTTGTCTCACCTAGCAATCCTCGTACCAAATCCCACAGACAACCCTGCACCAGATGTGAGATTCCAAGGAAAAGCAGCCCCTAGTATTGCACACAGCCTTGGATATTTCTGCTCACTTTCAAGTCCTTTGCCCAGAAAGCCAAGTGCAGGGAGCCCCTTCCTCCCAGCATGCTTGTCCCACAAGCCCTGGAAACTGCTTCCATCTCAGAGCTCTGACAGGCAGTCAAGAGCCTGGCTGAGGGAATCCATACTCTGTGTATACCAAGTTCTAGTTTGTAACACATTTTGTTTGGGTTTTGTTTTGTTTAAAGGATCTTCCCAAATCCAAATTCTCACAATTGGCTGGGCATTGCATTAAATATCAAGTGAATCCAAGCTCATGGCCTCTGTTATCCCACACCCCATCTGGATGGCAGCTCTGTAAATTGTATGGCTCAATGCTGCACATCAAAAAAAATTCCTCCTCTCTTCTCACATCCTCAGTAGCTTCTGCCGCATGCTTATGGGCTGGGCCATAAACATCACAGGGAGAATTTCTCCTTCCTGTCCTCCTCTGATGTCTCTTCCTTCCCTACCACTGAAAAGAAACAAATGGATGACTAAATCAAGCTCAAGCAGAGCTGTGGGGCTTGAATTCCCTCTGGTATTTATTTCTATCTTAAAGAGCCATCTCTGTAGCTGGTAGAGGCTCTGCCCCAGCACTTAGCACACCATGTGACTCTCATCCTCTTATGTTTCGGAGGCCCCACTAGCTTCTGATCTCCTGGGCGGCAGGGGCAGGGCTCCATTTGTCTTTCTATCTCCTGAGCCCAGCACATAGCAGGTGCCCAGGTAATTTGTGACAAGGGAGGAAGGGAGGGAAGAGAATGCAAGGGGGAGAGGAAGGGACAGGAGGGAGGGAGAGAAGGGAAGAGGAAGGAAGGATAGATGATTCAGAGAAATACAGAGGGAGAAGAGGGCAGGTGGTGGGTATTGGCTCTTCAGGCCTCCAGGTACACTATGCTATCTTTTTTTTTTTTATTTTAGTAGAAATAGTTCATATTTCTTAATTGCCTTGCCAGAAACAAAACTAATTTATTTTGTTTTACATGCGTCATGTAAGTTCATTCTCAATTCTGCCCTATGAGGATGATGCCACTATTATTCGCATTTGATAGCAGAGGAAAACAAAGCATACAGAGGTCCAGTAAAGAGGCACCACAATTTGAACCCAGGAGGTTGAAAGCCAAAGTCCATGTCCTTTATCACATGGTTAGAATACATGTACTTTCACTTGGTGAATAGAAATAAGAAAATATCTGTACACAGTCATGTCTTTCTCTAAAACATTTTATCTTGAACAAAGCATTTGTATCTTGAGCAGTTTGTATGTCAAAAACTCTTTGATTGCCTTCCACTCTCAGGAAGATCGAGTAGATGTATTTTTCTCTATTCCTCCCTCTAAGAACAGTTAGAAACCCTGGGCATTGTATCAAAGCAAATGTAAGAAGATTTTGCAAGATAACAAGAAGGTGGCAGACTGGTTGGGGACCTGGGGAACTCCATGACTCACAGCAGTGAATTTCTTGGGTTCTCTTTTAGCCTTTATATCCCAGACTGGATTCTAGAGACATTGGCAATCCAGAAACAACAGTGAATACAGACAAAAATAATGCCCTAACAAAAACCTTCTCTCTCTGGTCAAAGGATTAGGCAAGTGTAGCCTAGCAAGCTGGAAAGCTTTTAGACCATAACGGCTCTATTCCAGTCCCAACCCACAGACAAACGTGCAGCCCATCTCTATCCCGTCAGCAACAGCCAAAAGGAGAGCCTGGACGTCCATGCCAGGCTGGGCCAAAGCAGCATGCCCGCTTCCTCCACCACCTCCCGTCCTCTCCTGCCCCTTCCTCCCAGCACAGTCAGAGATGGTCAGGTAGGAGCCAGGGCTCCTTGTCCCCATGGGCAGTCAGGAGCCCCACTCAGAGTCCCAGGGGAAGTCAATCCACCCTCAGCAGCCGGGAGGTGTCTGCCCTCTTCAGAGGGCTCCTAGATGAGACACCAAAAACCCAACACATAATTAAAAAAAAAAAAAAATTAAGCTGGACTTCATCCAAATTTTAAAAAAAGTTTGCTCTGTGAAAGACCCTTTTAAGAGGAGGAAAGACAGATAAATCCTGGAGAAAGTGTTTGTAAGTCACACATCTGACAACAGCTCACATTTAGAGTATATGAAGAACTCTCAAAACTCAAGAGAAACAAACAATTCAATTAGGAAATGGACAAATGACAGAAAGAAACACTTCATCGCACTTCATCAAAGAGGATACACCGACGGCAAATAAACACGTGAAAAGATGCTCAACGTGACCTGCAATTATGGAAATGCAAATGAAAGCCAGGATAAGATACCACTGCACATTTATCAGACAGTGAAAACAAAATCGTGACAATTCCAAATGCTGGCAGCAACGCAGAGAAACTGAATCGCTCATATATGGCTGGAAGAAATGTAAGCTAGATCAGGGAAATTCTTTAGAAAAACAAACTAAACACACACTTGCTATATAACCCAGCAATTGCACTCTTGGGTATTTATCCCAGGAAAATACAAACTTATATCCACTCAAAAAGCCATACATGATTGTTCATAACAGATTTATTTGTAATGGCCATGAACTTGAAACAACCAAAATGTCCCTCAATAGATGAATGATTAAACTGTGGTAAAGCCATACCAAGGAATATTGTTCAGAAAAAAAGATACATGCAACAACTTGGATGGCTCTCAAGGGTGTTATACTGAGTGAAAAAAACACCAATTTCAAAAAGTCATATACTGAATTCCATTTAGATCACATTCTGGAAATGGCAAAATTATAGAGATGGAATTAATGGCTGCCAGGAGTTAGGAATAGTGTGGGCAGGGGAATTGGTGTGTCTATAAAGGGGTATCACAAAGAAAATGGGTTAATAATGCAAAGGTGATGGGGCAGTTCTGTGTCTTGTTTGCAGCTGCAGCTACATGAATCAACTCGGGATAAAATGAAATAGAAAACTATGCTCATTGTACTAATGTTGAATGTGTGGTTTTGATATTGTACCATAGTTATTTAAGATGGAACCATTAGAAGAAACTGGGCAAAGAGTTTGGTGGGGCCTCTTTGCACATCTCTAACTTTCTGTGAATATATAATTATTTCAAAATAAAACCTTTAAAAAGTTACTCCTCTAAAGCAGCAGAACAGAAGTATCTAAAAAAATCCTTTGCAATTATCCTTATTAGATACCTAGTCCTTTGCCAAAGGGCTTTAGCATCATGACCCTAATCAGTCTTCCATTGATAGACATAATTGGCTGCCAATTTTTCTCTTTTTTATAAAAACAGTTGCACAGAATATCTTTTTACAAATGTTTTTGTCCAGATTTGATGATTCCTTAGGATGGTTTTTAGAAGGACAATTATTGGGTCAAATAACATGAGCTTTTCAGTAGACCTGATATGTATTGCCAAATTGCTTTCCAAAGAATGTTGCATCAATTGTCATGCCTTCAACAGTGTAAGAGAGGGCTGGTCCCACCACAGCCTTATAGGCACCAGTTGCCACTGTTCCTTTATCTTCTCTCAAAGCACCAAGATGAAATAGGTAAAATGGGGTCTTGCTTTGTTTGCATTTCTTTGATTAGTCACACTCTTGGCTATTTGCATTTCTTGATGCTTTCATTTTCATTTCATGGGAATAACCATTTGCAAAAGAAGAAAAAAGTATTTGTTGTTGCTGAGGCCAAGTTCCAGGAATGGGAAATAGTTGATATATTTCATTATTGCTTTGTTAATTCAATAAACATTTACCAAGGACCCATCATGTGCCAAAGTTGTGCCAGGTACTAAGGGTTTGTTTTTCAGTCTAGGGCTGCTGTGACAAACAGCATAAGCTGGTCGGCTTAAACAGCAGGAATTGCCTCAGTGTGGGAGGCAAAAAGCCCAAAATCAAGGAATCAACAAGCCACATTTTCTCCAAAGCCTGTGGCGCGGGTCTGCCTCTTCCTGTCTCTTCCTCACACCCCTACCGTGTCCAAACAAGGGCTCCAGTCCTATTGGATTACCCGTGCCCCACCCCTTCCCTGTGGCCTCATCTCTGTAGGATCTTCAAAGGTCCTGTTTACAATGGGTCCACAGGCACAGGGTGGGCTGGGTTGGCACAAGTCTTGGTGGGGGACACTGGGTGGATGAGGGAGAAGACTCAGAGGCCACCCTCGGTGGCTGCCCGCTGTCTCCTGGGACAGGCCATAAGAACTGCGGCACCAGGCAGTACAAGGCGAGCACGAGGAGAGAGACACACAGGAAGTTCTGGAAGTTGCTAGAGGACTAAGGCAAGGACTATGGGCCCCCAGCACCTCCCCTCACCCTTGGCCCTGCAGTAGGAGGAGGAGGTGGTCAATCAGATTAGAGATTACTCTGAATCTCTAGGAGGAAGAGACCAAAGGAGTCACCTGAGGCAAGGGAGGAGGAAGAGGGCTTGGGAGAGTATCCCAATAAAAGAACACTGGCGTTCAACTCAAGAATAAACAGTAGATTCAGGTTATCTGCGACTTGGAGTCCGAGGCACCTGGGTGTCTGGTAGCTCTCCTTAGCAACGTGGCCGGAATTTTGAGCCTCAGTTCATCTGAAAAATGGGAGAATGCCATCTCAAGGATATTCCAATGGTAAATGAAATAAATGTGCAGCAGACATCCTGGCACAGACTAGGTGCTTGGTAATATGAATTTACCTTCAGCCCCTCTCCCACTTTCCCTCCCCTGAGGTTGCAGACCCAGCAAGTGTGGGGCACTGTGTTCCATTCTCTCCCGGCCAGACCCCAAGCTTTCTCCTGGCATTAGCTACAAGGCTGGCATACATCAGGCCATAATTTGGACTCTGGGAGAGAGCTGTGGCACCTCCAAAGGCACAGGTATCGTCTCCCTGCTTCCTTCCAGGGGTCTGGCCCTAGGCCATCATAGTCAGTGTTCACTATGGAAACAGACGGGGAGAGCATGATGCACAGAAAGCACTTTAGACAGAGACAGGGGCACAGCCCATGGCCAGCAGGCTGGGCCAAGGACATGCTCCGGCTGCTCAGAAGGTCGAGCTGCTTCCCATTGCATTGGGACTGGGTGAAAGGAGGCACCGCCACTGTGTTGCTAGGGTAATGGGTTAATCTCGGGGAAGAACTGGGTTGTGAGGTGGCTGTGTCCAGACGGCTGGGCTGTGTCTTTCTAGCACAGGCCCTGATCCTCAGCTCCCACCCAGCCCAGCAGGCCGTCCTCGTACCAACTGCAAGTGCGATGTTGGAGAAGGGGTGGCGGGGCTGGGCCCTGCTGAGGTCTCCGCTTGGGATGAGCTGGAGGGTTGGGATAAGAAGGCTGGATTCAAGATGTGCTCTGTGTGACTTTGAGTGAGTCACTTTCATTCAACAAATATTTATTAAGCACCAATAAACAATATTCTAGGTGCTAGATCTTTCCAACTGGCTTAATGGGCTGACTCAGTAGCAAGAATGGCACGTGCAACCCAATCCCAGCTGTGCCATGTACAAGCAGTGCAAATGGGGACATGTCCCTCGTCTGTGAAACACAGATGGCAGAGGTGATGGAAGCATTGAATGAGGTGTCGTGTGACAAGAGCTTAGGCCAGCACTTGGCACACAGTAAGTGCCCAACCCATTTTATTTCCATTATTCTCCAGTTTGCGGTCTCTTCCCCTGTAAAGTGCAGTCACTGACCCTTGCCTGACAAGTCTCTGGAAGGGACTACATGAGATGGATGGGGCAATGATGTCTTGGTTTGCTGTCACTGCCATCCTGGAGCCTTTGGGAGAGGAGCACCGGTCTGAGCCTCAGCATGGACGTGGATGGTGGTGGCTGCATTTGGCCACTGGGGACTTCATTGTTTGGACACTTGTCCTCTCATGCCCAGGACATGGTCTGGCCACTTGCTACATGGCGAGCATGCTGTACAGGGCACTGCCTCCACTGAGCACAAAGCTGCGTGGAGGAAGAGACAAGCAAGGAGATCATTCACTATGGCAAGTCAATGCTCTTAGATGAGGAACCACCTCATCTTCTAACCCATGCTAACGTCCAAGGGGAGAGTTTGCTCAGCCAGGCCGGGGAGATGAGGAAAGTCTTCCTGGGAGAGGAGATGCCTGAGCTGGCCTGGAAAGATGGGTGGGGTGCAGGCAGGTTGGCAATTGTTGTTGCCACCAGGAATAATCTGCACCACCCCCAACTCAATAGAAATAGTACATAGCCTGCTCTAGAAGGAAATGGAGTTTGTCAGAGTTGAGAGTAGAAGGTCAGGCTGAACTGGTATGTTGGGATGCTTAGAGGGGAACAGAGTTGGCATTCACATTTGAGGAAAAAGTCATTGACAAAGCAAGTCCGGGACCTTGATTGTGACCTTGGGAAGTTGGTCAAGGTGTCAGGTTGGGACTCTTGGGGGCAGTGAGTGAAGCAGGCTACATGGAACCAGAGCAGGCTGGAGCAAAAGTGAGCTCAGGTTTGAGCACCTTGAGTTTGAGGTGCCCGTGGGATCCCAGTGAAGGTGTACAAGAGCAGGCAAGTAAACATAGGTGGTGCTCAGGAGACACAGTTTGGGCTGGAGGGAGAGATTTGGGAGACCTCAGCAGAAGAGTGGCAATGGAGGCCTGAAAGCAATCAGAGCAGGAGAAAAGAAGAGGAGGCAGGGAAGCCAGCCAGGCGTCGCTGGGCCGTCCCCAACCACACCTTCAGAGCCTTCAGAGCAGCATCCCCCAACTGAGGGCCAGCTTCCTTCTCCAGCACTAATTTTCTTTCCCTGATTTTCCTTTGACTCTAGTGGTAGAGTGTGCTTTGACCTACAAAGCCACTGAACAGAACAAAGTATATGCAGGTTTGAGAATTATTTCAGTAATTTTTACTTCAGTCCTTCAGAACCCCAGGTGGTTTGCATAAGTAACCTCATTTCTTTATGGCTTAGTCAACTAACACTCAGAGATGGTAATTACATGTTCAAGGTCACATAGCTGTCTAGCAACACAACCGAGGCTTAAAACCCCAAGGAAGGGGCAGGGGAAGAGGAAGGAGAAACAAAGCATGTGTTTTCTAGGAGCCGGACACTCTTCCACAACTATTATCTCGTTGAATCAATTGCATTGCCCTAAAAGAAGAGGACACACAGAGAGGTCCCCAAGGGCAAGCCTTGTGCTTATCTGACCTGTGCTGTGTCCACTGCCGAGCCCACTGCCCAGAAAGTAGATGCACCATAAAAATGTACTGAATGAATGAAGGTCCTCGACTCAACAGCTGCAGCAGTGAAGCAGGATTTTTGAGCCCTGAAATCTGTCATCACTCTGAAAAATACCACCAAATTAGCAGCGGGAACTAAGCAGGCTCAGACGTCTCGGTGGCCTGCTCATCATTCACTGAGTGTAAGAAATGCACAACGTCTGCACGGGATACAGAAAGCATCATTTATTTCCCAGGGTTCCCTCATCATCTCAATCTTACCCAGAAATAGCTGCAGCCCAACGGCCCCTCAGTCATTCTAAGAAGCATGGAAATGGATTTATTTTGGGAAACGTTCAAGAGGGGAAGCAAGTGATCATGCGGGTTTTTCGTTTCATTTCATTTAAGAAAAACCGTGCTGCTTCAGGATTGAGTGTGACCAGATAATCTTCCCCAGAGCCCATCAATCTCAGTTCAGAGGCTGTGGAGTTGGGGTAGACATTTCCAAGGAATTGTGCAGTTCCAAACTAACTCACATGGGATACAAGAGGCCCACAGGGAGGTAGGTGAAGCTGGAGGCCTCGCAAGGCTGCCTGCTCAAAAGACGTGGGCAGAGCCCGTCCTGTCTTCTGCCTCAGAAATGCCAGCTCCTGCAAAGCTCAGCATCTCCTCCTGGGGCAGAGCGCCCTTGACTTCATCATGTCGCTTTTCTCTGTAGAGTCTGTCCCTCCTGCTTGCTATTTTATATCTCAGGAAAGCCCAGGTGGTGGAGCCAGAAAGACCGGGGCCCACCTCCCATTTCCTGGTTGCTTGTGCCTGGGTGAGCTGTTTCTATTGGGTGAGCACCACCCCTTGGAAGTACAGTGTGATCGCATAGAGATATTTTTTAATTTTCTAAGAAGAAACAGGTGAAACTAGTTTTAAGAATATGTTTTATATAACTCAATGTGCCCAATATATTATGTCAACCTGCAATGAGCATAAGTTTGGTTAAGAAGATGTTTATATACTTTTTGTGGGACCACATCTTTGAAATCTGACGTATATTTTACACTTACAGCCCATCTCATTTTGAACTAATCATATTTAAATGCTCAATAGCTACATGATGGACGCGGCTGTATTCCGCCTTAGTTCCCACATCTGTGACATGAATGTAGTTCTCCTCTCAGGGAGACCATGAGGCTTTTATGGTTTTAGAGAATGTCCTGCCATTCTTTCTTCAAAGAAGTTAACACAAACTGGGCAATTCTACGATCCTCATCATTACTGTTTCTACATACCTTTTCAAGCACCAGAGCTGCTGTATAACCCGCTGCTTCCCCTTCCAGCTGCTCCACCCACCATAAGTGCGAATCTGCACAATTTATCAGCGGTGGGATCCTTCTCGCCCTCTAACTGGTGAGCAATCCAGTCCTATAATCACTTACGATGGTCTGATTTCTAGGGTCATATCCAGTTCTACCAACTATGAGAGCAGAGCCTGAGAAAAGGATTTGAGGGCAGGTAGATTAGTTGGGAGATAATCACAGAAAGCAGGAGTGATGGGCTGGAGACAGTAAGAGAAAAAAATGAGATAAAGTCAGTAAAGTGTGTCTTGTTGGCTGGTTGCTTCTGTGAAGAGCCAGGGCTCAGCACCGCTGGAGGCCAGAGCAGGAGCCGCCAACCATGCACCTCGAAATTGTCCTGCCAAGGGACGAGGACCCACTCATTCTAACCCCTCCTTGGCTGAGGGGTGTGCTGTGGCTGTACCTGGAGCAAGCCTTTCTGCTTTGCTCTGCTCTCCTCTTGGAAAGCCTTTCAGGACCACCACTACCTCCCCCCCCCCCCCCCTTTTCTTTGGGATCAAGCCCAGATTCCTTAGCAAGGCACTTCACTGCCTGGCTCTCACCCATACCTGCATCCTTTCTGCTCATCCCCTGACTAAACGGCAGCTTAGAGTGCAAACTCTCTTTGAGCAACACCCCTTCCCCAGCAGGCTCCTATGGGCAGAGGAGAAGAGACAGGAGGAGAGAGAAACCCAGCACCCCATGGTCCAGAGTGTCAGTGGAAGGAAGATGGAGAAGGAATGGGCCTGGATATTTTGATGGTACCCACCTAAGATGGCTATTGACAGAGCAAGGGAACTCCAGCACTAAGGGCCTATGAGGGGTCTCCCCAGAGACAGAAGGTGAGTGGGGCTTGGCCAAGACCCAACCAGAATGGATGTTCCATGGCCAGGGGAATATTCAGTGAGGAGGGTTAGGGTTCTGTTTTGGGGAGTGCCCCATACTACTTCCGGCTATTTGCTAGAAGGACTTATGAGACTCAACA
Organism: Dasypus novemcinctus; assembly: GCF_030445035.2. NCBI lineage: Eukaryota > Metazoa > Chordata > Mammalia > Cingulata > Dasypodidae > Dasypus > Dasypus novemcinctus. The sequence goes on from NC_080686.1 coordinate 102,609,414, forward strand.
GATAGTTGACCTCATGGCTAAGATTTATTATAGTAAAAGGATGCAAAGCAAAATCTTCAGAGGGAAAGGTACATGGGCTGAAGTCCAGAGAAAGCAGCACAGGCTTCCAAGAGTCCTCTCCTGGTGGAGTCACACAGGACTCCCCTCTTTCCTCCAGCAATGAGTTCTCACAACACACATGCAAAGTATCGTCTACCAGGGAAGCACCTTAGAGACTCAGCGTCCAGAGCTTTTACTGGGGTCTGGTCACAGAGGTATCATTTGTCTGGTATCAAAATTTCAGACTCCCAGAAGCAAAGCAAGTATTTAACATAAGCCATATTGCTGTACAAACAGTTCAGGCACTCTGAGTCACTGTTAACATTTAGGAAATGTTCTATATCAGTGTAGGGAGCTACTTACCAGTCAAATTTCCAGATGCCTACTCTGGGTCAAACTTACAAGTAGGACTTTCTGAGGCTCCAAGTCTCAGACCTGTCATATTATCTCTTCTTCACAGGTTTCCATGAAAGCAAAACCTGAGTAAAGGACTTCGGTGCAGTTAGAAAGAAAATTCTAGGCCATACCATAGAGAATTTGATTAATCAAAATATACAATATTATCAAGTACAAAGTATAGGCCAAGTGTTTTGCCAGGAGTACATGGTTCAATAATTAGGGTACAAGTCCTGTCCTGGAAATGCTGACAGTCTGGTAGCCTTAGGCAGATGTGAGGTCGAATTGCCATGTGTGGACTGGCTTATTGAGGCATCTCCAAACTGGAGTACTGAGAGCCCTTTTCAGGATGGTCCACAGGAGTCACTTTCCATTTTGTTCCTACAAATCACAAACTATCTTCTGCCTTTTCCCACTACTTTTGCCTATCCAGTATTCCCTTTTCAAGTAATACATCAAAAGTTCTCTTTTTGGGGGGACTGCCTTCCCAGTCCATGTGGCTCAGGAGGTAGAGGCTTTCTTCTGTGGCTGGAGACATCCGGTCCAGGGCTGTACTCCCTGTAAACTGGTATTGGTTTAGCAAGGGGCACATGACCCCAAGCTCAGCCAACAGAGAGATCTCTGAAAACATGGCTGGAGAACCCAGGAAAAGAGGTGTATTTCTGCCAACCTTGCTAACTCTAACTCTGTACATGCTAGTGGTCACCTCCCACCCTAAAGGGAGAGCTTGTTGGAAAATGAAGCCAGGAGTCAGGGAAACAAAGGCGAGATTCATCATCTGGGCACATTGGCCAAGATGTGCTTAAAGAGAGAGGCAATCCAAATCCATGTTTAAGTTACATGAGCCAAATACATATATTTGAATGTCAACAAGTTTGAAATGGTTTCTGTCTCTTGCAACCAACATCCTCATGACTCCTGAACCCACACAGGCAGGCACTAGTTTTCTATAATAAGTCCTGGGATGCATCACTGTCTATATTATTACTGGTTCCTCTGAAAGCAGAGCCCAAGCCCAGGAGTCAGGACTGGCCCCAAGGTAGAAAGTGGAGCGCTGCTTGGTGCACCCCTGAGGCGGGATGCTGCTGGAGGACGGGGAGTCTGAGCTGGCGCCGCCTGTCCAATTCTGCTACAACTGAAATCAGGGGGAGATGAGGCATGGCTGCAGAGGTGTCCACCACATCACCTCATCTCTTGACTTCCTCCAGCCCCCTTTAATAGAGCTTTCCTGGAAAAAGACAAGGAAAGGCCAAGGGTAATTAATCAATAATTAATTAATGATTAAATAGTAATTTTGAAATCCAATGTGCTTTCTTGGTGGTATATAAACAGACTCTCCTCTCCTGCAGCTGTGGGGATGCATGGTAAGGACCACGAGCAGAACTTCATTATGAGAGTAGCAGAGCTCCAGAGGAGACTTCCTTCTCAAACTTGGAAAGCCTGCTCTGCCAATGCCAGGGCCGTGATTGAGAGTAACACAATACAGGATGTGGTGGAAGTCTTGGTTGATACCTTTAATTATCTTTAATCCCAATATTGTTTGAAGTCTCTGGGCCAGCAGACAAGTCCCACTCCTATTAAAAGCCACCCCTTACTTGAAGGTGGGGCAGGAGCCTCCACACTACATGAAAATATACACATCTCCTTCCCATCTGGCTATGAGATCAATTACCAGGGTGAGGTCACAGAATAACATGACAGGAACACTGCCAGGCCTGCAGAGAGGAGAGGGGCCATACCCCAAAAGAGCTGCAGGACCTTCCAACAGGTACGGGGCGAACTAGGCGAGCAGCATGGAACTAGATGCTCAGGGTGCTAGTTCAAGGAAGGCGAAACAGAAGCCTGCATGGAGAGAATGGAGAGACATAAGAGCATACTCGCATGATACAGGATTTAACACACTGGCAAGGACCCCTCTGCTATGATGGTTCTCAGAACCTTGAAGAAAGTAATGCCCACAAGTTAAGTAGAAAAGCCATGGCAGACAATGGATATGGAATCCAAGGCTTAGAGAAGTGGGCATGCTAGAGTGGACATACCAGGTAAGTCTGGAAAATTCACCAGCTGGCCACTCACCTTTTGTAAAAGGCCTGGAGGACAGTCCATTTAGCCCAACAGTGAGGCATGCACTGGTGAGCAAGGCACCAATGTTGAGAAGCTCATGGCTGTCCTCTAAGTAATGCTATTACATTGCAAAAGAAATAATAGGCTTCTTAAATGAGAGGCCAGGGGGCAGGGCTTAACTGGCCATAAGCAAGGTGGGGTCAATTATCACAATAAGCAGCAAGATCAAAGGGTGCTCGACCCACAGAAAGCTATGGAGATGGTTATTAGAAGATGGGCAGCCAGCAAGTTTATTGCCAAATACATTAAATCAAAAGATATCTAGAACTGCAGACTAAATGCAATACCTGGCCCTAGATTTGTTCTGGGACTGGAGGAGGGAAATGCTATAAAGGACATTATTGGGTCAATTGGCAGAATTGGAATTCAAGCTTCAGGTTAGACTAAATTTTTGTTTCCCTGTTAAGTGTACTGATGTTGATAAAGCACTCCTTCACAAACGTGGTGGGAGGCTGGTCCATCTTTCTCCAGTTCCCCAGATTGGGGAATACTTCCCCTTGTTGGGTGCAGCGTTACTCTGGCTTCCAGCTCCTCTTCCACGCTGTGTCCAAAGCCTCCCAAGAATCATTTCAATGTCTATATCCTTTGACTCAATAATCTCCACCCTTCAGAATTTATTTGAGGGGGAAAAAATCCCCAAATGAGGAAAAGCTGTATGCACAAGGATATTTATTATGATGAAAGAGGAGATTAGTTAAGCAAATTATGGATTATCCAATTGTTGGGATAGTATAAAGCTATATTAAAAGGTGCTTATTCATCCTAAAAGCATAATTCATATTGCTAAATAATAAAAGGGTATTGAAAATTGCAGCGATGTGAAAACAACTCATTACACCACACATACCTGCAGCCAGAATGTGGGCAATAATGCTTGAGCACCTTCTGTATGCCCAGTGCTTTAAATGGCTAAATTGCTCAAACCCTCAACTGCCTGCAGTGATGAGACTTATCAGGGTTTCAAGAATGGCAAAGAGGGAAGCAATTGTCGCTCAAGCAATTGTCCTCCCGTCTACCATATGAGAGGTCCAGGGTTCAATGCCCAGGGCCTCCTGGTGAAGGCAAACTGGCCTGTTTGGCAAGCTGGCCCACACAGAGTGCTGCCCTGTGCAGGAGTGCTGCCCCACTCAGGAGTGCTGGCCCATGTGGAGAGTTGGCGCAGCAAGATGACGCAACAAAAAGAGAAACAAAAGGACAATAAGAGACACAGCTGACCAGGAAACTGAGGTGGTGCAAGAGAATGATTGCCTCCCTCCCACTCTGGAAGGTCCCAGGATTGGTTCCTGGAACCGCTTAAGGAGAATATAAGCAGACACAGTAGAACACACAGCGAATGGACACAGACAGCAGACAATGGAGGGAGGGGGGAGAAATAAATAAATCTTGGGGAAAAAAAAGAATGGGGAAGAATCAAGAGACATCAAGATGCTGTTTCCAAGGGCCTGAGGGTATTACGTGGTGACTGTGTCATTTGAGCTCAAGGTCATCTGACTCCAAAGCTCATATCTTACTCCCAGTGGGCTGCATAGAGTGAAAAGAACAGGCCCCTTGGAAGGGTGGGCAGGTAGGTGATTCTTTAAAAATATATGAACTTTTCTCTGATATTGTTGACTGCCTGATAGAAAGAGAACTCCCACTGAAGGTAAGCGTCCACCCTTGATTCCAACTTGATGCTCTAGTCCCACAGCCCTCAGCTAACACAGGGTTTTTCAGCCTCGGCATCTTGTCTGGATAAGTCTTTGTTGTAGTGGCAGCGCTGTGGATTGGAGGATGTTGAACAGCATCTCTGGCTTGAACCACTAGATGCCAGTAGCACCCCCCCCCACCCACCCAGTGTGATAACCAAAAATGTCCCCAGACATTGGCAAAGGTCCCCTGAGGAGCAGTCACTTCAGTGGGGATCCACTGAGCTCACGCATACCCCCCGGCTGTCCTTTCTTGCATCAAGATGGCTCAGTGCTCAGACGCTGGCCCCACAGTCATCTCTAGATGACACTTCAGGAATGAGCCAAAGGGCGTAAAAACCCAACACAGGAGGACCATTGAGCAAATGCACCCTCAGATCTAATATTCCTTCCAAGTTAACTTTAGTAACAGGGTGTTCAGGAAGGACTGTGGAAGGAGTTTGTGTTAAAGAGATGATTTCTGAGGGAAGAAATGCTTTGAAATCTCAATGCCATGGCATTCAGCCTGCTCCTGGAACCCTGTGCGCAGCCTGCGGCCCTGAGACCGGCGAGCGGAGAGGCCCCGTCAGGCCCTCGGCACGCCTCCTTTGTGCTCATGGCTTTGCCCATCGCTTCTCCATTCAACAAGCTGCTGGGCACTGGGCAGACTGCGGGAGCGGGGCTGGTCTGCGCCTGGTGACTGCCGGCTGCCCCCGGGCCTATGCTGCAGTGCTGATGGCAGGGGAGCATCATTGCCACCCAGGGGAGGGACGAACCTTGGGGCCAGCCTGATGGGGGATGACACACAATTAAGGACACCTACCCTCCCATCAGATGGCAGGGGTGGGCTTTTCTATCACCTCAAACATGTCCCTTATGACTGCAGTGGCCCCTTTGGGTGCTTTGTCTGCGCCGTCAAGTCTTATAATTCTTAGACACCGAGTGGACTCAGAAACAGAAGCTGGTCTGTCTATAGCTGCGCTTCCCTCAGAGAAATCAGAACGACTGCTATTTTCGAAAACTCTTTCCCGAGTCGTGGACATGAGACGGGTTTCTCACAGCCTGCTCAGATGCGTGGGCCCAGGCTGCCCCGTCCAGAATGGGGGTTCGATGCCTATTAGCACAACCACCATGACTCAGCCCCTCCCTACATCCTGTTACTGATGCGCTCTGACCTCCTTCCCTGGCAAGCTGTCAAACGCAGCTCGGTATTGCTCCTTTCAGGTCGGGGATCTTCGCTTTGTTCTTTTCCTCTGCTCATCCCCACAGTCCCTTTCTACTCTGACACTTCCTTGTTCTCTTTGGTGACCTTCTACTTTGTTGTTTGCTTGCTTGTTTTTTTAGGCATGAGTTTGGGTTTTTTCCTGGGCAAAGATGATGTCACTCAACCCTGATCCTGCCTCTACTCCTTGAATGTGCTCATTGCGTGTTCCCAGACAAGACATGCAACCTCTCTGAACCCTAGTGACATCATCCGAAATGTGTGGGTACCCATTTCTATCTCGGAGGACTGTCGGAGGCTTAAATGGGATGAAGCTATGTGCCTGGCTCATGGCTCATGGTAGTTGAGCATCCGGTTTCAGTTGTTAACATGGTCATTGTTATGATTAAATGAAGAGGAAGAGACAAAAGTGGGAAAGGAAGCTCTTTGCAGAAGTGCACTTTGCAAAGACCTTGAAGAGGACACCTGGTCAACCTCCAAGATATAGGGTCACTCCCTGAAAGAGCTTTCCCAGTGGTCCCCCACCTGTCTGAACATTCAGTTATGGGATGCTCATCATCTTATGAGCCTGTCCCTTCAGTCACACATAGCTCTCCTTGCTAACTTTTTCTGTCTACTGAGCTGAATCCAGTTGCCAGTACATTCCAACATTGGCCCTGGTTCTACTTGGGGTTTGAAGTAGAGGCAGCTACTGCTCTGCTCAGACCCCATTTCCTTAGCTGGTGTTCTTGTCCCTCAGCTGCAGAGAGCACTGCAGCCTTCTTAGGAGAACTGCTTTCTGTTGCTAGGAGCCACCTGACTTGGAAGTTCCTGGGAGATCATGCCTCACTCCAGGAAGGCAGGTGGCCTACAGCCAATGGCTCTTTGGTATGACAGTTCACACACCTGGCCCTTTGCCCCAAGTGGTCCAGCTCAGGGGGGCCATTCATGCCCAAAGCTCCTTGTGGGACCAGACTGAAGCCAGATTTCAGACAAAACCACATCTTAGTTATGGCCCTGCCCAATTCTCTGTCCTCACTACCCATGGATCTCAGCTCAGAGCAATCCTGCAGCCTGTCGCAGGCACCTTAGGCTTAGCTTCTAGGAAACCCACCTTTGACCGAGGCTAAGAGACTGAATCACCACGTCGCAGTCCCTCTTCCCGTGACAGCTTGTCCAGGGATCCCTAAGTCTTCTCTTCCCTGCACTCACCCACCCACCTCCCAAGCCATGACTCAGATCCCACCTGCTATGCTGGCTCCTCTCTCCCAAATGCTCTTCCATCTCTGTTTCTCTTCTGGCAAAGTCAGAGAGAAAGATGGAGCCCAGGTCATCTAGTCCAGAGGTGGAAAATGAAGGATGAAGAGGGGCCAGGCTGGTTTGCTTTAATTAGAGATAGAGGAGCTCTGATTTAAGTCCTGCCTTGGGGAGGCAAGCCAGCAGCATTCTCCCAGGGAACCCACTGGAACCAGAGCTCATGGGTCACTACGAAGTCTCAGCAGGGTTGGGAAAGAGACAGGCAGGGACACCGAACAACCACAGTGGACACACTGTGTGGCTTAGACATACCTGGAAGGGGGAAGTGAATGCTCAGATAAAGCTAAATTTAGACCAATTATGCTGAATGCCTTGAAAACAAACCTGAAATCTGAGCAAGATCATCTGCCTTTTTTTTTTTTTTTTTGGCATATTTCTCCAAGTATCTTACTGGAAATTTGAAAAAGGCTGGTGTAGCTGACTTCCACTCCTATATTTATGTGATTCTCAGCTAAGGAAGTGCATGGTCTCAGTTATCAATTTGAAAAGTAGCAACTCCCAAAATAAGCTTCGGTGTTTGAAACAAACCAGTTCTTCCAAACTCTTGCCAGGGTCTCTGCTGCTTTCCACCAGGTCTGCTCCTTCTTACCCAAAACTTAACCGAAGAGGCTCAGGGGAAGGTACAGCCAACCCATCTCTCCCAAGACAGCCAGAGCCATCCCTGATGGAAGTGTCCAGAGAAGGCCTGAGCCCCGGGCATGTTGCCTCTTGGTACATCCACCCACCCCTAAATGAGCAAGCTCCATCTTTCACCAGGACTTCTAATAAGTCCTCTCCAAAGCTGCAGTGCAGGGAGAAAGCGCTTACTTTTTTCCTTTCATTAAGCAAAGAAGGTAGGTTAAAATAGAAAAAGTGTGAGAGGCCGATAAATATAGTCGAAGCTCTAGGTAGAGAATGGAAGAAAAGCCATCCCCGTGCGGTGACAGGCCACCTGGCTCATGGCTCCGGAGAGCAGAGCTAGGTTCCTGCTGGCGGGGCAGCCCTGGAGGGGGCCAGACTCCCAGGGCACCCAGGGGCAGGAGGGTGTGATGGGGGAAGGGGCCAGACTGTGGCGCGAGGAGGCTGGGAAGAACCGGAGGAGGAGCAGGGGCAGGCCAGGCAGGGGACTTGGCTTGGATGGGTCAGGTGGGCCCCAGGAGGGAAGAGGGCAGGGGGGTCTGGGGAGAGGAAAGGCGGGGAGCAGCGGGAGTGGCCCAGGAGAGGGGCTGGCACCTCCCTGCAGTTGCAGAGCAGCCGCAGCCGTGCTTTGACCTGGTCCACAGTAGGTGAGGTCACCTCTGACGGGGATGGGGCCGAGGCTCAGCAGCCTCTGGAAAGCTTGAAGGCAGCCTCGGATGATTTGCACCAGGGGCAACTCCTACCTAGACCTGAGAAGCCCAGTCCCAGCTGCTCCACAGACCCGGGGGGAGAGGGCGAGGGGCCTCCCTCCCCCCAGTCCTGGCCGCCGATGGCCGAGGCTCATCCTGTGGGCAGCCCCAAGGGTCCTTGCCTGGCCTGTTTCTGGCTGAGGTGGCTGGAGGCTCGAAGACAGCAGAGCGGGCTGGAGCCCTGGGCTTGTTCCCACTGAAAGCTTTTGCCTAGCTTAGGGGCGTCCTCCAAAGAAGAAAATGAAGAGGTGGCCTCCCAGGAGCCCACAGCCTTTGTTCTCTGGCCAACGGTCCTTAAAAGGGCCAGCCGGGAGGATTTGGAATGAGGTAAGGACGGCTGGTGCCTACCTTCAGGACAGGAGCTCCTTTTGTCATTTTTTTTCCTTTTCTTTTTTTCCCTCTCTTCCTCCCTCCCGCCTGCTTTCTCTCTTTCTCTCACTCCTTCCTACAGAACAGCAAATTCCAAAGTAGACAGGATAGGGCTCCTTTTGTGAACAAGGCGTTCCCTCCCCTGCCTTTGCAGCCCCTCCCCCTGCTGCCACCCCCCACCCGTGTCTGTGGAGTGCTGTGTTGTGCCAGGCACAGTGCCAGGTCTGGTACCCTGAAGCAGAGAAGGGGGCATCAGTGCCAGGCTTATCAGTGGAGGTGGGACACAAGAAGGGCTGCCACACCTGCTTGGCAAGACTGAGTGGGCTGCACAGGTCATGGCTGGGCACCTGTCAAGGGCTGTGCCAGGGGCAGCATACCACGTTACTGGTCAGTAGGAGAGCAGATGCCAGGGGCCGGCATGCCACGTACAGTGGCCAGTGGGGGGTCAGGTGCCAGGGGCCGGCATGCCACGTACAGTGGCCAGTAGGGGGCAGATACGGCCCCTGCCATCATGAAGCTGACACCCAAGGGGGGAGATACATTGAAAAAGAAGACAATGAAAAGACCCTCCATTTAATAACTTCAATGTGTATGATAAATGCCCAGAGGAGGCACTTGGAGTGTCCCCAGGGTTCACCAGGGCACTGGTCCTCCAAGGCAGAGGGGCAAATGTGAACAAGTTGAGGACTCCCTGTTCCCTGCTCTTGTGGGGGTCAGCGGCACAGGGGGAGGCTGGCAGGGGAGCGGGACCTGGGATGGAGCTGGTGAGCCCTGCTAGAAGCCTGGGTGTGCCCCGGGATCGTCCATTTCACAGATGCCACCTGTGAGGTCTAAGGAAGAGACTTTTTGTAAGAGGCCAGTCGATGTTCACGCACAGACTCAACTCTCTTTTTAAGACCAAATTTCTCTGCAGAAACGGGGCTGTGGGGCCTGCAAAGGTCCTGAGTTCTGGGAGACGTGTCCTTGGCTCACATCAGCCTTTCCCCTGAAGAGAGCTGGTGAGCAGGAAGCAGAGGCAGGGAGTCACAGGAAAACAGGGCCCCGAAGGGCTCGCTGGCCTGTGCCAGCGCACCTGCCTGCACCTCTGAACTGAATGCGGGAAGGACAGCCACGTGCCCCTGTCCTACGAGGGCATCGAATAAGTCTTTCCACCTCGGCTGCTTCTGCCCCCAGCTGAGAAATCAGTGCAGCTGAGAAATTGGAAATACAGGAGTAGAATGTGTGTGCATCTGTGTATATGTTAGCTTAAACAAAGAGTACACATCCTTAGGAAAACCATATTTGTTGGGCATCTACTATTTGTTTCTCACATCATGCACATCATGTGAAAAATAATAATAATAACAGCAAGACAAAATTAGTGTTAATAAAATGCTCGATTGTTGGAAACAAGTAGAAGTCAAGCCTCCAGGAGCCTGTGGGTGTCACACATCATTCCCTGTCTACGTGGCTGCACAAATCAGGGTGGTTTACAGAGCAGACCTCCACTGTGTATGTGTGCACATGCACGTGTGCATGTGCGTGTGATATGGGTCAGGCTTTGCAAACCACCAATGCCTGGCAGGTCTCTGAGCCCATTTCTTCCTCTGTAAAGTGGGGCTAGCAAAGCCTCCCCGACAAGGTGCTGGGAAGACAGAATGCGAGAGATCAGTGGCCTGGCCTCAGAGCCATCCCCTTCCACCCAGTGCCCTGGCCTCAGAGCCATCCCCTTCCACCCAGTGCCCTGGCCTCAGAGCCATCCCCTTCCACCCAGTGCCCTGGCCTCAGAGCCATCCCCTTCCACCCAGTGCTCCTTCTGGGTTTCCCACAGGGATAATCGTAAAGCGATGCCCTGCCTCCGGTGCCCAGAGGTAATCCTGGGTTTGGAGGATTTGCCACTCGGCTCTTCATCAGCAAGGTGCCAGTAACAATACCTCCTTGGGGAGACCAGCCTAAGGATTAATGGGATGACTTTGCACAGAAAGACACTTTACTAACATAACCACCAAGGGACCTAAAACCCTGTCCACCAGGTTACAGCAATCGCTCAAATCCATTTGTTCAATAACTAATACTGCACGCCTACGAGTGGCCACCCGGTCCCAGGTGCTGGGAAGAGCAGTGGCCAGATGTGAGCGACTCCGGTTGCCAAGGTGCTCACAGTCAAGGGTGGACTCTGTGGGCAAAGAGCGAGGAAGCAGAGGCCTGAGCACTGTCACTTCAGTGGCTATGAGAACTGACACGACAGGGACATGGGACAACATTAGCGGGACAGTCCAGCAAGCCTCTTGAAATCCATGAACGCAGCCACTGGGGAAGGAGAGTAGAGCCCCTGGGAGAAGACCACCGGGGCAAGGTCCAGATGGGGATGGTGAGCAAAGGATAGCGGGACCTACACCAGGAAACAGGCCCCAGAGAGGAAGGGTCTTACACCAGAAGACAATGTAGAGGGAGGTCCTTGTAGGGAACACTTGGTGTGGTGGGCAGAAAAATGATCCCCAAAATGTCCACATCCAGAACATGGGAATGTCCTGTCTTACATGGCAAAGGACTTTGTAAAAGGTCGAGTTAAGAATCTTGTCTGGGTGGGCCTGATCTAATCAGAGGGTCTTACAAGAGAGAGAAACAGATTGGAAGAGGCTGTGCTGCTGCTCCGAAGATGGAGGAAGGGGCCACAAGGCAAGGAATGGGGCAGCCTCTAGAAGGTGGAAAAGACTAGGGTACGGCTCCTCAGCTAGAACCTCCAGAAGACACACAGCCCTGCAATACTTTGATTTTTGGTCCAGTGCAACCCATTTTGGTATCTAACCTCCAGAAGTGTGTGATAATATATTTGTGTTGGTTTATGCCACTGAATTTGTGGTAATTTGTTACAGGAGCCAAAGAAAACTAAAAAACACAACAACACAAAGACAATACAATTTAAAATTGGACAAAGGACTTGAATAGACATTTCTCCAAAGAAGACACACAAATCTACAATTAGTATATGAAAAGATGCACAACATCATTAGCCATTGGGGAAGTACAAATCAAAATCACAACATAATACTACTTAACATGCACTAGGATGGTTATTTTTAAAAAAGAAGAAAAAAAGAATATGAAGAGCTAGGAACCCTCAACCATTGCTTATGGGGATGTAAATTGACTCAGCCGCTGTGGAAAGCAGCTTGGTGTTTCTTCAGAAAGGTTCCTTTGGACTGTGATAGCTTGTCAGACTTATTTTAGATGACCTTGAAAACACTGGTCAGGCATATTGTATGATGTCTCTGGCTTGAAATTTTTCTGGTGTTTTTTCAGGATTAGACTGGAATGGTGGTTGGGGGAGGAAGAGCTCAGTGGTAAAGGGCCATTTTCATAACCTCAAATCGAGGCTTCATGTTGTTAACATGACTTATGACTTGATATTGACCTTGATCACCTGGCTGAGGTTGCGTTTGCTAGGGTTCTCCACCATAAAATTACTCTCCCGCCCCCTTTCCATACTATGCTCTTTTGAAGAAATTCACATGCTCAGCCCACACCTGAGGAATGAGGAGTTATGCTTCCCCTCCTTTAGGGTGGAGAACATAAATCCCTTGGAATTCTTCTTCAGGGGACATTTGTCTCTTCTCCCCCATTTATCAATTTCTTCAGTCATTTATATCAGTGTGGACTTGTGGATATTTATTTTATACTTTGGATTATAATCCAATACTGCTTTATTTAATTCATTGCTCAAATTTTTCCAGCTGTGGCCATCGGGAACCCTTTTAGTTGACTTCTGTGCCCCTTTGACATACCCTGCCAATGTGGAGTGGTTTTTTATTGTTTATTTGCTTGAGCACTTCCTGACTTTCAGGCAGATTAGAAAGAATTTTTTTAATGCAGCAATTTTTCTATGTGCATCCTTAAACAAGAGCTAAAGCTAAAATTTGATCTAAGGAGTTGTGTAGAAGATTGTCAAGGACTGTCAATGGTGCTAAGAGATCAAGAAAAAATATGATTAATTTATAAGTGATAATAACATAAAGTCTAAACTTCAAAAAATTCTAAAATTATTTTAAGTTACTAGCTTATTCAAAATTCAAAGAGAGAAGCAATCACCTATAACCCCTCACTGAAAGTAAATCATGGGAAGTGGACTTGGCCCAATAGATAGGTGTCCACCTACCACATGGGATGTCCAGAGTTCAAACCCCGGGCCTCCTTGACCTGTGTGGAGCTGGCCCATGTGCAGTGCTGATGCGCACAAGAAGTGCAGTGCCACGCAGGGGTGTCCCCCGGGTAGTGAAGCCCCATGTGCAAGGAGTGTGCCCCGTAAGGAGAGCCATCCAGCGTGAAAGAAAGTGCAGCCTGCCCAAGAATGGCACTGCCCACACGTAGAGCTGACACAACAAGATGATGCAACAAAAAGAAACAGATTCCCAGTGCCGCTGATAAGGATAGAAGTGGTCACAGAAGAACACACAGCGAATGGACACAGAGAGCAAACAACTGAGGGGGGGGTGAGAAATAAATAAAAATAAATAAATCTTTAAAAAAAAGTAAATCATTATTTGCATAGGTAGTATACTCTTCTAGACTGTTTCCACACATAAAATAAATATTTAAGTGACTAAATAACCTTCGTCTTTAATGGTGTGCCCAGCCTCTCTATGCTGTGGGGTTTGGTTTTCCCAAAATTGCTTGGAGAGGGGTGATTCTTTTTAAAATGTAAGTCTTCTCCAGGATTTGGCAGAGACTCACGTTTTACCTATTCACAACTTGGTAAGAAAGGGGTTCTAAGATGAACCTAGTAGGTTTCAAAGGGAAGGGAGCATAGAAGAATAGATTTTGTTGTGGTTTAAGGAGAAGTATTGGGTTCCTCCTGTGGTCCCATCCAAAGGTTCTGACCAGAGCACCATGGGAAGGCAGCTCCCATGGCAAGAATGCTACCCAAAAGGGTGCATTGGGAAAGGACTGAGTATAGACTTCTTCAAGAACCACGGCCTGGCCATGCTGGATGTGATCTTGGAAACACTTTAGTTTAATTCCCTTGTTTTGCAGGGGGGTCGCTTGCACCCAGAGAGGGGGAAGGTGAAGTCCAAGGTCATGCAGAAAATTAGAGGGGGCACAGGTCTGGAGAGGTCTTTGCTCCCACTCCTCACTGCCTTCATGCAGGCCCCAAGTTGCTCCTGTGCCTCTCTCGGAACCACTCAAGATTGGGAAAAGGACGTCCTCAGGACTGGAGGAAGACACCAGACTTTGGGCATGGGGTCCCACGTGGATCCAGCTCTCGGCTCGTTCGCCTGCACCACAGCCTCCCTCTCTTGCCAGCACTTCCCCGCTTCCCACCTACCTTGGTCCTTCATCCGTCAAGGGAATGTCTCCTGACTTGAAGCCCTCACTACTGTCCTCCTCCTCAGGTACAGAACATCTTGACGTGATCATTTGAAGAAGCCATCGGAGACTAGAGGCATGGTCATCCACACTCCAACATGATGACATGCTGAAATACTGCCTCGTTACTAACTTTTTATTGCTAAGGCTGATAATTGGCAGATCCCCCATCCCAACCACCCTCCTTCCTTGAGTCTTCATCCCCACCTGGGCTTGAAAAGTGGGATGGGGGCGGTGGACTTGGCCCAGTGGTTAGGGCGTCCGTCTACCACATGGGAGGTGCGCGGTTCAAACCCCGGGCCTCCTTGACCCATGTGGAGCTGGCCCACGTGCAGTGCTGATGCGCACAAGGAGTACCCTGCCATGCAGGGGTGTCCCCCACGTAGGGGAGCCCCACACGCAAGGAGTGCTCCCCATAAGGAGAGCCGCCCAGCGTGAAAGAAAGTGCAGCCTGCCCAGGAGTGGCACCGCACACAAGGAAAGCTGACACAGCAACATGATACAACAAAAGAAACACAGATTCCCGTGCCGCTGATAACAACAAAAGCGGACCAAGAAACAAGACACAGCAAATAGACACAGAGAACAGACAACCGGGGTGGGGGGAGAAGGAGAGAGAAATAAATAAATAAATAAATCTTTTTAAAAAGAAAAGAAAAGTGGGATGGAGATGTCTACTGTACATGACTTGCTGATTAAAAAAGGAAAAGTGAGCTATAAGTTTTGTGAATTTTAGGCAGCATCAAAATTGCCTGTTGTTGAGGCAGGATGGTCAGACCTGAACAACACTTTTCACCCTCCCCTGACCCGACTGCTCCTTTCCTGTGACTTCTGGAAGGCAGGGCTCTTCTCTTTCCTCAAGCCCTCTTCCCAGTACCAAGCGGAGGGCCGGCACACGGCGCATGCTCAAGCGAGAAATTCATAAAGCAGCACCATCGCTTTCATCACTCTTTATCTCTAAACCTACTTTTATTTATTTATTTTTTTAAATCTTTACAATTAGCGTGTAATATACTTCTGCATTTATGAATTTAATATCTGCCCCTTCATTGGGCAAGTGTCTGATTGCTTCACTGCTATATCCCTTGGGCCTGCAAAGTGATTTGGCACATGGTAGGCCCTCCTACAAATAATGTGTGAATGGACCGCTCAGTGAATGAGCGATGGAACTGAATCAATAGCGTGCCTATTTGAGTGCCTATAACACTTCAATATCTTTTTATGAGTATGCATTTGGTATAGCTCAATTACTTTACAAACCACCTGAAGAAAGGAATATACGTCTCCCAAAACATTTAGCAAAATCACCATGTGCAAAACAGTTGCTTAATAAAAGCTTGTCATTTATCAACTTTTACTGACTTCTAGAATGTTAGATTGCATAGATTTCTTAGATATTAGATAAAGTCATCCCTCCCATGTGTCTTGTAGATAGGAAAACCAAGGAATAACTTGAATGAGCCTCTCTAAGGTAGCAAGAAATGAAACAGGAAAACACAATTTGCTAGTGAAATACATCCTAAGTCAAGATGGAGGAACTGTGCCAAACCATGAGTTACAACACAAAGTGTCTCAGCATGAACGGTTTATTGTTGTTGTTATTTTTTGAGGTTCTGGGGGCCAGGGACTGAGCCCTGCAACCTCTTATGTGGGAAGCCAGTGCTCAACCACTGAACCACATCGGCCCCCTGAGTTGGTTTTTTCATTCGTTTTGCTTTTTTTTTAGGAGGTACAGGGAACCAAACCCAGGACCTCCCATGTGGGAAGCAGGCACTCAACCATTCGAGCCACATCTGCTCTCCCATCTGTTTTAAGATCATCTCCTTCATTTCTGTATGTTCCAAGGTCAGACCACAGTAATGGTTGTTCAGCATCGTGTATTCCAAAGGTAAGCCCATGCCGCTGATCAGCTGCCTCCCTGGTTTACAAATCCTAACCAGTCTGTGCCTGAACCGCCCTTTAACTAACCTTTACTACGAAACCCTCTAGGTCGCCTCCCCCTCCTCTGAGGGTATAGAGGCTCCGTGGAGGTGCTCTTCCAAGCCCAGCTTTGACGGCTCACCAGCTTTCCTGGTGGGCTTTGAGTGGAAGTTTCCACAAAGACAATTAAGTTTTCTAAACAATGTATGTTATACAGAGGAATTTTTAAGCCCTAAATATACATTATTTCAGTCCTTGATAATATCAGCCACTTCTTTGTTACATTTTCTTTTCATTCTTAGGGTAGACAAAATTGAGCATAGATATAATGTTCTTGGTCAGATTCCATGTGTTCATTTCCCACAAAACTTTTCATTGGTGCCTAGCAAAACATAAAGGAGGACTGACAATGCGTCTTTGCCTCTGGAGCCTTCTCTCCCAGTGGGGTGCAAAAAATCAGTGAGCAGCAGTGCTTGGTGTCCGCGGAGGCGGCGCTCCACCTGCCCGGCCCCTTGCCCCATATCTGGGCCCTGGGAATCGGCCGTCGTGGGGTTGCTCTTGCTTGGCTCTGGGGGACCCTCCACCTGCATTTCAAGGGAGGTTGCCCCAGGGTCTCCAGATGAGGGTGTCTGGGTGAGGACAGTTACAATGGCTTTCCCCAGAGGGGCAGAGAGGTCATCTTCCCTGAGCGTCAATGCCACTCGTCCCCTGGGCTGGTCACAGGGCCCAGCTGTCTGGTCGAACACTGGCCTGGTTGCTGCCCCGTGCATTCTGTAGCTAGTGTTGGCATCTGCAATGACTTGACTTAAAGAAGGCTCTAGGCAGCGTGGCTGGGCCTCACCTCACCAGCTGGGGGTCTTAAAGGGAGAACCGAGGGTTCCCGGGAAAGGAAGGAATTCTGCCTCCAGTCTAGACCACTTCCCTCCCTGAGTTTCCACACTAAGGAATTTCAACTCAAGCCTTCCACGTCACTCTTATTCTGAATTTCCAGACTTGGGCCTGCCTGACAGAATTTGGACTTGCCTACCCCCACATGAGCCAATTCTTTATAATAAATCTCTTAATACATAAATATATGCACACATCCTGCTGGTCCTGTTTCTTTAGAGAACCCTGACCCATACGTTTTCTCTGCCTTAGCTTAGCTTTAGTTGCCTTTAAAGTTGCCTCACTTTCCTTTCTGAGTGTGTGTGTGAGGAGGGGTGTTTGGAAAAGGTCTGTTCAAGGAGATCCTGCTCAACCTTCTCCCACCTACCCCACCCTGGGCTAATCTCCCACTGGCTGTGAAAAGGATCCTTCGAGGATGTAAGCCCTCTTGCAGCACCCCTCGTGGGAACCCTTAGAAGCTTCTTCTTCAGGCAGAATCAAACCTCAAGAACGTCCCCTGGCTCGTGAGCTCCTGGGCGTGGGGTTTGTGCCCCGTCCCTCCAGCCTCACCCACTCAATATGCTCCCAGCACCCTTCGCTTCAGATGCTTGCACCAACACTCCCCTGCTTCAGAGCGTGGCCCTTGCTGTCAGCTCGTCCTAGATGTACTGCCCCTCACTTCACCCAGCTCAAAGCTCTCTTCTTCAGAGGGTCCTTTCTGGTTCACTCTGGGCAGCCAGGACACACGTCAGCCCGTCGGCGCTCACCCTGGTCTCCCTTCTTCGTAGCAGCTGTCACCCTCACAGGGTGATCGTCTAAAACCTCCGCTGGAATCTGAGGTCCAGGAGACCAGGCACCTCCTCCAGTGCCGGGACAGTGGTCAGCACCCGGGAGTCTCAAGGGAAGAAACTAATTAAACTACTCATGGGAAGTGGTTGTGGCTCAACTGATAGAGCATCTGCCTACCATATGGAGGGTCCAGGGTTCAATCCCCAGGGCCTCCTGACCCACGTGAGCTGGCCCACGCGCAGTGGTGCTGTGCACAAGGAGTGCCATGCCACGCAGGGGTGTCCCCCACGTAGGAGAGCCCCATGTGCAAGGAGTGCACCCCATAAGGAGAGCTCCTCCGTGCAAATAAAGCACAGCCTGCCCAGAAGCAGCACCACACACACAGAGAGCTGACACAACAAGATGAAGCAACAAAAAGAGACACAGATTCCCAGTGCCACCTGATAATACAAGCAGACACAGAAGGACACACAGCGAATAGACACAGAAAGCAGACAACGGGGGGAACGGGAGAGAAATAAATAAAATAAATCTTTAATAAATAAATAAACTCCTCACAGCCACACCCAGAGCTGGTGTCCCCCAGCTGCTCACCTGTACTGTCTCGGACACTCCCAACCCCTGAGGAAGATAGCTGCAGCCCACTTTTCAAAATAAGAAACAGAAGCTGAGTTTTTCAGCAATTTGGCCAGACTGGCACAACTCGAAAGGGGCCTGTGGCAGAGGCTCGCACTTCCTTCTAAGGCAAAAGACACTCTTCCTGTTCCAAGAATTTGATTTCTGAAAAGCCTGTGGAAACTAAATGCTGACAGATAAGGTGCAATTTTCCTAGTGGATCCGAATCTCCTTCTTACTGTATCTTTTCCTATTTCTCATTCAATCCAATTGAGCCCAGAGACTGTCACCGACTCATGTGGGACCTCGCCCAAGCCACTGGAACCCACCAGGAGCAGCTTCTTCACCGTGTGACCCTTGGATGTCTCAGGCTTCCCACGCTTGAGACGACAGAAGCAGTTACATCAAGCTCCATAAGTGAATCCCAAAAAATCCCTGAGCCCCCTTCCTCCTCCTGCCCTCTGCTAAGTTCCTCCCCTGCCAGGGTTTCTGGGCCTCCCAGAAGGAGACCTACTCACACGTACAGCGTGGACCAGCCCCGCCCCTCTCACTAGCTCTGCAGCCCTGGACCTGGCATCCGCAGACCTGACGGTGAGGCTTCCGCGGCCTTTGCCGAGACAAACGCTGAACCATTTCATGGTTTTGAAATTAATCAAGAAGCACAGTGTCCAATGCAAACATGAAAAAATATTTTATAATTTTTTTCTAGTACCTAGGAATACAGTCTGTGTGGGTGATAATAGATGCATAAGAATGCTCATCTAGGCACACTTTTTAATTGTAGAAAACTGGAACATGCAAGGGGCCTGTTCAAACAAATGATGAAAACCCCATATAATGAAATATTATGCAACCATCAGGAATGGTGATATAGAATTGTGCTAATTTTCATGTAAATGTCCCCAGTGGGGATTGCTGAGTGGAAAAAAAAGAGAACAGTCCTCCCAGTTTCATTTCCAAAGGGTTTCTTTTGTAGCTTTATAGATATTCCTGTGATTTGAAAGCATTTGGATACTTTCACACAGACACAGACACAGATGACCTGTTTTACAGAATGGGAACAGACTATACATACTGGGCTGCAACCTGCCTTTTACACATAATTTATCCTGGGCATCAACCAATTTCAGGTGACTGAGATCTACCTTACTCTTGGTAATGGTTGGGTTGCATTCTGTCAATTTGCTTATGCTTTTATTTACTCAGTGTTTATTGAGAGCCTATTGTATAGCAGATGCCCTGGGAAGCTGTTCTCACAATAGTTTAATACACCGTTCTTCATTGACCATGAGGTGCAGAGGTGCTCAGAGATGCATTCACCAAATGCAATGAATGTCTCATGATGATGGAGGAGGTTGTTGTTATGGGGGGAGGAGTGGGGTGAGGGGGGTGGGAGGTATATGGGGACCTCATATTTTTTGAATGTGACATTAAAAAAATGAAGACAAAAAAATACACTGTTCTTTATTCCACTATTCCTCCATTGATGGATATTTTTTTTTTCCTGCTACAAACAATATGCCAACAAACATCCAGGTATTATTGCTTTACTGTGTCTCTGAGATAACTTCCTAGAAATGAATTACTCAGAGGGTAAGCACAGCATCAATTGTGATTGTTTTTCCTAACATCCTCACTGTCAGTGTCCAATCAATAAAGGAATATGGACATTTTTCTGTGCAGGATAAGAAGTCATTTCCCAAGTGACTGATTTTACCTTGTGTTTACATAATGGTATACATGCATACATTTCATGAATGCATTGTATATATTATGTTAATATTTACACAATTTAAAATATAGATGTGTTTTATTTTGAAGAGAGAAAAAGAATGTTAACAGGCATGTCTGTACAGCTAGATTATATAGGAAGATACCACTTCTCATCTCTCCAGAGCTACAACCAATATCATAAGGTTCCAAAACCAAAGACTTTATATAAAACATTTGGACTTTGTTCTCACATTGCTTTTTCCAACAGTTTCAAAATAAAATATAAAAACAAAGAAGTCATTGGGGACTTTGGAACAGAGAAGTTGGTTTGTGATCTGTGGCTTTAAGCAAAGAGGAACATGCAAGGGTGGAACACAAACTTTGGACATTAACAAGTATTTTCCACGCAGCAACTGAGATTCTCAAGAAGCAACATGACAGGTGTCAAAAGTAGTTTGAAATGAATGACTGTAAGGCAGACATTTCTATTGCACTTCTGCAGATGAGAAACCTGAAGCCAACGAGGTTAAAATCTTGCTCAAGGCCACCAGGCCACCCAGGACAGGTTGCTGACCAGAGGACAATGTGTCCACCTGTGACAGGTCAGCAGGTGAGAAGCCTGGAGCTGGGAGATGGGTGAGGAGGCATTTGCAGCACTCCCATCCCATGATGAAACTGCAGTGAGAGTGAGATGCAAGGGCAGAGTGAGGATAATGTCCGAGTTTTCCAGAGAGCGCCGGCTCTGGAGTGCCATCATCTGTCCCTCTGGCTTGAGACAAAAATAAACCTGCTTTCCCAAATTGCATGGCCCTCTCTGCATTTGGGGTCTCGTCTCTGCTTTCCCGTCTGCTTTGCCAGCACCTTTGCCCTGGCCCTCTACTGGGGGCATATCAATCGTCTTGACAAACTGTATGAGCTCGTGTCCCCTGCCTGGCTTTTTGGTCACCCACCTGCTAGGAGAGGAAAAGGCTCAGACAAACAGAGAGGGAAGAGGAATAGGAGTCGGCATGTGAAAACCAGCAGTAAGCTGGAGCCGGCTTGCGGGGCGGGTGCTGTGCTCCTCTCCCCAGCTCCGTATCAGAGGCAACAACACCGTGGGAGCTTGAAGACGGCTATGGGGGGAGGACTTACATCACAGAAACTGGCAAATGAGATTGTCAAACATTTGCCACTGGTGCAAGCCTTAGGGGAGCCTTAGTCCAAAAATACTTGCAGCCTGGCCCAGGTCCCTTCTGTCCAAGACCAAAAGAGTGGGTATGGAAACCCCTTCAGGACCCATTCTGGGTGCTGATCCATCCGGGAGCATGTGCTGTGGCCTGGCCAATCCAGAAGCATTTAGATGCTTGCTGCGTGGGGTGGGCACTGCTATTCCCATTTAGAGAAGAGGAAGAGGAGAGAGGCACTAGCCCAAGGTTCATCTCTTCAATGAATGCTGAGCTCCTAATGGGCACAGGCTGAAGCCCTGGCCCCGGCCAGGGTACCTCCTTTAAGAGCCAGGGTGCTCTCTCAAATGCATCCCAAAATGCACCCCCTCACACTCATGGTTCTAAACTAGGTCACGGATCCTGGCCCAAGGAATCACATGCCTGCCTGGCTGACTGCTTTCCTCCTGAGTCAATGGTGGTTTCATCCTGAATAACCATGCCCTGCCTTGGAACTGGGCATGGATCCTCATCTCTTTACACACCCAGGAATATGGCAGTCAGGTGGCATCTACTGACGTCAGGTACTGCTCATGAGTAGACAGCATAAATATTTACAACATGTCTAGTGCACTTACTTAGATTGATTTCTGGTGTGTGGTAAACATTGAAACAATGTCCATCTCAGTATGACCCTTATCAGGTGCCACTCTCTTGCTGTGTCTCCATCTAAGCTCTGGTGACAGTGGGGTCAGCAGGGATCAACCTTGATCTGTGACTGCTGTGTAACTGCCCCTTAATCAATAGCGGAGGTTTGGGAAGTCTGTTGAGATCCACCACCCTAATCCCAAGAAGGCCATGGCCACTACTCACTACCACTAGAAACTCCTGGCTGCTGCTGGTGGACAGGAGAGTGGTCTCTGTCCCCGTGAAGAGGTGGTGATGGGGAAGATTTCCAGCTGTGGGCTACACTTAGTTCTTTTCTCCAAAATATCTTTCTAAAACTCCATATATCTCGCATTGTGAGGATGTGTTTCTTGCCAAATACCTCCTAAGGTTTATATAAGAGAGCCATACTCTGTGTGCAAATATAGCTTTGACTACACAATGACAGAACAGCATTGTCCCCTCTCCATCCCCTCATTAGGATACAAACCTCTTTTCTATTTGAGTAACCAGGAGGGATGCTGTTCCTGTCCCTCCTCTCCAACTGCAGGGCCTTGGCTGGGAAGGTTGGGGGAAGGTGAGACAGAAGAATAAATGAATCAATGAATCAATGAAATCACCTCTTGTGCCCTCAAGTTGTTCACAGTCGAACAGCACAATTCAGAGCATCCACACTGCAATTGAGTGCAGTGAGCACTACAACTGAATTCTGCATTGGCTAGAGGGAGACAATCTGGGAACAGGGAGTGTATGCAAGGAAGGAGGCACTCAGGCCTGGACTTGAAGGATGAGCAGCAGTTTTCAAGTTGGCAAGCCAGTGGGGATGGTCCTAGAATAATAGATAGTATATCTTAGTAAGTGGCATAGGATTTGAATCAACATCTTTATTTCAAGAAGTAAATCCTGCCTCTTGGGGATTGCATCATGTCCCCCACAGAGGGCAGTTTCAAATCTTCATCCATGTCCTTAGGGCTATAAGCCCATTTGGAAATAGGACCTTTTGAGGATGATAAGCTCTGGACAAACTGAATCAGGGTGGGACTTCATCCCTATGACAGGAGGCCTTATAAAGAGAGGACATTTGGATACAGTAAGTCAGTAGGAGCCGGAAGTCACAAGAAACCAGAGAGGAGGGGGAGAGACCACTGTGACAGAGGACTGCCATCCCCAGAATGCTACTGACCCAAGAAGAAAGCGTGACCTTGCCAACCTCTTGATTTTAGACTTCCAGCCAAACTGTTGTGGAGTAATTTGTCATAGCAACTCTGGCAAACTATGACACATCCCATGATGCCATATCCTGGAGATCCCTGGAACGGGATCCATTTCTTAGCAGTATTCAATAGTACTCACTATCTAACCCCTGGCAATGCAAATTCATTACAGGGCCAAGAGCGCTTTCTTCAGGTACTCAATTTTATCAGTTGTGTATGTGCCTTCCGTAATTTTCTCTGTGCCCATGAAATATTGATCTGTAACTAATATATTGTGATAAACATTTTTTACAGGCTTACAACTATTTTCTATTAAGGAGTAAGCAAGGGAAACAACTGTGGCTCAAGCAATTGGGCTCTGGTCTATCATATACGAGGTCCGTGGTTTGATGCCCAGGGCCTCCAGGTGAGGGCAAGCTGGTCCATGTGGTGAGTTGGTCCACGTGGAGTGCTGGCCTGCACAGAGTACTGCCCCATGCAAGAGTGCTGGCACAGCAAGATGATACAACAAAAAGAGACACAGAGGAGAGACAATAAAAGACACAGCAGAGCAGGAAGCTGAGGTGGCACAAGAGAATAATCTCCTCTCTCCCACTCCAGAAGGTCCCAGGATTGGTTCCTGGAGCTGCCTAATGAGAATACAAACAGACACAGAAGAATAGACAGTGAACGGACACAGAAAGCAGACAACGGGGCACGGGTATAAATAAATAAGTCTTTAAAATTAAAAGAAAAAGAAGCAATTTACAGTGTAATAAGTATACCCTATCATATTTCTCCAGGTTTGTTTTTTCCTGCCACAAAGAATACTACAAAGATACTATTGTATAAATATTCTTATATGCTGGTCTTTTTATTTCTGTAGTATCTATTCCCAAAAGTGGATTATTGGGTCAAAAGTTAGATGCATTTTTTATTTTAATAGAACAGATTACTTTCTGAAGTGACTTTAGAATTTATAATCCCATCAACAATATATGAAAAGTCCTTTTTCTCTAATCTCTTGCCAGCCATAAATTTTTAAAATCCTATTAATTTTTATCAGAAGTTATATCACATAGTTAATTAGATTCCCATTTTCCTTGGTCTGAGTGAAGTTGAAAATGTCAGCTGCCTTTTAAATGCTGCAATGGCAGCTGGGGATGTCACTCATTGTAGGACAGGAGGAAGGATGTACCTATAGATCAGGAACTTCACCACTCCCCACCCCCAGGTGCAAACCTCCAGTCCCCCTACTATGCCTGTGGCAGAGACACCAGGTAGTCAGGCTGCAAGCAGTGGCAGTCACAGAATTCTTCTTTAAAAATGATATGCAATATAATACATACAATATAATAAGCTTATAGAGTATGTAATAAGAGCTAAGGAATCAAGTCACATATACTTGTGAATGTAATTCCTGTATAAATCACCATACCTTGAATTTTGTTTATTAACCTCTTGTTTTTTGAGAAATAATTTATAAGTTCCTAAGCATTGTTAATTTTGCTAGTTTCTAAGCTGCATGAAAACACTTCAGTGCAGGCAGGGATGGAGGAAGTGGAGATTTAAAGATGCAGTGATGGGAAACGGACTTGGTCCAGTGGTTAGGGCATCCGTCTACCACATGGGAGGTCCACGGTTCAAACCCCGGGCCTCCTTGACTCGTGTGGAGCTGGCCCATGCGTAGTGCTGATGTGCGCAAGGAGTGCCCTGCCATGCACGGGTGTCCCCCGTGTTGGGGAGCCCCACACGCAAGGAGTGCACCCGTGAGGAGAGCCGCCCAGCGCGAAAGGAAGTGCAGCCTGCCCAGGAATGGCGCCGCCCACACTTCCCGTGCCGCTGACGACAACAGAAGTGGACAAAGAAACAAGACGCAGCAAATAGACACAGAGAACAGACAACCGGGGAGGGGGGGGAATTAAATAAATAAATAAATCTTTAAAAAATAAAAAATAAAAAAAATAAAGATGCAGTGATATCTCAGAGTTGTGAAGGACAGTTAGCTGAAGGGCTGCATTTGCTGGGCAGGCCAGGAAAGCTCAGCTTTGGGGAGCTATCAGAGACACTTTTGGTGCCCTTCCTAAACCCCTCCCCCACGGCATTTTAGAACTGGTCTACACCCCCTTCGTGGGTCCCTGGTCCTGTTTTGGCTGGGAAAAACTGACTTGGGAAAGACCCTTCCAGGGTGATCCTCCTCCCAGAATATGCCTTCCAGGCAAAAGCAGTTTGAGACAACAAAAGGAATATAAGGAACTATAGAGACAGTCTGGGACAAAGGCCAGCCAGCTTCAACCACTCAGGAGAAGGAAGTCTGTCTCCTGAGAAACAGAAGGGACATTTAAACTTCTGTAAACAGGAGCACTCCAAAACAATTAATGAGCAAAAGCTCAGGATAAGATAGAGGACCAGAAAGACAAATCATTCACTTTGGGCAGACCTTCCTGATAGGAGGACCAATGCTTAAGAAAATCTTTGTCTTATCACCAGTTGGTTACAAAACCAAGAAACGGACATCTCAGGGAATAAATCCTAAAGTTATCATTTTAAAATACTGAAATGTACAGTGTACAACAAGACAAAGAAACAGGAAATGGCTCATCCAACAGAGGAGGATAAAAATACAGAAAACACCGATGAAGAAAATGAAAATGTGGACATATCAAACAAAGCCTTTAAGAAAATGATATTTGGAAAGCAAACTTGGCTCAGTGGTTAGGGCATCCGTCTACCACATGGAAGGTCCGCGGTTCAAACCCCGGGCCTCCTTGACCCATGTGGAGCTGGCCCATGCACAGTGCTGATGCGTGCAGGGAGTGCCCTGCCACACAGGGGTGTCCCCTGCATAGGGGAGCCCCACGCACAAGGAGTACACCCCATAAGGAGAGCCACCCAGTGCAAAAGAAAGTGCAGCCTGCCTAAGAATGGCGACACCCACGCAGAGAGCTGACACAACAAGATGACGCAAAAAAAAAAACAAAACACAGATTCCCATGCCACTGACAACAACAAAAGCGAACAAAGAAGACGATGCAGGAAACAGACACAGAGAACAGACAACTGGGGTGGGGAGGGAAGAAGGGGAGAGAAATAAATAAATAAATCTTTTTAAAAAAAAGAAAATGACATTAAAAATGCTAAAGGAGGAGGGTGGAGGCAAGATGGCGGCTGAGTGAACTTCCCGGTTACTAGCTCCTGGGGGGAATCAGCTGGGAGGCATCGGAGACTCTTTGGGACTGGGCTGTTTCGGGATTTTTCCTGGTCCGGAGGTGTGTGGACATCGATTTGGAGGGAAGGTAACAGAGAGGATCCGTCTGTGAAATATACACGGAGATCCCAGCTACATGTGGAGGATTCCCTCCTTGGGTAGGCGGAGCTGAGGCAGCTAGCACCGCGCCTAGCCCCGGCAGGCGTCGGCCAGGGTAGCCTAGCTGGGCTGCGGTGGGCAGCGGGCGGGGGATCCGAGCCACGGTGCGGCGGGCGGCGGGCGGGAGAGCCGAGCCCAGCCGAGCCCAGCCGAACCCAGCCGAGCCGCGGCGGGCGGGGAAGCCGAGCCTAGCCGAGCCCAGCCACGCCGCGGCGGGCGGCGGGTGGGAGAGCCGAGCCGCGCTGTGACGCGGCGGACGGCGGGCGAGGGAGCCGAGCCCAGCTGAGCCTAGCCGCGCCGCGGCGGATGGTGGGCGGGAGAGCCGAGCCACGCTGCGCCACGGCGGGCGGTGGGCGGGGAAGCCGAGTCCGGCCAAGCCCAGCTGAGCCGCAGCGGGCGGGGAGGCCGAGCCCAGCTGAGCTCGGTCGAGCCCAGCCGTGCCGCGGCGGGCGGCGAGCGGGAGAGCCGAGTCGCGCTGCGCCGCGGTGGGTGGCGGGCGGGGAAGCCGGGCCCGGCCGGGCCCAGCCGGGCCCCGCCGAGCCCAGCCGCACCGCGCCGGGCGGGAGAGCCGAGCCGCGCTGCACCGCGGCGGGCAGCAGGCGGGGAAAGCCGAGCCCAGCCGAGCCCGGCCGAGCCACGGCGGGCGGGGAAGCCGAGCCCAGCCGAGCCCAGCCGAGCCGCAGCGGGCACCAGGCAGGGGACCCGAACCCAGCTGAGCCCAGCCAAGCCCAGCCGAGCCGCGGCGGGCGGTGGGCGGGGGACCTGAGCCCAGCCGAGCCCAGCCGAGCCTGGCGGCGGGGTTTCTGTTCTTTGTTTTTTGTTTTTTTTTTTTATTTTTTATTTTTTGTTGTTGTTGTTGTTGTTGTTGTTCTTTTTTTTTTTTAATCCTCTCTTTCTTGTCCCCAATATTCTTCTTATACTATTTTACCTTAACAATACAATAGGTCCTACAGGAAATACCTCACATTTGCTGGGTTTCCTCACCCTCCACTGCCTCATTTCTCTGTGAATAGATTTAGCCTATCTACACTATCCCCTTTCCCCTACAACTTGATATCCTCCACCATCTGCTATTTCTCCTATATTCCATCTCCCTTTCTTTGATCCACAAAGTGTCTAACTCTTAATTTCTAATACCTTTGTTTAGTTTTCCATCTGGTATTCGTCCCTGAAACTATTACCTTTCTTTTCTCTTTCCCTCTCTCACGAAAAAAATAGCCTCTTAGTACGTACCACATTCCTCCCATATTCAGTCGTCTACCTCATTATAGGTACTTTCCTACTACTATAACTCTACACAATTTACATGATCTAACCTCCATCCTCCCAGAACTCATATTGTTGCTTTGTTAACATATATCACCAATACTACTTCACACTTTTTCCTTCCTTCCACAATTGCCTTTCCTCAGCACTAATACTTTCCTTTAAAGTGAGCTTAACTAGCAATAAGAAATTGGAATAAGAAGAACAAAGTGACAAAGAGAAGATATAACACTTACGCAAAAACAACAGCTAATTAATCTCCAAGACTAGACAAAGAAGCTAAGGAACTGATTAAACCCAACAAGAAAAAATGTTGACAAGACAGCAACAAAAATCTACAAACCAAACCAGTAATCAGGAAAACATGGCTGAATCCAATCAACAAACTAAAAATCAGGAAGGGGGGCAGGACTTCGCACAAGCAATGAAAGATCTCAGAACATTTATCACTGACAAATTTGATGAAGTAATGAAAGAGGTTAACAGCGTGAAGACAACACTTGGAGGGGAAATTGCAGACATGCGCAAAAAAATAACAGATATGATGGAAATGAACACCACAATTCAAGACATCAAAAATACACTTGCAGCAAATATCAGCAGACTAGAAGAGGCAGAGCAGAGAATTAGTGATGTGGAAGACAGTGCATTGGAAATCAAACAGATAGTAGAAGTGGTCAATAAAAAGGTAGAAAAAATCCAGATAGGACTTAGGGACCTGAATGATAACGCAAAACGCTCAAACATATGTATTATAGGCATTCCAGAAGGAGAAGAGAAGGGAAAGGGGTCAGAAGGAGTGTTGCAGGAAATAATGAATGAAAACTTCCCAAATCTACTGAAAGAGACAGATGTACATATCCAAGAAGCACAGCGCACTCCACTGGTCATAAACCCCAACAGGCCCACCCCAAGACATATACTTGTCAAATTATCCAATGCTCAAGACAAAAAATTCTAAAAGCAGCAAGAAAAAAGAAAACCATCACATACAAGGGAAACACCATAAGATTAAGTGCTGATTTCTCATCTGAAACGATGGAGGCAAGAAGGCAGTGGTATGATATAGTCAAGGTACTAAAGGAAAAAATTTTCCAACCAAGAATACTCTATCCAGCTAAACTAGCATTCAAAAGTGATGGAGAGTTCAAAATATTCACAGATAAACAGAAACTGAAAGAGTATATCAACAAGAAACCTCCCCTTCAAGAAATTCTTAAGGGAGTTCTGCAGGAAGAAAGGGAAAAAAAGGACAGTCAGAGATGGAGGAGAGTGTAAAAGCAACAAGAAAGACAAAAATAGAAGGGGAAAATAAAATAATACAAACAAAATATAACAAACACAAATCCAACCAAAATATGGCTACCATAAATAACTCTCTAAACGTAATAACACTGAATGTCAACAGATTAAACTCACCTATCAAAAGATTCAGATTGGGACACTGGATAAGGAAATACGACCCATCTATATGCTGCCTACAAGAGACACATCTTAGACCCAGAGACTCATGGAGGTTGAAAGTGAATGGCTGCAAAACAATCATACAAGCAAACAACAACCAAAAAAAGGCAGGAGTAGCTATATTAATATCAGACAAAATAGACTTTAAATGCGAAACAATTGTGAGAGACAAAGAAGGATACTATATTTTAGTGAAAGGGACAATCTGTCAAGAAGATCGAACAATCATAAATATTTATGCTCCTAACAAGGGTGCCTCTAAATATGTGAGGCAAACACTGGAAAAACTAAGTGAAAGAATAGATGCATCTACAATTATAGTGGGGGATTTTACTACACCACTATCAACTCTGGACAGAACATCTCAAAAGAGAATCACTAAAGAAACAAAACATTTGAACAGTATATTAGAAGAGCTGGATCTAATAGACATATATAGATCATTACACCCAAACACAGCAGGATATACATTTTTCTCAAGCGCACATGGAACATTCTCCAAGATTGACCATATGCTAGGCCACAAAGAAAGGCTTAATGAATTCAGAAAGATCGAAATCATACAAAACAATATCTCTGACCACAGTGGAGTCAAGCTGGAAATTTGCAAGGGACAGAGACCCAGACTTCACACGACAATTTGGAAATTAAACAGCACACTCTTAGAAAAACAGTGGGTCAAAGAGGAAATCTCAAAAGAAATCAATGACTACCTTGAAACAAATGATAATGATAACACAACATACCAAAATTTATGGGAGGCAGCAAAAGCGGTACTGAGAAGGAAATTTATAGCCATAAATTCATATATCAAAAAAGAAGAAAGAGCAAAAATTGGAGAACACTGCACTTTTGACAGAATTAGAAAAACAACAACAAAGTAACCCAACAGGAAGAAGAAGGAAGGAAATAACAAAGATAAGAGCAGAACTAAATGAAATAGAATATAAGAAAGCACTTGAAAAAATAAACAAGACCAAGAGCTGGTTTTTTGAGAAGATCAACAAAATTGACAAACCTTTAGCGAGACTAACAAAGAAAAAAAGAGAAAAGATGCAAATACACAAAATAAGAAATGAGAAAGGTGATATCACCACTGACCCCACAGAAATAAAGACTATCATAAGAGGATACTTTGAAAAACTATATTCCAACAAAAATGATAATTTAGAGGAAATGGACAAATTCCTAGAAACTCATAAGCAGCCCATACTGACGAAACAAGAAATTGATGATCTTAACAAACCAATCACAAGCAAAGAGATAGAATCAGTCATTAAAAATCTCCCAACTAAGAAGAGCCCAGGGCCAGACGGCTTCACAGGTGAATTCTACAAAACATTCCGGAAAGAACTAACACCAATCCTGTTGAAACTATTCCAAAAAATCGAAACAGAAGGAACACTGCCTAATTCCTTCTATGATGCCAACATTACCCTAGTACCAAAGCCAAACAAAGACACCACAAGAAAGGAAAATTACAGACCAATTTCTCTAATGAACCTAGATGCAAAAATACTTAACAAAATACTTGCTAATCATATTCAACAACACATTAAATGAATTATACACCATGACCAAGTGGGATTTATTCCAGGTATGCAAGGATGGTTCAACATAAGAAAATCAATCAATGTAATACACCATATAAACAGATTGAGAGAAAAAAAACCACATGATTATATCTATAGATGCAGAAAAGGCATTTGACAAAATACAGCACCCCTTCCTGATAAAAACACTCCAAAAGATCGGAATACAAGGAAACTTTTTGAACATGATAAAGAGTATATATGAAAAACCGAAAGCCAACATTGTTTACAATGGCGAAATCCTGAAATCCTTCCCTCTAAACTCAGGAACAAGACAAGGATGCCCATTGTCTCTGCTCCTATTTAACATTGTCTTGGAAGTACTTGCTCGAGCACTGAGACAAGAACCAGATATAAAAGGCATTCAAATTGGAAGGGAAGATGTCAAAATTTCATTATTTGCAGATGACATGATCCTATATATAGAAAACCCTGAGAGATCTACAACAAAGCTCCTAGAACTCATAAATGAGTTTAGCAAAGTCGCAGGTTATAAGATCAATGCGCAAAAATCAGTAGCATTTCTGTACACCAATAATGAGCAAGATCAGGAGGAAATCAAGAAACAAATACCATTCACAATAGTAAATAAAAAAATCAAATACTTAGGAATAAATTTAACTAAAGAGGTAAAAAACTTATACATCGAGAACTATACAAGATTGTTCAAGGAAATCAAAGAAGACCTAAATAAATGGAAGAATATTCCCTGATCATGGATAGGAAGACTGAATATTATTAAGATGTCTATCCTACCAAAACTGATCTACACATTCAATGCAATCCCAATAAAAATCAACACAGCCTTCTTTAAGGAACTAGAAAAACTAACTATGAAATTTATTTGGAAAGGAAAGAGGCCCCGAATAGCCAAAGACATATTGAAAAAGAAAAACGAAATAGGAGGAATCACACTTCCTGACTTCAAAACATACTACAAAGCTACAGTAGTGAAAACAGCATGGTACTGGCATAAGGAGAGACACACAGACCAATGGAATCGAATTGAAAGTTCAGATATAGAACCTCATGTATATAGCCATATAATATTCGATAAAGCCACCAAACCCTCTCAACTGGGAGAGAATGGCCTATTCAACAAATGGTGCCTGGAGAACTGGATAGCCATATGTAGAAGAATGAAAGAGGATTACCATCTCACACCTTATACAAAGATCAACTCAAGATGGATCAAAGACCTAAATATAAGAGCCAAGACCATAAAGACCTTAGAAAGCAGTGTAGGGAAACATCTACAGGACCTTGTAATAGGAAATGGCTTCATGAATATCACACCAAAAGCACGAGCAGCAAAAGAACAAATAGATAAATGGGACTACCTCAAAATTAAAGCCTTCTGCACCTCAAAGGAGTTTGTCAAGAAAGTAAAAAGGGAACCCACACAATGGGAGAAAATATTTGGCAACCATATATCTGATAAGAGACTTATAACTTGCATATATAAAGAACTCATAGATCTCGAAAACAAAAAGATAAACAACCCATTTAAAAAATGGGAAAAAGATTTAAACAGACACTTCTCCAAAGAAGAAATACAAATGGCTAAAAAGCACATGAAAAAAATGCTCCAAATCTCTAGCTATCAGGGAAATGCAAATCAAAACTACAATGAGATACCATCTTACTCCCATAAGATTGGCAGCCATGAAAAAACAGTAGAATACAAATGCTGGAGAGGATGTGAAGAAAGGGGAACACTCATCCATTGCTGGTGGGAATGCAGAAGGATCCAACCATTCTGGAGGACAGTTTGGCAGTTTCTCAAAAAATTATCCATAGATTTGCCATATGACCCAGCAATACCACTGCTGGGTATATACCCATCAGATCTGAAAACAAGGACACAAACCGATATATGTACACAAATGTTCATAGCAGCATTGTTCACTATCGCCAAAAGTTGGAATCAATCCAAATGTCCATCAACAGATGAGTGGATCAATAAAATGTGGTATATACACACAATGGAATACTACTCAGCTGTAAGAACCAATACACTACAATCGCACGTGATAACATGGATGAACCTTGAGAATATGATGTTGAGTGAAGCAACCCAGGCATTGAAGGACAAATACTATATGACCTCAATGATATGAAATAAGTTAACTGCCTCAGAGAGCTAGAGTCTGGAAAAGTGGCTTACTGGAAATCGGGGGATGGAGGAAGAATGTGAGTGGGCAAGGGGTTACCTTCGGGTTTGAGGGGGCCTGGGGATGGGAAGAGGGGTAATATGGTCCAAGAAATAGGTGGGAGGGAGGGGCAACATACAAACATGGGAGAGTGTCAAAAGTTCGTTGAGAACTAAATGTTGAGTAAAACGTATCAAAGTATAAGTAGGAGGGTTACCTGGTTAGGACGCTCAGGGGGTATGGTCTGATGCAGGACAGACTCCGGAGGGAATAGCTGAAGGCTCATTTTGCCAAGGTGGGTTCTACCATTGGGTGGGGTGGACCCATATCCTGGGGAAGACTAATGCCTTCGAATAGAGAGAACTGTATCTCTCGTGAGAAAGGACGGCTCCCAGGGCATTAGATTGGCAGGCGTTGAGGGCCCTAAGGGGAGGGGAAAATGGATGTGCAATGGATGGAACAAAGGTAAATAAGGGGGCAAAAGAGGAGCTATGTGAGAGTACACGAGGATGAATATAAAACAGCTAATATTACACCAAAAACATATAGGGGACGACAGACTAATAATAAAAACCATAAGACAAAACATAGGA
This sequence comes from Dasypus novemcinctus, assembly GCF_030445035.2. NCBI lineage: Eukaryota > Metazoa > Chordata > Mammalia > Cingulata > Dasypodidae > Dasypus > Dasypus novemcinctus. Next base: position 102,642,574 of record NC_080686.1, read on the forward strand.
TAACTAAAAAATTTAGAAAACTGTACAACCTAAAGTATGGACCACATAGTAAGCACAAATGTTACCTTGTTTGAAAACTATAGTTTCGGAATCTGTACATCAGTTTCAGGAAATATGATATGAATAAGTTAAAAGATTATTGCTGTGGAAGGGAAAAGGTTTTATGGTGGATCTGGGGAAATACTGTATATTGTATATATGAATTTCGGTGATCTAAGACTCTTCTGAAGCTGACATTATGTTGGGATTCACTTTACGGGAAGTTTTGGATCACAGAGTGGTTCAACAATGGCAGCGGAGGAATACTGATATGGGATGTTATTGACAAGATATATATGGTTGACAGGGAGTTATACAGGGCATATGCCCAGGGTATATGGTAATGTCTATATATACTCATAGTGGAAACAATTAAAAACAACAGCTGGGGGGGCACTGGGCTCCTGGCCAGGGGGTCACTGTTGTGGGCCCTGGGAGAGCAGCGGCAATCCTCCAGGTGCAACGGCAAGAACCAGGAAGGAAGGAGGGCCCAACAGTGGGCTCTTGATACTAATGGCTACACTTTTGAGCCTATACACCTGCAATAAGAACAAGGCCTAGAGTAGCATTCTGCCTGGGGTTTCCTCCTGACAGCCTTCATGTTACTCAAATGTGGCCACTCTCACAGCCAAACTCAGCGTGTAGATGCGATGCATTCCCCCCAGCGTGGGACACGACACCCGGGGATGAGCCTCCCTGGCACCGAGGGATCACTACCACATACCAGCTGAAGAAGCAACTAGAAAATGACCTTGAATTAAAGATTCAATGCGGAACAGCAGAATATACCTGTCTACATATAATAACATGACTTCGGGAAGCGGTTTGACCTAATGTAAGGGGGAAATGGAAAGGAGAAATGAGATTATAAGGCTGTGAGTCTCTAAAAAAGAGTCTGGAGGTTGTCAGAAGGAATACCCCTATGTACAACTGAACAGAGTCTAAGAGACAGATAAGGTAGATACAACCCCAGGTATTGGTTCTTTTGAGGGATAAAGAGACCCACGGGTTCTATGGTCATGGCAGAAGGGGTTCACTGCCATGACAGATGGCCCTTCTTTGGAGCTGGTGTTTCTGCGTGATGGAATTGGACTCAGAGGGGATCTCTTTTCACAAGATTGCATGCTACTTTTTGGAATTGTAGTTGGTGCTGGGTTTAAGATATATGTAGGGGATTTGAATCTCTGGACTGATAATATGACACCCAGGCCCAGAGCCTCAACAGACTTCAGCTCCTACACTTTGATTTATTGGACTTACTCCACTCAGCTAACATGGAGTTGAAGAAGGTCAACCACCACAACATGGAGCCTAGAGTGTCTACAACTAGAAGCGGGAGGAGTGCATCCAGTACCCATATGGAATCTAAGCCCTCACTTGACATAGGTGTGCAATGGACACAACCAATCCAATGTCCACAGAGAAAATGTGGAATGGGTGTGGGAACGGTAGCCATGGGGGCTGCTGGGTGTGGGGAACGGGAGGAAGAGATGAGATGTGGAGGCGTTTTTGGGACGTGGAGTTGTCCTGGATAGTGCTTCACGGACAATTACGGGACACTGTAGATCCCCCCAGGGCCCACTGGATGGAACGTGAGAGAGTCTGGGCTATGATGTGGACCATTGACTATGGGGTGCAGTGATGCTCAGAGATGAACTTACCAGGTGCAATGGATGTGTCATGATGATGGGAGAGAGTGTTGCTGTGGGGGGAGTGGGGGGCGGGGGCGGTGGGGTTGAATGGAACCTCATATATTTTTAATGTAATTAAAAATAAATAAATAATTAATTTAAAAAAATGCTAAAGGAGATAAAGGCAAGTACAGTGAAAGAACTAAAGGATATCAGGAAAACAATGAATAAGTAATATTTGGGTCCATATAAAGAGATAGAATTTTTAGAAAGGAACCAAACAAAACTATTAGAGTTTACAGCCAAAATAACTGAAAGGAAAAATGCCCAGGATGGTTTCAAGAGAAGATTGGAACTGGCAGAAGAAAGAATTGGTGAATCTGAAGATAAGACACTTGAAATGAGTCAGGCTGAAGAGCAGAAAGAAAAAGGAAATACTAAAAGTGAAAATAGCCTAAGACAGCTATCTGCACATTATGGGAATACCAGAAAGATGAGAAAGAGAGAAAGAGGCAGAAGGAATAGTCAAAGAAATAATGGCCAGAGAACTTCCCAAACTTGGTAAAAGACATGAATATGCACATCCAAGAAGCTCAGAGAACACCAAAGAGGATAAACATAAAGAAAAATATATCCTTTCATATATTGATTACAATATTGAATGTGAAGGGCAAAGAGAATTCTGAAAGCTGCAAGAGAAATGCAATGTGTTATGTACAAGACAGTCCCAATTAGGTTGTATAGAGCTACCATATGACTCAGCAATCCCACTACTTGGTGTATACCTCAAAGAATTGAAGGCAGGGACTTGAACATATATTTTTACACCAATGATCATAGTGGCATTATTCACAATTGCCAAAAGATGGATGCAACCCAAGTGTCCATCAACTGAATGTATAAACAAAAGGTGGTATATACACACAATGGAATACTATTCAGCCATAAAAAGGAATGAAGTCCTGATGCATGCCACAACAGGGATGAAGCTCAGGGACGTTATGCTGAGTGAAATAAACCAGATACGTAAGGACAACTATTGTACGATCTCACGGATATAAACTAATTATAATATGCAAACTCATAGAGATAGATTTTAGATTATAGGTTGCCAAGGGATAGATTGGGGTCAGAGAATGGGGAGTTGATGCGTAACTGGTACAGAATTTCTATTTAAGTTGATTGTAAACGTTTTGAAATGGATGGTAGTGATGGTAGAACATTATTATGAGTTTAATCAACAGCATTGCATAGTATAGGTGATTGTGGTTAAAAGAGGAAACTTTAGGATGTATATGTTGCTAGAATAAAAATGAAAAGACATAATATATGCCTATACAACACAGTGAACACTACTGTAGACAATGGACTATAGTTAATAGTACAATTATAAGAATATTCTTTCATGAATTATAGAAAATGAACTATACTAATACAAGGTGGTAATAATAGGGTAGCATATGAGGAAAATGTGCCTAACATAAATAACGGACAATAGAACTATTTTAATAATCTTTCCTCAGCTGTAACAAAGGTAACTACTGTTAAAAATAGTACAATTATTATTTTTTAAGATTTATTTATGCCCCCCCTCCCCATTGTCTGCTCTCTGTGTCCATTTGCTGTGTGTTCTTCTGTGTCTGCTTGTATTCTCATTAGGCAGCTCCAGGAACCAATCCTGGGACCTTCCGGAGTGGGAGAAAGGCAATCTTTCTCTTGTGCCAGATCAGCTCCCAGCTCTGCTATGTCTCTTATTGTCTCTCCTCTGTGTCTCTTTTTTTACATCATCTTGCTGTGTCAGCTCTTCGTGTGGGCCAGCACTCCTGCATGGGCCAGCATTCCATGTGGGCCAGCTCAGCACACGGGCCAGCTTGCCTTACAGGAGGCCCTAGGTATCAAACCCTGGACCTCCTATATGGTAGATGGGAGCCCAATTACTTGAGCCACATCTGCTTCTCCCAGTACAATTATTTTTAAAGTGCTATCATCAATAGAAACAAGCATTCCACACCAATACAAGGTGTTGGTGGTAGAGTGATATATGTGAATCCTTATTTTATGCATGGTTGTTTTGTAAGTTCACAACTTCTCTAATAAAAACAAAACACTCCCTGATGTGCAACTGGTTCTTGGTGGAGGACTGCCTGACTACAGGACATGGCATGATGATGCACCCAGAACAGACCCTCGTGAGCTGGGCTTTGAGAGGCTCATCGAACCCTAAGTTTGGGTTGAAAACATTGTAGCTGGTTTGGGGCACTAGCAGAGCTGAAGGCACAAGGCAGCAGTGAGCAGGCAGCCTGCCCCCATGCCATCCACCACTGAGGCCTCTCTGTCAGCTCACACTTACTGCAACACGTGGGTTCCTTCTGGCCAGCAATGGAGGACAAAAGAGGCCACGCTTGATTCATGGAAGAGTTGGCTGTACATGTGGGTGCAAGTCAAATATAGTGTCCTCTGTAAACTGGAAAGTGTAATAACATTTAATTCTTGGAGTGGTTTTGCAGATTTATTATGACAACATGTGTCAAGTTCGGACCCATAGAAGGTGTTGGTCAATGCAAGATATTGTGGTTACTCCCTTGATGTTAGCAAGCGGAAACTGGTGGAAAGCTACTGCGCTGCCTTGACCACTCTCCTTTACCCTCCCACAGATCTCAGCTCTGATCCGATTCTGTTTCCTGACCTAGTCTCTTCTGTACGCTGGTCCCACTGTCACGTGGAGAGCCCAAGCTGCACAATTAGACTATGTCAGCTCTCCGTGTGCATTGTCCTCAGAGATCCTTAATAGCTCAGTCAGATGCTTTCTGGAGCCAAACAGAAGAATAATTAAGCATCCATTTGGAGAGCTCAGTAACATGGGAAAGAGTCAAACTAGTGTTAGCTTGACCAGCAGGGTAGGTACACACATGTGCACACACTTGCACACAGCTGTTCTAAACACTCTGGAAGAGTAGAAACAGAAAAGAGCCAAGCCCCACCCCCCGCACCCCCCGGCAAGCAGAGTGGTTGAGTGGGGGGTCATCAAGAGCCCCTGACCCCCAAGCTGACTGGTCTTAGAGAAGCTCATTTCATATCCTCCAGGACTGAAGTTGAAAACTGGTGACCTGGAGGTCAAACTGGCCTCCCAGGTTATGTATCATTTGCCACGGGTATTTAAAGGTAAATCGATTTAGTGGCCAATATTTAATCATGAAAAGATTCCTCATGAGAATCCAGATTTTGAGTTTATCTTTAGCAGAAAGGTGGCACCGTGTACCTTACTACTCAGCCACCCAGGGCTGGGGTCGCTGGTGCCTGAAGAAGAGGCACAGCACCCTCCATTTGCTGCAGCCCCCAGCCCACCCCGTGCCTGAGCACCATTTGTATTCAGCACCTAGATTCAGGGCTGCCCTCTCACCTGTTAGCCAACTCCCTTCTTTATACATTTGGGGTTGTAGTGCACTCTAAAGCAATCCCCACTTTTTATAGATAAGGACATCTAGGCCAGAAAGTAGTGAGCTGGGGCTTCTGCATAACACACAAGCTTGGAAAACCCTGTTTTCATACATTCTTCTTTACCTTCAAGGCCTAGCCCCACACGATGTCTCCAGAAAACATTCTAGCATATAAGATTCTCTTCCTCCTTTAAACACCAAAGAGTCTCTATTATGCATTTTGGTAAAGACACCCCTATTGACTTTTGTATTTCTCTATTTATTCTTGTCCATGAGATGCACGGCACTGAGTTAGGCCCTGGAAGAGGTAGCCACATAAATCAAGCATAACCCAGTCCCTCAAGCAGATGGTGCATCCTTGCGGAAGGAGCACAGGCTCTGGCGCTGAACAGACCAGGGTTCAAATCCTGGCTCTGCCACTAACTGGCTTTGAGCAAGTTATTCCATGTCCCTGGCCCTCCGATCCCTCATCTTTAAACAGGGGCTATAATTCCTGCCCAGTAAGGGTGGTTGTCAAGGTCAGTGAAAGTACATATGTGGAAACGCCCAGTGCAGGCTCTGGAACATGCGCGTTCCTTGCTCTAAGGACCTCACAGTGTAGTGGCAGCAAGGTCTGGTGAACTCGTGATGCAGGTACAAGGCAGAAAAAGGGCAGGGCCTGCAGAGAATGTTCACAAAATCTGAGGATGTACGGAGCCCCCGCTATGTGCCTGCTCCAAATGGAGTCTGAGCACGTGTGATCTCACCTACCCACTGGACAACCCAAGGGTCAGCCCAGAAGATGGAGGGGCCTCTCGGGGCATTTCAGCCTCAGTCCCTCTCTCCCCCTGCTGGGCCTCGGTGAGGTGGACACTCAGCCATCCTGGGTTCCAGATCGCCTTCCCCTTGTGCACCTGGCACCATCTCTGGCCTCCAGCATCTCCTAGTTCAGAGAAGGAGACGGGCAGGTAACCAGGTGAGCTGTGGCCTAATCGAGGGAGATGGGCCCTGGAAAGCACGTGGTCTCCTTGGGTCCAGGGTCTGCTGACTGAGGGGAGAGCAAGGCCAAGGAAACCACCCTCCCAGAGTCACTGAGAGGAGAAAGGCCTTGACATCCAGCACACAGTGCTCTACAAGGAGTGGGTGGTGCTGGCCGGAATTCTAATGGTGCCAGACCCAAGTCACCAGACTGACTGGAAAGACGGGGCTTGTGGAATTCGAGGGAGGAGGCAGGACTGTCTGCAGCCGGTCCTTGCCTGGATGCTGCCGGGCCCCGGGCTTCCAGCTCCATGCTCTCAGGCTCGGTGTGGACTTCACTGCAGCTTCTAAGCAGCCCGGATCTGCGCTTGCCAGCGGCTGGAGCTCCCAGGCGACCCCTGGAAACATCTGTCCCCTGGAACCAGACTCGGTGGCTTCTAGGCAGGTCCTCTGACTCTTCACTGATAGACGAGGGGCTCTGGCTCTTGTCTTAGAAGCAGGGAGAGCGACCGCGGCAGGGCCCTCCAGATGGAGGGACCCACTGAGCGAGGCCAGTGGAGGCCCAGCTGGGAGCGGCTGCCTTGGGCTGGCGGGAGGAGTTGGGAACGCTTGCCTTCTCGTCACTTGCTAACTCTGGCTCTGTTTCCCCATTTCCAGATTACACCTATTCCTTGACCTACACCACGAGATTTTGGGGAATTTGGGAACAACAGCGACTTCAGAGAAAGCTTGAAAACCTGGCCTGAAAATCATCTTTTTATTTCTGTGTTCGGGGCCAAGCTAGCTAAAATGCAGCTGGCTCTCTCACTCACCATCGAGTCCACAGCACAATCCCACGGTAGGTTCTAGTATAACCCTCTCTTTAAAGAAGAGGAAAGGGGGCACCTACAGTGTGCCCAAGCTCAAGGGGCCAGTCAGAGGCAAAAAGCAGTAGGAGAGAGGAGGGGACCGTGCTTGGAACCCCAAGGTGACAGCGGCGGGCACAGTCTGCCTCTCTGAGGCGTCTTCTGCGCCACCAAGGAGAAGAGGCTGCTGGGAAGGAACAGCAGGCGGGCATCTCTGGGGAAGTGGGGCTTGGGGCGGGGAAGGAGCCCGACTCTCAGAGCCCAGGCCCTGCCTGTGTGGCTGGTCCCAAGGGGAGAGCGTGCAGGGAGGTGAGATGGAGCAGGCAGGGTGCCTGGTCCCCATGGGCCTTTTGGTCTTGAACCTGATGGCAAGGAGTCTGCAGAGGCTTGGTTCTCAGCACACGCAGAGCCCAGGGGCGCAGCGGCCCCCTGGTTGAAGCGGCAGAGTCCTTCAGTACGGCTCTCTGGGGTGGGGGCAGGAAGGACGGGGCAGTGGGCACAGGACAGAGTCCACAGGGCTCCGCAGCCGTGGCTGACCCTGCCAAGGGCTGGGGAAGACTGAGGAGGGCCCCAGCGAGCCGGCTCAGGCCCCTGGTCCTTGTCCTGGCCTCCCCTCTGCCTGTGAGACCCTAAGAAGCAGGCCACCTGGGAGGATTCTGAAGCGGCGAATCTGACCACGACGGGACTGATCCGAAAGCTGTTTTCCAGGGAGGTCCAGAACCCGTTTGCCTCTTTCCAGAAGACGGGCGCTCCTGGGAATGCACCTGCTTCCCCGGGAGACCCTGGAGCAGCGAGCGCCACCCCTAGGAGTGTCCACTAAGCCGAAATTCAGGAGAGGACGGGGACTCATTTTCATTTCAGATGTTTAAAAAACGGCCTTTATTTATTGCTCTGTCAGGCCACTGGGGGGGAATTTGGAAAATTTATACACACAGACAATTCGCTCGCTATCAGAGAGGGGCTGCCGCTCCCAGCTGCCAGGAACAAGTGCTGAATTGTTTATCCTTTCCTTATGGTGCCTAATCGCTTGTTTCCTTAAGAAGGTCTGTGTATCTTAATCAGATCTGACTTTGCGAATCTTGCATTTTTCCAGGGGAGCACGCCAATAGAGGCCTTTACCTGGTAGCAGCTTGACGCCAGTCTTGCTCCTTGCAAGGAGGAAGGCGAATTCACTACAAGCCTGTGCAGCATTACCAGAGAACTCCGGAGGGCCAGAAGCCAAGGCCTTAGGGACAGCTCCTTCCCTCCGCCCGCGGTTCCTCTCCAGGGGCTTTCGACCCCTGCGGTTCCTCTCCAGGGGCTTTCGACCCCTGCGCGTCTGTCCCCACCAAGGGCGGGGAGCTCACCAGACTGTCGTCAGTCGTTGGTTCAGGCACCCTAGGACCTGCCGCTTCCCTCCCCGACTGCTTCTCCCCTTAGGGGGCCCTCCCCTTGCTTAGAGCCGGAGAGCCCCGCTGCCCCCTCCCAGGATTAGCGCAGCCTGTGCACGCAGGCAGGTCATTTCCCCTCCCTGAGCCTCAATGCCCCCACCAGGAAAATTGGGAAAATAATAATTGTCCGCAGGGGTTGTTAGGATTAATTAGATAACACGTGTGCGGTGTTCAGCAGCACTCCTGGCAGATACACGTCATCTTCTTCATCATCATTGTTGTTTTCTTAAAATAGTAACAAACAACCTTGCTCCCCCCTACATTTTCTCATACGATGTAGCACATCTGTCCTGCTTGCCTTAGAGTGAAAATGTTTCCTTAGACCAGTTGCTCAAGCCCTGACCCCCAGTTTACCCTTCCTTAAATAGGGAAACCAACGTGTGCCCAGAGCAGGTAAGGCAAGCCGGCTCCCTCTTCCTCCAAGTCCTCCTCCAGCACCTCGCTTACCTGCTCCTCACTTACCTCCAGAGCTTAGGGCTCTGCCAGGACACCGGGAGGGATGAACAGCTGTTCTCAGAACAGAAGTCACCATATTTTGTTCTTTTTCTGCCAAGTAACAGTCCGATGACCTCAGGGTAGGTTTCATTTTTCCCACTCAAGATGGAAAGAAGGAGAGCTGCACGGCTCTGCCCAGGTCCTCCTTTTAAGAGCAAGCTGCACCTGTGCTCCCCAGCCCTGCCCTCTTTCTGCAGAATAGCAGGTGTTTGGGTGACATCCTCTGCCACCCCACTCCTCCAGCCAGTTGCTTAGAATCACAGAGCCCTCATTTAAAAATCTGCCCAAATGATAGACATTTACCACAAGCCTCCATTTCCTCATCCGTTAAGATAGGGTCATGACAAGATCTACCCCACTGAGTGTTGAATGACATCACCCATCTCAAGGGTGCAGCACAGTCCATCTGAGTAGCAAATCCTCCGTAAACTGGCTATTTTTGTTTTCATCATAACATGGGGCTAACAACACGCACATCATAGCTTTTGTAAGGGGCTTTTATGGCTTGGCCCAGAGCGTGGTGTGGAGGAAGCCTCAGTGAGCAAGAGCTGCTGCTGTTTTACCATCGTCTTTACAGCAACACTGCTCCAAACCCTCTGCCCAACACACCTGAGCCACCGCAGGTCATCGTGTGTGTCCAGTGGGGCCGGCAGGGTTGGCAGCCACGGCAGACTCATATGCTTCCAAAACAATTCCAGACAGCAGCTCCAGACTGGCCAAGCCCCCACACCATCCACCGCCTGCTCTGCTGTGCTGAGGCCAGGGCTGCGGAGTGCTCAGATGGTGGTAATTATCCCACATGCCGCTGCCTGCGTTGGGGTGACTCAAAGCCACCCTCTCTCCAAAGAGCTTTGTCCTCTTCCTGGGCCCTGGGACAGGGAGGCACAGAGTCAGCACCCTGGGCAGTTCTGGGGGTGGACGTTCTCAGGAAGAGCCGCGGCCTCCGAGGTGCGCTCACGGTGGGGTTTCAGCCTGTTTGGGGCTCTCGCTCCCGCAGGCTCTGTGCTTCCTGGGGGTTCCTGTGAAGGAAGAGATAAAGAGATGGAAGGAAGAGTAAGGATTAGAGTGGACTTACTGACACTCTACTATGGAACTACTGTGATTAGTAAGGGAAGAAATTGTATCGTTGATGTGGAGAAAGTGGCCATGGTAGTTGCTGAGGGCAGGGAAAGGAAAGAAGAGATGTGATGTGGGGCATTTTCAGGACTTGGAGTTGTCCTGGGTGGTGCTGCAGGGACAGATGCTGGATATTGTATGTCTTGCCATGGCCCACTGGGTGGACTGGGGGAGAGTGTAAACTATAATGTGGACTGTTACCCATGTGGTGCAGCAGTGCTCCAAAACGTATTCACCAGGTGTGGTGAATGTGCCACGATGATGAAAGAGGTTGTTGATGTTGGAGGAGAGGGATGGGGGGCAGGTATATGGGGACCTCATATTTTTTTAATGTAACATTTAAAAGAAAATAAAGAAGAAAAAAAGAGATGGAAGGAGGAAGGAAAGAAGGGGAAGAGGAAAAGAGGAAGGGATGGAGGGGGGAGAAATGGGAGAGAAAAGAAGAAAGGAAGAGCAGAAGAGCAGAACTTCCTTTGCACCAATGATTTCTGCCTGTTCTTTCCTCTCTGCTGCCCATGATGCGAAACTGGAGGCAGCAGCGGCCCCCGTGGTGCTCGAGTTGGTGGCAATCTCCCCTCCCTCCTGCACAGGTGTGCAGCACTGCCCCCGTTCTCAATGGGACTCAAGCCTGTTCCTGCCTGTCTTCACGAACCCACAGCTATCCTGGCCTCTAGTCCCCATGATGATAGCTGATAGATGAGTAGATGATAGGAGATGATAGATAGACTAGACTGCTATTGTTTTTGTTTCTTGCAAATAAACTATTTTATTCAAGTCTATATTGTGAGAACGTGGAGAAGCACCATCCAGAACCCCTTCAGGGGAGGATTCGCCCTCCAGCAGTGGGTCTGGGGCCAGCAGGAGGCCTCCGGATCTCAGTTCCCTCGGGGTCCCCCTCCATTACAAGGAGCCACCTTGGCTGAGGTCACATCCTTCCAGGGAAAGTCAACGCCCATGACTGAGTCAGGCAGGGTACAAAGGGCCCTGTGGGGCACTGATGGGCACTGGGATGGTGGAGACTTTGTCAAGTCTTCATTGCAGTTGGACTTCCTTCCCTTCCAGCTCCTACAACGGCCTCCTTCCTTTCACAGGTGGTGATCCCTAATAACTTGAACCCCAAATGCTCTCTTAGCATCTGCTTCTGTAAAACACCACGTGCACCCATGGTTATCGGGAGTGGATTAAGAAAGTGGGGGCAGGTGTTGGGGTGGGAGGGAACGTTCTAGTCTTTGGCAACTCTGAAGGAGCTCAAGGGGGCAATAATGGGTGGCTGTCACTGGGTGCCCTTCACAATGGGCAGGAACAGGCTCTAAAGCCAGGTGTGAACACCAGAAGGCCTCTTTTGGAAGAAAAGGAAGTCTCATCTCCTGCAGCTACACTTTGGAAGAAGCTGAGGCCCAGCCTGGGACTTAGTAGTCCCAGTAACTGAACTTCTAAGACTGCTGAAGGCCCTAACAAGGCTGGTCTGTAATATGAAAGTCGGGGCACTCATTGGGAAAACCTGGGACCCTGACTCCTGGTGCTGCTAGAAGCCTGGAGATAGAGTTCCCACCAGAGAGAGCTGATATGCCAGAATGGGCATGGCTAGCCTTGAAGGAAGGGGTTAAAAGGCTCAGGGAAGCAGAGGAATGCTGGGATGGATACACTGTGTAAGGGCATAAATCCACCAGATGGTAACATTCTAAGAGCAGATGCAGAGGACAAGAATTATAGGTCAAAAGGAATGTGATAGTAAGAGGGTCACCAGGTATCCTCCATAGCCAGGACTGATGGACAGAGATGCTGTTACAGAACTGACTGCTGATGTCAGTGGAGATGACAGGACCCCCACTATCACCACCACTACTACCAGCAGCCTGGTGATGGCCCTTAACCATCAGAAGCCATAATCACAAGGCTGGAGTGGAGGGGCTGCCAAGGGGGCCTGGCCCTCAGAGGATTATGGAGCAGGATGGCAGAACCTGGCATCCCTGGGACCCAAATAGACAGCAGTTGGTAAAGGCACACTTCAGTTTCTATCAGCAGAAGAAATCAAGGATGAATGACCAGGAGGCTGAGGTGCCTTGCTTGGGCCTTCACAGGCATCCGACAGTTGAATGAACCAGAGATACGGTGAGGATCCCCAGCCCTGCCTGGACACCCATGTCTAGTAGTACTCCCCGCAGGGTTACATCAAGGTTCACATTCTACCTCTATCTAGCCTTGCAATTACCTCCACCTTTCACAAGTGTGGATCCTTTGTAGACATTTTGCCTCAAAACTCTGTTGCGGTGTCAGCCTCTGAAGGTCTCAACCTATGAGGACCAGAGTGTAGGAGCTGAAGTCCGTTGAGGCCCAGGGCCTGGCTATCACATGGTCAGTCCAGAGATTCAGGTCCCCTGGGTATATATTAAACCCCAGCACCAACTACAGTTCCAGTAAAAGTAACAGGAGAGGCTTGTGGACAAAGATCACATCTGAGTCTAGCTCCATCACACAGAAAAACAAACTCCAAAGTAGGGCCAACTGACATGGCACTGAACATGGCACTGTAATATTTAAAAAATAAAGACAAAAACATTTTAAAAAATAAAAAAAAATAAGAGGTTTCCGTATACCCCCCACTCACCCCCACCCCATTCCTCCCACACCAACAACCTCCCCCATTATTGTGGCATACTCATTGCACTTGGTGAACACATTTTGGGGCACTGCTGCACTACATAGATAATAATTTACCCTGTAGTTTGCACTCTCCCCCAGTACATTCAGCGGGTTATGGCAGGATATATAAAGTCCAGCATCTGACCCTGCCATATCATTTAGGACAACTCAAAATCCCAAAAAAACATACACTGCCATCAGCAATGTATGAAATTTCCATTTGCTCCAAACTCTCACCAACACCTAGAATTGTCAGTATTTTTTTAAGATGGTCTTATAGATATGTAGTGGCATCTCACTATAGTTATAATTTGCATTTCCTTGAAAAATTGTTTGGCAACATTTTATAATCTTATTGGCCATTTGGATAAACTATTTTGTGAAGTACTAATTCATATCTTTTGCCCATCTTTGAAATATTTCTCTTCTTATTATTTTGAAGTCATTCTTTATGTGGAATGCAAGTTCCATGTCAAAAATGTGCATTATGAAAATTCTTGATCTACAGCTTGTGTTTTACTCTCACTTAAAGACTTGATGTCTTTTGATGAGCTGAGGTTCTTACTTTTAATCAAATGATATGTATTTATACATGCACATATATAAGTAAAATATACAATTCGTGGAGAGATAGAGATACAGATATAGATGTAATTTGGGGGATTTTAATGCTTTATTGTATTCTGTTCAAAAAATCCAAGACAATGAAGACATTCTCTTTCATTTTACTCTAGAAGCTTTACTATTTTACATATCACATGTAGGTTTATTTTTATTATGTATTTCAAATTAGCTTCATATATGACATGATCTAAGAGTCAAGGCTTTTTGTTTTCCATATGTATATTGTATTAATCAGGGTTCTTCAGGGAAACAACTGACAGGAGTTTTATATATAATGTAAATATTATGGGATTCATTATTATAAAAATTGGCTCACACGATTGTGGGCATGGGCAAGTCCATATTCCACAGGGAAGGCTGCAAAGTGCGAACTGCAATGAAGGTTTGGATGAGTTCCCAGGAGAGGATGGCTGGCTGAAGGAGAAATGGAAATTCTCCCTTCTGACTGCTGAAATCATCAGTTCTCCTTTTAAGGCCTTCAACTGATTGGATGAGACTTCTTTCATTTCTGAAGATAGTCTCCTTTGTTGAGTATAGATGTCATCAGCTATAGATGCAATCAACTGACTGATGATTTAAACACAAGAGATATCCTCAGTAATAATTAGGCGAGTGCTTGCTTGACTGAGCAGCTGGACACCATAACCCAGCCAAGTTGATACATCAGCCTAACCATCACAGATATCCAGTTGTTCCAGCACCATTTGTTAGGGGAAAATTACCCACTGAATTGCCAGGGTGGCTTTGTAGTAAACTTAGGTGACAATATATGGTTGAGTCTATTTCTGGACCATCACTTCTGTTCCATTTGTATATTTGATTATACTTGTGCCAATATCACACTGCCCTACTTATTATTACAGATTTAAAGTAAGTCTTATAATAATGTAGAATCAGTCTCAGTCCTCCAGTTTTATTCTTCTTCAACATTATATTGGTTATACTGGATCCTCTGTATTTCTGGATAAATTGATTTTGATTGGGATTGCATTTAATCTCTAGATCAAATTGGAGATTGGCAATATTGAGTTTACCAATCATGGACATGGTATATCTTTCCATATATTTAGGTCATCTTTAATTTTCTTTGAAGATCTGCTTGCTTCCCACTGCTGCACCTGGGGTGGGAAGCTTCTCAGATTTCAGCACAGTTCCAAGAAAGTTTGGGCCCAGCAACAGGAACTCTTGAGCCAACACTGCCCATCAAGACTGGGGCCTCTTGCAGGAACGTGCCTGTGCTAGAATTACTGCAATGCTCAGTTGCTGGCTGGGAGCAGTTCATGGGAATGCGGCCCAAACACGGTGGTTGGTTTCACAGTACAGAGCAGGGTATGTCGGCAAGTGGCAAAGCCAAGATGCAAACCAAGTAGCCAGTCCCCAATGGCATTTCTTTTTATTACTATACTACCTCGTCTCCTAGGTAGCATTTTTTTTTTAAATGAGCTTTTTAAAAAAGATAGGATGGTATAAACTGCTATATGCCTAGCACATACTATGTGTTCATACCCTGTTAGCTCTTGCTATTACATGCCTTTTGCATTGCTTTGTGGCAGGTCTTGTAATAGTAAGTAAAAGTATCTTCAGCCCAGTTCAATCTACTTTTTACCCAATACACAAACCAAGACTGAGCTTTATGATGGTCTGTTTCAAGTTTTCATTTAAGATCTTTTTTAAAGGGGGAAAAGGGTTCCCTTGCTTAAACACAGAACAAAACAATAAACGACAAAACAATAGTAAAGTTTCTTTCCAGCTTCCAAGTTTCTCTAAGAGCTGGACCTCCTCTACATCCCAATACCATGTCCCATGTACTGTCCTGGGAGAATACTTGACTACATCCAAACAGGTTTTTCCTCTTTTCCCATGCTGTCCGCCTGGGCTCATTTGGATCATGATATTCAAAAGTCTGGGAATGGCTTCTCCCCTGTGACTTCCCAACTCCCTCCAATGTTCCAACCTATCCAGGGACTCTTCCTCGGGTATCTCTGTCCACACAGATCGCCCACTGCCCTGGACTGTAACACTGTCTACATTGGCAATTGATCATGCTTCATGGAAGCTCTTCAACAGTGGTGTTAAAACATGAATTTGCTATTTTAAGGTTTTATGTCTTGTCTCATATACCAGACTGTAAGCTTATTCAGAGACTGTGTCCACGCAAGAATGTTACTCAATTCATCAAAATCCTTCCTAAGCATTTTAACCACAAGAACACTTACAAAACAATTTAGATTTGTCTTTTCTTTCAAGGAACTAATGTGGCATCTAGAACTCTGAACTAGATGAGAATTCAAGTTTAAACCCTATGACCTTAGACAAGTTACTTAAACTCTATGAACAATTCGTTAAAATGGAACCATTCTTTCATAAGATTTGGTTTTTTGAGATGGTGTATGAGAATTCCAGGCAGAAGGGACAGAGTATGGAAGGCCCTGGGTTGGGGACAAAGTAGCTTGATGTATTCAAGGAAATTAAAGGAAACCAGGCTGGTTATATTGATTATTTACTCTCAAATATTTACTCAAATATTTATTTACTGCCAAAGGGATGCTTTCTTAGTACTTAGTACTTAGTAACATGTATTATCTCATTTTATTTATCATCATAACTCTATGAGAGAACCAACTTCACAATTGGGGAAACTGAGATATGGAGAAATTAAGTAACTTGGCTCCACAGCAAGAGCTTTGTGGAACTGGGATTCCAGCTCATGCAAAGCTGGGCCAGGCCCTAAAAGATGTGGAGACTGGGTCAGATGATTTAGATGTTCGTTTAGGTATAACAGAAGGTCACTGAAAGGCTTTGAGCAGAGAGGGTATGATAATTTTATGCAGTATGAAGGTCACTTTTTTTTTTAGATTTATTTTTTATTTATTTCTCTCCCTTCCCCCCGCCAAGCCACCCCCCTTGTCTGCTCTCTCTGTCAATTCACTGTGTGTTCTTCTGTAACTGCTTCTATCCTTATCAGCAGCACCAGGGAATGTGTGTTTCTTTTTGTTGCATCATCTTGTTGTGTCAGCTCTCTGTGTGTGGTGCCATTCTTGGGCAGGCTGCACTTTCTTTCACGCTGGGCGGTTCTCCTTATGGGGCACACTCCTTGCGCGTGGGGTTCACCTAAACGGGGGACACCCCTGCGTGGCATGGCACTCCTTCCGCTCATCAGCACTGCACATGGGCCAGCTCCACACAGGTCAAGGAGGCCCGGGGTTTGAACCGTGGACCTTCCATGTGGTAGGCAGATGCTCTATCCATTGGGCCAAGTATGCTTTCCCCTGAAGGTTACTTTTTAATAGTAGATTTTATCAGAGTACAACATACCTGCAAAAAAAATGAACAATATACACCTCAATGAAAATTTTTAAATCAAACACCTTTGTATAACCAACACTCAAAGAAATCATTAGCAGGGTCCAAAAATGCCTTGTGCTCTCTTCTAATCACTTCCCTGAGAGTAATCACCTTCCTAATTTCTAACATCAGAGATTAGTTTAGCATATCTTTAACTTTTCACAAATGGAAACATGTAATGTATTAGTCAGCACCAAAGGGATGCAGCTGCAAAATACCAGAAATTGGTTGGTTTTTATAAAGGGTATTTATTTGGGGTAGGAGATTACAAATACCAGGCCATAGAGCATAAGTTACTTCCCTCACAAAAGTCTATTTTCATGTTTTGGAGCAAGATGGCTGCCAATGACTAAAAGGGTTCAGGCTTCCTGGTTTCCTCCCTTCCAGGGATTTGCTCCTCTCTGGGTTCGAGGTTCTTTCCTTCCCAGGGCTTGCTACTTTCTGGGCTTAGGGTTCCTCTCTTCCTGGGGCTGGCTTCTCTTTCCTCTGTAAGCTTACTTCCCAGAGCTCTAGCTTAAGGCTTCAGCATAAAATTCCAACATCAAAACTCCAAAATCAAAAAACCCTTCTACTCTGTCCCTTGCCATGCCCAAAGGGGTGGGGACTCAATGCCCTAATGTGGCCCAATCAAAGCCCTAATCATAAAATTAATCATGCTGGGTACAGACGAGATTACAAATATAATCCAATATCTATTTTTGGAATTCATAACCATATCAAACTGCTATATATAACATGTTCTCTTTTGTGTTTGGCTTTCTTTTTGTGCAAAGTTGTTTGTGGAATTGACCCATGAAGTTGTCTATATTGTAGCTCATTCATGCTCATTGTTAGTGTAGAATCTATTTAATGAACATACCACATTCTTCTGTAGGTAGACATTTGAGTTGTTTCCATTTAGGAGCTAGTATGGAATTTCTGTTCTGAACACTGCCGCTCAGATGATTTGATGAATATATGTACTCAATTCTTCCAGGATTATACATAAGCCTGGAGTTGCTGGGTCATGAGCGGATGAACCCATTAATGCTTCCATAATAAGAAATGAGAGTTCTGGCTGCTGACCATCTTCACCAAACTTATTACGGCCAATAATTTTCAATTTAGCTCTCCATGGTAACTGTGAGGTGATAATTGATAGTTTCTTTAATTTTTATTCCTTAATGACTAAAAAAGTTGACCATTTCTCATGTTTATTGGCTATTTGTGAGGTCTCTATTGATAGATCTATATGGAAAAAGCCCTGGGGACCTCTCAGAGTCAAAAAGCAAAAACAAACAAACAAAAAACATTCTCTACTTCCTCTTTGAAATCCCACTTGAATTTCCTTTGGAAATTTGAAATCTCCACCAATGTGGCCTGCCAACCAGAATAGCCAAACAAGCCTCTAAGTAGTTATGACTGCCTCAATACAAAATAAATCTGCCTGCCCCAAAGCTTCTCTTTTCAGATGGACAAACCCCACCCAATCAATGGGACTTAGGCTAACTTCCTTTTTATGTCTCTAAAAATCGCTTGCTCTCCCTAGAAGCTCAAACCATAACCTTTTTGTGTGTGTATTCAAGTGATCCTACTTCCTTGCTGCAGCAAAACTTTTAGTGTCCTGACTGACATATTGTAATTGGCAAACTCGACTTCCATTTGTCCTACAGGTTTGGAGGTCCCACCAAGGTACAGAAGGTGCTACTCCAGGACTGTAGGCTTGGAGGGCCGACCAGGTGAGGCACCCACAACACTCCCTTGCATCTACTGCTCATCTGCCAGGACTCCACATACCCAAAATAAACTCTTCCTATATCTCAACTCTGCAATTTGCATTGAGTTCGATATCTTTTAATCCAGGTCTTTGGTTTAGGTACCTGTGATTTCAGTTCTATCATCAGATCCCCCATTTGGCTTTATTTCATTCCTCCCTCCCACTCTCTAATTTTCTGCCTCTTTTGAAGTCGTCTTTTTTTGTCCATAGAGCTACTCCTGTTCCAGTCTGAATGTTTGTTTGGTCCTTTCTCTCCCCAGGGGACTCCGTTAGGCAGAACATTTTCCGAGTGGCTGAGTCGGAAAGCTCAGGGCCCCAAGACATGTGGTATGTAAATAACATTTCATCTGACTGCAGCCTAATGGGGCTTCTTGCTCTAAATCTCCCTCTCCTGCAACTACTGCTGCCTCTTGTATGTCCTTACTATATAGACCCCGTACCTTCCTCTGTGCATGGGGTATCCGACAAAGGACACCCTGTCCTTGCAGTGGCCACTCCGGGAACATGCACTATGGACAAAATTCAGCACTTGAGAGGTGCCTTAGAAAAGAAAGGCTCTAAAGCCTACACCCATCCTTCGATTGGAATGCGGAGGCTGCTGGAAGCTGCTAGACAAAAATCTGTCTCCACAATAGCCTCATTTAAGGATTCATTAGGGGGAAAAGTCCAAAAAAAGAACAAAGGGATATAAAGTCCAAACTGAACCTATCACTCCTTGGCTTCCCTTTACCCAGCCCGTCCCCCATATCTGCCAAACCAGGGATGGCCACACTGCAGGACAGAGAAAACATTCAGTTTCTTTATGGCAAGACTCCTTTCACTTTCATGAGACGGGAGCATATTGTAGGGGCCAGATCCCCTTTATAGACACTATTTTTATCCAAGCACCCAACATAATAACATAGGAACTTATTCCACTCAAGGCACAAATTTCTGGTGGGCTGAAGGGTCATGCGAAGGACATTGTTGGTTATTGGGAGCCAGGTATCAGGTAATTCAGGATGATGGCGGTTATAATCCTCCTTTTGGAGTTTACACCCAATTAGCTTCACAGGCCAATAGCCCATGCCTTAAGGGCAATAGATACCCTTTTATGCTTTTCAAGGACATTATTTTGTATGTGGACACAAGGCATGCAAAGTACTACCTGTAAATTGGGTTGGCTCCTGTTACACAGCTTATCCTGTCCCCCAAATGGCTGTTTATGATAAGCTTCCAAACGGGATAATTAGAAACCTAGGACTCTGAGGGCCTCCTCCCATGCTTACAGAAACTCGTGAAGAGCCTATTGCCAGACCAGCAGCAGCTCTAAACGCATCGTGGAAAAACCCATTAACCCAGGCTAAACTCACAGGGCGTCCTGCCCTTAGCATGGCTCCCCCATCGCTGGGCCAGCTACCTTCTGTGTTAGAAGAAGCACGATAGTGTTGCAGCAAAACCAGGAGTTCTGAACCGCAGAAAGACTCAAAACCGGCTCTCAGGAGAAGTGGAGGAACGGATTTATTACTTGCAGGCCCAGAGGAGAGTCAATCTCCAAATTCTGAGCCCCGTTTTTCAGTTCTCATAGATTTATATAGGATTTTATGTGGCATCAGCATGCCTTTACTCATTGGCTAACACATTGCAGGGTGAAATTTTGCAAGTAGGATTACAGAAGCAGAATGCAGGTGCAAGGCTGGGGGCTGATTTATAGAAGCGGGGTGGGGAGAGTCATTTGTTTGATATCTTCCTGCCAGGCCATGTTTTCACAGACTGATTTCCAGAAACAAGGGGCAGGAGTTATTCATTTGATATTCTCCTGCAAGGCCATGCCCTCACAGGCCGATCCACAGAAGTGGGGGCAGGAGTGATTGCTAGATATTTTTGCAAGGTTACACTTTTTATTTCTCAACAATAGGATTGCAGACCGTATCAGAAGAGACAGCTTGAGAGTTGGAAATGCCCAAGTCCCACCTCGGGCAGCCATCAGCTCACTAGCTGATGAAATACCAGAACTTTGGAAAGCAACCCTCCACAGTCGGTTGGCACTAGACTGTATTCTGTCTCCCCAAAGAGGCACATGTGCAGTCATGGGCATCGGGGCTGAGTGTTTGCAAATGACATTCAAAAGGAAGTTGACCAAGAGGTAGGGGCAGCAGAAACCCATGCAAGAGGAGCAGCCAAATCAGCTGGCATGCCTCCCCAACCTGAGGGGTCTGCTTCACTTTGGGGTTGGCTTCTCAAGTCACCAGGACCTTGGCTCAGAGATGTCCTAACAGGGGCACTTGCTTCCCCTTTTAATCATACAGGGGTACACCTCATTCATTCTCTGATCTCTTGACGCTTGAATGCTACTAGGCAGCCTCTAACTTGACAAATGGCACAACTAAAGATATATTAATAAAACCAGTGTGAATGGGATAATGCAAATCTAGAAATTCAGCTAACCCGTGAATTCAGTGATGAAGCACAAGAGACTTGTAGTGGTAAATGAGAGACTAACGATATCTTTGGCCAAGTCCTCATTACCACGAGAATGACTAAAAGGGAGGAAATTGATAAAATTATATAGAGAAAAGCCTGGGAAATCCTCAGATCTAAAAACAAAACAAAATGCCCTATTTCCTCTTTGGACTCCCTCTTGAAATCTTTTGAAATTTGAAATCCCCACCAAGGTGGCTGACCCAGACAGCCAGTCAAGCCTCTAGTTAGTTACATTTGGCTCAATACAAGACAAAGCCCACCTACCCTAAACCCGACCCCCCCCCCCCCCCACACACACACACCACAAAAGTCAGGGGTAAAAACCATTCAGTTGGTAGGATTCAAGCTAACTTCCTTTTTAGGTCTATAAAAACTGCTTGCCATGCCTAGAAGCTCAAAGATGCTTCTAGGTTTCACTTCCTTGCTGTAGCAAAATTTTTGGTGTCCTAAATAAAATGCTGTAATCTGCAAACTTGCCTCCAATTTGTCTTTCAACACTGTTCAAGTAATTTTCTCATTTTTCTCTTGGGTTCTTTTCCTGCTTTTATAGATTTTTAGGAGGTTTTTAGCAGATATATATTTAAAAGATGAGCCCTTTACTAGATCTATGCTTTACAAAGATCTCCCATTCTAGGGTTTGCCTTTTCACTCCCTTGAAGGTACTTCAGTTGCTAGCATGCAGTCATTGATTTTGTGGCACTTTCTTTTCCAATCTTAACAGGAAGGACAACCCAGAAGCAGTTCTCATTCATTTTCCTGTTTTACCGAGGAGGAGATTGAAGCTCAGGGAGATTAAGTATTTCATAGAACATTGAAAAGACTCAATAAGAATTCAAACCTATCTAACTCTAAATCTCCAATTTGGTTTTGAATCTTAGCTAAATGGACAACTTATATAAAAACACTTGGCAAAAAAATGCTGATAAGTATTTCAAGTCTGGATGCAAGTGTAGACATACCCATATCTACATATACATGCAAGCACATACATGTAAACAAGGTAACTCTATCTTTAATCGTCACTTGCAGGTTATAAATGTATCACTAGAGATGCGGAGGGCATATCTGTATGTACATACACACACACATAGAGATGTGGATAAACATTATAGCTGTTGCTTATTAATTGAATGTTTAGTAGGTACGAGGTTCTGTGCCGAGATTGCACGTAGAGCATCTCATAAGGTCCTAATAAAGCTATGATGAGTGTCCCCATTTTTAAAACGAGGATAGTGGTCTTTGGTTGGCCTCTTAATCTAGCCTCTAGGGTCACTGAGTTGCTATGTGCCTGTCCCTGATTCTTGGCCATTGTGCTGACTCCCAAATCTTTGTAGAGGGTTTCTATTTGTGTTTTATAGTGACGTGATATCCCTGTATTTATTTTGTGCTATTCCTGAGTATGTTTTATATGAAGCCATTATATATGCGTGTAGAGATTGCGTGCTGCCACAGCCATGTTAGGCTCCTATTTTCATGGGATACCCACACATACACACGCATATAGAAAAGAACTTTTGCTGTCTTAAGAGTAGATTTTTTTGTAGCCTTTTAATGTGCTTTCTCATGGCTTACCTGGCATGGCATTACCCAGACATTTAGAGTGACTTTAAATTATATGTGCTTTCTTCTTGAATGCCAGCCATGCCACCCTAATTCCAGGAAGCACTAAACTAAAGTGGAGGAAGGGGAGATAAAAGAGGCCCACCTGATTTTCCTTCTTGCTCATTCACTACTTCTCCCGGTTCACTGGCTCACAGTGGCGTGGGGCCCTGGGCTGCTAACTGGCAGGAGCCTTGTGCTAGGAGGTTACTCTTCTTGGCTGTCTTGGCAAAGAGCTGAGGACAAAATGGCAATTTTAGGCATTATTTTCTTGCTCCACAGGCTGAGAGGAGCTTCCTAAAATGCTGTGGCCTTATCCTCCAGCGTGCTCAGCAGGGCAGGGGTGGGAGCCTCCACCAGGGTGCAGTTTGAGGGGAACTCCCCCAAGAGGTGTGTTTAGGCATCTAGTCCTTGACTCACATTCTCACCCTTGGATAAACTTTCCTGAGTCCCTACTAAGTGCAAGTGCTGGGCTGGGCCCTGGGGTATGGACATCTCCAGCCTTCAGGGGGCAGAGAGGGTGGGGAGAGGAGTGGAGCATAACAGGGCAGTCGAGGCACGGGAGCCGGGGCTGTGGGGGTGCTGAGGGTGCCCAAGATGGCCATTCTGGGGTCAGCGTGCTGGGTTTTGAAGGGTTCAGAGGGTAAAGAAGGAGGACGTTCAAGAGGAAAGCCTGGAAGCCGAGAGGTGCTTATCCGTTTGGGGGGGACAGTGAAGGGCCAATGAGACTGGCACACCCCTGCAGTCAGCCTGGGGGCTGCTAGTACCCCAACCCCTGTGCAGCCTTCAGGCTGCTCTTAAGTCATTCACAGCCTCCCTACCAAAGGCAGAAGGAACCATGGGGGATCCTGATAAGCAGCTCAGGTCAGTGGGCTGGTATCTCGCCCCCAGAGGAGACCCTAAAGGGCATTTTAAAGTCACTGCCTGGGCTGGAGGAGGAGGAAGAGGGATGTAGGGAGAGGCGAGGTGGGAGCGCAAAAGAAAGAGGCAGATCCAGAAAGTCAAAGACAGATGCCTGGAAGGAAGGGGAGGCAGGAGGGAAAGAGCAAAGTCGCTTCCTTTCCATCTGGGGCCTGGCCCCAGCAGGTAGCCTGGAGAGAGCAGGTGGGTGCCAAGGACAGGGCACTGGCTGCCACTCAGCAGACCCATGGCTCTGGTCCTGGTGCCAGCTCTCTAGCAACAGCAACGAAAATGGCCATGCCCGCCACACTCTACAGTTTCCTAAGTGCATTCCCCAGGAGAATCCCCTTGCAGCGTCCCATCAGCCCTCAGACTCACCAGTGGTGTTCACATTTTGCAAATAAGGACCCAAGGATGGTGCCCTCCCCCAGCTGACCCCTCTTCCTGGCCTGAGCACCGGGCCCCCTCCTGTGGGTCCACCAGCCCCACAGGAGGCAGGGCACCCCGGCACATGCTCCAGCCGCGCAGCCTCCAGCCGGCCGCAGCCCCAATGATCTGGCCCTGCCTCCCCGTCATCTTCTTCCTGATCCGTTCCCCACGTCTCCCATTGCATCTGAGACATGAGGGTCATCGCCAGCTCCTGCAGCTCTCCAGCTCGCTCCTACCCTGGCTCGGGTCTCCGCACTGGGAACGGCCCCGCCCCTGTTCTCCGTCTTCTCCTTCGTAATTTCAGCCACATTGAGAAAGTGCACATCTAGTCGGGGGGTCTTTGTTCAGGGTCTCCCGCCCGCACTAGGCTAGGGCTGCCGGGCTATCTTCATTCTCCCTCAAAACAGCACAGAAGTTGACACACAGTAGTGGATCAAAAAATAGTTCAAATGAACCATGCACTTACAAAGGTTACAGAGAATTGGGGAAGAGTAAAACTCCATATAAGCTGCTAATCCTCTGCCCTTTTGCTAACTCCCCGCTTGCCTAGAACAAATCTCTCCCCTCTCTCCGGAACTGATGGGCCCACCTAGCTTGCTGGGGGGTCTCCTTTTCACCTGGATCTTAGCACCCTCATGGTCAGGGCTGAGAACAGCACTGATGGCTGATCTAATCCATGAACTCAAGTCCAGCTGGCCATACAGGCCATGGGAGTACTGGCCAGGGAGCTGCCAGCCTGGTGCCCAGAGCTGGAGTCAGAACTCACCAGTGTCTCTGGGCTGCTTAGACAAGGAAACTCATCTCTTCATTCATAACTGCATCCCCGAAGCCAGAGCTGGAGGGGGCTCATGGCTCCTCTAGTTCAGGGGTGCCTGGCACTGGTGCCCCTGCCAGCCCCCTCCCGCACACATGGCAAGGCAGTTCTAATTGGTCACGTGCTCCCTCCTGCTGGCCCATCTGCCAAAACCCACCATTCCAGGTAGCTGTTAGCATTCAACTGGCGTCCGCCCGATGGATGAAACCTGCAGCAGGTCACGTGGCTGGCAGGAAACAGATGTCACTCTTGCCTGGGAATTTGGGGAGAGTTTGAATGACAGGAGTCTTTAGAGAGACATGATCAGGGTTAAGAGAACCAAAAAACTGGTGCTGAGTCACTCCCAAAGCAGAAGGGAAGGGGAAGGAATCCGTGCTCAGAGCTGGGGGGCAGAGCTGGGGGTGCAGAAGAGGGACTGCTGACCAGGGAGCCGCAGCGGGGCTGGCAGGGCATCAGGCCCTCCACCCCTCTCTCCTCGGTCCCCTCCCCTCACCCTGCCATTGGCACCCGGGGGGGCAGTGGGCACCTGGTACCCCCTGCCATGGGGCAGCCTCCCAGGACAGAACAGGGTATGGGGAGGCCGAGGATGGGGACTCTGGGAGTGGCACGGGGCAGTCTGGGTCTTGGGTCAAACTCAGGGAAAACAGAGCCCGAGGCAGGCTTTGGGTGCCCATGATTCCTGGAGGGAGCCTTGTTCAGGAACAGCGGGGAGTTAGGGAAGCAGCAGAGACAGGTGAGCAAGCCAAGCCTGAGCCACAGGTAGTGGGGGGAGGTGTAGGGAAGGGCGTGGCCTTTTGTGCTCCCTAATCAACCTGTCACTGGCAGGCTGTCCTACTGCCTGACCAGCAGCTTTCCTCAGCCAAGGACAAATCCCAGGAGAAGGGGTCCAAGGAAAGCACTTGGCAGGCAGAACTCTCTGCAGGTGGAGGGTGGGCACCCCCGCCAGGTAAGCGGGTCTGAGTGCACCCAACAGCATTCCTTACAGAGGCAGGCATCAGGGTCGGGGTGCAAATCTTGTCACTCATCAGCTGACTGCCACTGGCACATTTTAAACTTCCTCAAGCCTCTGCGCTATCATCCACAAAGTAACATTTAAAATGTTACTGCAAGGATTAAGCAATTTCAGTAGGCAAAGGCCCTGGGATAACCTCCTTCTTTCCAATGATCTGTCCTCTCTGACAATCTATCATATGGGATCATGGAAACCTGGCTCTCAGAAAGACCAGGTCCAGGGCGGGAGAGGGGGCAAGGACAGGGGGGCAGTCAAGTGTCCCCCCTGCAGCCAAGCCCTGGGGGAGCAGGGGGTCAGAAGCAAGAATTGGGCCCCAGTGGATGGGGGTTGGAAAGCTGCGGACCAGGCACAGGCATTCTTCCAGAAACAAGACAGGATTAGACTTTGGGGACTTCGAGTTGTCCTAAATGATATTTCAGGGTCAGATGCTGGACTTTATATATCCTGCCATAAACTACTGAATGTGCTGGGGGAGAGTGTGAACTACAGGGTAAACTATTATCTATGTGGTGCAGCAGTGCTCGAGAATGTGTTCACCAAGTACGATGAGCGTGCCACAATGATGGGGGAGGTTGTTGGTATGGGAGGGGTGGGATGGGGGCGGGGGTATATGGGAACCTCATATTTTTTAATGTAACATTGTTTTGTGTGATGTATGTATCTTCAAAAAAAAATACAATTTACAGGGAAGCGGACTTGGCCCAGTGGTTAGGGCATCCGCCTACCACACGGGAGGTGTTCACGGTTCAAACCCCGGGCCTCCTTGACCCGTGTGGAGCTGGCCCATGCGCAGTGCTGATGCGCACAAGGAGTGCCATGTCACACAGGGGTGTCCCCCGCATAGGGGAGCCCCATGCACAAGGACTGCGCCCCGAAAGGAGAACCGCTCAGCGCAAAAGTGCAGCCTGCCCAGGAATGGCACAGCACACATGGAGAGCTGACACAGCAAAATGACGCAACAAAAAGAAACACAGATTCCCGTGCCACTGACAACAGTAGCAGACAAAGAGGAACACGCAGCAAATGGACACAGAGAGCAGACAACGGGGGTGGGGGGGGTTGGGGGAGAACGGGAGAAAAATAAATAAAAAATAAAAAATAAAAATAAACAATTCACAAAAATGATGGGGTGGGGAGTAGGGAACGGGGAACGGGGTATATGGAAACCTCTTGCGGTTTTTGTTTTCTTATGCTTTTTAATGTAATGTTCTTTGTGATCTATTTACTTTAATTTAAAAAGTATAATAAATAAATAAATAAAAGTACAGGGGGAAAAAAAAAAGACAGGATTAAGAGAACTGAATCCCGAGATGGCAGGGAGGCTTAAAGAGAGGCTAAGCCTCCTTATCCCCTCTCTTAAATTTTCCCTGAGAAAGAAGATGCTGCAAATGTAGCATTTAGCAAGGTGCCTTGGATACAAACGACATTCAATAAATGGTATTAGCACTTAAGATAAATTTTAAGGTAAGTGTCAGTTAAGTGGCTCCAGCTAATTTGGGGAGGGGGTGTGGTCAGAAAGGCTCTAAGAGGGAGGCGGTGGGAGCAGGACTGCGGCTGCATGCAGGATTCTTGTCCTGGAGGAGAGGCTGGGGTTGCCTGCTCACCTCTCCAGCAGAATTGAGGCAGGGAGGAGGGAGGGAAACATCTGCTTCTGGGTAGCGGGGA
The DNA here is from genome assembly GCF_030445035.2 of Dasypus novemcinctus. Classification (NCBI taxonomy): domain Eukaryota; kingdom Metazoa; phylum Chordata; class Mammalia; order Cingulata; family Dasypodidae; genus Dasypus; species Dasypus novemcinctus. The sequence goes on from NC_080686.1 coordinate 102,669,774, forward strand.
TGGCATGGTGGAGCGGGGCCCTTTGAGCTGGGCCCTGGGAGAGCCTTGGGTATGAGGCAAGCAGCTGGTGGCAGGAAGGCACTCTGGGGGAAGACACCCTTCCAGCTGAGCAGGGTGTTCAAACTCCAGCTGTTCCGGCTTACTCATCTTTCATTCATTCACAGCCTACTTATCAGGGCTTCTCGTAAGCCAGGTCCTCTGTGAGGAGGAAACCGAAGCAGCAGGAGTCAGTCCATCAGAGAGAATCAAAACAGGGTGCTAACTTCTGGGGAGTGAACGTGGAGGTGGGAGTGTGTGGGCCTGGGGGGCAGGGACTTGGCTTCGCCTCGGTGAGACAGGGATCACCTAAAGAGACACTGTCGTTCTTCAGCAGCTCATCGTCTTGCCTTCATACTCTGAAGTTTTCATCCATCACCATCTTGAGTAGGTCAAAAAGGCTCATCTAGAAATGAGTTTATATGGCTATGAGTCTCCAAAAAAGAGTCAGGAGGTCATCAGAGGGGTCATGTTATGCACACCTCAACAGGGTCCCAGGGACAGCCGAAGTAGATACAATCCCAGGTACTGGTCTACAGTCATGGCAGATGGCTCTGGAGTTCAGGGCCATATCAGTTGGCCCTACTTTGGAGTTTGTGTTCCTGAGTGTGATGGATTTGGACTCGGATGTGACCTTTCTACACATGCCTCTTCTGTCACTTTTACTGAACCTGTGGTTGGCGCTAGGGTTGGTATATACTCAGGAGACTTGAATCTCTGGACTGTCAATGTTTCAGCTAGGCCCTGAGCCTCAGCAGAGTTGCAACTCTTACCCTCTGGTTTATTGGACTTACCCTGGTCAACTAACAGGGAGGTGAAAATGGTCAACCACCAACCAGGGAGCCAAAAGTGCCTACAACTGCAAGCAGAGGAATTGCATCCATCATCCATGTGGGATCTAAGCTCCCTCTTGATATAGAGGTGGAGTGGACATAACTATCCCAGGGTCCACAGGATGGAGGAATAGAGTATGGATTAGAGTGGATTTACTGATATCCTACTATGGAACTATTGTGATTAGAAATGGAAGAAAACGTAGCATTGATGTGGAGGAAGTGGCCACAGTAGCTGCTGAGGGCAGGGAGAGGGAAGAAGAGATGTGATGTGGGAGCATTTTCAGGACTTGGAGTTGTCCTGGATGGTACTTCAGGGACAGATGCTGGACATTGTATTTCCTGCCATGGCCCACTGTGTGGACTGGAGAGAGTGTAGACTACACTGTCAACTATAATCCATGTGGTGCAGCAGTGCTCCAAAATGTATTCACCAAATGCAATGAATGTGCCACGATGATGAAAGAGGTTTTGATGTGGGAGGAGTGGGGTGAGTGGGGTGGGGGGTATATGGGGACCTCTTACATTTTTTGAATGTAACATTAAAAAAATAATAATAAAGAGAGAAAAAAAGGCTTATCCAGCCAAGTGAACCCTTCCAGGAGAGCTCTTCTCTAAAGTGCCGAGGGCCTTCAGTGGGAATGAAAAATAGACCGGATGCTGAAATACAGCGTGGTAAGCTGTGCAAGAGAACTTCACAGGGGACCCTGCTGACACTGAGGAAGGGCCAACAACGCTTCCTGCCCACCTTGGTCAGATAAGGAGAAATCGTGTCCAAATTTTAACACAGATGATGGTTAGGTGGCTGGTGAGGTAAGGGATGGGAGCGGAAGGCAAGCAACAGACCTGGCAGGGCTGGAGCCGTGAGCTGGCGAGGAGAGTGCCCGGTGCATTTGGGGCATAAGAAGAGCCAGTGGCAGGAGGGAATGAGGCTGGCGAGGAGTCAGGAGCCAGCTCAGAGGGCACCTGCCAAGAAGGATAATTTTGTAAGGACTTTGCAAGAAGAAGCATATTAAGAGATGCGCGGGTCGGGGCTGCATTTTTCAAACACCCCTTTCAGCACTGGAGATGGAGGCAGGTAACCAGATTGTGCTCACTGGTGGATGACGCTCAAGCCTCCGGGTGGCTTGTGAAAACAAGGCCAGCTTCCCTGAGATCAGGGAACTCTCCTGACTTTTCTCGACTTGAAAGTACAGCTAAATCCCCACCTCCCCAGACATCTTTCTTCCTGCTGGCTGCTTCTTCAACTGAACAGGGGGAGTTTGATTCATTTTCTTCAAAATCAGCAAGCAAAGAGGAGGCATAGTTGTAGGCAAAAATCCAAACCTGTGCTGCCTGCCCTTCCAGGAGAACTGGTGGGCTTCAAATTATGCAAGGTTTTTGCCAAAAAGGAGTCTCTGCAAGGCCTTAGGCTCTGGTGACGAGAACTCCAAAAGAGAGCAATTACCTTGTGCACTTCTCTGGCTTAACAAGTCCAAACAACTAGAGTACAAATGCCTCTAGACCTGCTCCTCCACCAGTATCCCCACCTCAGTAAATGGCACCAACTCCAGCTCGAAACTGAGGAGCCACACTTGATTCAAAATATAACCCAAATCACCACTGCTCACCATCTCCACCACCTACTGCGATCCCACCCATTGCCAGCCAACACCTCTGCATCGGCCTCCACACTCGCTCCAGGATTAAGCCCATGGCTTCTGAGATCTGTTTCTCATTGGGGTTGCATCTTGTCTTCTGCCACTGCTGCTCCCTATGACACACATACACACAATATTCCAAGAAAACAGGACTCTACACAAACCACACCTTTCCATTTTTCTCATTTCATCTCTCTGTTCCTTTGCAACTTCTGTTCCCTCCATCCAGAAGACCTTTCCCTGTACCTCGCCCCCGGACAAACCCCTCTGCATCCTCTGAACACTGTCCTCTAATCTGCCAACCTCTCCTGAGTTATTCACGTCCTCTGCACATGATTTTTTTGTCTCCGTGTTTGGCTGCCCAAGTGGAGTGTAAGCCGCTTGAGCCCAGAGGTAGGCTTGGGCTTCTCTGCGTCTCCCATTGGCCCCAACCCCAGTGATCCTCAAATGTTGGCTGAATTGAGCCAAACTAGTCAGAGCCAGCCATAGCCCAAATGCTCTCATAGTCAGCAGAATCAGTCTGGCTACTGGGAGAGGGAAGCCGAGTGATGACCAACCTTCCCACATGCCCACCACTCGCTAACAGCAGGCCCTAGATGACAGGCCCTAGGGGACGACCCTTGGGTGATTCCCAGCACATGGCACTTCCCTGCTTCCCAGAGACCTGGGGATGACAGAAAGGGCTAACGGCCAGCAGCACTCAGTGGGCTCAAGACGTGCAAATGATGGGAAATCATTCCCCATGTAGGTGACCATCTGGGGTTGAAACTCTCCAAAAATTAAAGAACACACCCCCAGGAAGGCTTGGGGAAGGACTGGCACTGTTGAGGGCTGGGAATCTGCCACTTCCTCTGTCTGCATTTCTTTACCTTCATTTTATTTAATTTCCATTTCATTTTCATAGAAAGAGGGGACATTGAAAATGGTAAGTAGCATTTACATCCTTGTTTCCTTTTGTCACCAGTCCTGAAAGACTCAGGGGTGTGAGTAAACTTGTGTGAATTTGGAGGTTTGTTTCCTCTTCTCTAGCATCATTCAAATCCCTGTACGGTTAATTAAAGCAGTGGCATCATCTCTGCTGTGACATGGTGTGATCCCATCTCCACAATCCATCTTCCTAATTAGCAAGGAGAAAAGGGATTTGTCTACTTACATTTTGTATGTCCTGAAGCTACTGAAATTCACAGGAGATAAGCCAAACTGAATCCAGCCTGAAATTCTGTTTGGAAAACTGTACATTTTGATCTTGATTTTGATCTGATCTCGGGGTTGTCCAGCTCTAGGTCCCCTGCATTATTTCAACTGATAACAATACTGAAACGATAGTGACACTAATGATGGATGCAATAAGAAGAGCATGTGAGAAATTAATATATATATATATGTTTTGTGCATTCTGATATATTCTGGATTAAATACATAAAAGGCAATGTGCAATGTAAGCCTAGAAGATAAGTATTTCAGATTCAATATACTCCTTTAAAAGAAGACACTTTTAATTTAATTTTAATTTAATATACATGTATATATATAATCAGTTGAGAAAGATTCCTCAAGAATAGCATTCTTTAGGGAAACAGAGGAAATACCTACTACCAAGGGAGACTTGGATAGAGAGTGATAATTAGTAGGAAAAAAAATAGGGGGCCTCATATAAACTATGTGAAGTTAGCATGTTTAAAAGGAATTGTTTTTAAAAAAATCCACATCTCTTTTTTGTAAAACATAAGCAAATGAATTAATGTTTAAACGGCAGGAAGAGATAAAATGTTTCAATAAATACAAGAGTAATACACGGACTGCTTCTCACCAAAGATATTAAAGAGGAGGAAAATTAAAAAAAAAAAAAAAAGCAGAAGAGCATGTGCTACTTTCAGTGGCTTTGGAGGGCTCGTCAGTATTCCCCAAAGTGTGTTGGGAGGACACGAGGCTTCCAGTTGGGTACTTGACCAAAGCCTGCTCTTTGACCAGGTGCACCTGGCATAGTTGGCTCACCATAGACTCCTCTTGGAGATTTGTAATATCCAGTAGACTATAAAAAGCTCTGAGAAGTCCTGCAGTAAGAAAAAGTAATTTAAATTCTGAAATATTTGAAAGTGGAATTCACTGGCGGAATATTAAATATAACTATCCAACACAATCTTTAATTACAAAAACACCCAGCTAGGTAGCTACCGTAGGACAGAAGGGAAGAAGGAAGCTTGGAGTGATTTGTCTCAGGTCTCAGAGTAAATCCTGGAAATCAAACCCATTTCTGTTTGCTTCACGCCCCCAGGCTCCACTATCCCATGCTAGGAGCATGGACACGAGGCTCTGCCCTCACTGTTGGGAGAGGTCCTTTGGGACCTTTGCAAAGAAAATACCTGGTTTATGTCTTGTTTCAAGTCTTTCCTCAGGAGATCGTTGGACTTTTTATTCCTTTGCTGGCACTAAGACTGCTGGCCAGGCCAGCCCACCAGGAGGGGAAGGGAAGAGGGCCAGAAAGGAAATGAAGCTTTCCTGAGCTCTGCTGGGTGCCAGGCACTGTGCTCAGTCCAGAGAATACAGAGATACAAAGACCTGGGTCCCTACTCGGAGGGGTGCTCACTGTCTAGGAGGAGAGAGAAACCGGAAGGAGAAAGCTTAACATAAACCTAAGCCTTCGGAGCCAGGCAGCCCGAATTCCTATCGTTCTCCATATAGTCATGAAGTGCCTCTATGTGCCAGGCTGTGTTCTGGGCACTCCCACTTCCTAGCAGTGTGTAGCTTTGAGCACATCCTTCAACTTCTCTGCATCCCTGTGTATGCAATGGGTTTATACCACCACTATGCAGGGCTCTAACCAGAATAAAGGGGGTAGCCAGTCTTAATGCTGCAGTGGTGCTTAGGAGGTGCTCAGGTATGTTTCCTTTAACTCCCATCTAATAGAGGCATGTAGGAAGTGCAGCTGGGACACCAAATCATGATGAATCAGTTTTAAAAAGGCCTCAAGGAGGAGACGACATTGGACCCGAGTTCTGAAAGATAAGTGGAGATGAGGAGAGTAAGAACAGCCTGTGCTGAATTGATGAGCAGAAGCAATGTCACCTGGATGAGACCTCTGTCTGTCTAAAACTCAGCTATGCTTTCTCCACTGTTGGTTTCTTCAAAGGAATCTTCCCTTGGGATGGCAAGATGGCACCAGGAAGCTCTACCCACATCCTACCCACTCAGATCCCTCAGCAGAAAGAGTGCCCATGGGAGCCATTTCAACAAGAGTCAACAGTGTTCAATCTCCCCCTCTATCCCAAAGAACTCTTGGAGAACTCCCAGGGAATGGGCTTGATCACTGTGTTTCCTTTCTCTGATAATCCAGAATCAACAAATCTGCTGCACCTTGTAGTATATCTGGCTTTGAATAGGCACTCAAAAAACTCTGGGTGAATGAATAAGTGAATGACACTTCTTATTCTGTAGCTCCTACATGAGCTTTATGTCCTTAAAGAACAAGAAAGCCCAGTGATTTAGGCCAAAGGCGCCTCGGGGGTGATCACCGGACATCGTGGACCCTCACAGGGCCCACTGGATGGAATGGAGGAGAGTATGGGCCATGATGTGGACCATTGTCTATGAGGTGCAGAGGTGCCCAAAGATGTACTTACCAAATCCAATGGATGTGTCATGATGATGGGAACGAGTGTTGTTGGGGGGGAGAGGGGGGTGGGGGGGTGGGGTTGAATGGGACCTCACATATATATTTTTAATGTAATATTATTACAAAGTCAATAAAAAAATAAAAAATAAAAAAATAAAAAAAAAAGACAATAAAAAAAATAAAAAAAAAATTAAAAAAAACAAAAAACAAATCAGGTGGGTAGATTGGATTTATTCTCTGAGAAACTTCTGAGACTGCATCCATTCTTTCAGATTTTAGGACACATGGAAAATTATTGTTATTCTTATACAAAAGATAAAGCTTTGTAAAAGCAGAGAATGGCCATAAAGGAGTGGGTAATTCTGTATTTCTATAAATAAGGAATTTGGTGTAAGGATGGAAGACTTTGATTCTTCTCTCATTTGCCTTCTGGTACTAGCTCCGGGTCTCTCTCTTTCTGACACAGGAGAGCCTTAAGGCAGTGACTCGACCTGTCTACTGGGAATCTTTTCCTGCCTGAGCTAACTAGGTGGCAAGCTGAGTTCTTGGCCTTGATGCTTTTTATATGCCACCTTGTAATTCCTCCAGGCCTTTCATCTCTCTCTGGTCACTGGTCCAAATCCATGATATTTGACATAGCACAGATGCCCCATTTAGCTAGAGAAATTTGCTAACACCCTAAATGTAACTGTTGGCTATTTTGAGCATTTCTCTAGGAGATGTTGCCACAAATGTCATTTTAAAAGTAAACAGTCAGCCCTGGTGAGATGAGTCAACCGCAGTCCAAGCTTCCATTTGATGTCTGGGAAGGTTATTTGGATGACCAATAAAATACAAAATAGCAATTTACACAACAAACAATAATTTGACAAGTTATATAAAAGAGTTTCCTAATGGTCTGAAAGAATTAATACAGTCTCAGAAGTTTCACAGAGAACCTATTCTACAGATTTTATTTGGCCTAAATCACTGGGATTTCCTGTTTCTCCTTAATGGAAATAAAATTCATTAGAATAGGTGTCATTCATTTATTGTTTCATTCATTCAACATTAAGTACCTATTAAAAGTAAGGTATGGGGGAAAAAGCCAGGTATGGGACTAAGCACAGGAGATTCAAAGATACTGGAATATCAAAGAAAGGAAACTTAAAGACCAAGTCTGTGGCTTTAAACCATGTTCCATGGTTTCCTGAGGGGTTCTCCAGGAGTTCTTTGGAGGAAAAGAAGGAGGCTTCCCATTAGAGACTCTTGTAATTGCTCTGAAAGGCACTCATTTTCTGTGGGGGGTTCTGAGTGGACAGGGTGTGAAAGCTTCCTGTGGCCATCCTGCCATCCTAATGGAAGAGCCCATGTACAATGAGAAAAATATCAAGAGCTGCTGGACATGCTGCTCACTTTGTACAATAAAAATTTGAGATTGAAGTGCAGAAGACTGATGTCCTCCAAAACAATGGAAAATGGGAGTACCTCATCCAATTACCAAATCTAAGTCAGTTCACAGACACAGAGCTAGACTGAGTTCCTTTGAAGAAGTATTCTACAAAACCACCAATACTACTGATAAAATTATCCCAATCATTCTCCCAAAGGGAACTGTGGTGATTTACCACATTATCTGTGCATGGTAGAAGAGGAATGTGCAGAATATTTGAGAACTGTTAGGTATGAAATTTAAGCAAACATTAATACCAGAGAACTCAAATGACTTCTTCGTCCTTTGGTTACAGAGGGGGTTTACTGAAGTCAGTCGATAAATGGAGTTCTCCCCCAATCCCTTTGCAGGGGACCCCGTGCATCTGTGGATCTACATTGTGGTTATTCCCATGGCCACAAGTACATAACTAAGGTAAACATACCTACCATCTGGCTAAAGACTCTTATTTGTCCCTGACCTGTGAAGTCAGAGTTCAGTAGGAATGGACAATAGGAGTCTGTGAAGATGTCCTCCAATCTGGCTAAGATTATAAATCAGAAGCAATACTGCGTACCTGAAGGAATTGTGGAAATTAGCACCACTACCAAAAACTAAAAGATTCAAGGGTTGTTGTCATCCCATCAAATCATCATCCAGGTCTTCTGTCTTGTTCCTACAAATTCCAGATGGATCTTAGCTGATCTATGTGGACTACGACAAATTTAAACAGGTGCTATTCTTAATCACAACTGCCATTCCAGAAGTGGTATCTTTTCTGGAAGAAATACAAACAGACTCTGGCCCCTGGTTTGAGGCTATTGATCAGACTGTGTTTTCCATCAGTCCTGAAGATGAAAAAACAAGTTGCCTCCACACAGCAAGGACAGAAGTATGCATCTACTTTTTTCCCCATGGGTAGGCTAATTCTCCTGATATCTATTAGGATATAGTTCATAGGGAGGATATTGTCTTGAGAGGTTGTAGAATTTCACACCACTTCATCATATTAATGGCATTATTCCAACTATACCTGGTTAGTAAATAGTAGCAAGTAATCTTGTGCTCTGATACGATACATGCATGCCAGAGAGTGGGAGATAAACTCAAGAAAGACTAAGATGCTTACCACATCAGTAAAGTCATGGTTAGGGGCATGCCAAGATACTTCCTCTTAGGTAAAGGGTAAGTCATTATATTCTGTACCCTCTACCACCAAAAAAGAGGCACAGGCATTGGAGGGTCTCTAATTGTGAAAGTTGTGTAAATTCACTTGGAAATACTTCTCTGACCCTTTTATTGTGTATTTGGGAGGTCTCCATATTTGATTTTTGCTTTGTAAGAATCGTACATTATACCTGAAGTGATATAATATGTATTCAAGGTGGATTATGATAAATTAAGTATGCATATTAAAATCCCTAACACAAGATTAAGGAATAATGCAAGAGTTGTTAACTTAAAGGCAAAGAGAGAAGACAGAATGAAATATTTGAAATAATTAATACAAAAGAAGACAGGGGAAAATATCTAAGAAGCAAAGCATAGAGGGAGCAAAGAAAAACAAGTAAAATGATGGCAGACATAAATCATGCCATACAATTACACAAAATATAAATGTATTAAATATGCTAATTAAAGAAAAGTGATTTCCAAAGTGGAAAAGAAAAAACCAAATACACAATTTAAAAATAATTACTCCAATAGCCTGAAAGTAAAAGGATGGAGAAAGATGAGTATACAAACACTAAGCATAAGAAAGCTTATACAGCTATTTGAAAATCAGAAAAAGTTGCCTTTAAAACAAGTAGGATTATCAAAGATAAAGGTCAATTTACAACGATAAATGACTAATTTCTTAAGAAGAGATTATAACCCTAAATGTGTATTCACATAGTAACAGAGCTACAAAATATATGAAACAAAAATTGACAGAAACACAGAGAGAAATATGTAATTGCAAAACCATAGTATGAGATATTAACACCACTCTCTCAGTATTGACAGATAAAATAGACAAGTTAATAAGAGGAATTTCTGCTACACAATTCAAATTTGAAAATTAGACTTGATATATAAAACCACTATTTTCAGGTTTGTTCAATAGACATTGATCCATCCCTTGGAGAGGGGTAACAAGGTAGTACACTCTGATAATCACTCAGACCTTCTGCTTAAAGGGGTGTCTCAGATCATAGTTCAAGGATGGAGATCCCAAGTAGAATACAATGGTCTCACTGAGTTGAGTCAGAGATCACATTTGGAAATGGGTGTGACAATTGGTATTTGAGGGACAGAGTATAGAAGAAAGTGGAACTATTCAGAGAAAAATCACTCCAAATAGGCACAGGCTTCCCCTTGAGTCTGATGAATATTAAGCCACGTATGTGAAGGGTGAAAACCAACCATGCAAGGCAGGGAATGATCAGGAACCAGTAACTGGGAACAGTCCCAGAGCTGTTTAAGGACTAGGATACTGTGATAAATCCTCAGTGAATTCTTGAGGCATTAAGTAAAGAATTCAGTAGGATCACACCATAATATCATTGCTGAATTAGACTAGACTTGTTTAAAACAAGGCTTAATATTTATATGGAAAGGCAAGGAACATAAAATTGCCCCAAGAAAAAATTTTAAGTTAAAGCATAAAATGGAAAACTTTACTAAATATTTTATTTCAAGATTCTAAGCTACAATAATCAAGGCACTGTAGTATTGGCATATGGGTTGATATATAGATCAAAGAAATAGAAATTAGAGGTTCAAGATATATACCCACACATATCTGATCAACTGAGTTTTGACAAAGGTTCTAAGGTAATTCAATTGGGAAAATCTGAGTAGACCTACATATAGTAAAGAAAATAAATTCATATTTCAAAATCTCCTTACAAAGAAAGGCCCAGTAATGTAATACAATTGGGAATTGATAGTCTTTTCAGTTTGTTGTAAAGGTTATCTAACCTTTAAACCCATTGCTATATTCCACTTTACTATTAATGGAACTTGGCAATATATTAGGTTTCATTTATGAAAGAAGTTTTGAACCAGAGAGGTTCAACTATGGCAGGGGAGGAACACTGGTGTGGGGTGTTATTAATGGGGGGGCACATGGTTGAGAGGGACTTCTCCAGGGCATGTAAACAGGGTACATAAAAATGTTTGGATATTTTCATAGTAATTACAGTTAAAAACAACAACTGAAGGAGTGCTGAGTTCCTAGCCAGGGGAGCTCTATCACATTCCCCAATGGAACAGCAACAATTCCCCAAGTATGATGGCAAAGACCAATAAAGAAGGATGGCCCAACAATTAATCCTCAATACTGATGACTATGCTTATGAGCCTGTACACCTGAAATATGAATGAGGCCTAGAGCTGCAGGGTGCCTAAGAATTATGTCCTGAGAGCCTCCATGTTGCTCAAATGTGACCGCTCTCTAAGCCAAACTCAGCATGTAAATGCTTTACCTTCCCCCCAGAATGGGACCTGACTCCCAGGGATAAGCCTCCCTGGTGCTGAGGGATTGCTACCAAGCCCACTGATGTTGTAACTAGAAAAAGACCTTGAATAAAAGGATCAACTCAAACCAGCAAAACATCTCAACCTACATGTAATATCAGGTGTTAAAAACTGCTTTTTGACCTTGAATAAAGGAGGCAAATGGAAAGGACAAATGAGTTTGTATGGCTATGAGTCTCCAAAAAAGAGTCAGGAGGTCATCAGAGAGGTCACACTTATGCATGCCTCAGCAGGGTCCCAGAGACAGCCAAAGTAGATACAACCCCAGGTACTGGTTAACCTGAGTGCTACAGAGACCCACACGTTCTACAGTCATAGCAGATGGCTCTGGAGTTCAGTGCCATGTCTCTTGGCCCTACTTTGGGGTTTATGTTCCTGAGTGTAATAGAGTTGGACTCAGATATGACCTTTCTACACATGCCTCTTCTGTCACTTTTACTGAACCTGTGGTTGGCGCTAGGGTTGGTGTATACTCAGGAGACCTGAATCTCTGGACTGTCCATATGACAGCCAGGCCCTGAGCCTCAGCAGACTTGTAATTCCTACCCTCTGGTTCATTGGACTTACCCCAGCAGCTAACAGGGAAGTGAAGAAGGTCAACCACCACAGCAGGGAACCAAGAGTGCCTACAACTGCAAGCAGGAGAATTGCATCCATCATCCATGTGGGATCTAAGCACCCTCTCGATATAGAGTTGGAGTGGACATAGCCATCCCAGGGTCCACAGGACAGAGGAGTAGAGTATGGACTTACTGATATTCTATTATGGAACTATTGTGATTAGTAATGGAAGAAATTGTAGAATTGATGTGGAGAAAGTGGCCACAGTAACGGCTGAGGGCAGAGAGAGGGAAGAAGAGATGTGATGTGGGAGCATTTTCAAGGACTTGGAGTTGTCCTGGGTGGTACTGCAGGGACAGATGCTGGACATTGTATGCCATGGCCCACTGGGTGGACTGGGGGAGAATGTAAACTTTAAGTAAACCATTATCCATGTGGTGCAGCAGTGCTCCAAAACGTATTCACCAAATGCAATGAATATCCTATTATGACGAAAGAGGTTGTTGATGTGGGAGGAGTGGGATGAGGGTGGTGTGGGGTATATGGGGACCTCTTATAATTTTTGAATGTAACATTTTTAAAAAATGAAGAGATGAAAATTTTTTTTGAAAAAAGGATATATGAATGGACAAAAAATGAACAATAGGATATATGAATAGACAAAAAATGAACCTCAACCCCTACCTCACACCATATACCATATGTAATTCAAAACACATAATAGGCCTTACCATGAAAGCTAAAATCCCATAGTTTATGAGCTATAAAATATATGAAAGCACAGGAGTATATTTTTGTGACTTGAACTAAAACTAATATTTCTTTATCAGGACACAGAGGATGCTAACCATAAAAAAAAGGAATCCATGAAAATTTGCATTTGCATGTTGAAAGACCTAACTATATGATTCACTTCTGGAAGAAATCAGAGTTCTCAAGACAAAAAAGAAGGAAGCAAGTAATTGAGAATACCTTCAAAGGATGGCATGTATTCTAGAAAGAACTCTAGAGTCCTATAAACCTGACTTTGAATCTTGGCTCTGCCATTTACAATCTATGTGACTGAGAAGTCATTTTATTTCCCTAATCCTGAGTTTATTCTATTTAAATTGGGCATATAGCACCAACATCTCTGCTTTCTTTTTTTTTTCCCTGAGGCTAAAAGGTAGTGATATTATTGTACTTAGAATATTCAACATTCAAAATGTGCCCAATAAAGTATAGCTTTTGTTATAATTATATCAGAATTACATTGGTGGTCCATGGATGAAAACATCCCAACTTCCATTAAAGGTGACTTTCCACTTCTTGGGAAAGTTGTGATTATGCCTTACCTTTGTTTAGACCTCAGCTAATGCCCTGTTGCCTCAAGATTAAAACCTGCATTTCTTAAACAAGGCAGGACCATTCCAGTTTAGCCCCTTCCCATAATACCACATCCTGGCCAATGGAACTTCTCCCACCCCCTACCAGGCATGCCCAGCCTCCAGACCTGTGCCACATCCCTGCAGAGGATGCCCTCCCTCCACCACCTTCTCTGCTGGGTCCCTGATTCACTCCCTCCTCAAAGGGTGTGTGCCTCTTCTGTTTATCACTCTATGCTTTATGCTCAGCAGAGCTCCTGGGCACATACTAGGTACATAATAAGTCTCTATTGAGAAAAATCATAAATAAATCACTGGAGAATGAGGATATCTTCTAGCAGATAACAGTCACCAAATTAACAACTCCGTTACGTGTTGTACCCTTGACCAGTTCTGTCGCCTTATCTCTAAAGTGGTAGAGGTTGGAGCTGAAGTCTGAGTTTCCAAAAGATTCTGATGAGCGATGGCTGTGGAAAATTCCAAGCCTGTGTCTTCTAAAAATAGCGACTAACAAGGCCTCTGAATGCTAGTTGTATTCTCACGATGCAGAGGTCCTTCATGCCAGGTGCCCCAGGAACCTTTAGAACTTGGCCAGGGCTGCCTGGTCCTCTCTCTTCCCTTCAAGGAGAAGGAATCATTCTCTGTTGACCTGAAGCCAGCAACAGGCCAGGCCACCTGCTTGCTTTCAGCAGAGAGCAGAGGAGAAGCTCTGGGGAAGGCCGTGGGTGACAGCCGGGCCCGGGGAGGGAGCCGGTGCTACAGCCACAGGGAGCAGGACGCATTGCTCAGCTCCCTTACACTCTGCGGGCTGAGGCTAGCTGCTGCCATATTTACCAAGACTGTCACTTCCCTGGAAGCGAAGAGTTATTACTTCATTAATGGCTTAGCTCATTCCCACTTTCCTCCCTTTGACCTCTCTCCCATCCACTCAGCCGTTCCTTTGTCCACAGGCAATGGGCTTGATCACGCCTGCCTGTGTGGGCCACTGTGACGATGGTTGGCACGGTGGGAGGGCAGGCTGGAGTTCTGGCGCAGGTTTACACCTGTTAGCATGCTGGGAACTCTGACCCTGAGTCTCTGTCTTTGTCTCTAGCTATCACTAAACAAAGGGAGTTTTCTGCAATACCCCACCTTCTTTTCTGGAGAGGGCTATCAGGAAAACAAAGACGGCTTTATGGGTTGCCCCCATATGGCGTGACCAACGTCCCAATTTGCCTAGGACTGAGGGGGTTCTGGGACGGGAACATTCAGTTCTAAAACAGGAGCAGGCTTGGGAATATTGGAGCAATAGTTCACTCGACCCCCATCATCAAATGGGCTTGTAGGAGCACCAGAATAAAAGCCAAGAAACTGCTGCAAGTCCTGGCTATGTGTAGAGAATATGACTCATCTTTTTGATTCACAAATACTTGGATGTCTCCACCACCCAGCAGAACCCTCTCTCTAGAGGCACAATCAAAATTCTGTATTTCCCAAATGTTTGCTAGTTCCCAACTATAGAGATATTTGAGCCTTATTTTTCTAGGGAATTTTTCATTGCTATTTTTTTATTGATTGATATGCTATGTCCGCTATGTCCTTTTTTATTTTTAATGTCTTAGTACCGTAAATTCCTAATGTTTATGTCTGCCTTCTCTCTTCTTGATTAGTATTATCATGGGTTGTCTAAATTATTAGTATTGCAAAGAAACAAATATTACCCTCTATTTTATATTTGTTTGCTAAGTCACTATTTCCTTGTTTTATATTTAGTTGCTTTCTCTTGTATATCACTGGAAAAAAAGAGAATTATCTTGTTCTCTTCCCAAGTTTCTTGATGCTCATCAGTTGTAAGGTTGCCTTTTTTCCCAACATAGAATACCACAATTAGGTATATAACACTTTATTAGCAATTTATAAAATATTGTCTATTTTCCATTGCAGTTTCTTCTTTGAACACCGAGTTATTTAGATCTTTATGTAATTTCAAATTCATTTGTGGGGGAGGGAGGGAGATATAGTCTGTTTGTCTATTCTCCAATGCCTTCCACTCTGTTCTCTGCTGCAGGAGGCTCTCCTGTAGGAGCAGCTGCTGCCCCATGCCCCAGTTTCTAGCTGGAAGGGGATAAGATGGGGAAGGGGAGTAAAGTCAGATACGAATCCCCCAGGCTCCTATTTGTTCCCTCCAGAGCACGTACTGTATGCTGAAGTCATGCTCTTTACGTTTGCTTTGCTACTCCTTTGTTATCTGTCTCCCTATGAAGATTTGAAGTTCACAAAATCACCCAGCATCAAGCTCAGTGCCTGGCTGGGCCTGCCCTGAAGGTAAGAGCTGGAAGGGCCTTTAAATAGTAGAGCATGAGACCAGCACCTCCCGGGTTCATCCAGAGCCTGAGGGCCCAAGGAGGGAGGAGACTTGTCCAAGGTCAAATATTTCCTTAGAGATAAAGCCAGAACCCATGCCCCAAGGCCTCTCCAAAGAGAGAGCCCATATCTATAACTGGAGTGGTGGGGAGAAATGGGCACCCCGGTTCTTTAAGCAAAGAAGGAGAAAGTACCTGGGCTTCTGACTTACAGATTCATTTTCTTCTCCTAAGTTCCAAAACAGCCTCTGATTTTCGTGCCTAGTGTGTCAAGCCTACACAGAAGGTTTGTAAAATGAGGCCACAACAGCCAAATGGGCTGGAACTGTGTCCATTCCCACTGCCAATCTCCTGGCTGCTTTAGGACAGAGATTTTGAAAATAGAATAAGCAAAGTTGTCTGTGAAGCTGAGAGGAAGATACCATCCTGAGATCAGACCAAATATGAAATGATGGCCAAGGACAAGCGACCATGTCAAGACTTTGGAGCAGCTGGTGGGTGCAGCCTGTCTTCCTCAAGGCCAGAGGGCCCGTGTCCCCTTCTACTGTTTTCCTTGCTGATCCTTCAGGGCCCACAATCAAAACACACAAATTATATTCAACATTTGGGGACAAATCACTGTGGACTGTAAGGGAGAAGGCCTACCAAGATTATTCAAAAGTTTAATTCAGTACACTCGTAGAAATAGTTTAGACTTGCTACGATGGACCTCTTTCAGAAGTAGCTTTTTAAAATTCTTAATTTTTAAAAGGTTATTTATAGTGGACTTGAAGGCCTTGACCTTGGATAGGAATTATGACCAAATCTTACCTCCTTTGTTCCCCTACACCATAACTGGGACTCTAATATGTGCACCCCACCCCACCCCCCAGCAAATCCTTTAAGGGTGCACATTCCTAATTCTCAAAATAAAATAAATAGTAAAAGAATTCTCAAAATAAACCCCTGACCACCCAAAGCACCTTAACAATCTTCTCACATCCTCTCCTTCTGGAAGTATAGCAATTATTAGTCTCATTTTAGGAGGAGAAAATTGAGCCTCACTGAAGTTGAATCATCCTGCTCAAAATCCATCCGGCTAGTGAGTGGCAATCTTAGAAATCAAACCTCGCCTATCCTGCTTATTACCCCAGGGCATGTCATGTTGTATTTGTCACTAGCTGAATGTGCTTGTCTCTCCAATGCATCTGTAAGTTTCTTGAGATAATGTCTCCTTCACTTTGCTGTGGACCACACCTAACTCAGTGGATGGCGCAGGTGTTTAAAATGCCTACATGTTTGTTTGAAAGAATGAATGAATGAATGAATGAATTAATGAATGAATGAGAAGCCTGAAAACTGGTGACTATCCTGGCCCTGCTGTGTGACTTTGAACAGCTCGTTCTCCCTTTCTGGTCCTTGGTTTTCCCACTGGTAAAAAGAGTTCTTTAGATTCCACAGTCTCTAATTTCCTTCTTCATGCCAGAGGTCTTTGTGTGCTGCAGCCTCGCAAAGGCGAGTGAGGTCTGTAAAGACACTGTCCCAAACCACATCAGAGACACCAGGAGAGAAAGAGGGGCAGGAGTCTTTGGCCTGAGGGGGCTGCAGTGACTAGGCAGCAAGAGCACTTACACAAGTCGTGGACCACAGTACAAAGTGAAAATGCTCCAGAATGTTCAAGAATTTCATGGTGGTTACAGCAGAGCATGAAGCAAGCATGCGCCCTTCTGAGCAGGGGGCCCTGTGTGACGGCAAAGGCTGTGCACCCTCTGGGCATGCCCTGCCGGGCAGCACCCACAACTTAAAGATGCAGCTCTTCCTATGAGCCTCAGCCTCAGCCTCAGCCTCCCTTCCCCCTCTAGGAAGCAGGGCATGGGAAAACCAAAGCCAGTCACAGGCTGGGAGTGATGGTAGC
Organism: Dasypus novemcinctus; assembly: GCF_030445035.2. NCBI lineage: Eukaryota > Metazoa > Chordata > Mammalia > Cingulata > Dasypodidae > Dasypus > Dasypus novemcinctus. Next base: position 102,686,990 of record NC_080686.1, read on the forward strand.
CAGAGCCTCTCCTCTCCTCACCGTGCCCAGAGCCAGGAGTGCACCTGCTGGGACGAGGGAGCCCTACAACGGGAGCAGACTTAGAGTCGCCACGCCTGACCTCCAGCTTTGTTATAGATGGACTAGGATAATAACGTGCGACTTCCAAGGGTTTTGTGGACCTCAAGCGAGAGGGAAGATGTAAAAGTGCTTTCTAAACTGTCCATTAGTTCTTTTAACATCCCGGCTAATGTTAACATCAGACATTTGGACTTTAAAAGCCATTAAACGCCTTCCAGATCGTGAACCTTTTATGAAGGCTGGGTCTCCTCATCTCCAGTGTGGGTGGCCTAAAGGTTAAGCCTTCGGCATTGTAGGAGTCAGTGAGAAATGGCTGGGACATGTTCAAACAAAAGGCTAATGGGGTATGTTTTGAGAGCCATCACAAGGCACTGTCTTGAACTCCACCCGGGCAGCAGTGTCCTTCCTGAAACCCTATTACTTCCATATGCAGCTGTCTCTCTCCTGGCCTGCCACACTCCAAAGTCTCTGTCTCTCGGAGCTCTACCCTATCCAGTGCCCACACTGGGCCCCACAACAGAGAAAGCACACCCCAAAGCAGGTGCTGAGTGCCTGGGGATTAGGAAGAAGAGGAAAATGTGTCCTGGAACCAAGGCAAACCAAGAGTCAAGCAGAGAATCAAGACTCAAGAACAGAGAAGAATCCAGGGTGATGGAAGACACTGGCCAGAACTTTGAAAGGAGTAGTAGCAAAGGAGGCCCTTACAAGGACAGAGCAAAGTGGGAGCAAAGGCACAAATGCAAGAAAATGCAGGATTGCTGGCAGCCAGATGCGCCTTCTTTCCAAATGATCAGGAAGGTGTGTTGAAAGATGAAGTCTCACGCCTTGAGTACTTGCTATGTGGCAGGCACAGGCTGGACATTTTTCTTTATTGGAGTGGAAAGAACACAAGCACCACAGACAGACTGGCATGGAGGGCAGGGCTCAGAGCCCTGTGTTCTGATCCCAGCTCCACCATCTATGAGAGAGTGATCTTGGACATCTAATGAATTTCTTGTAGCCTCCTGTACCTACCTCATCTGCAAAGCGGAGGTAACAGTACTTATTCCGGGGGTTGCTGTGTCAGTGACAGGATATAATGAAGAGGAATCAAATCGGCCCAGCGTTAGGCATGGTAGAAGCTCAGGGAGTGTGTGCCCCTGTTCCTTGCCCTTCCAGGCAGTCCAGGGAGAGAAATCACCCCGAGCAGATCCCAGGCCAGCTCAGAGCACTTTGAGGCCCTCATTCATTCACGTCTGCTCTTCTAGGACAGAAGGACTAAGAGAAGGACAGACACCATTCCCAGTGTGTAAAGAGCACTGGTTTTCTCCTAAGGCAGGTCTTTATGATAACCTTCAAACAGAGCAAAATTTCAGCAGCTCAGCTCCCTTCCCTGCTCTATTTCTGTCCCTTCTCACTCTGTTATGTTCATGGGAGGCTGCTCCTTGCTGTGGTGACAGACATGAGGTTGGCTTGGGAGCCACCAGAGACAGATGGGAAACACCTCCTGGGAAGAGCCTAGGATTCAGGAGCTGGACGGACCCCAGTGTCTCGCTCCTCTGCTTCGTGAGGGCAGAAGAGTGTGCTCACACCCGAAGGAGGCAACGACTCGAAAGCCACCCGGGCGGCTGTACTGCTGCTCGGCACACACATTTTATATTTCATTCCTAATGGATCAGCTCTCTTTTTCAAATCAAGGTCATATTTTTAAATCACTTCGTTTTTCTTCCACCAAAATTGTTGCATAAAGTTGATGCTGGTAGGAGCAAGCCCCATTCAATGCTGATCCCTTAGTTCTGGGCATTGACTGATTAGAATACATTCCCATCTCCTGCGAGGAGAGAAGAAAGAATTGGGTTGTTATCATTTCCATTTCATAGATGAGGGAATGGGGAGCCGGCAAGGTGAAATGATTAGACTTCCACCTCCCAGGTTGCCATGGTGAATTCCGACCTAGAAAAGAAGAAAAACATAACAGCCCAAAGTGAAAGCAACATGGTATGTGTTACGACAGGTAGGTAAAGGAATTGAGGGGCGCACAGAGCAGACAGGTAACACAGCCTGAAGGTTCAGAAGGGGCCTGACTACGGGCACTAAACTAAGCTCACTGCAGGTTCAGGTACCAAAATGGGAACACCTAGCATGAGGCCAGCTACTAAAACGAGAGGACACCTCGATAACCAGAAGATGGGTGTTTTAGTTTGGCAGGCTGTTGAAAGCAGTATCCTTGAATGGGTTGACTTTTAACAACGGCAAATTTAGTAGCTTTTGAGCTTACAGTTTTGGGGCTGTGAAAATGTCCAAATCAAGGCATCAAGACAATGTTTTCTTCCTGAAGATTGGCTGTCAGTGATCCTGCCACACGGCAGGCACATGGCAACATTTGCTGGTCTCTTCCTTCTCTTCCAGGTTTCATTGCTTTCAGCTTCTTGCTCCCATGACTTTCTCTTTGTCTGAACTTCATTCTCTCATAAAGGACTCCAGTAAGAGGATTAAGACCCACCCTGGACCAAGCCTTAACTGAAGTAACCTTGTGAAAACCCACTTACAATAGGTTTATACCCACAGGAATGGACTAGCTTTGAGAACATGATTTTCTGGGGTATATATAGTTACAAAATCACCTCAAGGGGCAATTGGCAAAATGAAGGCTCAGAAAATAAAAATATAATAATAATAATAATAAAAACCACATATCGAAAGATATGATGAAGAAGCTTATCTGGCCCCTCCCCAAAGAAGATGTGTAGATGACTACTTCCTTTTACTTGATCCTACTGTCAGTTAATTGAGTGTTACCTGGGCCCAAAGAACAATGTTGATAAGCAGCAATTCTCCAGACTCAGGCTCCAGGTAAGCTTTTGGGGATCCCAGCCTCTCTCCCCAACTGCTTTTCACCTGCGACCACCTGGCACCTGACACCTGGCTGGCACTAAACACCTCTTATTTGTTGAGCGTCTTTCTCTCTGCCTCACACCCAAAGGATTCTGGAGCTTAGGGAGAAGCTTTTTCTAGTCCTGGAAACACCTTGGGGGCAGCGATAGGTACCAGTGTGCCAGGGCCAGGACTTCCTTTTGATTCATTGCCCCTATTTCACTAGTGGGTGAGCAGTACATCTCATGGAGATCAATGCCCAAAAAAAACTGATGGAGACAGAGCTCTCATTTCCAAAAGAGCTCTCATTTCCAAAAGAGCAGATTTAAAGCCTGTCCTCTGCTCTTCAGTCCTGAGAGAAGCTTTACATGGGCTTGGATCTCTAATTTTCACATAAACATTTGTCATTATCCAACATCACCAAAGGAGCCTGCTGTGAGAACAGTTATATGAAGTTAAAGGATGCCTCTGCTCAGGACAAAGATGGCCCCAGGAGGTGAGCTCCTGGCCCTACCACGTGATGCCCAACTCTGCTTTGCCGGCAGAGGCTCCGGCTAGCTGCCCACGTGACCCTAACTGCAGGACGAGTTCTTGCTCCCTGAGCTCCCTGGCTGAGTTTTTAGCAGGTGCCCTTAACTTACACTGCAGATCCTGTAATTTGTCTACTCAATGCCCATTCATCCCTCTACCTAGATAAAGAAGGTTCTTTGGGGAGAGAATGAGCACAGCTAAGATGATTCACCTCTCCAGATTCCTTATAACAGAGGTGGCCAAGGGACTTCTTTCTGCCCAATTAAACTTGAGAGAGTCCCTCAGTTGAGTCAAGCTGCTCTCATAAAAAGTTTAAGCCACCCCAAAAGAACCCTGTCCTCCTTTGCTCTTTCTCTTTCTAGCCTCCTAAAAATCAGTAGCCATCCTGCAACCGTAAAAATGAAACCTAAAAAGAAAGAAATGCACTTGGTCGTCGACAGCTAGAAATACGTCGGGTCCTTGACATAGACAACCTATCTCCAGGTAGAAATAAGCCTGCATTCGTTGGAGCCCCCCAATGTGGGGTTTTCTGTCATCTGCAGCTGTCTACACCCTTACCTGCCACGTGGTTTAAACAGAAGCTACCTCCTGAGGGGCTGCATGGGCCCGGGATGGGCTGCAGGGGTGGCAGCCACTCCTGCAGGCCCAGGTGTGCGCCAAGGGAGCGAACCCCGAACCCGAGGCCTGGCTCCCTGGGCCACTGGCGAACCGCGCAGCCGGAGTCCCTCCCCAAGCAGACAGCAGCCTGCGGGCCCAGCGCACACTCGCTCAGTTCCGTCCGTGCCTGGGTATTTGGCCCACGGGGAAAGCAGCTGCTCTGATAACAGGTTGTAGTGAGCTTAACCTGTTTACGAGCCCTTCACCAGCCCAGAGGAAGCTTGACCAGAACTCCAGATGGAGGCTGTGGGGTGCAGGTAAGAAAGACCGCACAGCGCAGCAAGGGGCGGAACCAAATCCAGGCTCCGCCCCTGCCTCGCTCTGGGCCCCCAGCGTCCCCGCCCCCTCCAGGCCTTCAGCTCCTTGTGTCTAAACAGGAGCAATTCTAATTAAGCTCACCTTATTGTGAGGAATAAATGACTCACTCTAGTGAAACTCAGAGGCCTGTCTGACAGCAATTTAAGCATTTAGCTATTTTTGTTATTCTACTTTCAAGCATTCCATCCACGCTCACAAGTCCCTTCCTAGATCCCCGCCCTGTCCACAGCTCCTGACTCCTCATCGCCAATGTTCACTCAGCAAAGTCATTCAACAAATACGCTGTGCCTCTGCATACCTAGCACAAGGGTCAGCGCTCTCCTGCAGGCTGGGGACGCCCGCGTCTCCCTTACCCGTTAAATGGTGGGGTGGTTGGCATCGGGCTATGAGCTGGGAGCCGCTGTGCCCGTGTCAGGACTGTCGACACCTCCGACGAGGATGGGGGCGAGTGTTCAGCACGCTAGCCTGGTCATTCTGGTGGCAGCAGGGTGGAGGGTAGCGGATCCCAGGTGGCCGGGGCAGGGGCAGAGGGACAGCAGCTGGAGAGGTGCTGGGAGGAGGAGCGGCCCTTGAGAAGCACCTACTGTGTTCCAGCACTGCCCTAGGCACGAAAATGCCTCTTTTGTGGTGGAGAATGCAGGGCTCTCTCGCGTCCATTTCCGGCTCCTGCCTGAGCCCCAGGATGGGGACACCCCGCAGCCACGTGATACCTCTGCCTGGTGGACGGCAAGCAGCCCCGGTGCACGGCTTCCCCCTAGAGGTGTCTGGGGCAGTTGTGGGTCCCACTCGCTTCTCTTTCTTTTCTGCGGGACCTTCAAGGCTGCGTGTGCCGGGGGCAGGTTGAAAAGGTAAAGGACAGTGGCCTTCCCCACACTAGTTTGCCAGGAACCGCAGATACACCAGTGCTTCCTTGGTTAGCCACTGGCAGGTGGGGGCCAGTCCATGTCCACACCTGCGGGAGAAAGCCACAGCTCCTTCCGCCGGCGCCTCCTTCTGTCTGGGAGTAGAACCCTCACTCCCACTCTCGCCTGCCAGCTCTGCCTGGCGCCCCATCCTGCTCTGCCCAGCGCCCCATTCCACTCTGCCCCCCACCCATCCTGCTCTGCCCGGCACCCCATCTCCCTCTGCCTCCCACCCCATCCCGCTCTGCCCAGCAGCCTCTGCCCTCGCCCTCCCTTTGGGCCTTGGGCCCCACGCTTTCTCGTGTCTCATGCTCTCACTTCCTTCAGGTCTTTGCTCAGACATGACACTTAGTTCACAGCTGCACCTCACCTGGACCCTCTGGGGCCCTCTTTCTGCTGCACTGTTCCGCATCAGTGCCCATTGACATTACTTTGCAATTGCCTGGACCCCCGCCTGACCTCCCACCACCACATCGCAGCAGCGTCCCAGTGAAGGAAGAAAGTTTTTTCTTTCCTCACTGTTACAGCTCCATGCCTGGAATCGTGCCCAGCACATAGTAGGCATCTGATAAGAATGAATGATCTTCTAAAATCCACACAGTAGCAGGGGAACTGCTGGAAAGTGGCGACTCCTGAATTGGAGCCAGGTTTTCCTGTAGGTCAGTGTGAGCACCATCCGCTTTGAGGCAAGGGGTCCCTGCCTCGATAGCTCTGCAGGACCAATCCTGGGGCGAGCCCACCTGGCAGGACGGCCGCCTTCGCCACCCACTGACCCTCCTCCCTGGGAGAATGGCCGGCACAGTGCCCCCGAGGGCCTCCCTCCAGGCTACACTGTCAGGGAAATGCTCCTGGGTGGTCAGAATTGGGCAGGGAGGGCTGACAGTAACTGGGCAACACCTCGCCCCCTTCCCCGGAATGCTACAGAAGCTCAGGTTAAGCTTTTGGGAGTTTTCACCCGTAATTCCGGAAGTAATTGTTTTCTGAAAGCTGAGCTGTCAGATAACGTCGTGTTATCTTTAAACCAATGGTCATTTTTAAAGGGAGGGGGAGCAAAACCAAGCCATGAGTTTCTTTGGAAAAGGTGACTCTTGGAGCAACTATAATCATAAAGTTAAATTATGGTATGGCCTCACCGATATGAACTCAATAAGTGAGGAGACTTATGGAGTTGGACTATGAAGTATAGGTTGGCGGGAGATGGAGTGTGGGATGCTGCTGCTGCTGGATATATGTAGAACGTTTAACAAAGTCCACTGTAAATATGTGGTGAGGGCCACCTTGGTGGTAAGGCAGTGTAGTAAATGTAAGAAACACTGTCAATTTATGGATGTGATTCGGCTGAAACAAGTAGTCCAGGGGGATTAATGTTAGTTGGAGGACAGCTGGAGGATAATACAGGGAATGTATAACAATGATTTTGGCTGCAGATGAGGATACTGGTTAATAATATAAATACAAGAATGTTATTCTACCATAAGGTATTAGCAATCTGGTGATACATGGGAAAATATAACTAATGTAATTTATAGACAATAGTTAACATTGTAATATTTTTGAAACAAAAGCAAAGTCAGTACTATATTAATGCCAAAGGTCAAAAAAAGAATAAGGGTTTGGTTTTGTGAGATATGAATATGATTAAGCATTTTTTTCATTAATAATTACATCTCAACTATGTCCAAAAAAAATTATGGAGCAAAGTTCACAATTGCATCCACCAAACCCTGCTTCCCCCCAGGACTGACATTTTGAGTGTGGACTTAGGGAGCTGGGGCAGGACTTCCAGGCTCACTGCCACCTGCCCAACCCATGTTCCCAGCCCAGCAGGGAGAGGAGGGAGGTAAGCTGAAGGCCACAGGGCCTTCCGTAGAGATGAAAATGTCTTTTCTTAACAAGTCCCCTCTCCTCTTCTATAGCCTCTAAGGGAATGTGCTGTCAGTCCTGGAGTACAGGCCCCGCTGGGAGTGGGCTCAGAAGTCCACGTCAATTGACTGCACCTTCACTGGAGACCCACTGCGTGCCATACACCATGCCCACCACTGGACTATAGGGAGGAATGCAACTGGGTCCCCTTCTCCAGAGGACTGCCAGGCTGTGGGGTGCCAGGACAGGGAGAGAATTACAATACAGGGTGGGGTGACTGCTGCCATAGAGCTGCTCCAGAATGCTGTGGGCCCAGTGGGGACATGGAACCCCACGTGGTTAGGAAGGACCTCCCCTCCTACCAGGGGAGCCCCAACACCAAGTAATATCCCACGTCCTTGCCATGGCCTGGAAAGCATTGAGTTCTCTCTGACCTTGTCTACCACAGGCTGAGCCTCTGCTCATGCCCCTGAAGACAAACGGGCCCCTCCACTGGCCCTAAATACATCAGACATGCTCCTGTAACAGGAGCTAGGCACTGACTGGCCCCTGTGCCCGAAAGGACCCCCTAAGACATCTGCAGGCTGAACTCCCTCACCTTGGCCAAGATCTGCTCATAGATTACTTTCTCAAAGACCTACCCAGAGCACATTTTCAAATTGTATGTCTCCTCCCTGGCTCCCAAGAGCCCCACATTCCACTTCTTCCATTGCGCTCTTCGCCTTTGGGCTTACTCTACAGTTGGTTTATTTCTTATGTCTGTACTTTTATTGGCTAACTTCCCCACCTCCTAACATTAGCTACATGAGTCAAGAGCTATTATCTTACTGTTCACAGGCCTGCCCCAGGCCTAGTACATAATATGTGGTCATTAAAGGTGATGAAAGAATCAAAGAATGAACAAATGAGTGAGTGAATGTGGGAAAGGAAGTGTACTAGAAAAAACTATGAAGAGAACGTTTGGACCCAGATACTCAGGATGTGCTAACCCAAAGCCTGGGGGGGCTAATATGGGGAAGGGGTCCTCATTCTGACACTAGTGAAGATGTACTGGGTGGGACATGCCCGTGGGAATACAGGGTATAGGGCCACTCTGTGTCTTCACCTGCTGACCTTGCAAAATTAGCTTCTCAGCAACTTTACCTGAGTCTTTCACCAGGGGTGTTGTACCCCTCGAAGAAAAAGTCCATTTTCTGATGTGTGAACTCTTTATCTGAAACCTTGGCAGGCACAAAGAAATAAGAACCAGCAGGTGGCTGTCCTTGAGCCCCAGGTCCCTCTGATTTACTCTGTGCAGCCTACCTTGGACTTGGGGGACTCTTGGTACCAGTTGTGCCCAACTGGAAAAGATCTGGTTCCTGCCCTCAAGGAGCTCCCTGCCTGATGGAAGAGGATGCAGCAAGAGCCCCTCACCACAGCACAGTGTGGCCAGGGCAGTGAGCGTGGGGTGCAGCTCTGCAGTGAGGCGCATTTAGCGGAGATGCCACTTTCTGACATTCTCTAGCTGGGGTATCCTGGGCAGCATCTGTGATGGTCGACCATCTCATCTCCAAACAGGCATCACCATGTCTGCCTTTCAGGGTTGTGAGCATTTATAACATGAGATCAGCTCTTAGCCTGGCACGTAACAGAGACTCAATAAATGATAGCAACAGAGTTTTCAATGAAGATGATGATAAAAGCAAAAGAGATGGCTATGTGGGGGAAATTGCATCCTTTAGAAGTCCAAAGAAGATCACTTCTGCATCAGTCTCTTATTGCTGCTGAAGGAAATCACCACAAATTTTGTGGCTTAAAACAACCCACCTGTATTCTCTTAAAATTCTGGAAGTCAGGAGTCCTAACTCAGTCTTACTGGGTGAAAGAATGTCGGCAGGGCCAGCTGCACCTGGAGGCTCCAGGTGAGACAGTTTCCTTGCCCGTCCCAGCCCTTAGAGCTGCATTACCCACAGCCCTGGCTCAGGGCCTCTTCCTCCCTCATTACGGCTAGTCATGTAGCAGCTCACGCCAGTGGCCACATCCCTTCTTCTTCATCAAATCCCCCTGAGCCTCCCTCTTCTAAGGACATGTGATTGCATTTAGGGCCTGCTCAGACAACCCAGGAACATCTCCCCATCTCAAGATCCCTATTTAATCACATCTGCAAGATTCCTTTTGTCATATAAGGTCTGAGTCACAGGTTCCAGGGATAAGGACCCAGGTCTCTTTGAGGGCCATCACCCAGCCCACCAAACCCTCCACCTCCCGTAGAACTTCAGGAAACAAGGCTGAGTGTTGGAAGATGAAAGGACATTCACTTCAGATGAACTGAGTGAAAGACATCCTGGATGGGACAAACAGCCACTCAGCCTGGGGCACCGACCAGGAAGGAAAGTTTACAGATGTTCCTCTTGGGTGAGTGAGTAAGGGAGCTCCAGGGGGAGGATTTGGGGGTGCTCCAAAGGAAGGGGCAGACACCTTGGGCAGGATTCGCTGAGACCTCTGAAGAAAAAGGTCAGTTGAAGGGCATTCTCTGGAACACATCTTCTCAGGCTCCTGCAGAATCACCCCATGGCCTACAGCTCACTACTGGGTTACTGTCGGTTCTTACGGAGGCTCAAGGTGAAGCCACACTTTTCAGAAGCATTCCTTTCTTTTTAAATAGTAACACAGGTGAGGACACCATAATTTGGTCTCCTAATGGCCACTCTAGAACATTTTGCCTGACTTGGGTGCCATGACAGAGGGAAACATCACACCACTTGGCTCATGTCTCTCAGAAAACAGCATTCCCCAGCAGCAGACACTGTTGCAGTGAATGACTCTGGTTCTTTCCCCAGCCTGACCCCTCCTCACAGGGGTAACCTATCCACCCATTTCACTGGTAAACTAGAGAGGCATTGGCACCTGCCAGGCATGTCAGCCCTGGATGTGGCCACAGCATTTCAAGGCAACCTGGGCTTGGCTGTGGCCATCCTCTAGTGCTTCTCTTGGTACCAGGTGTGCTGGCAGGGTGGCAGTACAGCTCCACCTCTCCCCAGGGTTAGGACCCAAGCGCTCCATTTGGGATCATTAAGGACAACTATCTTCTAGCTCAGGCTCTAGCTGGGCCCTCAGACATCAAGTGCAAGGGGCACCCTGTGTGGATGCTGGTGCTGCTGAGTCACCAGTGACACTGAGTCCCAACTCAGTGACCCTCATGGACTTCTTAATTCTATTCTTAATTAGTTAAAAGCCTAAATAGGAGGAAACCCAAGTGATTATGACAATGAAATTTCCAGATGCCACCCAAATGTGGGTCTCTATAGACAAATTAGAATGCTCTCTTTCTTTCAGGTAAGGCACGTCATCCAAACCAAAGCCACTGCCCTTTGTGTTGAGATGACACAAAGCACACACCCAAAACACATGGACCTCGTGGCCATCCTCAGCTCACCACCAGGGTCCATATCGTCACCTCTGAGAACCAAAGTGCTTTGGAGCTGGCAAAGTCCTGAGGTGGTGTGACAGGCCTTTGCTATCATGGTATCCCTTCCTCCCTCCCTCCCACTGACCCTCTGGCCCCCCTTTCCCTGCTGGAGTTGCTATGGGGCAGGATAGAAGTAGGCAAAGATGTGAGATCTGCCCAAGTCTGACTTGTCCTTCCTTGAGGGAAGAAGGCCACATGTTTACACCCCTGGGTCAGTCAGGCACTGACTTGTGCCCACCCTCGGTGGGAAGGGGACCGAGCTTCAGGTATATCTGGGAAGACAACTCACATAGACAAGGGGGCTTTGCTGGAAATGGTGTGGCTTGAGTTGTTGGAAGGTTAGATGGTTGCTAACAGGTAGAAGTTGCTGCCCGGCCCAGGAAAAGGTATCTGGGCAGGCTTCAGCAGCACCTGCACCTGCCCACCCCTCAGGCGCACATCCACTTCCTTCTCACAATAGGTCCAGTCCATCCCATACTGGCTTCTCCAGAATTCTGGCCGGTCACAGTTCCTGAGGAAAGTTTAAAAAATAAAAAAGGAGTTTTGATGGTGCAAGCTCCTGCCACACTGGTACAGTTGACCTCAAGGCCATCAATGATAGTTATCTCCCTCTCCTACCAATCATTCTAGATTTTCTCTTCTTCAGCTAGTGCTTGTGTGGCTTAGCTGCTTCTCTGGTGGATGGAGCCAACTCCTATCTGGGGAATAAGCTTCTGGCTCAGGAGGCCATGGTCCCTGAACTTGCACATTTACAGTTAAAGCTGTATTGGGAGCAGCAAGGGACACACACCCCCAGGGACTCCCTCCCTGCCCCAACTACATAACCACAGCATCAGCTACACCTGCCAGCTCAGCCAACCCTTCCTGCACTTGCTGATCTGCTGGCACAAGGAATCCGAAGTGACCAAGCAGAAGCTGTGGCTCTTAGTGGAACTCTTACAGCATCCCCTAGAGCAAGGCTCCCTCTCTGGGACCCAGGACCTTTAGACCCACAGAACCTAAAGTTGCAAGAACAGGAAGTGAAGGCAAACTAGACCACTCCCTAAGTGCCCTGACCTGGGGCAGCTACCCACTGAGAACATGGTGCTAGATAAAGGGAGCCGTTTCCAGGTTGGTGCCTCCCACATATCCTCAGGTTATTTCAGGGCTCTGTGAGCCCGGCCACCAGGCAGCATGGCAGAGGACAGGACCAGCAGGTCCCAGGGGCCATGCGCTAGCTGCTGCACCTCCTCTGCTGCACAGGGTGCCGCTTGGATGGAAGCAATGCTATGCAGGACTTCTGTCATTACCCAGACACTGTGAGTTCTAGGGCGGTGGTGCTTGCCGAGGCACTGAGAGCAAGAGGTGAAAGCACTTAGAATACATGTCACTCCATTCAAGATGAATTGTTGTCCTTTAAAAGGTGGAAAGGTCCAGTGTAATCACTGTGCCACCAAGTGCCTGCTTTGATTGGCAGATGACTACAGACTAATGAGTGATTGCTCAGTAGCAGCAGATCAGAAATGCAAGCAGAGGTCAAGGCAACTGCTCTGGAATTTTTAAAGCACAGTTAATGTGGCTTTTTCCTGCTGTAATTGTGCTTGGTCTATCTGTCTATTAATCTAATAAGTAACTCTTTTTTTTCAGTGGTTGGTATTTGGGGCTACTACCTATGCGTTTGGAAATACAAAAAAAAAGAGAAAAAGTCAACTCATACATTCCAAGAAGGTGATAAAAGGATTTTGAAAAGAGAATCCTATTTCAATATCCATGGAGGGGATATTTAAGGTTGTCTTACCTAACCACCCATTACATACAGAAATGCCCCCACCGAGAACCCCACTGGGCGGTCAGATGGGCCCCTCCTCTGCTGGAATACTCTCCGCCAGAGGCAGCTTGGCACTCCTGCAGTCATCCAGTTTATCTTTGACAAATCCGACCATTGGATTTGAGTTCAAAATAGAAGGGAACATTTCTGTTTCTTTGTAGCTCCTGTCCCTTTCTCCTTGATCTGCTGCTTGTGCCATAAAAGAACTCCCAATCCCTCCACTGTGTAAAAGAGCTCAAGTTCTATGGATCAGAAATCAAATGAGTGAAAAACTCTGTTTTTTTTTCACCCAGCTCCTCAACTCCAGTTTCTCCCAATTATCTAAATTTTCTTAAAGCTAACTGAGTTTTCTCAGCACATCCAGAACAAATTCCAGAGTGCCCCACTGTGGTCCACCAGGCCCCTCTGTTCCCAGCTCTTCCCGCTGTGTCCCTCCCTGGTGCAAGTCCAGCTGTGTGGCCTCCGTGCTGCTCCTTGAATCCAAGGAGCTCACACCTCTAGCAGCCCTGCCCCACTGGCCCGTCTGCCTGGAATGCATCCCCCCCCCCACTGCCCCATGTTGTGGGAAACTGGCTTACCTGTTCGCTATTTGTTGCACTTGCCCCCAGTTATTGTAAACATTGCCATGCTGATGAGGAACAGCTGCTTTGGTGTTCCTAATAAATATGAGGTGGAAACTAGGGTCGAGGCTCTCAGGTCCAGAAGCTGTGAGACCCCTGGTCCCATCTTTATCTCCTCTCTTGTGTCTTTCTGTCTGTCCTTTATTTCTTTAAGTTCTACACCACCTTCCCTTCGAGCCAACCTATTGCTGAGCTGATCGCAACAACTGGCACCCAACGTGGGGCTGGAAGGAAAGAAGGCTCGCAGCAGCCCCACACTCAGGATCCCCCAGGTCTCAGAGGGGCTGCCTGACCCCTCCCAGACCAAGCAGCCTCCCCTCCCGTGCTCCCATCGTACTTCCCCTGCTCTGATTTTCTTTGTGGAACTTGTTCCACCTCAGATAGAACTCCGTGTGTCTGCACGGATGTGTGCGTGTGTGCACCTATGCAGCATGCTCCTCTGCCCCCCACCCTGGCACCCACCCGTACTGGAACAAAAGCTCCCTGAGAGAAAGGGCGTTAGCTGTTGAAGGAATTAATGCATGGATTGGACATGCTTGCCCATCCACTTACACCTGGTTACCCTCCTCCCATCACACTCTGATTCATGTCTGGTCTTTCGTAAATCGTGGTACCCAGCACTGTAGCATGCCCTCGTAGTCTTACTTCTGCTGTGAAGTCAGTGGACAGCCCTGGGCCTCACTGTCCGCACGTGCAAAATTGCGATGACAAGACCAGGGCGTCAGGATGCAGGGCGCAGCGTCCCGTGCGCTGGAGGCGCTTTGTCATCTCCACACAGCATAGTCTACGGCACATGCGTTACCTCCAGTGCCCAGAGCAGCTCTGCCCCTGGGGGGTGGTGATCTGGGCCGGGCCCTGGAGCCCTGTCCATGTGCTGGGAGCTGCCCCTAGCCCCAGCCATGCCTGCTGGTCCAGGCCAGGGTCAGAGCGAACCTGCAAACGGGCATTCTCTCTCCTACAGACAAACAAGCAAGGGCAAGGACGCCTCGAAGCTGGCTTGGGAAACAGCTTATTAGAGACCGTTTCCAGCTTCATTATCCCCTCGCCCTGGCGCTTATTGAAATACCCTCGGTGACCCTGCAATGGCACAGCGGGAGGTGGAGAAGCAGAACAACCGTGAAGAAGGAGGCCTGTGAGCTAATTGCCCCAGCCCCGCGTCCTCCAGAAAACATTGACCTTGCCCTACATAGGTAGCTGCCCGCCCCCAGCTCCTCTGCCCCCCAGGAGGCGGTGGGGCGGCACGGAAAGAGCGGGCCTCGCCCACTGCGTGGGGTCTTGGTGAAGTTTGCTCAACCTCTGGCCCTGTTCCCTGGTCTGATGGATGGGGTAATGAGGCCTGGCGCCCACTGCTCCCCCGCAAAGGCCGACGGAGGCGATGGCTGGCGTCCACTCTTCCTGGTCTGTGCAATGCCGCAGAGGCAGTTCCGGGTTCTGAAGGGCTCCCTGGGGAGCAGCTAGGAGGACACAATGAGGCCATGGATGTGGGGCCCCTCACCGGAGCTGGCATAGCCTCCGCTCAGCCGCAGCTAGCACCTGTCTTGAAGATGAATGGCTAACCCTAGATGGCTCCCGGCACTGTCCCTCGCAAGGATAAGTGTGCAGTGACATTTAACAATTAGAAATGCTTTCCCTTAGGCATTGAAGGTGCTTCCCTTTCAAAATGGAGCCAGAAGCACAGTGGCAGCCTCCCAAATAGAGGACTTTGTACCAACGACATTTCACGGAGGAGCCCATCTTACTGGGAAAGACGATCTGTGGGCAGCGAGCTTCCAGGTTAAGTGCTGAGGTTTCTGGATCCTTGGCTGTGGGGATGGCAGGAGGAGGGAGGACAAGGAAGGAAACCCTTCAGCTGGCTTGAAAACTCTCTCAAAGCTATCTGTTGGTGTCTTTCTTTTCAGAGGTCAGTTCTTCTCACTAATACAACCCCGTCCCAATCCAGCCTTTCCGACGAGCAGGCTGCATGCTCGTGGGCAAATTGCACATTCTGTTTTCCAAACCCATAGGTGATGTGGTTGGAAGAGACAGTGACTAAGAATGATAAGGGATCTTTAAAAATATCTAGTCCAATTTCCAGCCTTACAGATGAAGACAGGGAGTTTCAAAGAGGGGAGAGAGCATGCTTTCTGGTTCCAGGAGCCTTTGAGGTCTAACTCCTAAATGACTCTCACAGCTACGGCAGCAGGTGCCAATATCAGACACCACAGGGGCAGCCTGAGCCGACAGGTTAGAGTCCTCCTCCGATAAGCCCACCAGGAAAAAGGATGGGGTCTGAATCGAGGGCTGCTGCAGAAACTTTTTCATTTTCCCTGTATATGTCTCTGTCAGGCTATGTGGGGTGGAGAGGAAAGAGAATGGAATTGAATCCAAGTCCCTTCCCAGCCAATAAAGAGGAGGCTGGTGGCAGAGATCAGCTGCCAGCACGGCAAGCGAGAGATGGAACAAGTTGCCATCCTCCGGAGCCAGACAGTTCTGTGACTATCAAGTGGTGACAGGCATCCCTTTCTGGGTTATTTATAAAAGGCAACTTGGGTTCTGCTTCTCAAAAGAGATATTGAGGGGATGGGAAGAGGAAAGAGTAAGACTTCAGCAAGGGAACGCAAATATCAGGAAATGGGGGAACTAATGGAGCATTTGGAACTGGGAGGAACAGAAATGTGTCTCTCAGGTCTAATGTATGTAAAAATATCTTCATGAGTGTCTTTGGGGTCAAACTAATTTTTCCAGCCTTTGTTCGGCCTGAACCTTCAATGGCTGATGTTCACTGGGTGTGCAAGCTTTGCATTCTTCTCTCCCATTTGGGGCTATGGATTCTTCTCTCCCACTAGGGGTTATGAATTCCCCTTTGAGGACATGGTGAACATTTTTGATCCCCTCCCCAAACAAGGCCCGCAAACACATATGTGGAAATGTAGATGACAGTGACAGGGAGTTCATAACCCCTGTTGTATATTCTCAGGCTGTCGGGTTCCATGTCCTTCAGTGGCTTCAGCTCCTTTCTATACCCTATTTACTTGCCAATCTATCTGAAACCCAGAATTATCTTAAACTTCATGCACCTGTAACCCACAACACCCTCTTCCATCTGTCCAATGGGGAGAATAATTTTACCACCTTTATCCCACAAGACTTTTTGTGAGTGTGAACTGAAAGCTCAGTGGAAAAGCCCTGGCACATAAGATGTTCATGACACCCGGGGATGAGCCTCCCTGGCACCGAGGGATCACTATCAACTACCAACTAATGATGCAACTGGAAAATGACCTTGAATTGAAGGTTCGATGCGGATCAGCAGAATATCCCTGTCTACATATAATAACATGACTTTAAAATGCTGTTTGACCTAATGTAAGGGGGAAATGGAAAGGAGAAATGAGTTTATATGGCTACGAGTCTCTAAAAAAGAGTCTGGAGGCTGTCAGAAGGATTGCCCTTATGCACAACTGAACAGAGTCTAATGAGACAGATAAAGTAGATACAATCCCCAGGTATTGGTTCCTTTGAGGGCTAAAGAGACCCACAGGTTCTATGGTCATGGCAGATGGGGTTCACTGCCATGTCAGATGGCCCTTCTATGGAGCTGGTGTTTCTGCGTGATGAAACTGGACTCAGATGGGATCTCTTTTCATAAGACTTTCATGCTACTTTACTGGAATTGTAGTTGGTGTTGGGGTTTAAGATATATTTAGGGGATTTGAATCTCTGGACTGACAATATGATAGCCAGGCCCTGAGCCTCAACAGACTCCAGCTCCTACAATCTGATTTATTGGACTCACCTCACTCAGCTAAGATGGAGTTGAAGAAGGACAACCACCACACCATGGAGCCTAGAGTGCCTACAACTGAAAGCAGGAGGATTGCATCCAGTATCCATGTGGAATCTGAGCCTCCTCTTGACATAGAGGTGCAACGGACACAACCAATCCATAGTCCACAGAGAAAAGGTGGCATTGGAGTGGGAAAAGTGGACATGGTGGCTGATGGGTATGGGGAATGGCAGGAAGAGATGAGAGGTGGAGGCGCCTTTGGGACTTGGAGTTGCCCTGGATGGTGCTTCAGGGGCAATCACCGGACATTGTAAATCCTCCCAGGGCCCACTGGATGGAATGGGGGAGAGTATGGGCTATAATGTGGACCATTGACCATGAGGTGCAGAGAGGCCCAGAGATGTACTTACCAAATGCAATGGATGTGTCATGATGATGGGAGTGAGGGTTGCTGGGGGCGGGGGGGGAGTGGTGGGGTGGGGATAGTGGGGTTGAATGGGACCTCATATTTTTTTTAATGTAATATTTTTACAAAATCAATTAAAAAAAAGATGTTATACAAATGCCTGTGCTCTCCTGAGAGGTGGCGAAACAGTCTCAAAGAAGAGGCCTTGTCTTTTGTTTTCATCCAAAGGGCAAAAAAGGGAATGGAATTTTATATGCAGCTTATTTTAGGTGGATGGAAAGGAGAATGTGTTATCCTTAGAGCTATCCCCAAATAGGAACTCAGAAAGTGGTAGGACTCAAGAATCTGCTTCTTGGTTGAAGCTTCAGAGTCGCCTTTGGAGGAGAGAGCTTGCTTGTCAATAGCATATCTTCAGACTCTGAGATGAACAGATATATATTTGGAAATAAGTTTCTCTCCCTTACTGCAACCTGTAGGAAGGCGTCTCCTTGGGCTATAAGTGTGTGCTGTTTCAGAACAGTGTGTGCAGTCTACTGTAGAAATGAGCTCATTAGAAAATATGCTCAGGGCCCCTGCCCGTGCCAGTGCTTGATTCTCTAAAAGACTTTCGGGGTTCCTCACTCTGGACTGAACAGAGATGTGGGTAAGAGTCAAAGGTTTGGAGTGAAAAAGACCCCAAAAGTTTCACATTCAGTTGAATTTGAAAACACTTCCAAGAGCAATATATTTCTCTGCTATAGTTCACCTATAAACACTTCACTGCCTACATGGAAGTGTCACCAAAGCAATCTTCATAATTTAGAACTAGGATTAATTCTCGAGGCTTAAAAAAATGAGAACCCTGTAGAAACAGAGACTTACTGAACAAGTCATGGGAAGAAAAGGAAATATTTTATCTTACTTCACAGTGAAGTCCTTCAAACCATCATTGTTGAGTTTTCTTCAGCAATGAACGTACTAATTACTATTGTTGATAACTATTGTTTATTATAATTTTTTTTCCAAGATACTTGGAGGTGTTTAATTTGGTTGACATTTTTTTCTGTCTCTGATGGCCATGGTACTCCATTTACTTGAGCTTAATGTAATTAAGTCCCTCTTAATAATGGAAAAGGTTGATAGTTTTAACAACATCACTGAGTGTGTGTTAGAACCATTGGATTTGGGGACAGACAGAAATGTATTTAAACCTTAATAAAGTTGTTTAAACTTCTCAACTCTTGATTTTCTCATCTATAAAATTATATTAATAATAATACCTATTACTTAGGATTATTTTGAGTATTAAATGCAATCTTTATGTGAAGTGCTTAGCATATTCCCCAGCACATATGTGGCAGAGCTATGTGTTCAAGAAATGCTACTAATATTCAGTGTTACTAACTTTAATGAGACAAGTTGTTTCTTAAATTATATGAGGATGCAAAGGACCTAAAATAGCCTAAGAAATAGTTGGAATATGGAATACACTGCCTGATAGATATGAAAACTTAACATAAAACTACAGCATTTAAGAGAGTGAGGTACTAATGTAACAATAGATGAACAAATCAATAGAACAGGGGAATAGACATATATATGTATAATTTCAATGGGGAAGGAATAACTTTTCAACAAATAGGGCAGGAGGAACTAGATAAATAAAAGAGAAAGTAAACATCAACGCCTCCCATATGCTAAACAGAAAAATTATTTCAAGATGGATCATAGATCTAAACATAAGATAAAACTATAAATCTAAATCTGCTAGAAGGAAATATAGGAGAATATCTTTGCAACCTTGAAGTAAGAATTATTTTTGAATAGGTTACAATGAGCATTCAAAAGAAAAAAATGTTAAATTTAATTTAATTAAAATTTAAAACTTCTCATCAAATACCATGCTAATAAAATGGAAAAGTCAATCACAGATTGAGAAAAATACTCAAAATGTACATATCTGAAAAAAAGACTCATCTCCAGAAGAAGTTCTACAAATGAATAATAGGAATACAAACAACTCCATTCAACATTTGGTAAAAGATGTAGACACCTCACAAAATAATAGGTGAAAGTGGCCAGTAAGCACATGAAATGATGTTCAATATCAAAATGATAATGGAAATTAAAATCATCTTGTGATGTGTTTTCACACCCACTAGAAAGGCTAAATTTTTTTCTTTTTTTTAAACAAATCAATTTTATCGATACATTTTAATAAAGCATACAGTTCATCCAAAGTGTACAGTCAATAGTATTTGGTATACTCACAGAGTTGTGCATTCATCACTTCAGTTACCATTAGAGCATTTTCATTATTTCCATAATAATAATAATAAACAAAAAACAGATAAACAAGAAAATTCTTCACCTCTCAATCTCTGTTTCCCCTGTTGTACAGACCTGCTCTTTCTGGCTGTCCCTGCACAATTATTTATTTATTAAGCAGTTTTGTTGGGATATATTCACATACTCTACAATCTAGCTAAAGTGAATAATAAATGGCTTTTATTTTATGTATATATATTTATTTATTTTTAAAGGATACATAGATCTCATAAAATGTTACATTAAAAAATATAGGAAATTCCCATATGCCCCACTCCCCTCACTCCCCACTTTTCCCACATCAACAGCTTCTTTCGTTAATGCAGTACATTCATTGCATTTGATGAATGCATTTTGGAGCACTGCTACACAGCATGGATTATAGTTTACATTGTAGTTTACACTCTTTCCCAGTCCATTCAGTGGGCTATGACAGGATATATGATATCCTGAATCTATCCCTGCAATATCATTCAGTACAACTCCAAGTCCTGAAAATGCCCCCATATCATACCTCCTTTTCCCTCTCCCTGCCTTCAGCAACAGCAGTGGCCACAGTCTCCACCTCAATGATGTAATTTCTTTCATTCTAGAGTCACAATAATTCTATAGTAGAATACCAGTAAGTCTATACTAGTCCATATTTTATTCCCAAATCCTGAGGTTCCTAGGATGGTGATTCCCACTCCACCTCTCAATTAAGGGGGGGCTTTGATCCCACATAGCTGATGGGTGTGATTCTCCTGCCTGCAGCTATAGATCCTCTCAGTTCTTTGGTATGGTGATTGACCATCCTCACCTCCTTTTTAGCTGACCTGGGTAAGTCCAACGAACTGAAGAGTAGGTGCTGCAACTCTGCTGAGGCTCAGGGCCCAGCTGGCACATGGACAGTCCAGAGATTCAAGTCTCCAACCCCAGTGCCTACCACAGGTTCAATAAAAGGGAAAGAAGAGGCATGGATAGAGAAGTCACATCTTAGTCTAACTCCATCACATTTAGGAGCACAAGTTCCAAATTAGGGTCCACTGGCAAGGCACCAAACTCTGGAGCCATGACTGGTGTCTCTGTAGCCCTCAGGAGCACCACAATCTGGGGTAGTAGCTACTTTGGCTGTCTATGAGAACCTGCTGAGACATGCCTAAGTGCAACCCCTTTGATGACCTCCCAACACATTTTGATGTCTCTTAGCCTTATAAACTCATTTGTCTTTACAGTTTTCCCCTTTTATTCAAGATCTCTTTACAGTTGCATCACCAGCTGGTACCCTCAGCACCAGGTAGGGATCATCCCCGGGAATCATGCCTCACCCTGGGGGGAAAGTAATACATTTATATGCTGAATTTGGCTTAGAGAGTGATCATATTTGAGCAACCTGGAGGCTCTCAAGAGTAACTCTTAGGCACCCTGCAGCTCTCGGCCTAGTTGAAATTTTAAGCTCAACAGGCTCATAGGCACAGTTATCAGTATCAAGGGCCCATCATTGGACCATCCTTCTTCACTAGCCATTGCTCCTGCACTTGGGGGATTGCTGCTGTTCCATTGGGGAATGTGGCAGAGCTCCCCAGGATGGGAACCCAGCTTTCCCTCAGTTGTGTGAATCTCTACCACTGTGTAAATATCCAACAAACATCCAAACATATCTATATACTCTATATGCATGTCCAGGTAAACTCCCCTCCACGCATCCCCCATCACTAACACCCCAAACCAATGCTCCTCCCCTGCCATAGTTGAACCTTAGTATAATCACAAGGTTGTGCATTCATCATCACAAAAAAATTTTTAAATTATTTCATTATTCCAAAAAGAAAAACTCCATAGAATGGTGAAATTTTAAAACTTATATCACCAAATGTTGGTGAGTATGTGGAGCAACTGGAGTCCTCATATAATCCTCAAATAACCATACAGTAACTGTTGGAATATAAAATGGTACAACCATTTTGGAAAACTGTCTGACAGTTTCTTATAAATTTAAATATGCACCGACACCATGGTTCTGCTACTAGATATGTAACTAAAAGAAGTGAAAATTTATGTCCACAAAAAATTACTTCGTATAAGAGTGCTTCTAGCAGCTTAATTCATAATAGTAAACAATTGGAAACAAACAGAATATTCACAAAGGAGAGAATACTCCTACAATGGAAAACTACTCATCCATAAAAGGTATTCAACCACTGACACATACAGCATATTGCAGATATTATGCTGAGCAAGAAGCCAGATATACTAAGAACAAGTGTATATGGCACACTATTCTATTCTTATGAAGTTCGAGGTTAGCCAAATTAGTCGTGATGAAGAAATAAAATCAGTTTGCTCATAGGAGGTGGGCATTGACCAGATGCCAGAACCAGGAAGTTTTCTGGCACAATAAAAATTATCTTATGATTGGTCTAATAGTTACATGATTATATACATTTATCAAAACTCACAGAATTGTATACTTAGGAATGATCATTCCACTGTAAGCCCATACTGTCAATAAAAGTTAAAAATGCTAAAAAAGAAAAGACATCTTTGGAAACTCAGAATGCACCCCCCTCATTTTACAGATGGAAAATAGTAAAGATCCAAGAGACAAGGCAGCTTGTGCAAAGTCTCACAGTGAATTGGGGCAGAATGAAGATTAGCCAGATCCATTTACTCTTTGTCCAAGGCTCTTCTCAATATATTGTGCTCATTTCCACCCAAAGTCACACAGCTCATGGTGATAGATCCAGTACTAGAACCTTGGGTTTCTCATGTAAAATCTGATGAGGTTGTCATGATCACTCAACTCCCCCTCCCCCACCCCACAAAAAAAATTGTGGTATAAATTATCTGAGGAGGCAGAGGTCATAAAGAGACATGCTACAGGAACTGAATTTGGAGTCAAAAGACACATATTTACCTTCTTGCCCTTTCACTACCACACTGCATTCTTAAGGACGTTACTTTCCCTCTCTAGCCTTACTGCATCACTAGATGTTCTTTGAGGTTCCTTCCTGCTCTGATATTCTGCAACGTAAGTGCCACAAAAGATCTGTCCTCCTAAATTTGCAGAGAGCAGTTTCTTTATTGGTCCACACATGCAAGATGCAACACTTAAATTGCCCATTCCAATTCTCTGATGAGAATCCATCAAGGGCTTCTCCAGGGCTCAGAAGATCAAATGACCTGCCCTCTGGACAGAGACCAAAAATAGATCTGGCCGTGGAGGCTGAGTTTCACTTTAACCAGTGGAGAATTAGTTCACTGAATGCCCCTATTCATTTTGTTTGCAAGGTAGCAAATCAGAGCCTCCTTTTCTCTGGCTCCCGCGGCTCTGCTCTCGCACTTACCTCTTGGAAACAACCGTGGCTCCCTCTGCCTGTGCTGATGAACCTCCATGGGTCTTCCAGGCAGGCCACTGCTCCTGGATGCCAGCTTGGGAAACCACTGAACAGGCATTGAGGTGGCTTTTTAAATGCTGGAAAAGGTCAACACTGACCTTCGGTGTGCACTTACTATACCTGAATGCTTTATATTTGTTTGGCTTATTCTATCCTCTTAATTATCTGACAAGGAAGTCACTATTATTCCCCTCATTCTTTGCAGCAAGAAACAAACAGAAAGGTTGAGTTCCATGCTTAAGGTCACATAGCTCAAGAATGGTGGAGCCAGGATCTACTGCAGATATTTTACCTTCAAAATCTGTATGGTTAAACAGTTCCCTGTATCTGCTCTTCTGACATTGTAATGTACAAGGAGACCTAATATTTTTAAAAATTTATTTTTATTTTTGTCTTTATTCATTTTTTTATTAAATTAAAAAAATACGAGGTCCCCATATACCCCCCTCCCCCTCACCCCACTCCTTCCCCCATAACAACAATCTCCATCATCATGAGACGTTCATTGCACTTGGTGAATACATCTCTGAGCACCGTAGCACCTCATGGTCAATGGTCCACATCATAGCCCACATTCTCCCACATTCCACCCAGTGGGCCATGGGAGGACATTCAATGTCCGGTAACTGTCCTTGCAGCACAACCCAGGACAACTCCAAGTCCCGAAAACGCCCCTACATCTCATCTCTAAGGAGACCTAATTAAATACTTAGTCTGTTTTGTCAAGCTGCCTCTCAAGTCCTCACTGAATAAGAATGACTTTTACAGTAGCTTTGATTTGAAAAATCTATAGCCCAAAATGGTAGACAGAGGACGGGAGCCTAGACCTTCCAATGCAGAGCTCAGTCCACAAGCAGGACAGACTTCCCAGCAGCAGTCTCCACCCTGCGGCAGGCAAAGATGCCACCCCAGGGACCTCAGGAGCCGTGGTCATTGCAGAATGGAGATGGATGCAAAATGACCTCAAGGTCTTGGCAGTGCATTCAACATCAGTCTCAGCCTGCCCCTGAAATCAATTGGACTGGCGTTCTGATAGCGTGTGCAGGCTGCAGAACAGGTGACCATCCCATGAGCTGCCTACTCCCAGCGTTGCAAGGTGCTCATTCTGCCTTCCTGAGAAGTGCCCTGGTACCTCTCTTGACGGTGTGTAATGTGGACAATTGCCCAATCCCAGGACCTGGGATCTCCCAGCTTCTGGAAGATATGTCATATTATTGATGATGGCTACAAAGAAAACCCTGTTGAGGTTGACCTGGCACAATTGACCCCTAGCCCTGCAGATACCAATGGGAGAGTGGATCCATTTGATGGGAGAAATTGCATAATTAATTCCATAATACAAAAATAATTTTGTGCCATGTCATAGGTGCTGCCCGAAAAGTGACGAGAAATCAAAGCAGACCTGCCGTTGCATCTCCCAGGAGTAATAAGTCCCAGGGCACTTGTGACAGGGAGGGGACTGTCTGAGAGAGAGCAGCCCGGGCTGCAGAAGAGAGCCATGCTGCGAGGGTCCAGGAGAGCCAGCATTGGGCAGGCGAGCCAGGCAGGGCACCTCTCAGGGGACAGCAGGGGGAGGGCCAGGGCTAAGGTTGATGGCAGGGGCGGGGCGAGAGGAGCAGCAGGAGGCAACAGAGTCCAGAAACCTCTAGCCTCAACTTTTCGGCAAGACAGAAGCCAGACCATGGCCTGCTGAGCTCTGGGGGGCCGGCATGAGTTAAAGATGGAGAGGAGGGTGGAAGGAGAGGGCTTCTCTATAGGAGGGGAGCTGCTGCATGTGTACAAGGCCGGTGTTGGGATGAACCATGCAGTGCTTAAGTGGCTGGAGTGGGAGGAACGGAGAACGGAGGCAGAGCCCTGTGAGGCGAGGCTGGGCAGCAGGCACGGGACCGTGGGAAAGACGCGCTCCTCCTGCTAAGATGTGGGGAGGCACTGGAGGTTTTACGCAGGGAACTAATGAGCAGCCTAATGTCATGAACTGAGCATAAGAAATCCGCCTCCCAGGAGAGGGGCTCTACCAGTGCTTGTTGAAGGTATGCATATGGATATGTCCTATAAGCATCAAAAAGAGTGGGGAGGTAGATCCCAAACTGGTTGGAGTAGTTGTGTCTCTCAGATGAGATTCCAGGGGGATTTGACTTTTCCAATTATACATGACTGTGTCTTCCAATATTTTACATCAGTACATTTTGCTTTTTCCTGCAAGGAAAATAAAGTTTGTTTTGTTTTCCTTTTTTTTTTAAAAAAAAAATAAAAAAAGCAAATTATCTGCAGACAATGCCTTCTCAGACAACAGGAATAAATTGCAAAGGAAAGTGCCCTAGTGTGCCCCAGACTGGCACTGGGCATGCTTTAAACAGAAATAGGAAAGGTCTTTTGATGATGTAATCTTAAAAGTGTCCTTGACATTCTCGAAGGTTTTAGCAGGCCCAAAGTAAAGAAAAAATAGAATCACGTTGCTGACGGGGAGCTCACAGTTACAGCAATCCAACTGCTTTTGTTACCAGTGCAGGCTCTGAAATTCAGAGAAGCCCACACTTAGAGAAGTTCGTCCGATCTCATTAGCAGTCCTACACACCAACATTAACCTCTGAAACATTTATGCTTTTAAAACCTACAGTAACCAAGAATAAATGTAACCAAATCCGTGCAATTCCATCCCAAAGAAATTAAGAAAAATATGTAAAATATAAAATAAAATCTGTGTAAATAGAGATATGAATTCCATAGTCAAGGATGGGAAAATTTACTGTCAGAACCTAAAAAGGGACTGATGTGTGGTAAATATTCTATATAGCTTCAAGAGAATTCATTGGAAATATGTCAATCCTCTCCCTACGCTAAGCAGATACTTTGTTGTCATTTCAATTAAAATCCTGTAGGGATTAATAGGTTTGTTAATCTTTTGAAATCAATTTTTGAGATAATTTATATTCAATAAAAACCACCATTCTAAAGTGTTTGATGAGTTTGGCAAATACTTGCACTGACATAACCCCCACCCCAATCGAGACAGAGAACACTTCCATCACCCCAAGAAGTCTGACTTTTGGGGCTTTTCAGGAACTTGACAAACTGATCTTAAAATGCACATTGTAGAGCAAAAGCTCGAGAATAGCTTAGAGAATTTTGAGGGTCAACAAGTTTGAAGATTTTCTCTAACCAAAATAAAGATTTATTTAAAAAATCAGACACTAAGACTAACAAATAGCCCAAAGGTGACGTTGTGAGTTTCAGAAATAGAGACATACTCAAATATGAAAATTATATATATACCAAACTATATATGTGTGTGTACCAAAAATGGCCTTTCGAATCAGTTTTATTGGAATACTGTCATGTCAATTCTTCTATAGACGGTCTATGACGTCCTCATTGCAGAGTAAGGGACAGCGATTGTATGGCCACAGAGCCCATTTATGACCTGGCTGACCACTGCGTAGGACCTTTGCTGAATTCTGAAGCTGCATGATACAGGAGGCTAAAATGCTTAAAGATTTATATTCTACTTTCTCAAAATAATAGAAACCTAATACCTCTGATTCCTTTTACCCCTCCCATCCTTTGCATTGTTGTTTTGAATTCCAGTTCTACATAGATATTAAAATATAACTCTTCATTCCATCCTCCTGCATTTCCATATTTTCACATAGGAACATTTTCTTCTAGCTAAAGAATATCCTTTGATATTTAGTGTGGGTTTGCTAACATTAAAATTTCCTCTATTTTTCCTAAATTATTTTTCTTTTGCCTTTATTTCTGAAGTTACTTTTACTAGGTGTAGAGATAGAGGATGATATTTGCTTCCTTTCAGCATTTTAGTAATTCTCCATGCATCCCTGACTGATTACAAATCTAGTACAAATGATCACTTTGACCAGTTCCCTGATCCTTCTAAGACCTTGGATTGTTCAAATTCCAATGATATCCCCCACATTTTCTGTCGTTTTAGACAACAATAGGTCAAGTCTCAACATTCTAATCACTAGTATAACCTCTAAAACAATAGTAATAGCGTGTATAGCATGTTAATAGAAGGATAAAGGGAACAGAATTTTTTTTTAATCTAAAAGAAGACAAAAAAAGAAGAGAAATAGGAACATACAGTATGTGGGTCAAATACACAACAAATTGTGAGAAGGTTAGATAGGACTCCAAATATATTTGTGCTTATTTTAATCATTGATAGATTAATTATTTACACTGAGATTGTCAGAGTAGATATAAAAACAAACCCAACAATATTTTGCTTACAGGAGTCATACCTTTATTATAAGAACACGGAAATATGTAAAACAAAAGGATGAAAAATGAATATCACGCAAATTTCAATTAAAAGAAACGTGTTTAGCTATAGTGATATCAGCTAAAGTAGACTTCAAGGCAAAACTTTACTAAAGAAAAGGAATACCTCCCTAGCGCCGAGGGATTACTACCAAGTACCAGCTGATGATGTAACTAGAAAATGACCTTGAATAAAAGGGTCAACTCAGACCAGCAGAGTATCTCTGTCTACATATAATACCAGGAGTTAAAAATGCTTTTTGACCTGAATCAAGGGGGAAATGGAAAGGACAAATGAGTTTATATGGCTATGAGTCTCCAAAAAGAGCCGGGAGGTTATCAGAGGGATCACCCTTATGCATACCTCAGCAGAGTCCCAGAGACAGATAAAGTAGATACAACCTCAGGTATTGGTTCTTCTGAGGGCTACAGAAACCCACAGGTTCTATGGTCATGGCAGATGGAGTTCAGTGCTATGTCAGTTGGCCCTTCTTTGTAGTTTGTGTTTCTGTGTGATGGAGCTGGACTCAGATGTGATCTTT
This sequence comes from Dasypus novemcinctus, assembly GCF_030445035.2. Taxonomy (NCBI): domain Eukaryota; kingdom Metazoa; phylum Chordata; class Mammalia; order Cingulata; family Dasypodidae; genus Dasypus; species Dasypus novemcinctus. The sequence goes on from NC_080686.1 coordinate 102,714,728, forward strand.
GTCCACAAGCTTCTCCTGTTACTTTTACCAGAACTGTAGTTGGTGCTGGGGTTTAGTGTATACCCAGGGGACCTGAATCTCTGGACTGACCATATGATAGCCAGGCCCTGAGCCTCAACAGACTTCAGTTCATACACTCTGGTTTATTGGACTTACCCCACTCAGCTAACATGGAGGTGAAGAAGGTCAACCACCACACCATGGAACCAAGAGGGCCTACAACTGAAAGCAGGAGGATTGCATCCAGCATCCATGTGGAATCTAAGCCCCCTCTTGATATAGGTGTGGAGTGAACACAGCCATTCCAAGGTCCACAGGATGGAAGAATAGAGTATGGATTAGAGTGGACTTACTGGTATTCTATTCATGAACTATTGTGATTAGTAATTGAAGAAAATGTGGCATTGGTGTGGAGAAAGTGGCCATGGTGGCTGCTGGGGGTAGGGAATGGAAGGAAAAGATGAGATGTGAGGGCGTTTTCGGGACTTGGAGTTGTCCTGGGTGGTGCTGCAGGGCCAGTTACTGGACATTGTATGTCCTCCTATGGCCCACTGGGTGGACTGTGGGAGAGTGTGGGCTATGATGTGGACCATTGACCATGAGGCACAGCAGTGCTCAGAGATGTATTCACCAAATGCAATGAATGTATCCTGATGATGGAAGAGATTGTTGCTATGGGGGGAGGAGTGGGGTGAGAGGGGTGGGGGGTAAATGGGGATCTCATTTTTTTAGGGTAATATTAAAAAAATAAAGATTAAAAAAAAAGAGTGATGTTAGTTGTAGATGTTTAGTAGATATCCTATATCAGTTCAGGAATTTTGTTTCTATTTTGAGTTTGCTGAGAGCATTTTGCTAAGTGGGTTTTTTCAATTTCCTTTTCTGAATTTATGTAGATGATCATATGATTTCTTCATTTTTAGTTTGATGAGAAACTATAAGTAATTGATTTGTGAATGTTGAACCAACACTTATTCTTGAAATAAACCCTAATTGTATTATCCTTTTAATATTAAAAAAGAAGAAAAAAAAAGAAAAGGAAAAGCTCCTCAATTTAAAAAGGGGGTCAATCCATAAGGAAGAAATAATTCTGACCCTGTATGCAGTTTCAAAACATACATGACAAAAACGAGACAGAAACTAAAGGGGGAGAAACTGACAATGATACTGACAATTTCATCATACCTCACAGTTTCTGATAGATCAAGCAGGAGAAAATCCATAGATATACAGAAAATCTAAACAAAACAATACCCTTGAATTATTGCATGCATTTTGAATACTGCACTGAACGTTGACTATAAATGCTTTCTTTGCAAGTATACATGAATATTTATTTACATCCATGGTAGGTTGGATTGCAAAGCAAGCCTTAACAAAATTCAAAGGATTCATATTTTATTCTCTGATCACAGAAGAAGTATGATAGAAATATATATCTAAACGATCATTTAAAAATCATCAACTCCTTGTAAATTAAGCAATATACTCTTTTTTTTTTAATGTACCAGGCACCAGGGATTGAACCCAGGACATTGTATGTGAGAAGACGACACTGAACCACTGAGCCACACCAGCATCCCTGGGTTGTTTTTTTGCTTTGTTTATTGTTTGTTTTTCTTTATTCAGGAGGCACCAGGAACCAAACCTGATACCTCCTATGTGGAAGGCAGGTGCCTAACCACTTGAGCCACATCCACTAGAAGGAATACACTTTTAAATAGCCTCTGTGTCAAAGAAAAAAAATCACAACAAATATCAGAAACCTTTTTAGCTGAATGACAAAACAAAAGTTCCTAGAAGGAAAAGCATAACCTCAAGCTATAATAGAAAGAAAAAATAAAATTATTACTCTAATTCTATCACAACAAGCTAGAAAAATAAAAACAAATGAAAAGGAAACAAAGAGGGAAAATATAGTAATGAAAAACAGAAGTCAATGAAAAAGAAAAAATACATATAAGCAAAGAAAAAGCCAAAGTGTAGTCTTTGAAAATATTCATAAAATTGATAATTACCTAGCAATAATAATCAAAAGAGAAAGAGAGAGAATGAACACACATTACCAACATCAGGAAACAAAAGAAGGGAAACAACTACAGATCATTGCCATTAGAAAGATAGTGAGAGGATATTATAAATAATATGGCAATACAAACATGTGACAATTTGTATGAAATGAACAAATTTTTTGAAAACAAAAACAAAACTCACACTAAAATAAATAGAAAATAAGAATGATTTTAGATTGATTCATGAAATTTAATCTGTTTTGTACATCATTGCCAAATAAAAACTTCTGGTTCAGATGTTTCATTAGTGAATTGTTTCAAAGTTTTAAGAAAAATTATGCTAAGCATACCCAACTCTTCCAGCAAATAGAGAATGCTGGAGTATTTTACAACTTTTTAATGAAAGTAATGTACGCTTCATATCAACACTTGACAATGACAATTTTAAAGATAAAAAATCTAGACTAATCATATAAATGTATATAGCGACATAAATCCTAAATGAAATATCAGAAAATCAAATTTAGTTAAAATAATCAAAAGAATGATACATCTCAACTATCTGAGATTTATTTCAGGAATACAAGGGTGGTTTACAGTTGGAAACAATGATGTAATTTATTTGCATGGGAAAATACAGGAGAAAAATCATGTGCTTACCCTGATAAATGAAAAAAAAAATCCAGATTTGAAATAATTTAACACTTATTAATGGAAAAAAAATGCTTACCAAACTAGGAACTCCTTAATCTGTTTACCATTATCTATTTAAAAGAAAAACTGCAGCAAACATGTAACTTCATAGTGATTTATTGAATTTTTGGCCCTGAGATCATGAATTAGACAAGAATGCACATTATTCTTTAATTCAACATTATACTCAAGTTTCTAGCCAGTGAAATAAGTCAAGAAAAATGAAAATTACACAGAGCTCAAAAAGGAAGGAATTATTCACTGACAACATGATTGTGTACCTGCAAAATCCAAAAGATGATACAGGTGAACTATTAGAATTAATAAGTATATTCATCCAGATAACTGGATAAAACAGCAATGCCAAATAAAAATCGATATCAATGTAAACAGTTCGTGTCTCTATACTGGCACCCAGCAAATAGAAAATGACCTTTCAAAGCCTTATCATTCACAATATGCCAAGGCTCTCAGTGCCTTGGTGAGTGTCGTGGCCTCCAAGGGGCCTTTGGTCCCTGCCCCGGGGCGTGCAGGCATCCGCCAGCTCTTGTGGCCTTACTTGGTCAGGGCTGCAAGCGGCGTCCTTCTCCAGAGTGTTGCCTTTAGCCCAGTGCGACTTTCCACACCCACGAAATTCAGCCCCCACCCCAGGCAGCCCATAGCTAATGGCTGAGTGACGCAGGGCAAAAGCCTGGCCCTGCCCTAAGATGAGTCCAACTCGGCAGCGCAGGTCACTCCAGAGGACCCCGGGGCTGCTGCAGCTACTCTCCAGCTGGGGCCACCTGGCTGAGTTGTTCCCCTCACACCCCTACTTACTCCCTCAGTAAGTCTCCAGATCAAGACGCCCTTTTAGGCCCTCCTTCTGGGGAACCTGTGCCTAGAAAGAACATAAGACCTCTGTGCTTAAAACACCACACCAGGGAGCCAAGAGTGCCTACAGCTGCTAGCAGGAGAACTGCATCCCTCATCCATGTGGAATCTAAGCCCCCTCTTGATATAGAGATAGAAGGGACATCACCATCCCAGGATCCACAGGATGGAGGAATAGAGCATAGATTAGAGTAGACTTACTGGTATGCTACTATGGAACTACTGTGATTAGTAATGGAAGAAACTATAGCATTGATGTGGAGAAAGTGGCCATGGTAGCTGCTGAGGGCAGTGAGAGGGAAGAAGAGATGTGATGTGGGGGCATTTTCAGGACTTGGAGTTGTCCTGGGTGGTGCTGCAGGGACAGATGCTGGACATTGTATGCCCTGCCATGGCCCACTGGGTGGACTGGGGGAGAGTGTAAACTACATACAATGTAAACCACTATCTATGTGGTGCAGCAGTGCTCCAAAATGTATTCACCAAATGCAATGAATATCCCAGTATGATGAAAGAGGTTGTTGATGTGGGAGGAGTGGGGTGAGGGGGGTGGGGAGTATATGGGGACCTCTTATATTTTTTTAATGTAACATTTTAAAAAATAAAGAGAAAAAACAAACAAATAAAAGAACTAGGAGATATTTTTCAGATCTTTAAATCTAAACTAACAGAGTCATATTTCAAGAATTGAAAGACTCAATGTTGTGAAGATGAGAATTCACCCCAGATTGAGCTACAGATTTAATGCAATCCCAGTCAAAGTTCCAGCAGCCTTTGTTTTTTGGTATGTGTTATGTGTGTATGTGTGTGTTGGTCAAAATAAATTACAGAGAAACACAAAAGGCCAAATAAACAAAGCAAGTTTAAAGAAAACTAAAACTGGAAGGCTCCACTACCAGATGTCAAGGCTCATCATAGATCTATAGTAATTAATAGAGTGTGGATATAAAATGAGAACAATGGAATCGAATAGAGAGTTCAAAACACTAGTACTTTACCCAAACTGTAATTCCAAATGGATTGTAGGTCTAAATTTAAAAGGTAAAACAATGTGTCCTTTAGAAGAAAACACAAGAGGATAGCATTTTGAACTTGGACTAGGCAAGCATTTCTTAAACAAGATGTGAAATAACACTTATCATATTGGGAAAAATAGTAAACTGTTTTATTTTAAGGTAAAGGGCTTGTAGTGATTAAAAAAAAAGAGAGACATCTTTAAGAGAGTTGAAAGGAAAGCTACAAAATGGGAAAGATAACTGCAATATAAATACATGAGAAAGGACTCATAATCTATATAATAGACAAAACTCTTACAGATCAGGAAAAAGGCAAGCAACCCAATATAAAAATGGGCAAGAAGCTTGAACAAGCACATCACCAAACAGGGTAGCCACATGGCCAACGATCATATAGAGGTTGTTCAATTGTACATCAGAAAATAAAAATAATTCCTATACTGTGATACAAACACCCACCCACTAAGTGGCTAAATGAAAAAAATAAAATAAAAATAGAGGCAATACCAAGTGTTGGCAAGGATGTGAACAACTTGAACTTGTACATACTTAATAGAAGTGTCACTTGGAATAGGCATTTCACATGCATATACCTCAGGATGAAGTAACTATACTGCCAGTTATTTCTAGTTTACCAAAAGGCAAGCACAAGACCCTCCATAGCAGCATTATTTATTACAGTCAAAACATGAACAACTCCTAAATGGTCATCTACAGTCAAATGGATTGGTATATTTTGGAATATAAAGATACAATATGAAATACTAAAAAGTTATGAGTGATGGGAGCAGATATGGCTCAAGCAGTTGAGCTCCCACCTCCTACACGGGAGGTCTTGGGTTGGGTTCCTGGTGCCTCCCGAAAAAAAAAACAGAAAACAAACAAAAAACCAACTCAGGGAAGCCAATGTGGTTTAGTGGTTGAGCACTGGCTTCCCACATACGAGGTCCTAGGTTCAATCCCTGGCCCCGGTACCTCAAAAAAATAGAAAGTAATAAGAATGAAAGAACTATGGCTTCAGGCACTCCAAGTAAATCTTACAAACATACTGTTGAGAGAAAGTGAGCCAGATACAGCAGAGTCCACTGCCTAGGCTTTCAGAAGCAGGTAGCAGAAATGTAGGGTGTCAAGGAGTCAAACAGCTGTTAGCGTTTAGGCAGGGTTGGTTGGACTCAGTGGCACAGGGCCATGCTGGGATGCTGGTGACTGGGGAGTGCTAACTGGCATAGAATTTGTTCAGCTCTCTGTGTGCTATACTTCTATAGAAAGTGTACTGAATAAAATTGTATAATTATAGTGCTGGTGGATAATGCAATTCGCCACTGGATTTTTTTTAAAAGGCAAACTACAGCCTGGGAAAAGATATTTGCATATGAAAAAAACGTGTTTCCAAATATTTAAAATACTACTACAAATCAACACCCCAATAGAAAATTGGGTGAAGGATATAGTTGGCAATTTCCACAAAAAGGAAATGCCAGGGAACAATTACATAAGAAAAAAGATAATCAACTTCCTTAATAACCTGAGAGAGGCACCTTTAAGTCACAATGTGATACCACTGCACACCCACCAGAGGGGCAAAAATTAAAAGTTCGACAATAGTGGATGTTATGATGATAAAGAAAATCAAACTCTGTTGCATCACTGACGGGAGTGTAAATTGAGAAAACTGCTTTGTAGAGCAATTTGGGGATAGGTACAAAATTGAACAATCCTGAAATTCCACGTGGAGGTATCTGGCTTAAGGGGAAACTTCTGAAGCCTGGATGCACATTAGAATTGCCTGGCAAGCTATGAGTCAAACAAACAAAAACAAAACAAACAAAATGAAAACAGATAAATGAAATCAGAAGGAGGGGCAGGGGTGCGGAGAGCAGCCTGCACGTGTGTGAAGTGTTTAACTCTCTCTTAAGGTACAGCAAGTTTGAAAGACTGCCTGGGGAAACCGTCCTAAATGTGCACATGGAGGTGAGAATGCTCTTCGTACTATCTGTCAGAGAGAAGGGTAGAATCTGCAGCTGTTGCACAAAAGAATTCATGGTAAAATTGAAGATATTTAACATTGAAATACTATAACGTGTTTGAAAATGAGTGAACTACATCTAAATGTATCAACATGGGTGAATCTCACAAACACAGTAGAAAGAATAATTTGAATTATGATAAAGACAGTATTATGTTGATTTTATAAAATTAGGAGCAATGTAAAAATCTACTTTATATTTAAAGTCAGCGGGTCCAAGTAGTTAAGAACTCAATCTGGTTCAGACATCAGCTTGCCTACCAGCAAGTGTGACCTTGAGCAAGTGTATCTCACTTTCTTCCTCCTTAAAATAAGGATACCCAAGACCTTGGACCAACTGGACAAACTGACCAGTTGTTACTATTATAACACAGCAGGCTTCGACTGTATCTATATTTCATTTCTTAAAAATCATCTATGGCAAGTATGACAAGATGTTAGGGTTTTAGAAACTGGGTGGTGATTATATGCCTGCTCTGTTTGGTTTTGTTAATTTTGTTTTCTGTTCTTTCCTGCATATTTAAAATATTTCAAAATGGAAGAAAACTAACTCGAGCCTCAGTGACCACAGTCTCAAGGTCAAGTCTCCTGCAGGACACCTACCCAAGGGGATTCTCTGACAACTGGCAGAGACAGTTTACCTGCTGGGTTCTGAATCCAAGTTGAGTGGTGTCCTAAATCCAAAAGTCATCTCGCCCCTAATTTATCAAATGTGATATAAGAAATTAAACTCATAATGTGCGCTGGAATCATTTCTATTCCAATCACTGAAATGCTGGTCTGCTGAAGCCAGTTTCAAAAGTCCTTTGTGATTCTTTAATTAGGTTTTTGTTGCTTTGGTTCTGTTTTCACTCTGCTCACCTCTCCTGCATTGACTTATGACTACAAAGCTCGATGTTAAAACATAACAAAAGGAAACAAAACTTTCCACCTCACTCAGAATAAAGTCCCCAAACTCCTTTGGCCCCCCAGGCCACACGTCACTGCCCCTGAATACAGTCCTGGCCTTATGTTCCAGCACACGCCATCCTGCTCCTCTGCTCGGCCACACTTGCTAGAGCGTTATTCTTCTTTCTTTCATACATGCCAAGCGTCCTTCCATCTCAGTGTCCTCTTGCTTGCCTCACCGGGGTCTCTTCCTGCAGAAGTTCTACAACCCAGGGTAGGGAGGGCTGGTCTCATTCTATGTCCTGTGCCTTGGAAGCTTTCCCTTCCATCCGGAGTCTCCTTTTCCAAGTGATCATGGCACTTGGTCGTGTGGTTTGTGAGGGACCTTATCAAAAATCCTGCCTGGAAAGCCAACTAAAGTCTGTCCACACAGTCACTCAGTTTTCTTGTGTAAGTGGAATTTTCTGGCAATCCCCCGTGGACTAGGCAGTCAGCACAGATGCCACATCGGCTTCAGTGCCTTCCAGCAGCCCTGCCCACCTCATGCCCGTGGACGTTCTCTGCTAAGCAAACCTGGTGTCCTTGGAAACAGCCTAGTTTCAGAAGGATCTCTCTGTTCCTGGATTTCTCTCTCCTCTTTTCCTGAAAACTGACCCAAAGTGCAACCCAGGACTCTTAAATACCCACGTTGTATTTAAGAACATGGTGAATTGATTACTTTGAAATTGAATTCAGGAGCAGGATAGGTTGGTTTTCAAGAGGTCTAGTGTTCAATAATAATATACACATAGACATATAGAGTAAATCTCCTGTTGCTGCAGCACATAGCTTTTGCTCTAATAGCTGTCTTCTGATAGTCATTTCTACTTGACAGCACCTCAAACCCTCCAAGTAAGCCCACCCATACCCCAAAATCCCACCCCGCCCCATCCCCACCCCGTGGCCTGCTGGTGACTGCAGAGCAGGTTGCTACATGGTGTGCTGTGGGGACACAAGCTCAGGGCACAACAGAAACTTTCAGCAAATGAGCCCTTTATTACTTGTACAGAAGAGTGCAGAAAGGGGAAATGGCCGCCTTGACACTTAGCACAAAGAGTCCAAAAGAGCAGGGAGGCAGTCTCATCACAGCCGGTCTCCCGCGGAGGCCAGAGCTGCTCTGATGGCAGCTCCCTGCGCCCCACTGGGGGCCGGAGAAGAAAGACCACCTTACAGTGCCTGGTTTCTATCCACCTGGGGGGCAAGGAGCCCTGCCACCGAGACTCCTGTTCTGATAAGCATCTGCGCTGCTCGTTTCTAGTTTCTGGGACTTAAGGCCTGGTGGGGCCTTTTCATTAGACTTAGCATCTCCCCCAGGTTGTGGAAGGGCACAGCAGAAGGGGGGGAGGGGAGGGCTGGGTGATGACTGCTTCCCAGGGGTCCGTGACTTCCCTAACAAAGACCCCACACTTATGTTCTTCATCAGCTGCTGTTCTCACACTGCACCCTCTCCAGGCACCATCTGCATGCCTATAGTTTCACCTACTACCTGGAAGCCAGTGTTTCTTAGCCCCAGGTGTCTATATGTTCACCTACTACCTGGAAGACAATGTTTCTGAACCCAAGCATTTTGACTTCTGGCACTGGGGTTGGTGCATGCTCAGGAGACTTGAATCTCTGGACTGCCCATGTGCCAGCTGGGCCCTGAGCCTCAGCAGAGTTGCAACTCCTACTCTCCAGTTTGTTGGACTGAGCCAGGTCAGCTAACAGGGAGGTTAGGATGGTCAACCACCACACCAGGGAACTGAGAGTGCCTACAACTGCAAGCAGGAGAATCGCATCCATCAGCCATGTGGGATCAAATCCCCCTCTCGATTTAGAGGTGGAATGGATGTCACCATCCCAGGGTCCTCAGGATGGATTAGAGTGGACTTACTGGTATTCTACTATAGAATTTTTGTGACTCTAGCAATGGAAGAAATTGTATCATTGATGTGGAGACAGTGGCCATGTTGCTGAGGGCAGGGAGAGGGAAGAAGAGGTGTGGTGGGGCATTTTGGGGACTTGGAGTTGTCCTAAATGACATTGCAGGGACAGATGCTGGACATTATATATCCTGCCATAACCCACTGAATAGACTGGGGGAGAGTGTAAACTACAATGTAAACCATTATCCATGTGGTACAGCAGTGCTCCAAAATGTATTCACCAAATGCAATGAACGTGCCACACTGATGAGAAAGGTTCTTGATGTGGGAGGAATGGGGTGGGTATATGGGGCCCTCTTACAGTTTTTAATGTAACATTTTGTGTGATCTAGGTATCTCTTTTTTAAAAAGACAATAAAAGAATATATGTATAAAGTGCGGTGGGCAGCCTCTACGGCAGTCCCCGACAGCAGGTCCTCCTGATAGCCCCACCCCTGTGGAACCCTCTCCTCATGGGTATGGTCTGCACCTAGTGACTCACTCCAGTAACTTGAAAATGGCCAAGGGATGGGGCGTCACTTCTGAGGTGAGGGTACCAAAAACTGGCCTCCACTTTGCTGGTCCTCCCTCACCCTCTCAGAGAACTCGCTCTTGGGAAGCCAGCTGCCAGTGTGTGAGCTGCCCCATGGAGCACCACGTGGCAAAAGCTGAAGTCTCCAGCCAACAGCAGGCAAGGTTCTGACTTGTCTGGCTCAGGACGAGTCAGTAGATTAATGCCTTGTGCTCCACAGGGCGGAGGATGAGCATGAGGGGCGTGTGAGTGCCTCTCACTGGGGTGGAGGGATGAAACACCTCCTAGAAGGTGACACCCCACCAGGATGGAAGAGCACAGAGAAAACACATTTTTTCACAAATTTATTCTAAGAAAATCAGATGCTGTTTTACTTCTTTTTTGGAAAGAGAGGAGTGTGATGAAGACCGGAGAGTTATTTTTTTAAGGCTCCCCACTAAGGAGCTATTATTTTGAGTTTCTTTTCTATTTTCTCCCGACCTGATATCTTGGGTGTCTTCTTCACCATGGTTTTATTATTGTTTCTCTTTCATGAGGAAATAGAAATACAACATTTGCTATTTTCAAAAAAATATCTAGCTTTTAAGGTACCCTGGCACAAGATTAATTTTGAGAGCTTTCCCTCCCTTTGAAATAATTCTCTGTTGATGGCTTTTAGGATGCCTGTTGGAGGTGGGGAAGCCCATCTCCAAGAGGAGATGAGACCATGCTCAACTTGAAGGTGGCAGGGTACCCCTGGGTCCTCCTGTCAGACCTCCACAAGCTGAAGCTCAGGGTTGACGGTAAGAGAACCTAGATTCAAGTTCCACCACTGCTGCTACGAACCATTTGAGTGGCCTTTTGCAAACCCCTTCACTCTCTAAGTTTGCTCACCTGAAAATAGAGAAATATGATGGTAGTATTTGTGTCTCAAAGTTCTGATAGACCTCAAGTAGTATGGTACATGAAGAGAACTTTGTAAATGGGAAACTAACTCAACACAATGAAGTCATGACTATTAAATACAAGAAGGTAGGTAAAACTTGGATGAAAAGTGTAAGGTTTTATAAATATGTTGGATCTTGTTATTACTATAACTTTAAGAAATGATTGGTTGCCCTCTCCCAGAGGAGATAATGTAGCTGAGTGGAAAATCAGCTTTGACTCTTAAAGGAAAGACTTAAAGTGGATTCAGGGACCTGATAAGCTTTGAAATTAGACTATGAGAGATACCTGAAAGAACTGTTCCTAGATCACTCTTAACCCTGTTCCCAGCCCTTACCAGTCTTCTTCTTCCTGTTCTTTATTTCTCTTTCTTTCACTGTTTTGTCTCCTTCCCTCTCATCTTTCTTCTCTGTGATACTCATGGACCTCACTTCTTGGATCTCCCTTCAAGAAAAACTTGTACCCCTCCCTCACACCATATACAAAAATGAACTCAAAATGGATCAATTACCTAAACATAAGGGCTAAAACTATAAAACTCTTAGAAGAAAACATGAGGGGAAATCTTCATGAACTTGAGTTTGGCAGTGGATTCTTAGGTATGACAACAAAGTAATGAGCAACAAAAGAAAAAATAGATAAATTGGACTTCATTGAAATTTAAAACCTTAATTTTACATTAAAGGATGCTGTCAAGAATGTGAGAGAAAATATCTGGAAATCATATATCTGGTTAGGGTTTGATATCCAGAATATAGAAAGAATTGCTACAATTCAACAACAAAAACAAAAAAACCCAATTTAAAAAAATGGATAAGAGACTTGAAAAGACATTTTTCCAAAGAAAATATTCAAAAATACATGAAAAGATGCTCAATATCATTAGCTGCTATTAGAGAAATGCAAATCACAATCACAAGGAAACACCACTTCATACCCAGTAGGATGATTAGAATTTTTTTTAAATGAAAACAACAAGAGTTAGCAAGGATGTGGAGAAATAGGAGCTCATGTACATAGTTGATGGAAATATGAAATGGTGCAGAGCTATGGAAAACTGTTTGGCATTTCCTTAGATATTTAAGCATAGGATTATCATATAACCCACATTTCCACTTCTAACTATGTACTCAAAAGACTTGAAAACCAGGGACTGTTAGATATTTATACACCAATGATCATAGTAGCATTATTCACAATAGCCAAAAGGTGAAACAATTCAAGTGTCCATCATCAACAGATGGATGAATGAACAGAATGTGGCATATATACATATAATGCAATATTATTTGGCCTTTTATAAAAGGAATGAAATTCTGGTAGATGTTACAGCATGGATGAACCTTAAAGACATTGTGTTTTGTGTAATAAGACAGACACAAAAAGACAAATAGTGTATGATTTCATTGATATGAACTACCTAGAATAAGCAAATCCATAAAGATAGAGGTAGATTACAGGTTACATGGGGCCAGGGGAGGGGAGGCTGGAGAGTTAATGCTTCATAGGTAAAGAGTTTCTGTTTGGGTGATGAAGTTGTTTTGCTAATGGGTGGTGCTGATGGTAGCACAACATTGTGAATGTAATTAATGTCACTGAATTGTACACATGGACATGGTTAAAATGGGAAGAGTTGTGTTGTATATATGTTACCGCAATAAAAGTTTTTTAAAAAATAGAAAGAATTTGCCCATTAGCCGCAAGGAGTAAAGTCAGCTGAGAGCCCCAGCCCATGACTGAGCCCAGCAGGGAAGTGGCCCGGCCATTTCCACCCACTGAGGGACGCCTCGCAGGAGTAGTCTTTGTTCTGGCTCAATGCTGCTGGCTCAACGCTGCTTCCTCCCGCTTTCCTTTCACAGGTGTGAGGTGTGCATTGGGCTCTGCAGGATGTCCCGCCCCATCCCATTTTGCCCCGCTTATCTTTTACATGTTCTCCCCAATAAACCCCTCGCATGCCTGACTCTGTCTCGGTGTCTGCTTACTGAACCAATGCACTTTTCTTCCCTACCTTTTGCTTTTTCCTTCTTTTAATGGACAGAAATTATGGAACCTAAGGTAGGTGTAGGTCATGCAAGAGAATGAGATGCAGCCATGGGCCTCACCTTCTCTTAGAGGAGACAAGAAATGTGTGTTATCTACATTCCAGGGGCTCTTACCTTGGAGATCTTGATACAGCAGCTCTGCAGTGAGCCCAGAAGTCTGCATTGTAGCCAAATGCCCCAGAGGATCGTTATGATCAAGAAATTGGGAAATACTGCTTTAGAACAGGGGCCAGATTTGGCCCTCTGCCCATTTTTTAAACAAAGTTGTATTGGAATACAGCTGAGCTCATTCATTTGCCTGGTGTCTATGACCGCTTTCACGCCATAAGGGCAGACTTAGTAGTTGTAACCGAGACCACATGGCTCACAAAGCCTAAGAGATTTACTATTTTGCCCTTTATGGAAAATGTTTGTTGGCCCTGCCTCTAAGGTGGCACTTTGCAACCTTGACGTTAGAATTGTCTGGGGTACATTTAAGAGCCCCCATGTCTGGAGAGTGCCCAGAAAGTTAAATCAGGATCTGTTCAGCCGGGGCCCAGGCATCAGCTGTTGCTTTTCACTCCCAGGTTATTCCATTCCAGGGTGTGGCCAAGACGAGGATGTGAGGCTGACCTCAGCAAGACCACAGAGGAGAACAGGACAATGACCCACCCATCCCCTCTGCAGCCACCGCCCCCGGCACCCAAACCTCAGCCTCTGTAACCAGCGGCCGCACCTGGTCAGGACTTGGGCAAGGGCTGCCGTTTTCTCTAGGATTTTCTCCTGCTTCCAACTCAGGGCCAACAGGGGAAAGCCAAGTGTGCTCCCACCCCAGTGATGCAGGATGCCCCATTTCTAGTGAGCCCGCCTGCAGCATCCGGGCCGGCATCTCCGAGCAGGCCACACAGGACACCTTCTCTTTGGCCCCCCACAAGGCTTCCCCACCTGCCCCGACTTCCTGCCTGAGCCTCACTGCCCTGCTGGGGCAGGCTATGAACGAAGAGCCTCTGCTTGCTCTCCGGGACCTCTGTGTTCAGCTGCTGCCCCACGCTCCAAGGAGAGACCTGAGCCCTGCGGCGGAGGAAGTAGCCTGTGCCAGAGACACCCGGCTTCCATCCGCACCTGCCTCCAGAAGAGGGGCGGGCAGGGACAGAGCCGTTTAGGTGCAGGGACCTTCGTGGGACTGAACTTGAAGAATTGAAGGGAAGGTACTGTAGTAGAGAAGTCGGGGGTACATGGTATCGAAGGCCAGGACATGAGAACTCTGAGAAGGAAGGTGATTTATTTCAACCCGCCGCACTCGGCGGACTTCTGTCCTAATAAAAACCAAGCCCCAAATAGAATTTTGAGTTCCCTTTTATACAGAAAAGTTATAAGGGTGGGGAGTTAAATGGTGCTTTTATGAAAGCAAATGACTTTCCTTGTTAAGTGTTTGTGTGAGTACCAGATAGGTTTTGAATTAAAGTACCCCCCACATTTCAGGTGAGCTTAAATTAGCATATCCCCCACATTTCAGGTGAGCTTGAATTAAAATCTTCCACGCATTCCGTCTGGATGCAACTTTGAATACACTCAGTCTTACATCCTTTCTGAACATTCAAAGCCTGGAGGGCCGATATTACTTATTTGGATTTCTAGAGATTGGGTACACTTGGATACAGAATTAGACAATTTTGAATTTATGCACAGGCTCTATCAGTCCAACGTCCCCCTCCCCTCTGTCCAGCCCAGAGTTCCAGAGTGTCCGGAGCCAAGCTCTGGAAGACTCCCTTTCCCTCCAGAATATTCTCCTCCTACTGCAGAAGGAGAAGGTGAAGGGCGGGGCGGGAGAGGAGGGCAGTGCCCAGGCCAGTCACACTCAGGGGAGGGAAAGGGCTTGGGAGATGGGACCTCACGGAGGTGCGAGAGGCAATCTCAGGCCTGAAAATGAGAACCCTGCGGCCTGTCACCCAGCAGGGGGGCTGCTGCCAGCAGCTCCGGCCCATTCCCTTCTCATTTCAAGGTGATGATGGTTCTCTCCGCACTGAAGTCATGTTCTCAGAATTTTATCTGGACCACCAGGTCCCTGGGATTGACTGGGGGAAATGGGGGTGGGGGGGGCGAGTAGCAGCCGGGTGTCTCGGGGTGGAGGCCCCACGAGCAGGTGGGGAATCTTGCTTTCAGGCACTTCTCTGTTTGAGCTCCTTTACCAGGCCCCAAGGCCCCACCTCCGGGGGAATTGACCACCCCACCCCTAGCTCCCCAGAAGCCTTCAGTGCCTTTTGCTCTCAGTCCCTCGCACACCAGCCCTGGAGAGCTTCCAATTAACACAGCTGTGGCTACTGGGTAAGGATCTGAAAAGCTGGAAGAATTTTTTGAGTGGCAATTGAACTAGCCCTGAGGGTACACGCATGTTTACAAGGGTGATAGACAGTGCCTGGAGCCCCAGGATAGAAGTTCAAGCAGCCTCAGCCGAGCAGGAGGTTTGCTGGGCCACCTTTGCTGCTGAAACCCCTGTGGATTCCTCACCTCTCTCCACCTGCCAAGAGGGCTGGGGATTAGCACAGACTGACCCCTTGCTCTGTGCGGCCACCGGGCTAAGCTTTGCGACACCCTCCATTAGCAAGCATTATTTCCCTCCCACGTCACAGTTACAAGGGTTTCTGAAGTAAGTATTAATTCGTTTTTCAGATGAAAAGCATTGTTAAGTGGCTGTCAGGGGTGACACAGAACTTGGCAGAACTAGTGTCTGACACCTAACTGAGGCTTCCCTAGACTTTTATGAGTCCTCCTGAACACAAGATACCCCGGAATGCAAACCAAAAATTCAGGTTCCAGAGGCCCCGCCTCTGGACCTTCTGATCAGGTTTGGGGATGAGGAGAATGAGGCACCTGGCTCAAGGGAGCGCAGGTGCGGGAAGAAGCCTCGCAGGTGTGGTCAGGGCTTCAGGGCTCCGCTGGAGCCGGCCGCTCTTCAGAACTGGCCTGAGGTGGCAGGAGGGCCCCTACGTTTACGCCACACGCACCTCCACCCGTCGGTCGCTGGATGCGCGCTTCCCTGGGAAGAGTGGGACTGGGGCCAGGGCGGGTGGTCCTCTCCAGCTGGGGCAGTAGAAAAAGAACTGTTCTACTAACCGTTAGCTAATCCTTCCCAGCAGCTGGCGAAACAAACTCTTCAGTGCCGAAGCAAAATTGGGCAACGCGGCATCATGCACAACAGGAGCCCTGTAAAATTCACTGAAATTGGGATATGAAGTCCCAAAAGCTAGCGCGGGCCAGTTTACGGGTCTGCGTCCATTGTCCTCGCTGATACCCCCGAGGGCCAGTAGGGGGCAGCAAAGAGCTTCTCAGGTGCTGTTAGGAGCCCTGAGGTGGCCACGCAGGGCCTGGCGAGGGGTCTCACCTGAGAAGGGTTTGCTGGGTGCCAGGGACTCAGGCAAGCCCAAGACTGGCCCAGCATTAGCAGAATCTGAGAATGGACAGGTGGGCAGGGCCCAGGTCACGAGGAGGTGGCCACCCGTGCAGAGAAGGTGGGGGTTTTCCTACAAGCAGGGATCCCTTGAGGGTTTTTAAGTCAGGGAAGTGATGGATTTGGTTTTAGAATGCTCTTTCTGACTGCAGGGCAGATGCAGACATTGGGAAGCAAAGGAGAGGCTCCTTGATGAAGGGGCTGCACCTCTTAGCTAACCAACAGGTTACTTAACCTCATTATTCAGGGTCTGAAAATTTAGGAGAGGAGGGTAGGAATACTTACGGTACACTTATGAGACTACTATGACAACTGGAGAGCACTTAGCACAATGCCTGCAAAACGAAACGCGTTCATTAAACATTAATGATGAGTGCTATTGTCTGTTATATTTACAGAGATACTTGTGGTCTAATGAGCAGGATATGGTGACAGTTCAGGCGTCAGGAAGATGGCAGGGCCATGGACAGAGGACAGGCCCCAAGGCGGAGAGGGGCAGCCTGCAGGCGGAGCAGGAGGGCTGCCCTGGAGGCAGCGAGACAAGCCCTGAGTCCACGTCCAGGTGAGGGCAGGAGACTGGGGGCGGGAGAGTCAGCAGTGCACGGAGCAGAGAGGGGCAGACAGCCAGGCTGGGTGGGAATAAACTTGGAGCAGAGGAGGAAGGAGAGATGGGAGCCGAAGGGACCTCCGGCCTGAGTGTGACAGGGTTGGGGCAGCCAGGCAGGTGTGCGGGGGACAGGTGAGGGCAGCCGCCCGGCAGCTTTCAAGGAGAGAGTGCCACACCAGGGAACCAAGAGTGCCGACAACTGCAAGCAGAATCACATCCATCAGCCATATGGGATCTAAGCCCCCTCTTGATATAGAGGTGGAGTGGACATCACCATCACAGGGTCCACAGGAAGGAGGAATAAAATATGGATTAGAGTGGACTTACTGGTGTTCTACTATGGAACTATTGCGCCTCTAGCAATGGAAGAAATTGTACCATTGATGTGGAGACAGTGGCCACAGGAGTTGCTGAGGGCAGAGAGAGGGAAGAAGAGGTGTGATGTGGGGGCATTTTTGGGACTTGGAGTTGTCCTAAATGACATTGCAGGGACAGAGTCTGCATATTATATATCCTGCCATAACCCACTGAATGGACTGGGGGAGAGTGTAAAGTACAATGTAAACTATAATCCATGCAGTGCAGCAGTGCTCCAAAATGTATTCACCAAATGCAATGAAGGTGCCACACTGATCAAAGAGGTTGTTGATGTGGGAGGAGTGGGGGAGGGGAGACTGGGGTATATGGGAA
Source organism: Dasypus novemcinctus (assembly GCF_030445035.2). Taxonomy (NCBI): domain Eukaryota; kingdom Metazoa; phylum Chordata; class Mammalia; order Cingulata; family Dasypodidae; genus Dasypus; species Dasypus novemcinctus. The sequence continues at coordinate 102,732,395 of NC_080686.1, forward strand.
CCTCTTATATTTTTTAATGTAACATTTTTGGTGATCTATGTATCTTCAAAACAATAGAATTTTTAAAAAAGTAAAAAGGAGAGAGTGGCTGGGAAAGCCAGCGCAGCACAGACATTAGGAGGAGGGCACTGGAGAGGGGAAGGGGTGGGCGGTTTCCCAAGAACAACCTAAGTGAAGGCAGAAGCCCAGCTGCAGCCAGCTGGGGAGTGGGTGGGGAGGGGACAGAGGTAAGGAGGGCAGCCTAAAGGGTTGACTACGTAGACCAAGGGGTGGGAGATGATAATAGACAGATTATCTGTTTTGGTTTTCCACAGTTGCTATCACAAATGTCACAAATTGGTTGTTTTTGTTTTGTTTTTTAAATTATTTTTATTGTCTTTTTTTTTAAAGATACATAGATCACACAAAATGTTATATTAAAAAATACATAAAAGGTTCCCATAGACCCCACTCCTCACCTCACCCCCACTCCTTCCACATCAACCACCTCTTTCATCAGTGTGGCACATTCATTGCAACAAACTGGTTTTTACTTAAGAACAGGAATGCATTGGCTAATGGTTTTGAGAGTAGAAGAAGCCCAAAGTCAAGATTTCAGCAAGGCTTGCTTTCTCCCCAAAGCCCTGTGAGCTCTGGTGCTGGCGCAGGCATTCCTTGGCCTCCCCGCCATGGCCATGTTCTCTCCTTTCTTGCTTCTGTGACTCCAGGGTTCTCCTTAGAGGCCTTCAGTAGCCCAGGTAAAGACCCACCTGATTCAGGTGGCCACACCTTAACTAAAAATAATGTCCCCCGGAGGTGCTTTGTGGGTTCACATCCACAGGGCACAGACCGAGACCGTGTCTATGGGGTATGTAAGTCCACCCACCACACTCTTCATAGCTTAAGTCGTTTTTGTCAAATCACTCTTCTGAGCCCTCACACATTTCACCGTGAGACCAGTACTACGAGCCCTATTTTACAAACAAGGAAAGTCTGGGAACAGAAAGGTTCAAGCTGCCCAAGGAAGTGGTGGAGCCAGGGTTCAAAACAGGTAGCCTGGCCCTTGAAAGTTGTCTCCACAGGGTTCTATCCTAGGGAGTATCAACTAGGGAGGGGGTGGGGTGTGGACCCTGGAGATGGAGAGATGGGAGGAATAATGGGACCCTGGAGATGGGAATGATCCGGAGAGAAGAGTGAGGTCACTCAAGGGCAGGCAGCCTGGAGCAGGCAAGCGCTGCCGGGGAGCTGCTCCTGCCTCGCTTAGGATGTTTGAAAATTGTAATGGAACAAATAAAATATTTAGGGAAACAATCAAGGTGGGAAACAGTGCATATAGCATGACAACTTTTGTAAATAAAGATGAGTATATGCACACATAAATATGCAACTACCTAGTTGCTTCTATTTTCAGAGAGTATTTCTACAAAAATACACAGGGGAGGAAGAGAACTGGGAGGCTGGACATCAGAGATGGGTGGGAAAATCGGTTTACATTGTATCAACTTCTGTGTTGGAATTTTTTTTACTGAGAATGTATATGAAAATTTTAAGTTGTAAAATTTTGAACATATAAAATACAGAGAATAATATTTTTTAAAAACTCTTTGGCCCACCAATAAGCTTCACCAAAAATCTATATATTTGTTTGTGTCTATAACTGTATATTTCATAGTTTTAAATAAAATTGATAGAACAGAAAGTTTCTATGTAGTTTTTCCATACAGATTCCCTTCCCTCCCTACCCAAAGATATCCTGTGTAAAATATAAACATGTAACTATATAATTATACAACTATATTTACTTATTCATGCTTTCAAATTTTATATAATACTATAATATTAATCCCATCATTCTACAATTTGCTATTTTCATTCAACAAATGCTTTCAATATATCTAAGCAGATACATAGTTTCTCACTTTTCACTGCTTTTGCCTTCATGATCTATTTATATTTGTTTTGTTTAAGAAATCCTTTCCCATCTATAGGGAAAGAAACATATTTTTCTTATTTTTTTCTATAATTAAAAATTTTTACCTTTTATATTTGGGTCCTTAACATGATTGTGCTTAATTTCTGTATACAGTATAAATTATACATGCATAAATAATTTTAGCATGTTCTTTACTAATTTTTAATGCTAGCTCTCTGATATATCAAACATATCCCTATTCTGTTCCCTTGGTCTATTTTACTATCCCTATGCTAAGAGCATGTTGTCTTAATTGCCCTATCTTTATAAGACAACTTGATACCTAACAAATTTGGTCCTTTTTTCACTCATATATATTTTGGAATCAGTTTCATTTCCAAGAGAAAAGAAAAATATATTTGGCTCTTTGGAATGGAATTTCATTAAAATTTTATATTAAATTAGGGATAATCAGAATATTATAGTGAATCTACTCTTTCATGAACATAGTATATATCACAGTTTTTCTGTCTTTTGTTATATCCTTTAATAAGGTGTCATGATTTTCTGCATGAAGTCCTTGTACAGGTTTGTCAGATTTATCCAATCTATCTAATAATCGAATTACTATCTCCTTTTGGTTGATACAGTTTCTAAGTAGTTATTACTAGGGTATTCCTACACAGTTGAATTATGTGGGTTCATGTTGTATCTGGCAAACTTTATCCAGCAAACTTGTATTCAACACCTCTTTGATTAGTCTATTTCTAGTTCTTAGGTTGTCTGCATAGACAATCTTATTTGTAAATAAAGGCAACTTTTTCTCTTCGTTTATAACTCTTATATCTCTCAGTATTAAAAATTCTGCCCATCTTACTGTGCTGATGAAGATCTCCAGTAATTATTAATTAGACATGTTGATAGGAAGTATTTGATTCTGCTTTTAAAAACATGGACATGCTTCTAACATTTCACCATAGTAATGATGCTTGCTATAGATTTTTTAAAAAATAACTAATTCATTTTATTGCTTTTTTCTAAGGATTGTTATCCTGAAAAAGTATTAAATTTTATTCAAAGCTCTTTTTTCTGTGCTAAATAAGGCAACCATATTTTTTTCCCTCCTTAAACATGTTAGGGTGTTGAATCACCTTAATGAATGTTCTGATGTTAATCTGGCATAAGATGCTGCTATTTTTAAAGGAATTTTTAATTTTTAAAGAAAATTAAAGTCAATTACTTTAACCTAGTTTAATATTGGGTTATGTCTAGAGCCTTTCTATAGAAATATTCCCTGGAAGGTGTCATTTGTCTTCAAGATTAAACACATATCTAGAAGTGGATGTGGCTCAAGAGATTTAGCTCCTGCCTACCACATTGAGGGGGTCCTGGGTTTGGTTTCCAGTGCCTCCTAAAGAAGATGAGCAAGACAGTGAGCTAATGCAAAGGGCTGGCACAGCAAGCTGATGAAACAAGAGGCACACGGAGGAAAAACATAATGAGAGACCCAACAAAGCAGAGAGCAGAGGTGGCTCAAGTGATTAGGTGCCTCCCTTCCACATAGGAGGTCCTGGGTTTGGTCCCTGGTGCCTCCTAAAAGGAAGACAAGTACACAACAAACAGACACAGCAAATGCATACAATGAGGGGGTAGGAAGAAATAAATAAATAAATCTTTAAGAAAAACACACAAAAAAACATATCTAATAATTTCTTCTTATTGAAAATCTTGCAGTGGCTCTCCATTATCTACTGAAGACAAGATTCTTTGTTGTACACAAAATGTTCTTTGTGACCTGATCCCCCAATTTCCACATTCTCTGCTTGTTTCTGGCCCTTTTTCTTTGCTCTTAGAATTAAGTATCATTAAATTCTCTAACTTTTCTCGTAAAGTGCATCATATATAGACTCCTCTTTCTATATCTACAAATGATTCTTTAGTTCAGTCCTAAGAATATCTCATCCAGATTGTCACAATGGACTCCTAGCCAATCACCCAGAGTGATCTTTTAAAGCACAAATTGGATTATGCCACTGTGGTAGTCTGAAATTATTTATGAATTCCAAAAAGAGAAATTATGTTTGTAAACTGGTCTGGAGGTGATCCTCTTTAATTGCATTAGAATCAGCTGAGATGTCTTTGATTAAATTATGTTAAGACTGGGGCTTTGATTCAACCACCTCAGTCGGGTGTAACTCAGGGTGGAGAACCCACCCCTTGGTGGGCTGTATAAATGGACACTCACACAGAAACATAGGAGAAGATACATGAGAAAAAGAGAGAGCTCCATAGATATGGAAGAGGCGCGAACTATGATCCTGAGGCCCCAGAGAGAGATGAGCCATTTGGCTGATACGTTATAGCCAAAGAGAACAGAGCAGCTGAGCAGCTAAGTCATGAGAGACCAGGCAGAGATCACGCGCCATCTTGCTTCAACATATGGCCACAGACTTTGGTGGGGAAGTACTTCTTACAGTACTTTGAGTTGGACTCTTTAGGGCCTTGTTACTGTAAGTTTTTACCCCAAATAAAAACCTTTCATAAATGCCAACAGATTTCTGGTACTTTGCATCAACACCTCTTTGGTTGATTAATAACAGCCACTTACATTCACAATCTTTCGACTGACCCAATAGTATGTGTATTTGCTCAGACCATCTTCCGAGCATGAATCATTAATATTCAGGATCTTTGCCAGCCTACTGTTAAACTGTTCGTAGCCTAAAATTGACCATGATGTGAGTATTTACTCGACAAAATTGGTGAATGCTATAAGTCAGCGTTGTTTCTTCTTTTTTTTTCCAGAGAGTCAGTTTACCAACGTACCACCAAATAGGCCCCATAACTCATGACCAAACTTCTCTGACTGGTGTCCTAAACTTGGGGTTCCCAAAATTCTTATATATCCCTGATGCGGCTCTGTGTTCTTTCTTGTTGCATGGACTTCCTTTGCCCCAACACATGCGCCTTTGCCTCTCTAATGCCTCCCTGTTCCCTAGCACTTGGCTCAGCGTTCATTCTCTAAGGGAGCATTTACAGGACCCTACCTTCCTGCAGTCTAAATAAGGCACGTATCCTGAGGCTCCCTGGTCACTGTTTTCTGCTTCTATGTACTCAATCTGCAAACTCCTCAAGGCATGATGTTGCATTATCCATCTGCCTGCTGTGGTTAGTACACAGCCTGACACCTGACAGGTGGCACATAAATGTTGGCCAAATAAGAAAAGAATAAACATAAGATCTTCCTGCTTTCTTGTTGGTACCCATGTTTCCCTATACTCACCTACTCTCCAGGCCCTTTCCTCTTTCTCTCTCCCCTTGGGCATGTCCTGGGATCTGAGCATGGCACCACTGCCAACCCCAGATCAATAAGATCCTGACAACATAATACCCCCCACCCCACTGAGAAACCAAACCAAATGAGAACACTTCTCTTTCTTCCCATCTGACTGGAGAGTAGTGGAAATAACTACTGGGGCAAAATTGGTGAAAAATTTTGTTCCATTACCTATTACTATATCCCCAAATATCCCAAAATTAGTGGTTTAAAACAACCATTTTACTTGTCTCACAATTTTGTGAGTGAGGAATATGGGGAGGCCTTGGCTGGGCTGGGTGAATCTTATCATCCTCGTGGTGTCAACTGGTGTAACTGTGGTTGAAGGGCCTGCTCTCAAGACAACTGCGTGGCTCACATGGTCAATGGTGTCCTTTAGCCTCTGCCTCCACGTGGCCTCTCCCCTGCTAGGGCTTCTCCTTGTGGCCTGGGCTTCTCACAGCATGGCCATCTGAGGACAGTCAGCCTCTTTATGTGGTGGCTGCCTTCCAGGAGGACAAGGCAGAAGCTGCAGGTCTTGAAGGCTGGGCCCAGAGCAGGCACGGGGTCACTTCCCCCCAAGTCAGAGCTGACTCCAGTCGGGAGAAGGGAAGTGACCGCATGTTTCAATGGGAAGAGGACCAGGTACTCTGTGATCATCTTTAATCTGCCAGAGGTGACTCGCTGAAGTCTCTCTTTGATGAAATGAGGGTATGAAAGACCCATTGGGAGGAAACTGAAGCCCAAAGTTATCCCCCATGGATACTGTCTTCACCCTGGTACAAGGTGCCACAAGACATTTAATCAAATCCCCAAAGAAAGTGCTACACTCCTTTTTGTCTGACAATGACCCCAAATGCATCTCAACTGACTTAACACCCTTGCAGCTAACCACCAATTCCCTAAGTCGGAAAGTGGGTAGACTCTGTTCTGAAATTGTAGCTGTTAGAGAAAAATTGTTGCCTCCATAGGATGAGCCATGAGGCAAGAAACTATCCTCACTAAATCAGGGCAAATAGAAAAGATTGAGTCATCTAAGGATGACCAAAACAACAAAAAAAGGGACATATGAACCACGCAAGCTTACTACAGAAAAGGGATGCAGCCAAAAAATAGGCAGGCAAAACAAACCAATCTAGCTTCAGACATCCAGATTCCAAGGCTTCGATTTTCTCCAGAGGTATACAAGCCTTAATATCCAAAGACTTTTTATGCTTATAAGTGATTATTATCAGTCAAGGTCAAACAGAAAACAAAGGGGGTTAATGAAAACCATGGAGCAAAGGGCCTATTAAAGGTGAGGGAATAGTTCAGGGAAAGTAACAAGAAATGGTGACCACAATGGGCAAACAATAGCAAGAAATCATTATGACCTTAGACACTAGTCCTGAGGGGACAAACAGGAGACGCCCATGCTGGAAGCCACTGAGAACTGCCGTTGTAGGAAAGGTGGCCCACAAGAGCTGCGCAGAGGCGGAGGAACTCAGCTACTGCCCAACCAGGGCTCAGCAGGGCATGGGCCTTGGCAACTGCCGCACTGACCCCTCTGCTCCCTTCTTCCAATCTCCTACCACTGACTCCCATTCGCTGAATGCAGCTGGAGATGCCTGTTTGATACAGACCGTTGAGTTTAGCCTACTGAGGCACACAGCAAAGGGAAAATGGTGGGAAGTGGATTTTTGAAACACAAATGCAGAATATACAACTGAGTTGGCCTGGACAACAATATTTAATTTAATTTCTATTAATATTTGAATATATGCTAACAGCTACATCTTTGTAGAAGAATCTTAGAATTATCTTTATCTTCTCCCTTTGTGTACCAGATTTTTAAAAATTCTGAGTCCATCTGATTCTTTATCCTAAACAATGTGAATGGAAAATTCGTTAAATTCACATTACGAAACTAATACATTTATTAGAATAGACATGATTGACAATTGAATCACTGACAGAAGAGAGGTTTCAAAGAGTGATTTCTGATTTTTAAAAAAGAGAAATATTGAAGCAGTTAGAGATAAACTAATAGATATGTAGGACAAAACAAGCCAATGTAATTATAATCGGTGCCTCTAAAGCAGAAAACAGAACAATATGTACAGAGAACATATTTAGGGTAAAATACAAGAAAATTTCTCTTAAAAATTCTCATATCTGTGGTATATCCTACTTGATATACTTAACAATAAAAACATTTTTTTCAGGTGGAAAAATTACATCACATACAAAGTAATGTGAAACATTGGGCAGGTCAAAGACATCTCCCGATCAAGAGCAAATGTCAGAACATAGCAAATGTCTACAAAACTCAAATACTACAGAGTTTAAGCCAAGAATGATTCAATTAAAGGTAAGGTTGCCATCCGAGTAACAGACTCAAGATTTGTTCTGGCAGCAACATGCCCACCAGCCCAGAACACAACTCATGGTTGGTCTAAGGCAATCTTGTTATCCTTTGTAAGCAACTGGGTGTAGTAGGGGACATGTGACCTGCTTCTGGCTAATGAAACAAGGCAGAAGTGAGAGTGAGCTTCTGAGAAAGGTTGTTCTCCAAAGACTAGCAAAAGAAAAATCCCTTTACTCCTTCTCCTTTTGATACCTCCCTTGGAATGGTGTGAGGACCATGGCTTGCCGCTGTAGCAGCCATCTTGCAGTCATGAGGAGACACATCGCCACACTCTGATGGTAGACTACAAGGACAGAAGAAGCCTCAGAGTGTGAGGACATCTTTGAACCTTGGAATCGACACTGGGACTGCTTGCTGCGGGGCTGCTTGTTAAGTATATCATAAGAGTCTAAAGATCTTAAACTACTTTTAGTCAGGTATCTTTTTAATTGCTACTAACATTATTTTAAGAAGTCTTCCCCTTAACAAAATCCTTTGCATGCAGAGGAACATGTAAGCTCCTTGGGGGCAAGAATGTTTGTCAATTTTGTTTACTGATATTTCCCTAATGCCTACAAGGTCTCAGTTGTTTAGCAAGTATAGAATAAATATTTTTAAGTGAGTGAATTATAGTAAAAACAAAAGTTACATCCAAGAGTTTAAATATCAGAAGCATCCCATAGTAGAATTGTCCTGAAATTTCTTTGGAATCATCCCTCTAAAAAACACCTGATTTACAGATTTAAGACCCAGTGTCTCTAGTCCATGCTCATGAGTGATGGACCAGTAATCCCCGTGTGACTACGTGAGTGAGGTCTCTCTGGACCAATTCAATAGCACTGGAATGTTCTTGCTGATTGCACAAGACTTGTGGCTTTTCAAAATCAGTTTTGTTTTAGTTGGCAGCAAGCATTGTGAGACATTCATTTGTAATAGTGGATGGCTATGTTCGACATTCCATTTCTTAATTCCGATAGTGGAAGGAAAAACCAAGAGAATATATCCAGATGATGTTGGGGCTGGATTAAATCATTTAATTTTTAGAAAATGAAATTCTCTTTTCTATTAGAGAAGTTATGGTTTACAGAACAATCATCCATAAAATACAGGATTCCCTTATACCACCCTATGATTAACTGCTTGCATTGGTGTGGTCCATTTGTTACAATTGATAAAAGCATATTTTTAAGGTTCTATTAACTAAAGTTCATGCTTCAACTTAGGGTTCACTGTTTGTGTTGTGGAGTTCCATGGATTTATTTTAACTTTTATTTTAGTACCCTATATACAACCTAACATTTCCCATTTTAATCACATTCAGATATATATTTCAGTGCTGTTAGTTACGTTCACAATGTTGTGCTACCATCACCACCATCCATTCCCAAAATTTTTCCCTCATCCCAAATAAAAACTCTGTGCATTTTTAAACTTAACTTCCTATTCCCTACCCTAAAATTCTCATTTTAACTGATCAGTCTAAACTCCAGAAATATGAGTGGTCCAGAAGAGATCAGGACACAGACATTCCAGGAAAGGTGTCTTCTATTGCATCTTCTCAGATATCGCCTGTTGTCTAGAACAGCAGTTCTCAAATGTGGTATCAACTCCCTGGTTATCTCAGTGAACTAAGAGATGTGTCACAAGTAATTTGACTTTAATAACCATTAAAGAATTGATGTGTGCAAATGATGTCCTTCCTAAATAACTTAGGGAAAATTCAAGGTTACCTCCATGAAAGCATCTCTCTTGCTGGCATTCTGCTATGTTTTTTCCCAGAGGCATTCTCTTTTTTTCTTTTCTGTGCTTTCTTAAAGTGATACGCTGTGTGTCATCTGCTTGCCAACCCTGCTCCGGACCTCAGAGGCTGAGGACAGCAATGGAACCCCAGGTAGATGCCAAGCAATAGCCACTGCGTCCTTCCTCCCCAGAATCCACGCTCTTTGGTAATGTGGCTTTGCTGCTCTTGGCCTCAGGAGGTAGACTCTATGTCTCTGCCTCCCACCGCCCACCACCCCCTGGAATCTGAGCTATTGTGTGACTGACTTTGACACAGAGAAGGGAGCAAAAATAAAATTGTGGGTGTTCGGAGCCTGGACCTGAAGCCACTTTGCAGCTTCCACTCTCTCCTGGAACTCTGAGGCCATCCGCTGGGGAAGCCAGGTCAGCTTCCATGGGGACAAGGGGCCAAATGGAGAAAACGGCCCAGCTGAGGGGCAACACCAACTTCCAGACATGTGAGTGGGGCCATCTTAGACCACCAACTCCAGTCCAACTGCCAGGTGACTGCACCTGCTTCCAGGAACGTGGGAGAAACCAGAACTATCCAGCCTGTTCCAAATTGCTGATCCTCAGAGTATTCAATTCCATGAGAATTCAGAACTATCGGGTTAGTGAAATTTCTAGGGAAACAGTAGTCTGGGGCATGCTGATATATTCCTTCTAAGGTGAAGTGCAATTTGGGGGACCTGGTCCCTCCTACCATTAAGATAAAGGCAGAATGCCTGGAGGATTTCTTTGGACTTCAGAGGCAACATAGGCCTTGTTTGGTCAAGCTTCTCTGACCTATTTATCCCGTAACATAAAGAATGCCCATTTTGTATAAGAACCAGGGGAAGAAAAGGCATGTCAAAGCTGTCATTCACACTGCTCTGCCACTTGGACTATAAAAGCAGCAGATAGGATGGTGTTTGGGGTATCTGTGGTTGATAGAAATGCTTTATGGAGCCTTTGCCAGGCCCCTAGAGAAGTGCTGCAGGAGAAACATTGAGGAATTTAGAGTGAAGCTATGCCATCCTCTGCAGACACTATCCGTTGGCTTGCTCTGGGTCCCACTGGATACTTGACCTTGAACTATCGAATTACTATGCAACCTGAGGTACCCCATCATGAACTGAAGAGTGTGTGATCAAACAAGACCCATGCACAACAGCTTTCCATGATCAAATGGAAATGGTGTATATACAAGATCCAGCTTGAAGAGAACCTGAGGACTCCAGTAAGTTACATTGACAAGTTGTTCTGACCCCTTGCCTGCTATTCTTGCTACCTGGCCTCTTATCTCTCAATTTAGAATCCACTGCCTAGGGGGGAATTCCCAATGACTAGTTAACTAAGGAAGAACTTCAGGCCTTGTCTCCAAATGGCTCTGTACAATATTCTGGCACGGCACAAAAAAATGGACAGCTGCGGCACCTCAGGTACATTCAGGAGTAAACCTAAAGGACAGTGAGGGCAAACTCTCAGAGTGGCCAGAGCTTCAAGCAAGGCACCTGGCTGCACAATTCTCCTAAAATAAGAGATTCTCAGAGGTATGTATCTACACTGGTTCATGAAGTAACATGACTGGAAAAATTGGTGACAAGGAGGTCTGGGGAATTGGTCTGTGGCCAGACCTCTCCAACGGGCACTGTGAAGGTATATGCATCACATGTGAGGGCTCAGTAAAGAGCCATTCCAGAAGAGAAGAATCTCAGTACTCAGATGGGTAAAATAGCACATCCTCTGGATGCCAGCTCATCTCTCTCCCCATTCACCCCTGTCTTTGACCAATGGGCTAATCAACAAAGGACATGGCCACAGGGACGGGGATTCGCATGGGCTCAGTGGCATGGTCTTACACTCACTGAGGCCATCCGGTGCTAGCTGCTGCTGAGTGCCCACACTGCCAGCAACAGGGACCAAGAACAAGCCCCTGATGTGATACCGTTCCCTTGTATGGCACCAAGCAGCCCCATGGTGGCAAGTTGACCACATAGAACTATTTCCATCACAGAAGGCACAGTACTTGATACGCACTGAACAAGCCACTTCCGTTGATCTCCGTTTGCCCTTTCTGTCCACAGTCCTTCCGAAACCTCTTTGGACTTATAAGATGCCTTATTCACCATCACAGTAATCCACACTTTGTTATGACAAGAAACTCATTTCAGAGCGAATGAAGTGTAGTGGTATATGCTCAGAATCAGCCATCAATAGAAGGTGGCTTCTTGCCAGCCAGGACTCAGAAGTCCAGGAATCGAGGGGTGGAAGCAGGAGAAGATATTCAGTTACCAAAATGAGCCCTAGCAATAGGTTGGTGACTCATCCCGGCAACACTGCACTCTTCAGTTCCCATGGGAGGGATGAGTTCACAAGGGATCACAAAAACTGCTCCACTAATCTCAAAGTTGGATTGCTACCTGGCCACTTCGACCTCTTCAGTCACTGAATTAAGGCAAAAAACTAGGACTATTATACTTGCTGGAATGATTGGTTCTGACCATCAAGAGGATACTAAGTTGCTCCTGTAAGAAGTAAGTCTGGTATGCAAGAGACCCTCTGGCCACCTCTTACTACCCCTATAAACATAATAAAAGTTAATCAAAAATTACAACACAATACAGGCAGAACTGAAAGCAAAACAGGTGCATCAAGAATTTAAAAATTAAATTAAATTAAAAAAAAAAAAAGAATTAAGGTATAGGGAACACACAATCATCTGAGGTACCTGCACTGGGGACGAAGGAAGTTGTGTCCAGCAACCATGCAAGCAGTTGCAGAAATGAGGACTGCACAAGTCCTGAGTATTTCTCTCTTGTAATTACATGAATCAAATTGCATAATATTAACCAAGTGGGTCTTTTTCTTTTTTCTTTCCCATTTTAAACCCTGTAGCATATGATGCCTTTTTAGCAGTTAAGCACATATCTCAGGAGGTGTTACCAGATAGCAAAGGGGAAAGTGACTCAGCTAAAAGAGAAGTGCACATGGCCAGGTGGATAAGGTGAGCATGTGGCATTTGGGCAGAGGATGAGCATGTTTTCACTTGCACAGGGATAGTCCCTTAGTGTTACGCAGAAACAGGGTTTTAATTGTTTCCATTTGAAAGGCAAATGTGGTTACAAGATGTGACTCTGGATGTCACGTTGACAAGGAGATGTCAATACAGGGGATTGTGCCACGTCAACCTGGCTTAGCTGTGACTGCATTTCCCAGAATCTCCTTCCCCGAGTGGCTCCATGTTAACGTCTCCTAAAAGAAGTACTGACGGTCTGGAAGGCAGGAGTGAGCTAGTCACCCCTATCCTCCGAAGGTCATCAGATGCAGGGACAGAGACACACCAAGGTGCCCACTGGGTTCCGGGCAGGCCGCCCTCTCTTCTGCGACGTTCCAGCTCTTCCAGACTGCTCTGCACCCCACAGTGCTTCCACGTCCACCACCAATGCTTGGCTGTGACCCACAGGGCGTCAACGCACGGGGGCTCCCCAAGCCGCCCTTGGCAGCTGGGCACGTCTTCTCAGGCCCATGGCTTGGGGTCCCTTCCCTGGCCCTCTTACTGCTCCTCCTGCACTTCCATGCCCCAGCTCCCCCATAGCTGGGTAGGGCTGAAACCCTATAATGAATCTCCAGCCCCCTGATCTCACAGTGACTCAGCTCCCCGAATGGATCCTGACTGATAGGGGCTCTTGGCACCCTGGTTTCTGGATGAGTTCAGGCAATGGGGAAGAGTTAAAGAGATGTGGGGAGGCAAGGCGAGGGAGGGTGGGGTGGATGTTCTCTCCCCTGCTCCCCCGCCCGGCCACCCACTGGTCACTCTGGGTTGGCTGTGTCCCTCGACTAACAGGCACAGCTCCTACTTCATGCCAGCTTCTTGCAGTCACTCCTTCTCCTTGCCCACCCCTAGGCCTTTGGATCATCAGATCTTGCTCTATTGCTAGACCTTGGGTGCAGCACGTGCTTTTCCTTCTCCCAGCCCACACCTTTATGACTAAATTCAATCAATTCAGTTAATTGTCCATAAGTGTAAGTATACTTCATGGATCTAAATAAATTGAAGAACTAAAACTGTAAAATTCTTGGAAGAAAACATCGAAGTAGCTCTTGGTTTAGGCAATGGTTTCTTAGACATGAAAGCAAAAGCACAAACAAAAAAAGTCAATAAATTAGATGTAATCAAAATGATAAACTCTTGTGCTTCAAAGGACACCATCAAGAAAGTGAAAAGAGGGAAATGGATTTGGCTCAATGGATAGAGCATCTGCCTACCACATGGGAAGTCCACGGTTCAAACCCAGGGCCTCCTGACCTACGTGACGAGCTAGCCCACACACAGTGCTGATGCACACAAGGAGTGCTGTGCCACGCAGGGGTGTCCCCTGTGTAGGGGAGCCCCATGTGCAAGGAGTGCACCCCACAACGAGAGCCGCCCATGTGAAAAAAATAGTGCAGCCTGCCGAGGAATGGCGCTGCACACACGGAGAGCTGACACAGCAAGATGACGCAACGATTAGAGACACAGATTCCCAGTGCCGCTGACAAGAATGCAAGCAGACACAGAAGAACACACAGCAAATGGGCACAGAGGGCAGACAATGAGGGGGGGTGGAGGAGAAGGAGAGGGAAATTTAAAGAATTTTTTTATGTGAAAAGACAATCCATAGAATGGGAGAAAATACAAGGAAATTATACATCTATTCAGATCCTCATGTCCAGTATATGTAAAGGACTCTTACAACTCGGTAAAGAATAAGTAGTGCAATTAAAATATGGGCAAAGAATTGGAATAGACATTTCTCCAAAGAAGATACACAAATGGCCAACATGTGTATGAAGAGATCAACGCTAATATGGGAAAACAGAAGCCCCTCTGCGGAGCTGCCACGGAGGATTTAATGAGGGAGGACGGAAGTCCAGCACTGGCAACTGTTTGGTTTCTGGTTCTCTCAAATGTTGTCATTGAGCTAGGTTAGTGACTACTGAACTATGAGTGCTTCAGAAACAACCGGGAACTTGCTTAAAATCCTGACCCCTGTGACCAAACCCAGGCCGACTGACCCCGGAGGTGCAGGCACTGGGCTCTGGACTCTCAAGCCAGCACAGCAGGTGACACTAAGACTCATCCAGCCCCAGGATGTTTCTGCACTGGAGCCCTCCAAACGCCCGGGGCCGCCGGCCACGGGTTCGGGCTGCGAAGGGTGTGCCGCTCTGGAGGTCACCTCCGCACACCGTCTATTTAAAGATCCACCTCCAGGCCGCGGCAGAGCCTCTGCAGATTCCATTTGATGCTTTTCTCCCTCCATCTCTCTGCTTTCTAATCTAATTATCACAACAACCAGATGTGACAGGCTCCCTCTCAAACCCATTTAAGCGTCTCCAAAGGTACCGCTCAGCGCTTTATTTCTCTCTGCCCCCTCCAGACGGACACCTTGGCTGCCGGACGTGCTCCCTGCGCCAATTAGCAGTGAGGCATCCTCCTGCCTAAGTAATCCGATTAGGGGGCCTGGGGTAACGCCACGCTTGGGCATGATCAGAGCCCCATTCGCAGAGAAAAGAAAATGGTCATGCTCAGAATCGCAGTGGGCAGCCTCCCGGGCCTGAGGCCGCCTGGCTCCTAGCAGGGCTTCTGCCCTAGGAGGAGAGTCTGCACCTCTCTTGGGACCTTGGGCAATGGGATGGAAGGAAAGGCCTCTTTCCCAGAAAAATGCACGTGTGCAAAGGGCCTTGCAGCAGGTTTCCAAGCCCAGGCCCGCGGTGCTGCCCACCGCCCCCCTGCCCACCTGACCTCTGCAGATCCCGCTCAGTGAGCCTCTGTGCTCCCTTTCAGGCCTCTGCCTCAGGTGGATGTTTCTTTTCTTTCTAGATCCTTGGGCTCTGGCTGCTCACAGCTTTCCCCCACTGGCTTTTTCCACTTAACCTCTCCCGGCTATCTCTCCACATCAGTAACCAGCCTCTTCCTTTCAGTGCTGTGTGTGGACTTTCTTAGCCACTGCTGGAGGTTTACTTATTTATTTATTTTTCTTTCTTTACTTATTTTTTCCCATACAACCCATTCCCCACCCCCCCCACCACATCATTTTTATAAATATATCTTTTTGAAGATACATACATCACATAAAAAATACAAGATGGTAGGGAGTGGGAGGAAGAGATGAGATGTGGGGGCATTTTTGGGACTTGGAGCTGTCTTGGGTGGTGCTGCAGGGACAGTTACCGGACATTCTGGGTCCTCCCATGGCCCACTGGGTGGACTGTGGGACTGTGTGGGCTATGGTATGGACCATTGACCATGAGGTGCATCGGTGCTCAGAGATGTATTTGCCAAGTGCAACGAATGTCTCATGATGATGGAGGAGGTTGTTGTTATGGGCGGAGGAGTGGGGTGAGGGGGGTGGGGGGTATATGGGGACCTCATATTTTTTGAATGTAACATTAAAAAAATAAAGACAAAAAAAAAAGAAAAAAAAATGCAAGAGGCTCCCGTATACCCATCCACACCCCACCCCACTCCTCCCACACCAACAACCTCCCCCATCATTGTGGCATGCTCATCGCACTCAGTGAACACATTCTGGAGCACTGCTGTACCACATAGACGACAGTCTACCCTGTAGTTTGCACCCTCCCCCAGCACATTCAGTGGGTTATGGCAGGATATATAAAGTCCAGCATCTGTCCCTGCCATATCATTTAGGACAACTCAAAATCCCAAAAACGCCCCCACATCACATCTCCTCCTTCCTCTCCCTGCCCTAGCAACCACCGTGGCCTCTGTCTCCAGCTGGATGCTAGGCATTCAGAGCATCCAGTCATCCCCTCTGCTTTGGGTGGTCATAGCTTTGAGTCCTTGGAACACAGAAAATTAAGAAACCGCCATAAACAATCCTCTTCAAGGAAGGGAGAACAATATTCGAAAACACTACCAAACACAGACCATGCCATGTTAAAATACATCAGCCTACGTAGGACCCCTTGATCTGGCAAACAGAGGCACAGGCCTTAGAACAGCCAGGGGAGCCCCCAGTCCTCTGTGGCTACCTACAGTCTCGACCTGCCCCGGCCTGGGTGCTGCCTCGCCTCCCCGAGGTGCTGCGCCTTGCTCCCACGACCTCCTGCCCGCCATGCTCACCCTTTCCCGCGCCCTCTTCTTGCCTGCTCAGTCTCCCTCTGGGACAACTCCACATGTCAAAGGCTGAAGGAGGAGCGACAGGAAGGGACCGCTGTGATGCTCCTTCACAGATTGTTATTTCTCCGTTCGGCTCATTTCTCCTTCCTGCCCTCAGCTCGCCTCGCTCAACTCTGGGCTCCGGGGAGAGGAGTCACGGCCGGCGCGATCCTCCTTCCATGCCACTTGCAGACCCTCGGGTGGGCAGGCCACAGTTCGGGGTCCTACTCCCGAGGCACGATCGCCTCCCCTCCGCGGTGCCGGGGACTGTGGAGCACATCTGTTCCTCTGTGCCCAGCACGCTTTCACGCTGCTCACTTGAGCTCGCTGCCTCCTCCAACAACCTGGCCTCTGGTGGCCTTAGCAAGACTGATTATCTTTTTACATGTTCATGTTATATTCGCTGCAGCTGATGTGCAGATATTGAAACATAGCTATCAAATATGGTTCCATTTTGATATTACATATCCTGCCATAGCCCACTGGGTGGACTGGGGGAGAGTGTAAACTACAGTGTAAACTATTATCCACGTGATGCAGCAGTGCTCCAGGGTGTATGACCAAATGCAATGAATGTGCCACAATGATGAAAGAGGTGGTTCATGTGGGAGAAGTGGAGAAGTGGGGTGTGGGGTAGAGGGGAACCTTTTATATTTTTTAATGTAACATTTTTTTGTGACCTATGTATCTTCAAAAAATTACAATAAAAATAAATAAATGCTCATTTTTAAAAAAAGACTAATTATCTCACATCCTAGAAATGACCGAAGGAAAGGTCAAGGGAGCCAAAGGGGCGATGGGCACCCACCTCTGGAGGTAGCACAGGCCCTAGAAGAAGTCCCCTTGTGCTTTAGGAAGGGGCGATGAAGACACTGTGCGGAGGGCAGCCGAGTTTCAGAGACGGACAGAAGAAAGGGCCCTGGGACTTCAGCCCTCAGACTGGGGCCCACAGCTTCGCCCCTCATGTTCTTCTGTGATCCTCTAAGCTGCCCCAAACTACATTCCACCAGGATGGAATGGTAAAATCCTTTTTTTTTTTAAAATAAGTCATCTTGACTTGGCGTTCTGGCGCCTGGAAATAAGTGTTGTGACAAATATACGTGCAGTTTACCAGCCGCCTGGTCCTTTTTAATTTAGTTAAAAGGCCAGGTGTCTTCCGGCTTCTTTCACCTCTGATCTCACCATCTTCACTCAGTTCCAGAAAAGGCATCTTTTTCTGGTCCTCAAGATATGCCCAAGGACTTCTGCACGCATTTTCCTTTCAGCCTAAAATTCTCTTTGTCCAGATCGTCTCAGGGTGAGTCTTGCCTCGTTATTCAAGTCTGGATTCCCACATCAGCTTCTCAGAAAAGCCTTCCCCGACCACAAGTCTTAAGTAGCTTGCACGACTCACATGTGCCCCATCCCTCATCGTGATCCAAAATGATCGTGTTTATGATCCGCTTCTTGTTTGTGTGCCCCCATCAGAAGGGAAGCCCCAGTGCAGCAGGGGCCTTGAACGTTTTGTTCCAACACCAGAACAGTGTTTCCAACACATAGAAGTGCCCCGCATGTGGCATAAAGCCAATAAAATATCCGTCAAATGAATGAAGTAGCACAGTAACAAATGCAGGAATTAACTCAGATTCTGAAACAGATGACCTAAGACTACACATAAGCTCTATCACTTATAAGCTTATTTTTCCTTGGGAAAAAATCAATTAACTTTCTGAGACTCGCTATCACTACTTGCAACTAGGAAAAATATTAGTTCTACAAGATAGTTTTTTTATTTATTTATTGTTTACTGCCGATTAGACTGGAATGGGTGAACATTCCATGTAAACTGTGAAATACCGGCCTCACAAAGATGATGATGCTAACAGCAGCTCACAACACTTCAGCCCATACTGTATTCTATACATTATACTAATAACTTTATTAATTAATTTCAGCCTCACCATAACTGTTAGGGAGGCTTTAAAATACTCATTTTAATGAGAAGGTGAAACGATCTTAGAACTGTAAGTAGTACCCTGAGCTGAGCTGGAAAATGTCAGATCTGAAATCTGAATCCCAATCCACAAAAGCCTGCTGAGCAGAGTGGTCCGAGCAGCCGGCAGGAGAACTGAACTAAGTGACACCACGAGTACCTTTGAACTCCAGCGTTCTGCGGACTTCAGAGTCTTCCGGCTCCGTTTGTACTCTCATCCTCCAGTGCAGCTGCACTTCCTCTTGGCTGCCATTTAACCAGCCCACCCCCCAGCTCGGACACCAGACATTCCTGACCACAACACTGCCTTGTTGGGCGCAGAGTGGTGGGCTTACCCTGTGGGGTCTGGACCCAGAACGCCTGAGCCTGGATCACTGCCTCTGCTGCATGACCTTGAGCAGGTCACCACCCTCTCTCTGTCTCGGTTTCCCCAGGTTAGAATGGGCCATAGCCAGGGTCCCTCCTCAGAGCGGGTTTTGTGAATCGGCGTATTTACACAGGACTGTAGGGGGAATGGGAAGGAACCAAAGCCAGCATTAGCAGAACATGCTGAATTATAGAGCACCCATTGAGATAAGAACATCGAAGTCATCTTAGGGCCGACTCCCATAGTAGGCTTTTGAGGGTTTGAATTTCTTTACGGCATCCATTCATTCATTCAGGGAAAAAAGCCTCCCTGAGCATGGAGAACACGCCTGCCCCTCCCCCTTCCCCACCCGAAGCACATTCAATCATTAGCCTGACGAATCAAACTGGAGAAAATGTTATTCGGCAGAATTTCCCAGCAAGAGAGAGGCACAGCCCCATGTACACTCAGAGAAAATCCTGTAGGGAGCCTCCTGGGGCAGGGAATGAGTCTGGAAAGGTCCTCTGAAAGTAGTTTTCTAAGGAGGAAGTGTCCTGTTAAGAGGTGGACAGCTTAGCCCCGGGCAAGTGAGCACAAGGGGACCTGTGCAGGCAGAGAGCTCTGTTTAGCCGAGGCCGGAGAATCCTGACGCTGGGGCTGGGGTGGAACCTGTAAAGAGAGAGGAGCACTGACGCCCTAGTGTTCCTGAAGGAGCAGGTGGAGAAGAGAACAGAGGAAAAACACAAACAACTAAACCATCACGGCAGAGGCACAGGTGCTAGAGAGCCACACTGCTTCCTTGCTGCTCCAAAGGGAGGCTGCCGAGGTACCAGCTGAGACTTCTAAGATGACATTTGTTTTCCACATGAGGAAGATTTATTTTTACACACTCAGATGTTCAAAAATGAAAGTGGCTGCTTTGGGAGATGCTGAGCTCTCCAGCAATGGAGGCATTTAAGCAGGGAGGGTGCTCAGTGAGGGGCTAATGTGCCTGTGATTCATCTGTCTGAAAAAGAGAGAAAAGTTGACTGACAATTATAAGTTGTTTGCTCCAGAGGGCGCAGCCTAAGGCCCCTCCTCCCCTTTCCCTGCAAAACCTCCAAGCAAGGCTACTTTGCTCCTTGAGGCTTTTCTACAGGGAGATTGTTTTAGTCCAAAATGAAGATGAACTAGAACTGTGTCCACTCATTGGTGATGAGTGTAGGGAAGTATCTGTGGACCCAAAAAAAAAGAGGATAAGAGAAGTGACACCTGGGCAACCTCCCTTTCACAGAAGAGGGTAAGATGAAGTGATTTGCCCAAAAGTAAGTGAAACAAGATTTTAACCCAGGTAGGTCTGTTTCCAGTGCCCACATTATTTCAACTCTTCTGCTCTTCTTCTTAAGTGCAGGGTCCCCGCTCAACATTGCACAAAATAAAAATAGGTGAATGGCAAGCAAATCCTTCCACCAATGAGCATCCGTCCTTGCCTGAATACCTCCTTGGTAGTAAATGGACCAGGGTAGCCACTTTCATTTTTGAACATCTGAATGTAGAACTTGTTCATATGGAAACAAATGTCATCTTAAAGATTCACCCTTACCTTACAGTTCTCCCTTTGCAGCAGCTTGGAAGGAGTATTTCTTTCTAGCAACAGAAAGCCCTTCCAATCCTGGTAGAGGACAGTGGCATCCATACTGAACCTTCTCTTCTCAAGACAAAGCAACCACAATGTCATGAAGTCATTATCATAGGAAAATAAGTCCAAATTCTCTCTGTGTTACACTCAATCAAATTAGGTTAACTGAGGACTGCCCAGTCCAATTAGGAAAACCATTCTTAAAGAATGGACAAGCATGATTTGACATGAGTTTAACTTGGCATGGTTCCCAACTCCTAGGCACAGGAAATTATTCAACAACAGTTTGCCTTTTCCCTGAGCCAAAGACAGATTGGAGTGTCCTGGAGCCTGGGCTTGGGCTGCCAATGTATGAAGCAGTGAAGTGAAAACCACCATCTGTCAACTGGAAATGAGAGTATCTGAGGGGTACCTGCAGAAAGCACCTTGTCTCAGCGCAGAGAGCCGCCTGGTGCCCACAGAAACCCTGGGAAGGAAGAGTCCAGGAGGGGCACTCTCCACCACACACCTCGGGCACGTGAAGCAGACACAGGACTGGGCAACAAGGGCAAGAATTCCTGGGATAGCAGACTCTGGCTGGCAGGTGGGAGCAGGGGACAGGGGTGTGTCAGGAGCCAAGGTGGAGCCCAGATGGAGACCAGGGACCACGGGGGTCACAGAAAAGTCACTGAAAACTTTCCAGGGGGTTCAGCAAAAGTCCTGGAAGGTGCGACCAAAACCGCCAGAAGAGTTGTGGTGATTGATGTGCAGGTACTTAAGGGAAGTAATATTAGCTGTGACTATTTGATGAGGAGACCTGTGGATGCCATATACTTTAAAAAAACTGTTAAGAAGGATGTAATTTGTCTACTTTCAAGTGCAAGCAAATATGCAAAGAGAGCTAATGAAGGGATGCCTAGTAAAGAGTCTCAGAGAGCTGACTTTAATTAAATCACCCCATTAAGTGTTTCTTAATGGCTTCTTCTAATGTGCCTGAACATTTACTATGAAGTACATTAAAAATTCTTGTCTCATAAGAGCAACGAAAATTATGAAATACCTAGACAAACTCAAAACAAATTAACTGACCTATTTGAAAACAAACAAAGTAATGAAAACCAAAATACCCAAACCACCACCCCACCCACTAAAATTTGACTAAACTTTATTGATGGGCATAAAGCAAATTTCAATAAAGACTTGTCATATGTTCCCAAACAGGCACACTCAATATTGTACAGTTGTAAGTTCTTTTCAAACTAAGTTATGTTTATACAATTCCAACCTAAATCTTAATGTGATGTAAAACTTCACAAAGGGTTTCTAAAGTTTATCTGGGAAAAAATAAACATAGGAAACCAGCAAGATGTTTTGAAAAAGAAGAACCCTGGGTAGCCCATGCCCTTCCAGACAGCAAGAATAATAAACCTAAAATAATTTAAACTGTATGGTACTGCTCTAAAAATACACAGAAACCTGGAATAAAACATGTAATCCATAAATTATATTACATTGTTTCGAATATTAAAGGGTAGCTTTTCAAATTAGCTTCAATTGTACAGAGTTTCTATTTGTGTGGCTTGTAAAGTTTTGGTAATGGAAGGTGATGATGGTAGCACAATGTTGTGAACATAATTCACAGCACAGTATTATATATTTGAATGTGGTTAAAAGGGGAAATTTTAGGTTGTACATGTTACTAGAATAAATATTTAAGAAAGGCAGGAACCCTAATGTAAATGATAGACTATAGTTAGTATTACAGTTATAAAATTATTCTTTCATGAATTGTAACAAATGTATCAAACCAATGAAAGATGTTGATAATAGGGCGTTATATGTGGACTCTATTTTATGCATGATTGTTCTATATAAATATTAACTAAATGGTTAATAAAAAATATGAACTAAATGGTTCCTTGAAAATTGGTTATATTTTAGAGAAAATCAAGTTATAATCTCAACTAGCACTATATAAAATTCATTGCATATAAATTAAAAACTAAATATTTTTTAAAATGTACCCATAAAAGAAGAAAATACAAGTCTAGATTTAAAAAAAAAACATTAAGTAGGGGCAGTGCCTTTATAGAATAAAGAAGAAGGGTTAAAACATTACAAGGAAAAAATAGACTACTAAATAAAGCTTTAACGTTCTATATTTCAACCAAAAAAATTAACAGGTAAAGGCAATCCAAATAGCAGGATGTTTCATATGTGGCATATAAATAGTAGTTCGTAGAGGATAAATATTCTAAAATGTGTGAACTAGAATTACACTTTTATTGACTCTCCCCTTAGCTGATGTGATAATGCCTTGATAATAAGTTCTAGTATATTAGCTATTCCAAAGTATGCTTGTATTCCCTATCGTATTTAGCACCAAGAATAGTCTTCATTAATAGATCCATGCAATCAGATTAGAGATCAAAGCAGAATACCCTAGTTAAGCAAAGAGGTAACTAGCCTTGTGAACAAATATAAAGCAGAAGCATAATTGATTTTCTAATTGTTCTTCCCTTCTGGAAAAACCTAGGTTATAAAAAATGTTTGTTTCACATGTTCCAAGGCAGACCTCTTCTAAATGTGGTTCTCGTCAGCTGGCACGATGGGCATGAAGTAGCAATCCACTGAGTTTACGGTTCGGTTCCTGGGGTCTGTAATTTGGGCTTGTCTCATTTGGCCGTGCTGCTTGTCCAGCCGGGCTGAGCTGATCTTGACTGGCTCATTGGCTGGTCAGCTGCCTGCACGGCTGGAGGCCCAGCTGGAATGCATACAGAGCCCCATCCTCCTCTCCCCACGGAGGCAAGACTCCAAGAGCTAGAGTGGACGCTCTGGAGGCTCGGGTGTTCAGTGGCATGCCATCGTTCCCACAGCAGAGTCAAAGGGTGCCAACATGGACTCCACCTCTTGGCAGAAGATGCTGCTCAGAACTGTAGCAGATTGAGGACTGATGGGCTGGGGACCTCCCAGCCCCAGGAGCCCCCTGGTGAGGAGGTCTCTGGGTTTTCTTTCCACATATATCCCAGACTTGGAGCTACAATCTGGAAAAGCAAAGGGGCACAAGCCGAACAAAGCCCTAACAAGAGTCTGCTGTCCCTAGCCACAGGACCTGGAAAGAGACTGCGAGGAAGGCATCAAGCTGTCAGACAGTGCCCACTGCCAAGCACCACAGAACAAACCGCGTCCCTGCTCTCACCTCTACCACCCCAGGCCCAGCGGGGAGCCTGAAGTCCCCCCTCCAGAGCCCGTGAGGTGGTACAGAGGTGTCAGAGGAGCGCCAGGAGGGAGCCAGGCTGTAAGCAGCTCCCGCTGCTCCCTGTCCATGGAGACCACGTGGAGACCCCCAGCCGGCAGGAAGAAGGTCCGGCTGCAAGGCAGCCAGAAGTCCTGCCCCGCCCGGCAGCCACCAGGTTGGAGAACGTGGCCTCCAGAGACAGCCAGAGCAGGACAAGTAGCATTGGCGGGTGTTGAGGGGTCCCCTGTCGTAGTTCAAATCCCTATGGAGACAAAAGAGCCCATGGTTCACACGTGGTCCCCTCAGTTCGCCAGGAAGATGGGGCCGTGCACCTGGATTTGCAGTGGGGAAGATGGGGAGGGGCACTTACAAGAGGAACGAGGGCAAACAGGACAACTTCACGGTAACCTTGAACCCAGGTTACAGGTAGTTTTGCCTGGTGACCCTGGAGCTACCTTGATGGGTGGGGTCGGTCTTTGCCATTTAGCTAATCATGAGACCACGATCTGTAGCCAGTACCCATGTATCTTCCCCAGCAATGCCTAACTGAGCAGGGCAGAATGTGGAAGAAACGTAGGAAAAATTCTTGGCACTTGTAAAAAGTTGGGTGTCTCTCAGGAAAGGCTCTCTTTGCCTCATCCTATTTTGGAAGAATTAGGTCTTGTCAAAATTGCTCTCATTGTTCAGGCTCTTGAATTACTTACCAGCAAGGCATCTTGGCTTTCTGTGGCTTGATGTATCATTCAAAAATAGTAAGTGCATACTTTCATTTATTTGAAATGATTCCAAGTATCTCAACTTCATGAATAAGAATGTCCAATCAACAATAGTTTTATTACATCAAGTCTTAGGGTTTTAAAATTATGTAAAACATCAAAATTAAGATTTGAACTGCCCAAACAGCTTTTTATTTTTTTGGTGGAGGGGGAACTGGATTAATTTCGAAAAGGTCTCTGCTTTCCCTGTGGGTCTCCTCTTCCTGAGCTCCATCGACCCAGCCTTTTGAGGTTTCGTGCTCAAGTGGTCCTGCAGTCCTGTCTCCTGGCAGAGGGCTGGTTTTCTTTGCAGACCTTCTCTATCAGTCTCAGTCTCGGCTGTTCTGCTCTCTTCCAAGGTCAGCTACAAACTCTGGGGCAAACGGCTAATCTCTCCCCCAGGGTGGAGCTTTCTTCCTTCTGTCACATGGCAGAATCGAAAATGACAGAGCTCTCTCCTCCTGGATATGTGTGTGTGTCTGTCTGAGTGTACATTTATATCAGACCCACCAAGGGGGCAGGGACCCAGCCTGAGTCACGCCTTACTGATATGGTGGAATCGAAAAACCCTCAGAGCAATCCTACCAGGTGATCTAATCAAAGGCACCTCAATTGAATTTAATAGGATCTAAGGGTATCACACCCAGAGGAATAGATGAGTTTACAAACATAATCTTTATTTTGGGGGGATTCATAAAATAATCTCAACTGCCACAATGTGGTTTCAATTTAATAATATTAAATTGAATTTTCATATCATAGTATATCAGTAAACTTCTAGTTAAGTATTCTACTTTTTTTACTGATTTAAAACAATTCTATACTAGAGTTCTTTAATACCTTCCTAACTCCACTTTATGCACAATTTCTTTAATCTTTGGTTGTACTTTTTTGAAGAAAAAATGAGTAAGAAAAACAGAACTCTGGTTTTATTTTTAATAGGTTGGTACCAAAATTTTTCAGTTGTACTATAGGTTGTTTACATGTGAAGTGCTATGTAATTGTCAGCTCTTACATAGTCTTAAACCTTTTTGCAATTTCTTTTTATGTATTAATAGAGTGAATCAAACGTTATTTCAGTACATTATGTTAGGTCAATAATAGGTGAGGATTTAAATCTGTTTCATATTGTGACATTTATGGGTTTTTATTTAGTCTGTTACAGTTTTCCTCAAATTGGTTAGTTTATGCTGTAAAAAACAAATGTTAATTTACTTTATTTATGCTATTTCTCTGCAAAATTTAATCATCTTTTAAAATGGATTATTTGAAGAATATTTTATTTCTGTATTGAAAATTTTACACAAAACAGTAAATTTTGTGGGAACTAGTAAAGTGCTAATTACCAAGGACATTATGATAAAGCTTCCAAAGTTTGGCTTTATATCTTGACTTTCAGGAACATTACATCAGTCCTGCCTCTAGCAATTAAGGAATAGCAATTAAGGAATAGGTATTTATTTGAATACTGGCCATTTGTAGATCCTGTAAATGATCCTTAATTTACTTGAAGCTTAATTAAACGTAGACCATTCTATAAATATTTTCATAAGCACACTCTGTTAAATAAAGTCTTTGTCTAGTTTAGAGATGGGTAAATTTAAGTTGGTAATAGTGCAGGATTTTTTCAAAAATATTACTGTCATGAATAACTTGGTTTCCTATAGAAGAACCTTAATTATTTTTTAGCCAAGCAAGTGTCATATCTTAAATACATGATTGCTTGCACTTGTTACCTCTTAATATGGAAGCAACTTATTGAAACTGTTGGTCTGGGTATTTGAAAGGGTATATATAAAGGCAAAAACTAGAGTGTGAAATGATATATTAGAGTTGGTTTAGGAACAACTCTACTCTTTTGATCCATTGGTGTGAAGCCATACAATTAAATTTTGGCTTTAGATTACAGATGTGTACTTTTTTTTTTGCATTTTTTGTCTTTATTTATTTTTTTAATATTACGTTAAAAAAATATGAGGTTCCCATATACCCCCCACCCTCCTCACCCCACTCCTCTCCCCATGACAACAATCTCCTCCATCATCATGAGACATTCATTGCATTTGGTGAATACATCTCTGAGCATCGCTGCACCTCATGGTCAATGGTCCACATCATAGCCCACACTCTACCACATTCCACCCAGTGGACCATGGGAGGACATACAATGTCTTATAACTGTCCCTGCAGGACCACCCAGGACAACTCCAACCCCTGAAAATGCCTCCACATCACATCTCTTCCTCCCACTCCCTACCCCCAGCAGCCACCATGGCCACTCTCTCCGCACCAATGCCACATTTTCTTTGATTACTAATCACAATAGTTCATGAATAGAATACCAGTAAGTCCACTCTAATCCATACTCTATTCTTCCATCCTGTGGACCTTGGAATGGTTGTGTCCACTCCACAACTATATCAAGAGAGGGTTTAGATTCCACATGGATGCTGGATGCAATTCTCCTGCTTTCAGTTGTAGGCACTCTTGGGTCCCTGGTGTGGTGGTTGACCTTCTTCAACTCCATGTTAGCTGAGTGGGGTAAGTCCAATAAACCAGAGTGTAGGAGCTGAAGTCTGTTGAGGCTCAGGACCTGGCTATCATATGGTCATTCCAGAGATTCACGTCCCAGGTATATATTAAACCCCAGCAACAACTACAGTTCGGGTAAATGTAACAGGAGAGGCTTGTGAACAAAGATCACATCTGAGTCCAGCTCCATCACACAGAAACACAAACTCCAAAGTAGGGCCAACTGACATGGCACTGAACTCCATCTGCCATGCATAGAACCTGTGGGTCTCTGTAGCCCTCAGGAAAACCAATACCTGAGGCTGTATCTACTTTATCTGTCTCTGGGACTCTGCTCAGGTGTGCATAAGGGCAACCTCTCTGATAACCTCCTGACTCTTTTTGGAGACTCATAGCCATATAAATTCATTTGTCCTTTCCATTTCCCCCTTGATTCAGGTCAAAAGCATTTTTAAATCCTGGTATTATAAGTAGATTGAGATATTCTGCTGGA